>NW_026526843.1:121041154-121641154 GCF_024362965.1 Panthera pardus
CCCATGCTCCCTGCCCTTTGCTCGTTTTCCTCTGTATCCTTCTGCTGTGATGGATCAGAGCTGTGAGTTCGAGTACACACTGATTTCTCCTAGGGACTCCGCCCACGCGGGACTGGTCTCGGGGAGCCCGACAACACCCTCCTGGGAAATATGAAGGAACACGTATTTCCGGGCAGGGAACTCCCTCCCTAATAAGCCACTGTCTGTTCGGTGGCTTTCAAATTGCCAAAGCTTGACCCATAACTCAAGTTCCAGTAAACTTTACCCACAAAGTCCTAATCAAGCTGAAGCAGGGGCACCTGCCTGGCTCCGTCAGTCAAGCTCAGGTCATGATCTCAGGGTTTGTGAGTTCGAGCCCCGTGTAGGGCTCTGTGCCGACAGCTCAAAACCGGGAGCCTGCTTCAGATTCTGTGTCTCCATCTCTGCCCCTCCCTTGCTCATGCTCTCTCTAAAAACTATATAAACATTAAAAAATGCTTTTTAAAAAGCTGAAGCATATATTTTCTCTAGACTCTGATATTTGTTTTATATGCGTGTGAAACGATGTCTATTTTCCAACTGATGGGCATACTTCCTAGATATACTCATTAAATCAAATGCATTATTTTTCAAAGTCTGAATGTCTTTACTGGTTTGTTTGTTCGTTTACTCCTGATCTTAAATTATAAAAAAAAGAGGTGTGCTAAAATCAAAAGATGTCACTTCAGATTTTCTCACATCTCCTTATCACTTTTGTGGTTTCGTATACATGAAGTTCCTTCACTAGGAGATGGTTTAATTCACAGACTGACAGAGAATTCCATAAGAAAATCACCCTCGGGGCGCCTGGGTGGCTCAGTCAGTTAAGAGTCTGACTTTGGCTCAGGTCATGATCTCACAGTTCATGGGTTCGAGCCCCACATTAGGCTCTGTGCTGACAGCTCACAGCCTGAAGCCTGCTTTGGATCCCATGTCTCCCTCTCTCTCTGTCCCTACCCCACTCACACACTCTCTCTCTCTCAAAAGTAAATAAACATTGAAAAATTAGAATCTTACGTCCAGAGGCTGCCCATGGTTCCCTGACATATGGGCTCCCCATTGAGGTTGCCTACTTTCTGCACAGCTTGCTTCTAGAGGAGAAAGAGACTATCTATCACAGAGGAGAAAGAGACTCCAGGAAAACACTGCAATCTTATATCGGACAAAGGGCTAGTAGCCAAAATCTATACAGAACTCACCAAACTCCACACCCAAAAAGCAAATAATCCAGTGAAGAAACGGGCAGAAGACTTGAACAGACACTGTTCTAAAAAAGACTTCCAGATTGTCAAGAGACACATGAAAAGATACTCAACAGCACTCCCCGTCAGGGAAATCCAAATCAAAACCGCACTGAGATACCACCTCATGCCAGTCAGAGTGGCTGATATGAGCAAATTAGAAGACTATAGATGCTGGTGAGATTGTGGAGAAACAGGAACCCTCTTGCACTGTTGGTGGGCATGCAACCTGGTGCAGCCACTCTGGAAAACAGTGTGGAGGTTCCTCAAATCATTAAAAATAGATCTACCCTAAGACCCAGCAATAGCACTGCTAGGAATTTACCCAAGGGGTACAGGAGTGCTGATACACAGGGGCACGTGTACCCCAATGTTTAGAGCACTACTTTCAACAACAGCCAAACTCTGGAAAGAGCCTAGCTGTCCACCAACTGACAAGTGGATAAAGAAGTTGTGGTTTATGTATATACAATGGAATACTACTTGGCCATGAGAAAGAATGAAATCTGGCCATTTGTGGCAACGTGGATGGAACTGGGGGGTATTATGCTACGTGAAATAAGGCAGGCAGAGAAAGACAGATACCATATGTTTTCATCCATGTGTGGATCCTGAGAAACTTAGCAGAAGACCATGGGGGAGGGGAAGGGGAAAAAAAAGTGAGAGAGGGAGGGAGGCAAACCATAAGAGACTCTTAAAAACTGAGAGTAAACTGAGCGTTGATGGGGGGTGGGAGGGAGGGGAAAGTGGGTGATGGGCATTGAGGAGGGCACCTTTTGGGATGAGCACTGGGTGTTGTATGGAAACCAATTGGAGAATAAATTTCATATTAAAAAAAGAAGAAAAAAAAGCTTCCCTCATCACTCCCTTGTGGTCCTGTGCACGCTGGCCTACCCACCTGGCCACCTGTCCTATAATCTGTCGGTCAGAATCAGGACAATAATTTCAGCACACAGCCAAGGATCACACAGGCTTGGATTTCAGGAGATAAGAATCATAGGTGGGGAAGGGGGTAATGCGGATTCTGACTGCATGACATGCATCATAAATGTAGCTTTTATCATTATCATTACTGGTTAGTGGCTAGGTATATAAAGCATGTAATTACAGTGCTGACTTTACAGAAAGAATGATATCTACCACAGTCACGGAGACAAAACCTTGTGAGAAAACACGTCTAAAAATGCATGTTGAGCAACAGTTACAACATGACCTCACTAGCTTCACCCTTTCATCGGGGGATGAGACCTATGAAGTCTGCAGCTTTTCTCTTGCATAAAAATACAGCCATGGGTCTCTCTTGGAATGTTCTTGATGCTTTTATGCCCCACCAAAGTTTAACAGCATGTCCTTTACTTACACATCACGGTGTTATTTATGCTTTGAGAATCAAAACAAAAACCCCACTGTTCCCACAGATGTCACTCTCACACACACACACACACACACACACACACACACACACACACAACTGTATTGATTAACAGAACAGATCGAATCTAAAATAGGGTTTAATGAGTCAAAAAATTCAAACAATCCATTTGAAAGCTAATTATGGTGCCAAAAGCCTCCTTGAGGCCCCTTTCATTAAATCTATGTTTTGCTTTATGATGGAAAACTAAAGGGCCCTTGCGGCTTTCTTTGTAAAGTAATTATTTCTAAAGGGAAAAACTTCAACAACACTTCAGTGACATAATTTGAATATCACACGCATGCTTTCAGCCTGTTTTTCTTTTCCTGTGACATTTTTATAACATGAGAGAAAAATGGATTTATCAGAAGAGGGGAATAATTAGACACAGGTTACCAAAAAAGAAACCTGTCGACGACCGGTCTTTGGGAATTGTCACAAGTTGTGATAAACCCCTCTTCCCAGTGATCACCGTCAGAGTGTGTGGGCAGCAGCTTCAGGATATAACAGGTGTCAGCGATGACCAACACTTCCTAGGACGATCTGTCAATTCGGTGTTCTTTTCCTGTGTCTGCCTTTGCGGGAGCCGTTTTGTCCAGAGATTCTACTCACAAATTATACCCTCTATGATGAAGGCACTTCTGAATCAAATCATCTCCACTGGTCACGTTTAGGTGCTCCCAAATCTCTGTTCTCCATACCCTGGGGTATCCAGGTAGGAGGGATGAATTCCCTTGCCTCCAGATGGGCAAGAACGTGGAGCTCTGCCAAGGACACAGCTTTAAGGGAATGCTCAAACAGTCACAGGGCATATTCCTACTCTCAATGCACTGTGTCCTAGACAATGGGTGCAAATATATTGGCTCAGACGTCACATGTTCTCCTAGATACCTCGTGAAGCAGGAAAGTAAGCTTGCAGGAGAGTAAACACAAGGGGAACAGATCAGAGAGGGATTACAGAGATGGTGTTGAAGGAGGACTTTTACTTTTCTTGCCTAAATCTGTTATAAGCAGATTGGAGGAGGACCTTCATCTCTCTTGCCTAAATGTGTCATAAGCAGCATAGTGTTTGGTATTAGTTTTAAATATAGAAGCATCCTGGGAAACCAGAGTACAGTGTGGAATAGAATGCCAGGGTTTGTTTTGTTTTTTTAATGTTTATTGGCTTTGGAGAGACAGAGAGACACAGCGTGAGCAGAGGAGGGGCAGAGAGAGAGGGAGACACAGAAGCCGAAGCAGCTCCAGGCTCCGAGCTGTCAGCACAGAGCCCGACATGGGGTTCGAACTAATGAGCCCTGAGATCATGACCTGAGCCAAAGTCGGACGCTCAACCGACTGAGCCACCCAGGCGTCCCTAGGGTTTAGAGGAGACATTGGATAACACACCAAGATGACCAGATTCATGGAACACAAAAGTAAGCCGGGACCTACACACTTCTAAACAGCATGATTACCATTTAAATAGGATCTAGGGGCTCAGAAGACACAAAATGTCTGTGATGTGATTGAAGAAAACACTTGCCCATAGAAAGAACCTGGAATATCACAACTTGAATGAGAAAAGATAATCGTGAGACACCAACACTGAGATGGAATTATCGGACAAGGATTTCAAAGCAATAAACATAAACTTTCTTCAGCCAGCAACGACACACTTCCAACAAACTAGGGAGAAAATCTGAGCCGAAGAATCAGAAGATAATTTAAAAAGCAGATGTAAATGTACAGAAATGTAAAATACAGTACCTGAAATAAGTGAAAGGAAGATTCAATACTATGCCAGACCTAGAAAAGACAAAACCATTCATTCGTCTCACACCTGCCATATAAGATGAAGGATATCCATTCAAGGAGATGATATACTAAGGAATTCTCATCCACCCAAAGAATAAAGAGCAGTGAAAATGACAACTGAATAGATCTAAAGACTTCTTCCTTATAATTTAAATGTCCTTAATTGCTAACAGAAATTTAAAAGCAATGGTAACAACAATGTATTGTGAGTGTCGTAACATACACAAGTAAAATTTACAATAATCAGAAGAGGAGAGAAATGGCCTTATACCATCGTAATCTTTTCCAATATACAAAAGTGGTAGACTATTGCTTCAAGAAACAAGGTTTAAATTCAAAACAATCACATTACGTGTGGGTGACCTAAATACCCCCAATAAAAAAGCAGATATTGGATAAAAAAGCAAGACTCAATTAGATGGTTCCTCCAGAAACCGTGTGAAGTATAAAAGCTCAAATAGGCTACAAGAAGAAGAAAGGAAATGGGTAACCCTGATAACATCAATCAAAAGAAATAAATAATAGATAAAAAAATCAGAGTAAATTCCACGGCAATTAGCAGGGATAAAGAAGGTCACTTCATAATGATATAGGGATCATTTCCTTAACAGTTGTTGTAACACTCCTCAAAATCCATGCACTTAAACAGCCTCACAACACATGAAGAACACTCAAGTGAACTACAAGGAGAAAAAGACAAACCCACAACGATAATACAGTCTACAGAAGGTCCAGAAAGACTTCAACAAAACAAAATGGCAGGAACCACATAGTCCAGCCATGAGACCTAGGATGTCTTTAGAGAAGAGGTAGCCCACAGTAGCAGATTATACAGTTTATCCTGGTGAACTGAGGCAAGAACATGAGGTCTACAACAGACCATATCTTGGGCCAAACAGGAGATTATAGCTTACTGTGGTGAACTTCAAGAACATTGGCCACGGTAGACCAGATCCTGGGCGCAAAGTATTGAAGTCATAAGCAGGATGTTCTCTGACCATATGGAAGAACTTTGAAATCGTAACCAGAAATTCATCTGGAAAACCCGAAAGCGTTTGAGAACAATATCCTAAATATCCTATGGGTAAAGACAAAAATCAAAAGGGAAATAGTATCTATTTTGAACTGAGTGCCCGGAGGAGCACAACTTAAACAAATGTGTGAGATGTATTACGTGTGGCAATTATTACTGGAGATTGTATACCACCAAATCCCTGTATTAGAAAAGAATAAAAGTCTCAAATCAATGATCTCAGCTTCCAGTTTAAAAATAAGAAACAGAGGGGCATCTGGGTGGCTCAGTGGGTTAGGCGTCTGCCTTCGGCTCAGGTCATGATCCATGAGTCTGAACCCCGCACTGGGCTCTGTGCTGACAGCTCAGGGCCTGGAGCCTGTTTTGGATTTTGTGTCTCCCTCTCTCTCCTCTCCTTCTCTGCTCATGCTCTGTCTCTCTCAAAAATAAATACACGTTAAAAACTTAAAAAAATAAGAAGCAGAGAAGAAACAATAGATGTTGGCAAGGATGTAGAGAAAGGGGAACCCTCGTGCACTGTTGGTAAGAATACAAATGGGTCCAGCCACTCTGGAAAACAGTATGAGGTTCCTCAAAGAGTTAAAAGCAGAACTACCCTATGATCCAGGAATCATATTTAGCCAAAGAACAGGAAAACCCTAGTTCAGAAAGATGCATGCACTCCTATATTTATAGCAGCATTTTCTACAATAATCAAACTAGGGGAGCAGCCCAATGTCCATGGGCTGATGAATGGATAAAGAAGATGTGATATATATACACAATGGAGTGTCACTCAGTGATGAAAAAGAATGAAATCTTGCCATTTGTGACCATGTGGATGGAGCTGGAGGGAATTATGCTGAGTGAAATTAGGGAAAGACAAATACCATATGATTTCACTCAACAAACAGAGAGAGAGAGACAGAGGCAAACCAAAACACAGACTCTTAAGCCTAGAGAACATACTGATGGTCATCACAGGGGAGGTGGGTGGGGGGGTGATGGGGATGGGGATGAACAGGACCCTCATCATGATGAGCACTGAGTGTTGATGAGCAGAACTATTGAACCACTATATTCTACCCCTGAAACTAACATAACCCTCTATGCTAACTACAGTGGAATGGGGATTTTGAAAACTTTTTAATAAAAAAAGAAGAAACAGAGGGACAAAGTAAGCCAAGGAAATACATAATAAAGATCACAGTAGACTTTGATAAAATCAAAGAACAGAAACACCATAGAGAAAACTAACCCCCAGCTGGTTCTCCAAGGATACCAATAAAATAAACATGTAACAATGGTTAACTAAGACATTAAGACAGAAGATACTCCAAACAGTGATGTTGGGCCGCCTGGGTGGCTCAGTCGGTTAAGCGACCGTCTTCAGCTCAAGTCATGATCTCTCAGTTCAAGAGTTCAAGCCCCGCATCAGGCTCTGTGCTGACAGCTCAGAGCCTGGAGCCTGCTTCAGATCCTGTGTCTCCCACTCTCTCCCGCCCTGCTTGCAATCTGTCTCTCTTGCAAAAATATATAAACATTAAAAAAATTTTTTTTAAATAGTGATATTACCACTAAAAAAAAAAACTAAAGCATAATAAAGGAACACTAAAACTAAAAAAAAATTATTGAACAACTTTATGGCCTTACCTGAGAAAATTTAGGTTTTCACTATGAAATAGGATGTTAATCACAAGTCCTGTAACACACTTTGTCATGCTGGAATAGCGCGTGCACACACACACACACACACACACACACACACACACCATTGACATATACAGGGTGCTAGATTCATTTGGATAATATGTTTAAAGAATTCTGCAATTATGAAAAGGGATATTTTCCTCTTTGTTTTTGTATCAGGGTATGTTTAACCTCATCAAATAGACTTTTTCTTTTTTAATGTTTATTTATTTTTGAGAGAGACAGAGTGCAAGCAGGGGAGGGGCAGAGAGAGAGGGACACACGGAATCCAAAGCAGGCTCCAGACTCAGCTGTCAGCACAGAACGCAACGCGGGACTCGAACTCACGAACCACGAGATTATGACCCGAGATAAAGTCAGATGGTTAACTAGGGACTGAGCTACCCAAGTGTCCCTCACTGAATAGATTTTTAAAACTTCCCTCTAGTTTCAGTTCCCGAAACAATTTGTGTAGAATTAGTATTTTGTTTAAATCGTTTTAATGTTTAGAATAATCCCCACTGAAGCCACCTGAGGCTGGTGATTTCCCAGTGGAAAAGCCTTTAAAAACACAATCAATTGACTCCAGTTGGGCTAAAGATTTGGATAAAGGCTTAAGAATTTCATAATGTCCTCAAAGAACCATCTTGGCTTTCATGGATATCAAACGTTCTGTGGCTTGATCTGCTTCATACATCACGGTTTCTGTTTTATTATTATTTTCCTCCTCTTACTTACGTTGGGTTTATTTTCTCCTCTCCTCAAGTGTAAGATTAAGTCATTGATGTAAGGCATTATTTCCTTGGAAATAAGTGTTCATAGTATAACCCTACAAGCACTTTTTTAGTTACAAACTACGTATTTTTTCATAGTGAAACTGAAAGGTTTTTCCCAGCTTTCTTGAGGTATAATAAATACATAAAAACTGCACCTGCCTAATGTATACAATCTGCTGAGTCTGGACAAATGTATAAACTCATGTTCCCAGCACCACAATCCAGGAAAGACATATATCCGTCACTTCTTGATATATCATGTTTATATGTTTGTTCAGTGCGCAACACTGATTTCTCTGTAATTTCCTGACACATATATTTTTTTTTTTTAACATTTATTTATTTTTGAGACAGAGAGCATGAACAGGGGAGGGGCAGAGAAAGAGGGAGACACAGAATCGGAAGCAGGCTCCAGGCTCTGAGCTGTCCGCACAGAGCCCGATGCGGGGCTCGAACCCACAGACCGCAAGATCATGACCTGAGCCAAAGTCGGACACTTAACCGACTGAGCCACCCACGCGTCCCGACACATACATTATTTAGAAGCCTCCTGCTTCTTTTTCAAATGTTTGGAATATTCAGATACTGTCCTCAGTTGTTAATTCAATTCCACGGTCACCAGAGAACACGTAGGATTTAAACCATCTCAACTCTACTGAAACTTGATTTATGACCCACATATTGTCCATGTTCATAAACACGCAGTGTGCACACAAAGACAGTATATATTGTGATGCTGAGTGTTCTATAAAGGCTAACTGTATGCTTCAGCTCTTTATTCTTCCTGATTTTCTGTGTACTTGTTTTATTAAAAATTTGTTTGTTTGAAAACTGAGTACAATTATGAATTTGTTGATTCTTTTCACACTTTTTTTTTTTTTGCTTCATGTATTTCAAAGTTCTGCTATTAAGTCCATAACCCTGAGGACAGTTATGTTCTCTGAAAGTCAGCTCCAGTGTGTTTGTGGGCAGCTCACAATGGGACCTTGCTGGCTTAATCTCTCTGCCTTTCAACTGAGGTGTGCAGAAAGCATTTAAAATTTTGTTTTAACGTTTATTCATTTTTGAGAGACAGAGCATGAGCGGGGAAGGGGCAGAGAGAGGGAGACACAGAATTTGAAGCAGGCTCCAGGCTCCGAGCTGTCAGCACAGAGCCCTCCACGGGGCTCAAACTCACAAACCGTGAGATCATGACCTGAGCTGAAGTCATATGCCCAACTGACTGAGCCACCCAGGTGCCCCCAGAAATCATGTATATTTGAGTAGCGATGTGCAGGTTTTAAACCTAACACCCCGTACACCTTGCTATCTGTTTTCTCTGTCTCAACTCTTCTTTATTACTTTCCAATTTTTTTTTTTTTTTAATTTTTGCTGCCTTCTTTTAGATCTTTTCTCTCTGTTCACGTTTGGGCCATAAATGTAACTTTTTTGTTTTTTTCTTCAGAGTTTTCCTTAATGTTCACATCATACAAACTTAACTTGTCCTAGCAACATAGAAGCATCCTATGCCCTATTTTCAAACTTTGTGCTGGGGTGTCACACTTTTAATTCCACCTGTGTCATTAACCACAGAAAGATTTTTTACTCTACTATCCTGTCCCGAGTGTTGGGAAATGTGCATACATTTGCATGTACTTTCTTAGATACCGTTTCCAACACGCTGCATTTCTTTGAGTGGATCCCGATTTCCATTACGTACAACTGTCCTGCTATCCCTAGGAATCTTTTGCATTTCTTACTGCGTTTCGTCTGCTGGTGAGGACTTTTTCAGCCTGTGTGTCTGAACAAGTCGGTATTTCAATTTCATCTTCAAGAGGTACTTTCGCTCAGTTGAGAATTCTAGGACGAAAAGGGCTTTTCAGTTCTGGAAAGCTAACACTGCCCTACGCCCGGGGGGTGCGCGGTTTCTGATGAGACAATGGGGCTATGCTTATGCTTGCCCCTCTGCAGATAACATTAGTTTACCCCAGTTCCCTTTGAAAGGGTCTCTATCACTGGCTGATGGTAGCTGGACTAAATTTGGGGTGGAGGGGTGGAGATGTCATTATCTAAGTATTTTTTTCCCTCGCACTCTCTCTGGAATTGCAGCCACAAGCATATTATTCCGCGTGGTGTCATCTCAAAGTTCACTGGATCCCTGTTTTCTTCCTCACCATCCTTTGTAATCTTGATGTTTCATTTTGCATAATTTTTTAAATTTCGCTTTTCTTTTGCAGTCTGCTGTTAATTCCGTTGGCTATCATCTTTTATTTTTTTTAACGCTTATATTTTTGAGAGACAGACAGAGAGAGACAGAGCACAAGCAGGGGAGGAGCAGAGACAGAGGGAGATACAGAATCGGAAGCAGGCTCCAGGCTCCAAGCTGTCAGCACAGAGCCCGACGTGGGGCTGCAACCCAAGAACCGTGAGCTCATGACCTGAGCCGAAGTGGGACGCTGAACCGACTGAGCCACCCAGGCGCCCCACTGTGGGCATCATCTTTATCCCAGACACCGTA
This sequence comes from Panthera pardus, assembly GCF_024362965.1. Classification (NCBI taxonomy): domain Eukaryota; kingdom Metazoa; phylum Chordata; class Mammalia; order Carnivora; family Felidae; genus Panthera; species Panthera pardus. Next base: position 121,051,593 of record NW_026526843.1, read on the forward strand.
TCTTTTGACTCTAGGAGATTAACTTGGGTTTTGTATTTTCCTTGACTCTCTCTCTGGTACTTTAAACTGATGAGGAATACTTATAAAGGATTGTTTAATGACCCGATCTACTAATTGTATGATCTGTGTTAGTTCTTGGTCCATTTCCCTCTACTGTACTTTTGTTTCCTGCACATGATCATACGTTTCTGTTCTTTGGCACGTCAGTTAATATTTCATTAGATACCGGCCTTTGTAAATGTTGACACCTGACCTTTGCTCTGCATGACTCTTAGGTAACTTGGGAAGAGCTGTTCATGTCAAGACTTATTTTTAAACATCGCTGGGAGGAGGTCCAGGAGACTTCAGTCTGAGATTGGACTGGTCAAGTAAAATTGTTTTGAATGTCACCTCCCTCTAATTTTTCTATGGGGTAAAATACACATAAAATGTACTATCCTCACAATGGTTAAGTGCATACCATGCCTGCCCCTTGTGATGTATAGGACGTATTCTAACATATCATTTATTTATTGTTTCGACTATCTCTTGCCTGCGTCACACCACAAAAAGTTAAAATCTGCAATGACTGGAAATTCTGGTTGGGTTCAAGCCAAGACGTGTTGATCTAGAGCCTGGGCCTGTGTTTGGCAAACCGTGGGTATCACATAATTGTCGGATGAATCAGTCCATTTGTGCCATACTTAACAACAATAGAATTTTTGTGTCTTCTTTTAAAAACCGTTGTCTAGTGATGGGACCTTACTAAGAGCTGAGAATGGTTGGAACCACTCTTGGTTACTTTCCTGTTTCCACCCCGACGTCGTCAGTTGATGGACTGAAAATCTGTGTAAAAGATAGTAATCTTTCTATGCACACAGACCTTTATTTTTTTCTGTGTATCTTTACTGTAAAGTGACATGCACCTTTATATTATTTGAGAATTCTACAGTAACTGCAAAAATTGGTGAGAATGATTTCACATGGCATAAAGAAAAGAGGTAAGAATTGCTTTACAATTAAAAGCTGTAAATGTTATCACTTCTACGTGCAGATAGACGAAACTGAATCAAAGAAACATACATACATAGGAATATAACAGTTCATTTTCTCCGAACAAAAACTACAAGTTGTATTTCTTTTTGTACTGATGTTCTTACTATAAAAACTGGAAATCTGTAGGGTAAATATCCATGTAATTTAAAAACCGTTATGTACTTCAGTCAAAAATACTTTAACAAAAATATTTCTCGTAAATACAATGAAAAATCTCTATGTGGAGTATTTTTCTTAAATAATAGTTTTGACTGGAATAATTTCATTACCTTCTGTGAAGCCACAGTTTCAGATTTAACACTAGAAATCTTGCAATTATTCTGTGTTTTTATCTCTGAAAACAACATTGTATTTTACACTCCATCAAGGTCAATAAAATGGAGCAACCAAAAAAAAAATAAAATTCATTCCAGAAGTTAAGCAAAATTCATACATTTTGCAGAGATTACACCCAATGAAAAATAAAAGAGAACATATGTCAGAACCATTCAGAGTTCTAAAAACTTAGTTTGATTAATGCTAGCTATGTCTTTCTTTTCCCCCATAGAAAATATATAGGCACGCTATGTCCTTGAGGCACTGTGACATTTCATCTGTATTCTGTTCACTAAACCTCCAAGATCTCCTTCCAAAATTTAAAGCCTGTCAACAAGGTTATGATCATAGAGAATGGAAAGTAAATATTTTCAAAAATGTTCTAAAACATGTTACTATGCATATGTGGGTTCAGGTAGCGTGCAATTCAGTCAACATATGAAATAAACAAAACCACCTTTTCGGTGTGCATGTCGCCATGGATAAAATAAACAGATTTTAAGAATCAGGAAGAAAGAAAAATAAGCCCGTTGACACAAAGGTTAAAAAAAAAAAAAAACTGCCTAAGACCAAAGCGAAAAGTAGAATGTAAACTAATTTTTATTTTACTTGAAATAAATTGTGGGCCAGAAACAGTAGTCATTTCCCTCCACCTGCAATCACTTAGCCAAGAGGAAATGCTGCATGATCTCAAAACCTTAGTGTGTCGAGCAAATTTTTATTTTTTTAATGTTTATTTTTCAGAGAGAGAGAGAGCGAGAGAGAGTGTGTGGGGGAGGGGCAGAGAGAGAGGGAGACACAGAATCCAAAGCAGCTCCAGGCTCTGAGCTGTCAGCACAGAGCCTGACGCGGGGCTCGAACCCACGAACCGCGAGATCTTGCCCTAAGCCGAAGTCGGACGCTCAGCTGACTGAGCCACCGAGGTGCCCCAATGTTTATTTACTTATTTACTTGAGAGAGACAGAGACAGAGAATGAGCAGGGGGAGGGTCAGAGAGAGAGGGAGACACAGAATCCAAAGCAGTCTCCAGGCTCCCAGCTGTCAGCACAGAGCCAGATGGAGGGCTTGAACCCACAAATCGTGAGATCATGACCTGAGCCGGAGTCAGATGCCCAACCAACAAATTTTAAAAGGCATTCGAACAGGGCACCTGGGTGGCTCAGTCGGTGGAGTATCTGACTTTGGCTCAGGTCATGATCTCACAGTTCATGGGTTCAAGCCCGGCATTGGGCTCAGTGCTCACAGCCCAGAGCCTGGAGCCTACTTCATATACTGTGTCTCCCTCTCTCTCTGCCCCTCCCTCTCTCTCTCTCTCTCTCTCTGAAAAATAAACATTAAAACAAGAAAAAAAGTAAATGTCTACAGGCACCTGGGTGACTTAGTCGGTTAAGCATCTGGCTCTTGGTTTCAGTTCAGGTCATGATCTCACGGTTCATGAGTTCGAGCCCCGCATCCGCGGATGTGCTGACAGCACAGAACCTGCTTGGGATTCTCTCTCTCCCTCTCTCTCTCTCTGACCCTACCCCACTTGCTGTCTTTCTCAAAATAAATAATTTTTTTTTAATGTCTGAAATTTGCCCACCTTCTCTACGTTTTGATGTGGGCACTCTCATGAAACAAGGGAGCCACGAACGCTGACCTGTAGAAGAGATGAGCCACCATCGGGAAGAAAGACCACCAGCAGGTTGGCCTTGGTGGAATAATTCAAATGGCACGGCTTTATGCAGAAGCGGTGACCTTCCCCATTAACTGGGACTGGTCACAATGGAGTAAAGACACTGTCCAGACTCCCTGTGGGCCGTGCCAGCTCCTCATGATGCATGAGAAGTTCACGTCACACGTAATGTCATTTCACAGAACCTTCAGTCCTGGAAGGGATCCATTTGTTAAGGTAACTCTATCGGACAGAGCACACTAATTAGATTGTTCCCACTGGCACTGATGAACCTCCCCATGGGGGCACCGATGAGGTTTCTGGGTAGAAACAGAAGCAGCATCTAAGTAAGAGACTGGGAGGCTGGCAATTTCCAAGATCAAATGACAGTGGCCCCAGAAGGATCAAATCCAGCCACCGACAGACCGAAAGCATAGAGATGCCCCATCATCTCACTGCCCTGGAATCCCGAACCCCACGTTTAGGGAGACACGTGTGATTCCACACTTTGACAATCTGCAGCTTATGGGAATGTGTGAAGGCTTGACCTCAAGGACAGGGAAAAAACATACCACACCCTCAAGCATCACTGTAGCCCATGAGAGTTTGTTTTTAAGGTTGACTCATTTATTTTCAGAGAGCAAGTGGGGGAGGGGCAGAGAGAGAGGGAGAAAGAATCCCAAGGAATCCCAAGCAGGCTCTGCACCGTCAGCACGGAGCCCCATGCGGGGCTCCAACTCACGAACCGTGACATCGTGACCTGGGCCGAGATCAAGAGTTGGGACACTCAACCGACTGAGTCACCCAGGCGTCCCCAATGGCAGACAGTTTTAAATGTCATTAAACAGTTATCACTGGAGGAAACAGATATTGGTTTTATGGCCGAAAAGAGAAGGCCTCAAAGATCTTTATGTTTGAGGAGAGCATCTTTGGGTTATGGCTGCTTGTGTTCCTTCCAATTTTTTCTTACATCTACTGTGCCCATAATTGTGTGTGTGGGTGTGTGGGTGTGTGTCTGTTTCCCCCACCTCAATTTATTGAGATGAAAATTACCAACAGCGAAATGCTGTGTTTAGTGTCTAACACGCTTTTTCTTTCTTATAAAGTCACTTAAAAATTTTTTTAAACCTGTCATCTATTGCTTGTAAATAATTAAAAGCGTTCTTCTCTTTAAATAATCAAATACTTTGGTTTTTGAGTCTACCAACTCAGTCACAATGCTGAGTATGTTCATCACTGGAAAACGTCCTCAAGCTCTTTCCAGGATGGAAAACCACTGTTCATCCTGCATTAGCATGCTCGTTACCTCTCGTTGAGCATCCTACAAACGTTAAGTTCCATGTACAAATACACTCCCAGCTGTGTTGTTATTTCTACTCAACCTCACGTCTATGAGGGTGACCCGTACTCTGCCTGCATAGGTACCTGATTTTTCTCTGCTTGGTACATAGTACCCCATTGAGCAAATATACCGCAATTTGCTTATTCACTCTCCTGGTGAATTTTCTTGAGTTTTATTCAACATGCTTTCTTCCATCTACTAAGTGGATTACATAGCTTTCCATCTTCTGGTAACAGAATTAAAGATAAACACGGACTGATTTTCAGTGTTAAACCCACCTTACATTTCTGGACAACATGCACTTGGGAATGACCTCTTGTCCTTTTTTTTTTTTTTTTTTTTTTAATTTGCTAGATTTGATTTCTAAACTTGGCACCTCGCTGATAGAAATTCTTCGAGGGAACGTCCTCCTCCACTTGATTATTTTTTTTGTTTTTAATGTTTGTTTTTGAGAGGCAGAGAGACAGAAACAGAATGCAAGTGGGTTAGGGGCAGAGAGAGAGGGAAACACAGAATCCGAAGCAGGCTCCAGGCTCCGAGCTGTCAGCACAGAGCCCGGCACGGGGCTTGAACTCACAAACCGCGAGATCACAACCTGAGCCGAAGTCAGAGGCTCAACCGACTGAGTCACCCAGGCGTCCCCTCCACTTGGTTATGTAAAGAGAAGGACCCTTTTAATTATTTATAAACAATAGAGCACAGGTTAAGCAACATTTTAAGATGACTTTACAAGAAAGAAAAAGCATACTAGTCACTTACTAAACACAGGGCCTATAATTAAGCTATTAACCTATTGTTCCTCATCCTAAGAATTAATCTAATTGTATCTCAAGTACTTAACATTTTCTAGGTAAAACTGCTTAATAGCTAACAGATAAGACAAACAGCAGGAGGCTTATCTTGAATCTCGGATCCAAGGATGCTTTCTAGAATGTGTATGTCTATGCCTCCCATCCTATTCCCCAGATTCCTTTCTCTGTCCTACGTATATCCATTACACCTAGATGCCAACGTGCCAGATCAGGCTGCCCGTTTCACAGCTATTTGTAACTATAGGCTCGCCGTACTTTCTAAGCCTATGCAAGCCTTCCCAGGACAGGGAAGCCTGTTTTACTGGCTTCCCTCCCATCTCAAACTACACAGGGCTTGCATATCAAGCACTCGCCATGTTTAGAAATGCCTCTTTGAAATCTCTCTGCAGGGTTGACACACAGGCAATGCACCGCCTTCCATCTAAGTACCACATGGATGTGGGGAGACTGTCTTCAGCCTGCCCTTCCCTGTATTTACTGAGTGAACTGCCCAGAACGTTTCGTGCACATATGACGTGTCTTAAGTGGTGATACGGACAACCGTCAGGTTCTCTTGGGCGTGAAAACATACATCTTTGCCATATTACGCAAAATTTCAAGACACACACACACACACACAGGATGATGCCCAACACAGCCAAAGAAGAAGCAGAATGATTCCACTAGGCAGATCTGCAAAGAGGCATCTTCCAAGAATTCGGAATCCAGCTCCTATCTAATCATCTCATACGCCGTGCACAGAGAAGGAAACACGCTTCCCCAATCAGAAGAGGAAGGGCAACTTGAAGGCATGCACCATAGTTTTCTACCCTCTTCTACACGGAGTGCCATGTTTCATTCTGTTGGATTTCAGTGTTCTAAAGAGCATACGTGGCGACACAGCCTGGTGAAAACACAGCTGAGAGGGCTCACACTCTTTAGTACTTCGGGGCGGCAATCAAAATAACACCTGCATCTCTGTGAACAGTCTGCCTTTAATACTATTAACACCCATCACGCAGGGCTGTGAAGCTCATGTTTAGAACACGGGTTCACGCTGTGCAGCCTCCAACACACATGCATGTTAAACAGCTACGCTCTTGCTAAACTCCCAGTGGCTTAACTGTATTAAAAACCTCCAAGTTTGGGGCACCTGGGTGGCTCAGTCAGCGAAGCGTCTGACTCTTGGTTTCGGCTCAGGTCACGGTCTCGTGGCTTGTGGGTTCAAGCCCGGCGTCGGGCTCTGTGCTGACAGCGTGGAGCCTGCTTGGGATTCTGTCTCTTCCTCTCTGTCTGCACCTGCCCCACTTGTGCGTGCTTTCTCAAAATAAACAAATAACTTAAAAAAACAAAACAAAAACACCTCCAACTTCAGGGCGCCTCGGTGGCTGAGTCAGTTAAGTGTCTGACTCTTGGTTTCAGCTCAGGACATGATCTCATGGTTGTGAGACTGAGCCCTGTGTCCAGCTGGGCGTAGAGCATCCTTGGGATGCTCTCTCTCCCTGTCCCTGTGCCCCTGTCTTTCTCACACATACTCTGTCTCTGAAAACAAAACCAAGGGGCACCTGGGTGGTTCACTGGGTTGAGTTGCCAACTTTGGCTCAGATCGTGATCTTGCAGTTCTTGAGTCCAAGCCTCACGTCAGGCTCTGGGCTGACAGCTTTGGATCTTCCCTGCCCCTCACTCTCTGCCCCTCACTCACACTCTCGCTCTCTCAAAAACTTAAAAAAAAATTATCAAAAACAAAGACAAAAAATATCCAAGTGTCACCAGCAATGATAAGCAATATTGAAGCGCTGAGTCAATTCTGTGACGGGGAGGGAAGATACAAACCTGTCACGTTAAGTTCGGCAGTATGTCGTAACTATTACATAAAAGCGCGACGGAGAAAATCTTTCCAAACTCCCGTAATTCGTAATGTCCAATGACAGCAGTGATTCAAGTCAACTCGTCAACCACATATTAGACACTACTTTCTAGTTAAACGTATTTTAACATACCACTGAAGGAAGAGGGAAAGACGATTTTCACGTGGAGAGAAAAGTTCCAGTGCAGATTATGCAGAAACACTGCAACTCTTCAATTTCTCAAGGTCGGTGAAGAAATGAAGGTGGTCGGTACCAAGATATTAATATAATAAGACAGAATTGTTTTAACATGTCTATATAAGGAAGGATTTTTACTTTTTTTAGGTATATTTCTATATTTTGAGAGAGAGAGAGAGAAAACATGAGTGGAGGAGGGGCAGACAGAGAGGGAGAGAGAATCCCAGGCAGGCTCTGCACTGCCAGCACAGAGCCTGATGCAGGGGTTGAACTCACGAACCATGAGATCATGACCTGAGCTGAAATCAAGACTAGGATGCTTAACCAACTGAGCCACCCAGGTGCCCCTGTAAGTACAGATTTTAAAAAACACGATTTCCAAGAATTTGTCACCCAATTAACGAGTTAAAGACAGCCCACACGTGATCGAAGAAAGGATAAAATAAAACAAAAACTTCTTCCTCAGGAATGCAAATTCTCAGCCAAATGCCCCACAACCCACGAAACAGAACCATCCACATTTGCATTTTTTTTAAGCATTTCTTGCTAAAAGTAAGTGTGTTTCACAATCTGCAGCTCAGAATGCAGCCTCCAAATGCTGGAGACAAGTCTTTGCCTTTAGAGACCTGATCTCCATGAAATTAAGGTGCCCACATGTTTATTTTCCTTCCCAACCAAAGATTCACTGTTTTCCACCACACTCTTAGAAAGGTCTCCCCTCCTCTCTGTCCTGTTTTGTGGTCTTGAGGAGGAATAAGTTATTCAAGTGATGTTTACGGAGCTAATAAGAGCAATCCTCAGAATAAAAACGGCCAGTCTACAGTACTGAGTTAGGCAGCAGGACAAAGTGACCCGAGTTCCCTCATGCCACCGCGTTCAGTCACGCGTATAGCCCTGCTAAAGATTTATTTGGAACACAGAGGGACGTGTGCATGGAAACCAAAGCTCTCTGAAAGCCTCCCAAGTCCAATCCCTATGCTTTTCCAGGGAGCTCCTTAGACTTTACATCAGCACAGTCAACCCTCCAATCGTCATTCCCTTTCCACTTAAACAACCCCAACTACTGGCGATCTGGTCACACTGCAACAAGTCATTTTATCTTCCAGGGCAAAATATTTGTGGCGTTGTCTGTGTCCCCTGATGCTTCAGCAGTTTTTCTGGGATCTCACTGTAGGACGCAGGTTTTTATTAGCCCAGCTACACCGTTTTCATTTCTTTAGAACTCTTGAATCTTACAAACTAAACATTTCTATGCCAGCAACAGATTTAAGATGCATTCATCTTGTTATCGTTATTTTTTTTTTTTTAATTTCAGAGACAGTGCAAGTGGGGGAGAGGTGCAGAGGAGAAAAGACAGAATCCTAAGCAGGCCCCATGGTCAGCATGGAGCCCAACACGGGGCTCAACCCCACCACCCTGGGATCATGACCTGAGCCTAAATCAAGAGTCACACACTCTGCACACTGAGCCACCCAAGCGCCCGTAAAATGCATAATTTCAAAAAGAAACTGCATGTGTTAATTTTTCAAAAGTTACAATTTGCATTAGCATCAAATATATAGCTACCTATATGGGTCGCCTGGGTGGCTTATTTGGTTAAGTGTCCAACTTTGGCTCGGGTCATGATCTCACGGCTTGTGGGTTCGAGCCCCGCGTCGGGCTCTGTGCCGACAGCTCAGAGCCTGGAGCCCGCTTTGGGTTCTGTGTCTCCCTCTCTCTCTGCCCCTCCCCCGCTCACCCTCTGTCTTTCTCTGTCAAAACTATTTATGTATCATCTACATGTGTTTATGCACTTGGGAAAACACATTATGTGTGGATATTAATGCATGCACATATGAGTGTATAAAATACAGCCAACAGATGAGATAAAATAATTTAAGGAAAATAAGATATCATATTGCACAACATCATAAATACACATATGCCTGACCAGTAACATAAACTTTATGTGCTGCACATACTCTGTATGTTGTATGCATTATACAGTGTATTCTTACAATGAAGAAAGCTAGAAAAAACAAAACATGATTAAGAAACTCGTCAGGAGGAGGGCCTTGGGGGCTCAGTCAAGCATCCTACTCTTGGTTTTGGCTCAGGTCATGATGTCACGGTTCTGTGGGTTCAAGCCCCGTGTCAGGCTCTGTACTGATTCTCTGTTTCTCTGCCTCTCTCCTGCTCATGCTGTCTCTGTGTCTGTCAGAAATAAACTTAAAAAAAAAAAAAAAAAGGAAGGACGCCTCGCTGGCTTAGTCGCTAGAGTGGCCCTTGATCTCACGTAGGTGCAAAGTCCACATGGCGTCTTTGTAAACCTACAGAAGTGGTCCAAACATCTCAAGACTGGCTCTCTGTCCCTTGCATGGTGCCAACGTCTGCCATTTGGGGCTGGCACATGGGAATTAAGTTTATCTGGGGTGGTTTGTGCCTTCAGAGGCTCACCATCCCATGTCTTTCTCCAGCTCTTGCAATACTTTGGCCAAACATTTCCGTCTTAAACTAGCTGGTTGGTGGGGGAAGGGCACGGATCATGAATGATATACTCTATATTCTGAATTATTTTAATGTATGTACGTTACATAGTTGATTGGCCATCAGTTAAGTTCCTATGTGCCCTGGAATGAATTTGGCACATGTTAAAAAGACCCAGGGGGCACCTGGGTGGCTCAGTTGGTTAAGTGTCCAACTTTGGCTCATGTCATGATGTCACAGTTCGTGAGTTGGAACCCCACATGGGTCTCTGTGCTCAGAGCACAGAGTGTGCTTGGGATTCTCTCTCCCCCTTTCTCTGCCCCTTCTCCCCCACTCTCTCCCAAAATAAATAAGTAAACTTATAAAAATATTAAAAAAAAAAAAAAAAAAGACGACCCAGGATATTATGAGAGCTTCCTCAACCACCACTGATAAATACTTGTCTAGACCAATGACCTGTCAATTTCCAGAGACAACAGATACTTTTGTGTGAATAATAAGCAATATTAGTATCAAAAACCTAGAATACCTATATGTCTACACTTTCTCTCTAGATTTACGTCTCATTCCACCAAACAAACAACAAAAAACTATGGTCATTAAATGTTCCAGTAAAAGTTTACAGTCACTTAGTGACTTCTTGACAAATGTGCACTGACATTTTAAGAATTACAAACTTTATTTAATATTAAGTGAACCTTTAATATTAGGGCTGTAGTGATGGCAAAAACTGAATAAAAGAATAACTTTACAATGTCTAGGTAACTCATCATTTGGAAAATGTATTAAATTCACATTATGTCTTAAGAATTAAAGTTTGATTAGATAACGCAACTCAATTTTGCAGCAAATAGGAGTTAATTCCTTGAGGAACTATGCCAATATATAAAACAGAATAGAATTTCAGGATGCCACCTTTTATCTACATTAAGATTTGTGCTTGTTTGTCAGTGAAAAGAATAATCAATTCTCTCTCTTTCAAGCTTCATAAATATTCACGCGATGTTCTGAACTCTCCCTTCTCATTTTATTTGTTCACTCTTGATAGATGTCAGCAATGCTGATTTTATGTCGTGGGACTCAACCCGCTGGCTTGGGCGTGCATCGTTTCTAATAACTCAACAGGACTGAAACCCTAGACCACCAAAAGGAAGTTATGCTATTTTTTATACTGTATACGAATTAAATGAACATTCTGCCAACATGCATTTCGAGCATTACTGGAAGAGATCTGGATTTCAAATCTTGGCTAGTTATGGCTCTAGAGCTCTAGACACTGATGTGGAAATGGAATCGGAACATGAAGTTATAGGGTGATTTTTAATTTCTACACGTCTCTGTCACGTGCCTCACGCGGTACACGTGAATAGCAGTTGTAGGTTCCTCATCAGCTTGCAAGATATTTGCACATTAAATCGTAGTCAATTTTATGGAGCAGGGAACTTAGCATCTAACCTTGCTCTACCCAAAGTTTCCAAGAGGAGCCCAGCATGGACAGAGCATGCAAAGAAGAAAGAAATCCCCTGGAAAACCATCCACTCTCAGGAAAGAACCCAGAAAGGGGATTCAGAAGAAATTAATCCGTATGGAAAGAAGCAAATGTAATAGGGTTTCGTGGGTTCGGCTGAAATTCTTCCCGGACCCAAGCCAGTGCCCAGAAATTTAAGAAAACCCCAGAAATTAGATCTTTAAAATCTTAAAGACTATATGGTACGTATCAGGAAAAACTGATCTGCAGATGACTTACCAGAATTTAACAGATGGAGAGAGAGATTATCCATGGGATTCAGTTAGCCTATGCTGGTTCCAAGAAAATTTACTTTTTCAGAGGACTTATCCCTATGACATGAGTCCACTGCCCATGTTGGGTAACAACGTTTTTCTCTGAGACTTCTAGATAGTTAGCTCGTGCTGGGACTCCAAAGTAGGCTACTCTTTCTCTGCCCAGCTCTCAAAATTCCCTGTTCTTCATAGATGCTAATACGTTCCTAGTCCTGTCTTGTTCAAACCCAGCCTCATTGGGAAGCTGGCTTCCATCATTTCCAAAATCATCTAAACACTGGTGGCTTTTCTGCTACAAGCTTCACAATCCACTCACCGCTTAACTCCTTAAATCTACAGCTTGAATACTTAGCAGATTTGTGTCTTGGACAGACAGCAGAACATCGGTCTGACAATTTCTCTCTTAAGTGTTTCTACCGCATTGGTATTTATTTTGGTAAATGATAGGTTCTATTGCTTTTGCCCCATTTTTACTCCTTTAAAGGGTTTGTCTGTTTTATATCAAGTTGTTTATGTGGGTACTCTCATGCTCCTTACCCATCACTTTATTTTTCTCCTGTTTTCTTCCTTTAATTTTGCTCCATTTCATTTGCTTTGGTAAAGCAACAGGTTGACTCTCTTTTAGCTCACTTAAAAGTTAGTTTTTTAGGGGCGCCTGGGTGGCTCAGTCGGTTCAGTGTCCAACTTCGGCTCAGGTCATGATCTCACAGTCCGTGAGTTCGAGCCCCGCGTCGGGCTCTGTGCTGACAGCTCGGAGTCTGGAGCCTGCTTCCGATTCTGTGCCTCCCTCTCTCTCTGCCCCTCCCCCACTTGCACTCTGTCTCTCTCTCTCTCAAAAATAAACATTTAAAATTTTAAGTTGTTTAGCTACAGACTTTAAAATTTCACTTTTATATTTATTGAAATGAGAAATAAAATACCATGTCTTACAAAGAGTGAAGAAATTAAATGTTCATTATTTGAAAGTCTCATTTTAAATATTTTTCATGTAATTTTGCTTTTTGTTTTGCATCGTTATGTTTTTACATAATGATATTTTTCTTTGGAGATATAACAATTTCCTACTATATACATATGGCCTACCGTAATTTCGTTTCTGTAAACTTTTATCATTTTGCAATCTTAATGTTTACTGTTATGTGGGCAGATCTTCAGAATAAACCAACAGAGCAAAGTTAATGTTAGTGTATTATTAGGACAAACCAACAAAGAAAAGTTGGCAAGTCGAATTATTTAGGTTCTCATGAAAAGAATAATGTGAAGACCCACATAAATGAGACGGTTACAGTAATATTATTTGAGATAAACATTTGAGTAATATTATAATGAGACAAAGATCAGACCAGTAACAATTTTTAAAACAGAATTATTACATAGGTCTAATTTTCACAAGAAGCATCTGGGTTAAAGATATCCCATGAAATGCATTTTCTCTGTAATACATATTAAATATTTTAAAATGTAAAAGTACAAAGTATTGATGTGAAATTTTTAATTGTTTCTTATAAACTACCTACCAAGTATATTAAATGAACTCGTATTTAAACTACTTTTCTTTGTAAGTTACAGGTTCACTCAAAGAAAATAAACACACTATATACACATATATGTGTGTATATTATATGTTATATATACCTAATATATTTATACTATGCATTTAATATAAACATGTTATATTTAATATATATTTAATATGTTATAAACTTATATTACACATATAATATACATATTTATGTATAATATATAATAGATTACATATACATGTACATACATATACATATAACATATAGTAAATATATATGTGCAATATATATTTGTATATGCAATATATATTTAATATGTTACATATATATTCAATACATACTGATATATATAATACATGAAAAAGAGAGAAAACATATAAAGTGTAGGAATAAGATTTTTTTCTAATAATCAGAATTTTTCTTGTTCAAATGTGTAAGCCCTTATTCATCTCTAGAAGCCAAGCAAAGTACCCGATTAAATTTTAAGAAAACGTACCTAATTCATTATTTTCCGAATGATTCTAAACACGGCATTTTCCCCCAAATATTTCAGAGTAATAGGCTGACTCCCGCTTTGCCAAATCCCAACAGCAGCTGGGAAGACATCTGGATGGACCAGCACGGCAGGTTAGAACTGCATGCGCTCACATCCAGGAGAAACGCTCATTAATTGAAGAAACTAACACATACAATCCAGCGTCACTGAGAGTCCCTTTACGGTGACTTTCTGAAGCCGCCAGGCCATTCTCTTCGGACTGTGACCATTAAAACCATGACGCTTGTTTTCATACCTTTCTATAGAGGGCTTAATTGACTTGGATGTGGGGAAGTTATTAAAAGCCGGTTTAATTAGCTGTCAGACCCCGTATTCTAAGAATTATTTGTGTAACTTCTAAAGACACTGGTTTCTCATTTTCATTTCCAGGGCCTTGTTTCCAGGTCTACGGCATGACCTTGGTTTCTAAGGAGTCAACCGTTCAGATGACTCACTACACTTCTCAGAGATCATTCGCTGAATGTCAGAGATCTGGATTTCCTTGCGTGTAGGGCTCCCCACAGGCGTGGTAGTTTATTAGAATGGAAAGCGCCTTCTGGAGCTGACTGCATATGGAGGCCATCCTTGGGCACCTGGATGGCTCAGTCGGCTGCACGTCAGACTTCGGCTCAGGTCATGATCTCACGATCCATGAGTTCGAGCCCCGCGTCGAGTGTCTGTGCTAATAGCTCAGAGCCTGGAGCCTGCTTCCCATTCTGTGTCGCCCTCTCTCTCTGCCCCTTGCTGGTGCCTTTGAGTGCTCTCTCAACAATAAATGGACATTAGAAGAAAAATTTTAAAAAGACCATCCTTGGTAGAGGAATACCACCTTGCAGATGTTAATCGCTGAGGCCAGAATGAGGACCCATGGAAAGGAAGACTTAAGGAGGGAACCGGATCTATGAGTCTGCACGAGAGGAACTCACGCCCGAGTCGCAGACACAAACCCACAGGGCCACGTGCTCACCAAGACGAAGGAGTCACAACTTCGAGTCCCAAACGCCAGGAAACACCCAAATCCTCAAGGCAAAGAGAAATGCAAGTGCCCACAAACAAAACTGAAGATCGTGGCTACGATCTTCATCAGCCACGTAATCCTCGGGAGCCAAGACAACACAGCAAACCAACCGAAGGCGTTTCTCTCCGACGCCTACGACCAGTCCTAGACGTCAACAGAGATCGCATCCAGGAATCCGTTTGCCCGACCATCAGACTCACAACCCGAAGCCGAGGCGCTCAGTCCCTTGACATGAAAATGAACGACAAGGTGGCCAGACATTCAAGGCGCACGAATTTGAGTCAAGAAAGGTGGAAACTTACATAGGTCAGCTGGTGGCCTGGACAGCAGCCCGTGGCCATCTACGTACACACCCCTGTCCTCTCTTTGCCGGCCCGTCTCTCTTTGCCCTGCATTTTCAATGTTTACCACTCGCTCAAATCACAGTCATTAGCCTACAAACAGGCTCTGACGTTAACAACAACTTGAAAACCCGCGCTGGGCTCCAAAGCCCGCACAAAAGCACTGACTCGCTTCCCGAGTCCGTGTGTGAGTGTCCGTGAAACAGTATGTAGGTGCCGTCTGCACACAGTGTGCCTTTGGTAAACCTACCTCAGGTGACGTGCGGTCACGGCTGCAAGCGTTGAGATGTCACAATTCTCCAATGACTGTCCCTTGATGACTTCAGCCCTGGCCATCTGGCAGAGTTTCAGGGCCACATGTGCAGGGTCAATCTGGCCAATTTACCACCTGGATGGGCAATAAAAACACACGTGAATGAGGGAAACATTGCACACACACCGGGTAAGTGTAACTGGTTGATGGGGTAGGCGAGGAATTCAGGGCTTGTTAGAAGACGGAGAAGTGATGGAAGAGATGCCATTAGTGACAATAAACGGGGTCCTTAGGAGTTGTTTTGATCTTTGCTTTTTGTTTTTAAGTTTATTTATTTTGAGAGAGAGGGAGAGAGACAGAATCCCAAGAAGGGTGCGTCAATGCAGAGCCTGATGCGGGAGTTGAACTCCTGAAGTGTGAGATCACGACCTGAGCTGGAATCAAGAGTCAGAACCACAGAGGCGCCCCCGGAGGTGTTTTGCAAAGTGTCAGAGAACATACTGCTACGTGGGCAAGATGAAAGCTGTGGGCCTCGTGGGAAGGGGTGTGGTTCAGGGTGATTCTGCACGGTTGAGCCAACAGCAAGGAGGGAGGCAGTGGATACATAGAGTCTTGTTATGATCTAGGTAAGCTGGCCAATAATGAGGTCACTTCGAGGGATGGAGAAGCCTGGGAAAAACAAGCTTCGGGTTTGACATATTTTGTTCACTATGTCCATCTGATGGCCCACTGGCTGGATCCTTCAAAGCCTAACCCATGGTAAATGAGTGTTCGGAAAAAAAAAAAAAAAAAACAGGGGCGCCTGGATGGATCAGTGGGTTGAGCAACCGACCGACTTCGCCCCAGGTCATGATCTCACGGTTTGTGATTTTAAGACCCGCAAGCAAAGCCTGCTTCGAATCCTGTCCCCTCTCTCTCTCTCTGCCCCTCTCCTGCTCACTCTCACTCTCTCTCAAAATAAATAAATAAGGGGGCGCCTGGGTGGCTCAGTCGGTTGAGCGTCCAACTTCAGCTCAGGTCATGATCAACGGTCCATGAGTTCGAGTCCTGTGTCAGGCGCTGTGCTGACAGCTCAGAGCCTGGAGCCTGCTTCGGGTTCTGTGTCTCCTTTCTCTTCCCCTCCCTCACTCGTGCTCTGTCTGTGTGTCTCAAAAATTAACAAAAAAATTTCAAATAATAAAAAACATTTAAAAATCAAAAGGAATTAATGCATGTAGGGTAAAGTAGTAAGAGAAACACAGGAATGTCTGAATTGCATGTTTTCTGGCTATCGGTCCACTCGTATTGTGTTCCACCCACAAGACAGAATCTTTGGCCTTTCAGGACAAGTACCAACCACATGGTCAGGATTTTCTCGACGAGCTTAGGCAGTGATCATTTCTCAGACCCCTAGAAAGTGGGAGACATACGTCAACCCTACTTTGACTTTCTCCAAATCTTAATACTTAAGTCTGTTTCACGCCCTGACACTAGAACTTAAGGTCTATCCGGGATTCCACCGGAGACAAAGCTTTCTTCTTTTCTGGTTTTTATTCTTACGGGTTTCATAAATGGCTGTAAGTAAGGTGAATGTGAGTTTGCTCCCACAGCTAACTTTCAAGTCTTTTAAACACTTAAATGTTCCAGCCTTAAAGGGAAATTTATAGCCCTTTTGGAATGTGAATTATTTTCCATTCATGTTTCCTTAACTCAGTAGATAAGAATAAAGAAGCACATTTCAAGTCAAATCGTAAAGCTCGTCTGTTACTGCACATAATAGCATGAAATTAAAATGTTCCCTTCCCCTTCTATTTGGGAAGAGCAAAGTTTAATGAATTATTCTCCACATCAAGTATTTTACTATCCCATTTAGTACCTCTCCTGCCGGCCACCCTTGCTGCAAGCAGAAATCATGTTTTCTTCTGGCCTTCGCAGGAACATCTTCCCATTTGTAAGATCAATGGTTTTACTGTGAAACACGACCAAATCAAACTTTACTGCTCTGTGATGAAAATGACCTTAAGGATAATAACAGCATAAAGCTCCCGACCCAACTCAAACTGAAACTTGACCAGCCATGAAATTCTAGGCTTGCACCCGAACTCATTTTAGGATCTTTTTTTTTTTTTGAACTCACCCCTGTTTTACTTCTAGGATGAGAGACCAAGATGAGTAATTGATATCATATAATACAGTGTATCCGAAGGAACACCACACATTAATATTCCAAAGGCATCGCTCGGAGTTCCTCCCACACCCCCAGTGAGCTGTGAGGGGGAAGGGGGGCATGCCACGTTGTGCCTAGAATTCATAAAGCAAAGTATCACCAGGAACTAACTCTGCGGGAAATGTTTAGGGAGACAACCACTGATGGAGCCCCTACCAGGTACAAGACCCCGAGCACAATACCAGAGGCATGCCAGGAACCATCCCTAGGAGCCCTGAGGACTGGAGAGGTAATTACCTGCCTGTGGGAGGATTTCCCGCTGCTGAAAGGCTCAGGAGGCAGGTGCCAAGGTGTGCTGGGACACATTTGAGACACCTAGTGGCTGCAGGCTCACTGGCGGTGACTCTGGACCTTGCACAGGGGGACACGGCCCGGCCCCAGGGTTCCTGGTCTATGCAGTCTCACTGGCGGTAACTCTGCACCTTTACAGGGGGACAGGGCCTGGCCCCGGGGCTCCTGGTCTATGCAGGCTCACTGGTGGTGACTCTGGACGTTGCCCAGGAGGACACGGCCGAGCCCCAGGGTTCCTGGTCTATGCAGTCTCACTGGCGGTAACTCTGCACCTTTACAGGAGGACAGGGCCCGGCCCCCAGGCTCCCGGTCTATGCAGGCTCACTGTCAGTGACTCTAGACCTTGCCCAGGAGGACAGGGCCCGGCCCCCGGGCTCCCGGTCTATGCAGGCTCACTGTCAGTGACTCTGGACCTTGTCCAGGAGGACAGGGCCCGGCCCCAGGGCTCCCGGTCTATGCAGGCTCACTGGCGGGGACTCTGGACGTTGCCCAGGAGAACAGGGCCCGGCCCCAGGGCTCCCGGTCTATGCAGGCTCACTGGCGGTGACTCTGGACCTTGCCCAGGAGGACACGGCCGGGCCCCAGGGCTCCCGGTCTATGCAGGCTCACTGGCGGTGACTCTGGACGTTGCCCAGGAGGACAGGGCCCGGCCCCAGGGCTCCCGGTCTATGCAGGCTCACTGGCGGTAACTCTGGACGTTGCCCAGGAGGACAGGGCCCGGCCCCAGGGTTCCTGGTCTATGCAGGCTCACTGGCGGTAACTCTGCACCTTTACAGGAGGACACGGCCCGGCCCCCGGGCTCCCGGTCTATGCAGGCGCACTGTCGGTGACTCTAGACCTTGCACAGGAGGACGGCCCGGTCCCCGGGCTACCGGTTTATGCAGGCTCACTGGCGGTGACTCTGCACCTTGCACAGGAGGACAGGGCCCGACCCCCGGGCTCCTGGTCTATGCAGGCGCACTGGCGGTGACTCTGGACGTTGCCCAGGAGGACAGGGCCCGGCCCCAGGGCTCCCGGTCTATGCAGGCTCACTGGCGGTAACTCTGGACGTTGCCCAGGAGGACAGGGCCCGGCCCCAGGGTTCCTGGTCTATGCAGGCTCACTGGCGGTAACTCTGCACCTTTACAGGAGGACACGGCCCGGCCCCCGGGCTCCCGGTCTATGCAGGCGCACTGTCGGTGACTCTAGACCTTGCACAGGAGGACGGCCCGGTCCCCGGGCTACCGGTTTATGCAGGCTCACTGGCGGTGACTCTGCACCTTGCACAGGAGGACAGGGCCCGACCCCCGGGCTCCTGGTCTATGCAGGCGCACTGTCGGTGACTCTAGACCTTGCCCAGGAGGACAGGGCCCGGCCCCAGGGCTCCCGGTCTATGCAGGCGCACTGGCGGTAACTCTGCACCTTTACAGGGGGACAGGGCCTGGCCCCGGGGCTCTTGGTCTATGCAGTCTCACTATCGGTGACTCTGCACCTTGCACAGGGGGAAAGGGCCCGGCCCCAGGGCCCCCGGTCTATGCAGGCTCACTGGCGGTGACTCTGGACCTTGCCCAGGAGGACACGGCCCGGCCCCAGGGTTCCTGGAAGGCCCAGATTCACAGCCTCAGAGTTCTCACCTCTTGCTCCACGGAGCTTTGCCCTGCACCGCCCGTGGGCTCGCCCTGTCCCCGGCCTGGACACCTGGCCCGGCCTTTGTCTCTCAGCGGGGCTGGGGCATCCCGCCAGGATGCGGATTCACGTCCTAGACCGTGATGAACCAGGCTCCTCCCTCAAAAACAGCCCCGGGACAGACTGAGAAGCACGCGGGACGCCAGGCCCTTAGCTCCCTCCCAGAAATCTCTGCGGGATTCCGTCTTCCCGAGGTCACGCGAGACTCTGCGAGACCCCCTCCAGATCCCGTGAGGCCGCCGTGAGCTCTCGTGAGACCCGGCTCCTCCCGGGAAAGTGGTCCAGCTCGGGTCTCCACCCAACCTGAGCCCTGAGGGATGCTCCTGGTCAGCCTCGCAGGAAACTAACCTTTTTAAACACCTGCCTTAAAGGCGCAGCGCAGTATTTTCCCCCTGCTTTTTCTAACATACGAAGCAACGCTGTATACGTGCAAGCAAAAGAGCCCATGAGGATTTCCAGGTATCAGGACACTAATTTGGGGAAAACAGCAAAGCGTGTTGTTCACGGGGATGGGCTGGGTTCGCCATAGAATCCAAAGTACAACGGGGCACCCAAAGCGCTGGTTGTTTCTAAACAGGGCTGCTCAGAATTCATGCGTGTATTATTAACTATGATGTCAATTCTTGCCCGTGTGTTTTGTTGTTAAATCCCCCACATGCAAATAATCGAAATATTTTCCAAAGTCTTTGATTGCTCTAAGTTAAATTGAGGACAATGATGAAGCGGGAGGTCAGGGAAGATGGAAATGCCAGGGTGTGTATGGTGCTCATGGATGTCATCCATCTGCTGACTCAGTTATTCTGTATCTTGGACTAGACATGGTATTGCAGACCAAGTATCTCCAGGTGCAAGTGAGCAACCCAGGACCTCGAGGAACAGGTGTGATGCAGTTAAGAGACAGAATAATGGGCACGTGGGTGGTTCAGTTGGTTGAGCGCCCGACTCTTGGTTTCGGCTCAGGTCGTGATCTCACAGTTTCCTGCGTTCGAGACCGTGCCTGGCTCTTCACTGGCAGCAAAACGCCTGCTTGGGATTCTCTCTATCCCTCTCCCTTTGCCCCTCCTCTGCTGGCAACGTCTCTGTCTGTCTCAAAAATAAATAAACTAAAAAAAATTTTAAAAAGAGCAAGTACGTAAGCAGTTAACATGTGATAATTAGTATAAAAAGGAGAAATAGATACGTTGTCATAGGAACGGAAGAGAAGGAAGGTAGGACTTGCTTGGGCATATGTACGTGGGAATGTTTAGCAGAAGAGGGGATGAAAAATGGCCTGATTCTAAATGATGGGCATGACTCCCTTCAACGGGAAAATGCAGGAAGAACTTTCCAGCCACTGACAACATCTGTTTCAAATTCACAGGTATGCCAGGTGGTAATGGGCAGACATCAGGAGGCATTAATTTTTTTCAGGTGGATCTGTAGTGCAGGGAGAGGAGCAATGTGCTGATGAGAAAGCATTTCCATGTCAGCAGCGACATACGTGTTCCTTCATAAACAGAGCACCGTGGTCCATTTTCAACAAGCGTATGAGCCTGTGTGTAGCAGGCTATCTCGGATTTGAACAAATTGTCTTGCTGAGATAGAGACACGCATTAGCTGGCTATAATTTGTACTCTAGGCAAGACATGTTGCAGTTTAAGTGTATATTCAAGGATAAGGACAGAGAAGGTGGGATTATAGAGACACAAATGAGCGAGGCTTGGTAGATTTGTCTCGTTACTGAACAAAACATATTTGCCAAAACAAGACTCAACAATGATCCCAGTGGCTTTCGATTGGGTGGAGAAGAAAGGAGTTAAGGAACAGAAGCTAGTTTTGGGGGAAGCTGATTGATGAAAATGTGTGTATGTTGATTGTGAGATGCAAGTCTCTGAGCCAAGTGAACAGGTCCAGTATACAGAAGAGTAATTTCAATATGAAAGGGAAAATAGTCAATACTTGGACGTTCTCAAATAGAAATAATGTTCCCCACCCATCTAATGTTCCCCACTCCCATCTAAAAAGTTAACGTGGGGGCGCCTGGGAGGCTCAGTTGGCTAAGCATCCGACTTCAGTTCAGGTCATGATCTCACAGTTCATGAGTTCAAGCCCTCTGTCAGGCTCTGTGCTGACAGCTCAGAGCCTGGAACCTGCTTCGGATTCTATGCCTCCCTCTCTCTCTGCCCCTCCCCCGCTCACGCTCTGTTTCTGTCTCTCAAAAACAAATGTTAAAAAAATATATTTTTAAGTTAACTTTGGAAAGGATTTTTCTTACTGCTCACTGCAGTATTCTGCATTAATTTAACACTCTTAGAAGGTGTTCAATTAACATCTGTTGCATGAACGTGAAGTCAAATGAGACATTTGGCAGACAAATGTGAGAATATTGTACAGTCCTTTTTTGAGCACCTACTAATTTATAGATGTAGCATGCCAAAATACCTAAGGCCCTACCTTTGAACGTCCTACTTTATATCAATTTGGCTGGGAATCTGGATGAAGCTAATTTGTTATATCTGAGATGGTAATGAAAGGTTAAGAAAAAAAAGAAACAGGAAGTAGAAATTATAAGTGTTCAGATAAAATAATGTGCTGTATACACTGAGAAAATCATATTGGATGCTATATATACATATAATAGTCTCTATATTACATAGATCACCTCTATGGTATATTACATATTATATCTTAAATAACCTATAGAGAAATGATATCTACATATTAATCACCGATATGTCAGCACATTTATATTATAAAAGCTGCTAAGTGAAAAATATAGGGAAATCAACATATAGAAGTACAAAATGATACATATAGAATAAAAAATTGTAACATTGCTGGAGTGTGGAGAGATCTGAGAAATGTGTGATTGATTTGAAAACACTGTTTTACTTAATCCTTCTCATTATTTCCTCTCAGTATCAACTAATGATTTTTTCAGAGTTTGAATGAACAGTATTGGACACTCTTGCACTTATACTTGTGGAAATCTGCCAAAAATTTGCTTTTCAATCTTCCATAACCACCTTAAAGTTCATGACTCTATTTCCTTTTTTTTTTTAGTTTATTTATTTTGAGAGACAGCGCACACAACCAAGCGAGGGCAGAGAGAGGGATACAGAGGATCCCAAGCAGGCTTCACGTGGTCGGCACAGAACCTGATGTGGGGCTTGAACCCAAAAGACTGAGTTCGTGACCTCAGCCAAAGTCGGACGCTTAACCAACTGAGCCCCTCAGGCACCCCATTTTCTTCTTTTAACACAGTAATTCTAAACACTAGTGCGCGTGTGTGTGCTGCACACACTGGAAAGACTTCCAGGATCTCTCCAAGTATAGACTCTCCCAGTTTCCGTTCATGAAGATACAAGTCAATGAGCAGCTGGTTCCAGTGATTTGCAAGTCCCGCGGGAAGTGAATTGTAATAACAAACTTACCATTGGTTTCGTTCTGAAACTACCGTATTCAGGTTGTGTGCAAAGGGGATCAGAACAAACTTGAATCCTAACTGGATCCCTCAACAGTCAATACTGATTGCTCAAGGACCCTTTGGCAGTTGCTTTTTTAATTACCTGTGGTTTCTTTATTTCAGCAGATACAATAAGTTTCAAGATTGTGGGGAAAAAAACAAAGGAAATACTTTGCAGCTACCAGCCCTGGTAAGTTTATCAAGTGCACATGCATTAATTTTGTTTCATTTGTGGACACAAAGGTGTCGTAAGGAAGAGTTTTTTTACTGGAGGGGGGAGGGAACAACACACACACACACACACACACACACTCACAATTAAACAATTTGGGTTTTGTATGTATTTTTCCATTTTCTTTTTTTTTTTTTTTTTTAATTTTTTTATTTTTGGGACAGAGAGAGACAGAGCATGAACAGGGGAGGGTCAGAGAGAGAGGGAGACACAGAATCGGAAACAGGCTCCAGGCTCCGAGCCATCAGCCCAGAGCCCGACGCGGGGCTCGAACTCACGGACCGCGAGATCGTGACCTGGCTGAAGTCGGACGCTTAACCGACTGCGCCACCCAGGCGCCCCTATTTTTCCATTTTCAGGAACACTTGAGGATGCGTTTGCCTAGCTTCATGGCCTAGAGGGGTTCTCACCTCTGCAAATTAAAGCTATTTGAACTTGAAAGATTCCCAGCAAGTTGCAACTGTTTTGTGCTCAGTGACTTTAAAGTTTACCAAAGGAGGGATACGTGGAAATGGCTTTTGTTACCTTGTCTCACCTGTACAGACTTGAAAGCTAATACCTCCGTTTTATTTCCTGAACCCAATGTCTTGGGCTCCTTGGTGTCTTTTAGGTCAATGATGAGAGTCAGCTGAACTTCAAAGATCTTCCCTTCCTTCCCTTTTTTTCTCAGAGATTCAAACATTTGGTCCACATTTATGTTCTTTTTCACCTTCTCATGATTTATTAATTGTTTTGGATCTTGATCTTTTACACTGTCCATACCTCCATGCTGCAGGGTATACTGGACCTTCCTCAAAAAATTAAAAATAGAACTACCCTATGATCCAACAGTTCTACTTCTGGGTATTTTATGCCAAAAGCTTAAAAAGAAACAAAAAGGAAATATTAGATGCAGCATAGGTACTCCCAGTTTAGGGAAGCACTGGGAAATGTTTAGTTATGTTATCTGTATGATAATAATAAAGCTACAGAATGTACCAAGATAAGGTAAGAGATCCGTGTTGGCGAAATTTTTCTTTCAGTTTTATTGATATGATCAACATAGAGTGGTACATAAGTTCACAGTATAGAGCATAGTGACTTGACTTACATTTGTCGTGAGATGATTATCACAATTAAGTTAGCATCCATCATTACATACAGATAAAAGGAAAACAATGCTTTTTTCCCCCTTGTGATGAAATCTTACTTGCTGCTTAAAAACTAAACTGTGGTTTCAAAATCTCACCTGGGGGAACATCCAAATATTCAACATTTCAAGTTATAGAAAATTTTTTCTTAATTTTATAAAATGTTTTTATTTTTTTTCTTTTTAATTTACATCCAAGTTAATTAACATATGGTGCAGCAATGATTTCAGAAGTAGGTTCCTTAATGCCCCTTCCCAATTTAGCCCGTCCCCCCCAACCCCCCCCCCCCGTAACACTCTGTTTGTTCTCCATATTTAATAGTCTCCTATGTTTTGTCCCCATTTTTATATTATTTTTGTTTCCCTTCCCTTATGTTCATCTGTTTTGTCTCTTAAAGTCCTCATATGAGTGAAGTCATGATTTTTGTCTTTGTCTAATTTCACTTAGCATAATACCCTCCAGTTCCATCCACGTAGTTGCAAATGGCAAGATTTCATTCTTTTTCATCACCGAGTAATACTCCATGGTACATATATATACAACATCTTCTTTATCCATTCATTCATCGATGGACATTCGGGCTCTTTCCATACTTTGGCTATTGTTGATAGTGCTGCTATAAACATTGGGGTGCGTGTGCCCCTTCGAAACAGCACACCTGTATCCCTTGGATAAACACCTCATAGTGCAATTGCTGGGTTGTAGAGTAGTTCTATTTTTAATTTTTTGAGGAACCTCCATAACATTTTCCAGAATGGCTGCACCAGTTTGCATTCCCACCAGCAATGCAAAAGAGATCCTCTTTCTCCGCATCCTCACCAACACCTGTTGTTGCCTGAGTTGTTAATGTTAGCCATTCTGACAGGAGTGAGGTGGTATCTCATTGTGGTTTTGATTTGTATTTCCCTGATGATGAGTGATGTTGAGCATTTTTTCGTGTGTCAGTTGGCCATCTGGATGTCTTCTTTGGAAAAGTGTCTATTCATGTCTTTTGCCCATTTCTTCACTGGATTATTTGTTTTTTGGGTGTTGAGTTTGATAAGTTCTTTATACATTTTGGATACTAACCCTTTTTGAGAGAGAGACAGATCATGAGCTGGGGAGGAGGAGAGAGAGAAAGACACAGAATCCAAAGCAGGCTCCAGGCTCTAAGCTGTCAGCACAGAGCCCGATGTGGGGCTTAAACCCATGACCCATGAGATCACGACCTGAGCCAAAGTTGTACACTTAACTGACTGAGCCCCCAGGTGCCCCTCAAGTTGTAGAAATTTGTGGCATGAAACCAAAAATCAAAAACTGAAGGGTGATTAAAAAGTAACAAGCATGACCATTACGCCCATATTATATAGCATCATGCCAACCATTAAACTATCTTTTGTCTTTTGCAAGCTTTTAAAAAGAAAGTGAAGTCATTCACAAAACTATTCTAAGTAATATACTGAGCAAATTCTAAGTCATTAGGATGTGGGAGGCAGAGATCTATGCACCTCTTCTGGCCGCCTACCATGATTATATTATGTAACATGGGCATGAAATATTTGAGGAATAGCTGATTATTAAAGTAACTAAAAATGTATAAAAACATACGAAAGTCTGTTGACTCCCCCTACCCCAGACTTTCCTATGTTTTTATACACTTTTAGTTACTTTAATAATCAGCTATTCCTCAAACATTTTTTTCTTACTAGATTCTTACCAGTGTTACTATTTGCTTGTCTGTGACCAGTTTTCTTCCTAAATAGATTCACCCAGTTGTAAACACGATTTTTCTGTCCATTTTGCAAAGCTATAAATGCATTTGTGTGTGTGTGTGTGTGTGTGTGTGTGTGTGTGTGTGTGTGTGATAAAGAAATAAAAAGGTATCAGAAATCCATGGGGATGTTTATGGCTCAGAACATTGGTTCCAAAGGACCAAAAGGAGCCAAAATCTTTTCTTGATTGAATCTAATTAGCTCTGGGATGAAAAATGTGTAACTTAATTACTGAGGTTTCCATTGGAGAAGTAAGCTCAAAGTACTTACATTTATTCATGTTCAAATTAAAATGAATTCAAGATACACTTGAGTCCAACAAACTGAATATAATCATATTGATAACTTCTGATCAATATGGTGAACTGAAATGATCAGAGAGTATTTGCTCTCCTTTCAAACAGAAAGACTGAAAAAAATAGATCTGTCATCAATTCAATATCATGGAAGGAAAATCTGTCATTGTTAGACATCCAGAGAACTCTAAGCCAAAGCTGTAAGACTGGACTGAAGCAAAAAAAGTCATGGGAGGAATGGACAATATATACAGTTGTTAACAGGTAGAAGTCGAGACCTCACTTCCACACAGGGAGTTCAGCCCACATGTCCAAGAGCATAGGGATTTTTAAAAATTATTCTTTCTGAGCATTGTTGGTATTGTTACTTTGCATTAAGCCTTGAGTTATATATAAGGAGCTTTTCTGTTGAGCAACCACAGAAGAAGGGAGAAATTCTAAAAGACTCCCATTTGAAATATCTGACAAGTACTAAGATGGTGAGGCTTAGAGTGACCAATAGAGGTTAGCTCATGATCCGGCACAAATTCAACCCTCAAAGCATTAATGATTCGCCAGTGGCAGTTAAAATGAGCTCTCCTTGAGAGTCTGAAGACCCGAGCAAAGCCACTGACATCTACCCTTTTGCTGGAAGACAAAAACAACATAAGAGCCTGCCTTGAAGCAGGGGTCTGGTAAAAATCCCAAGCTGCATTTTGGAACCCTGATGGGCTATATCACAGGAGTAGGGGTGAACCAGAATACGTAAACAAGTGAGTCTCGGCAATGGATGAAAACCAGCTTTAAATCTGTCTATATGATGCAATTAGGTCAAGAAAAAAATAAACTCTCCTTGAAGGATGCTAACACCATCCGTTATTTTATTTCTCCATTTTATTTCTCAAAATTTTTACCATTGCCAGCTTTTTATCAAAAACTAGCAGGGGCGCCTGGGTGGCTCAGTCGGTTAAGCGGCCGACTTTGGCTCAGGTCATGATCTCGCGGTCCGTGAGTTCGAGCCCCGCGTCAGGCTCTGTGCTGACTGCTCAGAGCCTCCAGCCTGTTTCAGGTTCTGTGTCTCCCTCTCTCTGTCCCTCCCCCGTTCATGCTCTGTCTCTCTCTGTCTCAAAAATAAATAAACATTAAAAAAAAAAGTAGCAGAGGTAAGGGGTGCCTGGGTGGCTCAGTCAGTTGAGCGTCCGACTTCGGCTCAGGTCACGATCTCACAGTTCATGAGTTTGAGTTTTGTGTTGGGCTCTGTGCTGACAGCTCAGAGCCTGGAGCCTGCTTCAGATTCTGTGTCTCCCTGTCTCTCTGTCCCTACCCTGCTCACGCTCTGTCTCTCTCTCTCAAAACTACATAAACATTTTTTAAAAATTGTAAGTACTAAAGGTACTTAGGTAAGTACTAAAAGTAAGAGGAAACAATATCAAATGGCTGAAAGCCTAGATAAATGGAGAAGAAACAAAATTGCCAAAAAAAAAAAAATCCAGCTATCACACTTGTCAGATGGGAGTTGTCAATGTCTAGGATTAATATATTCAAAAGCTTAAATGGTAAGGAATGTCAACAGCAATGGAGAGCATAACATATTAGGTATAAATTCTAGAGTTGAAAACAAAACTAAAGCATTGATACATGATTAGTTATGGTAGAAGACAGAATTATTACTGGAAAGAAGCATCCAGAAACAAAATATATATACATATGGAATATATATATATATGTATATATGGAATATATATATATGGACTATATATATGTGGAATTTGTCAGAATTTGTCAACACCGTTAAATGAAATCAAATGCACATCTTGAGAAGCCACGTGAACGCCGGGAAAGTTAAAGATACACGAAACCCATAATAAAAAACAAGTTAACAAAAAGACAAGTTGTAAAGATGCCATCTGGGGGAAACAATGTTATATTCAGAGGAAAATCGTAAGACATGAATTTCTCAGTAAGATAGTGAATTTTTGACTCAGAGGCAGAAAACAAAAATGCAAGGAAAAACATATGTGGAAAACTAATGTATGACAAAGATTGGAGACAGATCAAAGGAAAAAGATTGGAGACAGATCGAAGAACACAAGCTGATTTAGTAAATCAGAAGAAAATGGTGTGCCCCTACAGAAAAACACAAAGGAACAAACAAATAAACAAAAGATCTCCCTCAAACCACAGAGGAGAAGAGTCTACTTTTTGGATGTACACAGGAAAGGTAACACCATATTATTGTAGAAGGTATTACTGAGTGGGGTTTCCTCCCACAAGGATTAGACAAAGATTTATCAAAGGAACACACACAGAAAGGCTTTGGGGAGTTGATTTTCAAACAGGTGTAGCGGTCCTGTTGTGCAAAATGAATGCGTTCTAGAAGTTTGCCGTACAACATTGTTTACAGTTAAAAATACTGCACTTTATACCTAACATTTTGGGAATCAGGTAGATTTCATGCATTTTTTTTTTTTTTGGTCACAACTTTAAAACTGCTTTTGCAGAAAACAGTGACACCTGGGACTATTACTTTTAACATGTGAAATGCTTGGTTTTCAATCCACACTGTTAAATAATGAGAACACTAAAAAAATACTCAAAAATAGATTATATTTGCGATAATATCTAATGTTAAATAGTGTCCGCAAAGGGCTCATAGCCAGCATTTAGGAAAATGTACTATTTTACATCAATTGTAAAAATGCAACTGAAGAAAAAATATAAAGAAGTAGGCACTTCACTAAATAGGAGTCAAAATGCCAATTTTAGTCATCTGTGTGTTGTACAGGAAAGCCATACTCAGACCAATACCAGAGTGCCTGAAATTAAGAGGACTGACAACCTAGGGGCGCCTGCGTGGCTCAGTTGTTTAAGCGTCCAACTTTGGCTCAGGTCACGACCTCACGGTCCATGAATGTGAGCCCCACATCTGGCTCTGCTGACAGCTCGGAGCCTGGAGCCTGCTTCAGATTCTGTGTCTCCTTCTCTCTCTGCCCCTCCTCCACTCAAGCTCTGTCTTTCTCAAAAATAAATAAACATTTAAAAAAAAATTTTTTTAAAAGACTGACAATCTCAAGGGCTGGCTATAATAAGAACTTGAAATAACGGTCCCCCTATGATGCTTACATTTTACATTCCAATCAGAATAACCATTATACAAAATATTTTAGCACTCTTAACAAAAGTTGGAAATAAGCCTATCCCATCACCCTGGCCATCTATTGTTATATAGATAAAATTATAGATGTTGATGCAGATTGGGGCACATACTCCTATATATCACAATTTTATGTTTTATGTATAAGTATGTATACAAACATACATATACACACAAAGTTATCGAGAAAGTTGAAAGTACCTATTTTTGTAAAGAAACACATTTCAATCACAGTTATCTCCAGCTTAGACACCAAAAAAAAAAAAAAAAAAAAAAAAACCACAACCAAAGAAATAACACCTTACAGAAAAATTATCTGATGCCTGTTCCATTTAATTAGCATTGAGCAATAACAGAATCATGGTAAAAACTACCAGATTGAAACCCATTTCCCCCTAGGGCTTTATGGAGGTAATCAGTAGGAAAGACAAATACACTACAATTTAAGTGTAGCATATATACAAAGTTAGATCAAGCAGTAATTAAAATGAAAACAAATATACGAACAGGTAAGCAGAAAGGGTAACGCTAATTTAAAACAAGTGGAGGTCAGCATGCCTAGTTCAGAAATTACATCATTTGATAAAGTTATCCCAAACTTATTTTGTTCTAGTTGGAAATATATAGCCTTAGTTTCTTAAAGGACACCCACGCAAGATAATAAAGGAACATCACCTCTCAAAAAATATATTTAATCATTAGAAAACTAAGCATGCAAATGTTCAAAATGGAGTGCATTAGACACTCATTCAATAGTTGGAGTAGTGTGTAAATATAGGATGCCCACATTATATTTGCAAAGATAGTAACTCCGGTGTTCTAATGGTCACTTCTACATCATGCACATGGCTGTCTGTCCCCAAAAGAGGTGACCCATTCAGTTATCAAGTTGGCAACAATTATACTCAAGGTAAAAGAAAATGACCTCTTTCTATTTAGCAGCATTTTTGCTATTTAGCGTTAAGGGATATTGAGTTTCGTATATAATGTTCACCTTAGCAAGTGGTAATTATGTAAATGTCCATTTTATTCGTCCATGGCTCTTGTTCTAAAAAGAAATCACCGATAAAAGAAAAGTAGGCATTTAAACCATTTATTTACTCCAAGATGACAATTTAATGGCTGGTCAAGATGTGTATGAACGGAGGTGAACTTAACCACGTATCTGAGAGATCATTTTAATAAAAGCTCTCCATGAAGAAAATAAGTTTGCAATATGAACTTGTAGATTAAACCACCTGCCATCCACCCTCAATGCTTGCTGTCATTGTTGGTGTTTCCATAGGCTATGCTTAGCTGTAACGCAGAAGGTCTGAGACTTGGTGGCTTCAACTCATTGTTGGAACATTGTTGGTCTCTGATGTAACAACTTAGATTCTGACGTGGGCTCGCCAGGAGAAGATGGCCCTCTTCAGCACCCAGGCTTTTCCACGCTCGTTTTGGATACTTCCCCTGACCACAAGGTGCAGCCGACTCAACCCATAGCCTCCATTTCACATTCTTCCTTCGTTGCTGGTGGGAATGCGACAGGGTGCGGCCACTGTCGAAGACACCATTTCCGTTTCGTACAAAACGATACATACCCTTCCCATGAAATCCAGCAGTTGGCACAAGGGAATTGTAAACTTGTGTCCACACAAAAACCCATACGTGGACGTTTATAGCAGCTTTGTTATCATTGCCAAGATTTGGAAAGGACTATGATGTCTTCCATCAGGTGGTTGGATAAATAAACTGTGGCCCATGCTGGCAATGGAATATTATTCAGCACTAAAAAGAAACGGGTTCTCGAGCCCTGAAAACACATGGAAGAAACCGACATATGCATACTGGGTGGAAGAAGCCAATGTGAAAAGAACATGTCCTGTGTGATTCCATCTCTATGATATTCTGGAAAAAGCAGGGAGACAGTAAAAAGATCAGTGGTTGCCATGGGTGGGGGAGGGGGAGGCATGAACAGGTGGAACACAGGATTTTTAGGGCGGCTCAACTATTCTGCATGATGGTATAATGGTAGATACATGCCATCATACATCTGCCCAAATCCAAACAACGTACAACGTCAAGAGTGAGCCCTGATGTTAGCTATGAACTCTGGGTGATGACGGTGTGTCAGTATAATAAGTGTAATAAATGTACCATCTGCTGGGGGGGGGGTGTTGGAAATGGGGGAGGCTGCATGTGAGGGCGGGCAGGGGACATACGGGAAATCTTTATACCTTATTCCCACGTTTGCTATAAATCTAACACTACTCCTCAAAAATAAAGTCTGTTAATTCAAAAAAGAAAGGGAGGTGCCTGGGTGGCTCAGTCGGTTATGCATCCAACTTCTGCTCAGGTCATGACCTCATGGTTTGTGGGTTCAAGCCCTGCATCAGACTCTGTGCTGACAGCTCGGAGCCTGGAGCCCGCTTGAGACCTGTATCTCCCTCTCTCTATGTCCCTCCCCTGCTTGTGCTCTATCTCTTAAAAATAAATAAACATAAACAATTTTTAAAGAAGAAAAGAAAAGAAAGAAAAACCATGGGTAAGTACAACCCTAGCTCATGCCCAGAAGGAGAAATTAGGTTGGAACGTTAAAACTTGGTCCACACGGTCAGGTTCTAGGTCTCACTTAAGGGCCTTTTCCAGGTGATCCAAGGTGCTGTGGGGGGTAGCAGGGCATGGTTTTGGGGGTGCTGGCTGTGACTCCCAACCCAGCAATCCGTGGTCCTGCTCTGAGCCCTCATCTGGGTCCTTGGGGAGGCTACACACAGCAGTCCAGCTGTCCCAGAAGGACACATCACCACCTACTGTGTTCTCAGGCTCTGGGGATCACATTCCCACCAATGTGAAGGTGTCAGACGTGTTTGCAGTGGGTCAGGGCCTGTGGGGAGCTCGACTCGCTCCATTTTGGAGCTGGGGTCCCCAGACACTACTGGCCCAGGACTGTGGGGCCCTTGTCACAGCACCTGTCCTGCATATCGATTACCGCCCAAGCTTTCCTGTCTGCCCAGTTACTTCTGCCTTCTTGCCCTGGTCACTGTCCTCACCTCCATGCTTTGGGTCGCTGGTTTCTGCATGCAATCGTGGCTGGGTCCCCTGCAAGAACTAATTACCACTCTACCTCCAACTTAGGAAGTCATCCATTTAGTACCAAAAATCCAGCAACATATTGGGGTGAGGGCCGGTTCAAGAACATGGGCAGAGTTAGTGGTTTGACCTTCAGGGGTCCAAGGCCAAGGCTCCTGGGTGCCAGCAGGTGCCTGTGGGAGGCCTACCTGGGGCTCAGGGGGTGCCCTGCCCAAATACGCCGGAGCCCGTCACCTAGGCTAGGAGACACATGGTGACCCCAAAAGACTTGCAATTCCAGAGTCCTATAGGAAACATATGCTTTCAGGGATGGTTGGCCTCTGGTGTAACGCCTACTGATAACTTCCTGTTACCAGGACAGCAGCACCGTGACTCTTTGAATCCTACTGAAGAAAAGTGTGGAGAGTTCAGAGACTAACTATGAAAGCAGTCTTACTGATTTTCACACGAGCACATTGGCGACAATTTCCACTATTCCTCGACGTATATTTTACCACTGTTTCAGGTAAAACTATGAGATCCGTGTGTGTTCATCAACTTTCATATAGTGAACACACACATTTTAATTTACGAAGGAGGCTCCTTTAGCAACTGAAATACTCAGGTAATCGTACAAAATCACCACAAAACCTCTCAAATTCACTATGTTCCATTTTTTTAGGTTAAAATTGGAAAGTTTCACACAGGCTGATGGGCTCACAGAGTTACACACGAGATTGTCAAACATGGTAACTTCCTCTTGCCTCCCCTCACAACAGAAAGATGGATGGATTATGAAAAGGTTAACACCTTACTTCTTATTATTGCACACTGGTGATGTACTTTTGAAATTCATTGTAAGTTACTGTTACATTGTGAGCTTACCTTTTGCTGAGAAGGAAATTTCTTAGTCTGAAGTAGGAGAAGCCAAGCACAGTTTTGGTTAACAAGGAAACCAATATCCAGGTTAATGTGTATTAATTTTTTGAAAAAAAAAAATAATAATGCATAGCTCTTTTTTAGATTTTTTTTTAGTGTATTCATTTTTGAGAGACAGAGAGAGACACAGTGTGAGCAGGGGAGGGGCAGAGAGAAACACAGAATCTGAATTAGGCTCCAGGCTCTGAGCCGTCAGCAAAGAGCCTGATGCAGGGCTTGAACCCATGAACTATGAGGTCATGACCGAGCCGAAGTCATATGCTTAACCGACTGAGCCACTCAGGCGCCCCACTGCATAGCTCTTCATTGATGAAAATTGCACCAGAAAAATGATACAAATAAAGGTTCCAGCAAATACCCAGCATGCCAGAGAAACAACTCAAAAAATAGCAGGTAAAACTTGAAAGTAGCAACGTGTCTCCAGATACACATTGCAGAATGAAAAAATACCTTCAACTCTATTGCAAAAGTGTCTCTTCATCTCCAGGCTAACTTGGATTCTTTCAAGATCCATCCCTGTCTTCCAGGGGTGGAAACAATAAACAGAGTTACTTAAGCATTAAAAAAAAAAAAAAAAAAAAAAAAACACAGAAAAACATAAGCATTGTTCTAAAAACCATCAGGACTATTCCCTATAGAGGGAATTATAAGATATAAATGAAGTTAGAATTTCTTACTGGTTTAGATGAGAAATCTATTCTCTCATAGGCATCCTATGAGAAAACTCATTTCTACTGCGATATCCTATATCTGAGAGCTCATGGGAGTTCGGACGTGGTCTCCAGTCTTCCCTGTAGCTTTAGAATGGATTTGGCTTAAACACAATGAGGGTTGATAATTTTATGTCAGCATTTCCTCAACATTTACAGACATTATCACGCAGTAATATGTTGTATCCCCACGTCAATCATATGGTTTGAAGCTTGAGGCTCACTACCTTTTGTGCCAGGAAGAGAGGGTTCGTTCAGTTCGTGGTACTTCTGCGTATTCTTTAGCAGAACAAGAAGCAAATTGAATTAGAGAAGTTCAGATAGTGCTGTACTGCTGTGCATAATAAAACAAATTATACTGAAATAAAAATAAACTCGCTCTCAAAAATAAAATAAACATAAAAAATTTTTAAAAATAAAAAAAGGGGGCGCCTGGGTGGCTTAGCCAGTTGAGCACCGACTTCGGTTCACGTCATGCTCTCATGGTTTGTGGGTTCGAGCCCCACATCCAGCTCTGTGCTGACAGCTCGGAGCCCGGAGCCTGCTTCGGATTCTGTGTCTCCCTCTCTCTTCCCCTCCTCCACTCACGCTCTGTCTCTGTCAAAAATAAAATAAACAAAAAAAATTTTTATTTTAATATTTAAAAAGAAAAGAATACAAACTGAATGGATGCTTTAGAAGCTCAAAAGAGATTTGGCGAAAATGTTCCCTGAACAAACAAAAACAAAAACAAAAAACAATATGGTGGTTGCCCAGGTGTGCAAATCTTTGCAAAGTAACACATTTGGAAAGGGAGTTGAGAAAGCTTTGTGGAGCGACCTAACCCAAATGCATCTCCCTGAAAAGGCTTAAGTAAGAAACAATGTGGGTGGTCAATACTTTGAGGGTTGAATGTCCATTTTGTCCTGGATACAGTTATGGCTCTGATTGGCTCTCAGGGCCGTGGGCATCTTTACTCAGGT
This sequence comes from Panthera pardus, assembly GCF_024362965.1. Lineage (NCBI taxonomy): Eukaryota > Metazoa > Chordata > Mammalia > Carnivora > Felidae > Panthera > Panthera pardus. The sequence continues at coordinate 121,086,504 of NW_026526843.1, forward strand.
TTTACGTGAAAGAGAAGACACTCTTCTCTCCAGGACACTCTTCTTGCAAGGGCAAGAACCTTCCCATTTGGTGATAACTGAGTCCTTCTTGGCTCCTTCCCAGGGTTTCCAGGAAGGCTGATTTGGAATCATAACCCACTGTGTTCTCTACCCACGTTAACATAGCCTCATCTTCTCCATCCAAATTGCCGAAAGTCTGTGACACACCATCCAAGGAGAAGTGGGAAGAAAAGTGGTGTAGCCTTCCTGCTGAACACGTGAATCTCCTTACAAGTAACATTTATGGAACCTGAGTTATCATCCATCTGAACCACTGTAGATTATTCTATAGAACCACAAACTCCATACCTTTTCCTCCGCTAAGATCAGGAGTCTTGAGTCTGCCAGGGAACAACTGAGAGACCATGTAACTTAGAAACACATCAGAACGATGTCATCAAATGGAATTAGGAGCAGAAAGACACAGTAAATATGAGTAATCGATCTGATTCACAGAAAAGGGTCACATGTGTAATGAATGTTCCACACGTCAAACAGCCTTTCATGTGAGGTTAGCAGGCTCGGTCATCCCAGAGGAAATCGTTTCTCAAAGAAATCACCGAACAAAATGCCACAAAGTTTTGGAGAATTTGAACTCACTCCACCAAGGAAAGAAACAATCCATTTGAGGGACTTCTTGAGGGAGGCATGGATGAAACGAACAGGTGATGTGGGAAAGAAATCAGAATGACTTTAATCAGTAACCATAGTTATCTGGGCTCACCGACTTGCCAGCGACGGGAGCTGTCTTGTCTGTGGGACCTTTTACAAGAGTTTTTTTGGGGGGAAACTCACCCAGTGTCATAGTTGTGCACAGCTTTTTGGGAGAAAAGCATGCCGCTCAAATATTTCCTAAAAATTCTTGAGTTGTCATCCTCAAATGATTTTTACAGTAATGGTTTAGTCTGGTCGGGCTCCCGTAACAGAATAGCAGAGAGTGGCTGGCTGCTAAACCACAGACACTTACTTTTCACAGCCTTACAGGCTGGACATCCAACATCAATGTGCCTGCAGATCCATTGTGTCTGGCGAGGGACTTCATCATTCGCAGCTGGACATCTCTCTATTCAAACATACGGTGCATAATAGGTAACCACATTCGGGTTCCTGATAGCAATGACTTGGGGTCCTTACTGCTGGGTCATGTATGCGTCTCACTAACAACGCACATACAGATCTATGATGGGCATGAATTTTTTCAATAAATGTAGCTTTAAATAGTTTCTATCATAAAATTATTCTTACATAAAAAAGTGGGAATAAGGCCAAAGTCTTATTATCTTGGTTGTGGTTTTTTGGCTCATTCGCCCAATGACACACATGCACATTTTTGGAAAAAAGCATGTCAATGTTAAAATAAACTGATCAAATTCAACACTGTTTTAGATGGTAAGATTTTAGGGTATAGAATATGTATACACCCCAGTGGGCCTGCGTTACTGATGAATGTATTGGATTTTTCAGTCTTGTAAATTGTGTATCTCTTAGCTTGTATCACAACTTTGCAAATCTTTTTGAATTTTTTTTAATGTTTTTATTTATTTTTGAGACAGAGAGAGACAGAGCATGAGCAGGGGAGGGGCAGAGAGAGAGGGAGACACAGAATCCGAAGCAGGCTCCGGGCTCTGAGCTGTTAGTACAGAGCCCGACGCGGGGGTAGAACTCACGGACTGTGAGATCATGACCTGAGCTGAAGTCGGACGCTCAACCGACTGAGCCACCCAGGCACCCTGCAAAGTCTTTTTTTTTTTTAAAGATCCAGATAATAGATATTTCTGTCTTTTTTATGTATTCAACTCAGCCATTAAAGTACAATACTAGCCATTGGAAATTTATAATTAGTTAGAAGGGCTATGTTCCATGGACGTGTCTGGGTTCCAACAAAACCTTAAAAAAAGAAGCAGTAGGATTGTTTTAACCATAGACTGTAGTTTCCTGATGCCCACTCTGTAGTAATTTCGATGCCCACAATAAGGGAGATAAATTTAACTGTAAACACATTGCCTCAAAAACTTATGCTAGGAATTTCGGTGTTTCCAATGCATTCATCTCAGAGGGTACATATGAAGCCTCGCTTTAATAAAACAGATTCTAGTGAGGGAACCTTATAATATTTGGGACGTGTGGGATTGGAGTGAATTTCTCATTGGTTTACCAGAGTTCTAAATGTCTCAAGCAAAACAAACTGTTGAGATCTCAAATACTAATAGACCTTAAAAGTAGCCCCCTACCTTGTTCTCTTTAAAACTTTGCTCATATGTTCTCATTTCTAAAGCAAGAAACGTGGATCTTGGAGTCCTGCAGAGGTACCTTTGATCAGGATGAGTAAATGAATTGCTATCTTGATGAGTTAACCGTCTCTCATCTAGTTTGGAAACGTGCATGCCATGATTCCTAGAATCCTTTCACGTAGACAGATGAAAATGTCATGTGGTTTGAAATCTAGAGCACACAGTAAAAGTTATTGGTTTCCTTACATCAATTTATTCCCTCTCTCAAAATCGGTAAAAGCAGCAAACTGGCTATTTTTTCACATGTTACTCCATTTTATTCCAACAAAGTGTTTTCCTTCACTCAATTTTCCAACTCCGTAAAACACAGTGGTTAAAACATGCAGCCTAATTTTATTCATCTGTTGACTTTTCCAAGTGTTTTCTTACCAAAACCAGAGATTGGTTTTACTTCGTATCAAGACATGAAATGGTAAACACACGTACATCAAATGTGCCCTCCACACGTCTGCAATTCACCTTTAGAGAGTGTACGGGATACTATTTATCTCAATCGTAATTTTATTCCATTGCTTCGGGAAAGGAAGAGTATGGTCAGATCTCTGAAGGCTGAGTTTCACAGAGAGTGACTAGATGTAATTCTGCAAACAATTGCAGCCATCTGAAGGGGAAAATTGACTTTCTTTCCGCTGTCATAATCTTGTTCTTTCTTGGCTCTTTCCATTTGCGGGTGCCCTCATCAGAGGTATTTAGTCCGTTCTTGGAGCTTTTCTACAAAGTTCCCACACACACTGAGATAGAAGAAACAATCTCTGGGGATTATGGGTCTCCATGATTTTACACCCCAGTAGATGATGGTGTCGTGTGGGGCAGGTAACATGTCTTATCTCTCTTGGTTTTCCAGCTTTTTCAGCTCAGTGTTGGACACCTGTTAGATATCCACTAGATATTTAGTAAATAAAATAATCAGTTTGATAAAAGAAACCACAGGAATAAAGCCAGACAAGGAGACAGAAGATAATTTATATGTAAATGTGACTATTGATCCTTTTGGGTGCATTTAATATTTCTCATATTCTAACATCCTTATGATTGTTACAGGAAATTCTTCAATACATTTCACTGGCTTATTAGGTTTTCCTTCTGCAAAGCACTACAGATTCTCAAGCTGATAAGAAAGTTCAATTGTTAAGATTTTAGGTGACAGCAGTCATTAGCATGATTGTCGAAGGCATGATTTGCCTTTTGTGACAGGAACAATTGTGTCTTCCTTGTTTTTCTCAAAACGTGTTAAATAAATGAATCTATCCATAAATGACTTCTCAGAGAGAGAGAGAGAACATTAAAACAAAACTACTCCTGTCCTTGCAGAACCTATTTTTTAAAGTTTATTGAGAGAGAGAGAGAGAGAGAGAGAGAGAGAGAGAGAGAGAGAGAACGAACCCCAAGCAGGCTCCTTGCTTGTTAGCACAGAGCCCAATGTGGGGCTCGAACCCACAGACCATGAGATCATGACCTGAGCCGAAATCAAGAGTCAGATGCTCAACCAACTGAGCCACCCAGGCGCCCCAATAGTAAATATGCTTTGAGAAAGGCAGAAATATATGATTAATGGGAAATTAATGTGGGACTTGGTGATAAAACTGGCCAGTTGAGATAAATGTGAACAGTCCGTTTACACAGTGAACCAAGTTTGATTTTCTTAGTGGTACCACATCAGCAGTTGGCCAGTATGTGGAAACACTATATTATGAATTGTGTAGACAAATGCTTTGCAAAACACACATTCTGATTATCCTTCCCACAACAAGATCTTAAGTTAGTATGCATGTTTTGATATATTATATGTTCATCTTAATTTTTTTTTATTTTTTTAATGTTTATTTATCTTTGAGAGACAGAGAGAGACAGAGTGTGAGCAGGGGAGGGGCAGAGCGAGAGGGAGACACAGAATCCGAAGCAGGCTCCAGGCTCTGAGCAGTCAGCACAGAGCCCGACACGGGACTTGAACCCACGGACCATGACATCATGACCTGAGCTGAAGCCGGACACTTAACCGACTGAGCCACCCAGGTGCCCCTGTGTTCATCTTAATTTAACATTCATATCAAAGTGTTAATTGCTATCTGCATTCACATAGATCCTGTTTAAGCAAAAGGAGATATTCTTTGGATTTTTTTTATAGTTATGTTCCTCGTGTAACATACAGAATTGGAGAGCCACTGTTTTGATAATCATCATTACATATATTATCTCTTGCTACTCACAGTGACTATCCTTTGACACCAAATGCTACCCAGAAAATGTCAAAAGAATCTAGTACGAGTGATCCTTGTTACCCTAGTATCATTTGTAACAATAAAAATACACTCAAAATGCACCCTTTGGAAATGGTACCCTGCTGTCCCCAAGCAAAATGTTTAAAGATTGAGAATATTCCACAAAAATAAAAGTATGTGTGGACACAAGTGTTGTTTTTCCTTATTCTTGACACCATTGAGGTCTTGTTAATTGCCTCAACATGGCTTACATGAGGACTTCATTCTTGGTCGTGTCAAATGGGGTGAATGATGAACCCCATGTCAATGTATGTTTGGGTTTCCATGGCAACGTAAGAGTCTGTTTGGTAGAAACACAAAGTGAAAAAGGGCTGTTCATTCTCTTCCGAGAGTCTCTCTTCATCCTTTGAGATTCAAACAAAAATGTTTAATCTTTGTTCATTTTAGAGAGAGACAGAGAGAGAGAGAGAGATAATGATCATAGGAAGGACAGAGGCAACGGGGACAGAGGATCCAAAGCAGGCTGTGTGCAGAGAGCAGCGAGCCCAATGCAGGGCTTGAACTCAACAACTGTGAGATCATGACCTGAGCCAAAGTTGGACACTCAACTGACTGAGCCACCCAGGTGCCCTGGGATTCACATCTTTCTATTTGAATGTCCTGCTCAATCACATCCTTATTTCCTATTATTAATTAGTAATTGAACTCCTAGGATTCTTGTTTGTTGATGATTCTGCATGGTATTAAAAATAATTAGCTTGGATCACTTTTAAAGTCTTAAAAAATCCTGGTGTTTTGGGCAAGACTTGAAATTGATTTGTAATATGATGTCAATATTTAGACACCTATCAGTCCTAAAGAAGTCAATTGACAGAAACAGTTCAATGGATGCTCTGGGACAGTTGATGCTCTAAAGAAATAAGCTTAATTATAGTAGGTAAAAATTCTGTAAGCAGCCAGTACACTCGGGAATTATCACAAGAAATGATACCCCATACTATGTATGGTAGTACCCCATACTATGCAAAAGTGTAGTTTTCATGCAGATTCCTAATAACATTATGCACATACAACTACAATTCCAAATCAAAGTCCATATGACAAAAAAATCTAAAAGCCAGTATTAGTGGACTAATTTGTTCAAATTCCAAGTAAAATCAGAATACTAATTTCAAATTTCTATTCACATTTCAAAACGTGAATAACCCAATTTGCGAGCACCAACACATTTATTCGCTCAAATTCTGAATAACACCAGGGTACTTACTGGATCACATTATAATGCTAATTAAATATTTCCAAGAACACTAGTTATTTATTATTCCAGTTTGTACTTCAAATTTCAGAATCCAAATAACAGTGGCAATAAATACTGGTACTCATACGATTTCAATGCCAAATCAAACTGTTGTACATATTAACTTATATTCTGACTCTAATTTCCAATTAGAAAATGTATTTATTCACTTAAATTGCAGATAGCACCTGTGGCCTTCTTCATTTATGTTGCAATTCAAATTCTGAAATATAAATTGCATTTGCACCAAGCACGGAAACTCTTATTAGTTGTAATTTCAAATAACACTGGTGTAATTATTAGTTCATATTTCAAATGAAATCCTAAAATCTGATATCTGTGATAACACGTGCTGTTACACTTATTAGCTCAAATTCAAAATAATGCTGATGTCCAGTCAGGTTCGAATTCTATTTCCATATCCAGTATGGCACTTATCTCCTCTCACAATCACTGGTGTCCATATTGGTTCTTCTTCACTTAAAACCAAATTCTAAAATCTAAGTAGAACTGGAAAACAGCCTGGCTCACTTCTTCCTTGGAATTCCAAAGATGCTGTTGGAATCATGAGTCTACCTTGTTCCCAATATACCAAAGAATTGTGATAACAATCAGTGACCTTGTGTTCAAATTCCGAGTGGCAGCTGGTGGGGTTCTGGGGATGACGGTGGGGGGTTCAGAGCCGACAGCCAAGAAAGGATTCTTGAAGACGTCTTTGGTACAAAAAGGTTTATTAAGCCACGGGGACAGGACCTGTGCGTAGGAAGAGCTGCCCTGGGGTCATGACGGGTAACTCATTATCATATACTTTCAGGTTGGCAGGGGGTCAGGGAGAGAGTAAGTTTCTAAGGTATTTTGGAAACAAGATTTCCAGGACCTTGAGGGGTTAGCTGCCATTAGGAAAACTCCATTCATTACCATTTAGTAAAACCTCGGTCAAGAGACCCTTCACATGTATATCAGGGGCCATATCCTGGGGCAGTTGAGATAAAGGAAGTAGATTTACAGGATCCTAGATTGGGACAACGTTAAGCCAAGGTTTTCTCCTGCCCCTTAGCAAAGTGTCTTCTTCGAGGCAGCTGAGCTCCTAGAGAGACATCACTCTGCTGGTCTCAAGGACTTGTCAATGGGCTGTAGGCAGTAAGGCAATTTAATTTTCCATTTGCTTTAGTTTCCAACATTACTATGGCAAGGACTTATACCCCTTTCCTTTGTTCTTGGGAGCTCCGAGTGTTTGAGGAACATCACACAGATCCCACGTGGCGGAGGAGGGGGATGCTAGCTTGTATGCTCCCCTCAGCTTGCCCCGCGCTCCCTCATCAGTACCCATGCACTTAATACATCGTATTTTATTCCAGTACCTAAGCATCTGAATTATGAGTACTGGGATAATTATTCATCTAAATTTCATATAACCCATGCATACACATCCCAATATAAATTCCAAACTACAAGGCTCAAATGAGACAGATTTGCTTATTAATCCCTATCTCAATCCAATCCCAAAATGCAAATAAAACTGATAACAAGCCTTGATGTGCTTACTCCCTCCCATTTCCAATAACGCTGATGTACATTTTAGATCAGGCGCCAACAGTGAGGCAACTTTGAAAACAAGGTCAGGTGAACTTATATCTCAAATGCCCTTTCTGTTTCAAAGTGTAAATACATCTGACCCCAAGCATCAGGGCACACATATGGTTCAGTTTGCATTAACCCTGCTGCTTATTGGTTCACATTCCAGTTGGAAGATCCAAATATCTAGATTTCCAAGCAATGCCATAATTATTGGTTCAAATTGTACATGGCACCGGTGCCCTTATGAATTCAATTTCCAATTCACTATCCAAAATCCAAATCACAGGAATATAGGAGTATTGGTAAATGTATCTGTTCGAATTCCCAATAACACGAGTATAATGAAGTTCCAAATAAAATTCCAAAAAGATAAATAATAAAAAGCAAAAAGATGAAAAATATTTAAAATAACACTGGTGTAGTTAGTAGGATGTACTCTACTTTTTAGTTTAAAATTCAGTTAGAATTCGAAATCCCAAAATGTCCTGGTAACACTTTGTTGTTTAAATTCTTCTTAATGCTGCTGGCAACTCAAATTCAATTTAAAATCCCAAATTGAGTAATACAAATATAAAAAATGAAAAAATAAATCCCCAAATCCAAATAACACCCATACCAAGGATGGACACTTCTCCCAATACCAAATCACACTGGTGTAATTATCCATTCAAATTTCATTTAAAATTCCAGGATATGAGTTTCTCCAAAAACAACCATTATTCCACTTATTCAAATTCCAAATAACACACACACACACACACACACACACACACACACACACACTTGTATAATCTATATATTCACATTTCAGATAACAGTTAACTTCTTAGATCAAACTCAAAATATCAGTTGCTTCCTAATTAATTTTGACAAAATGTACTAGTACATTGATTAGCTAACGATTGTGGTCTAGTTATTCAAATCCTAATTCAAATTCTCCAAATGACAAAAATAAACGAAAACAAAATCACCAGTGCACTTATTAGCTGAACTTCCACAGGATTTTATTTTCTTTCTGGCTCTAATTCCAGTACCAATTTTAAAATTCAAATAAATTTAATAACCAGCATTGTTCTATGAATGTATTCCTTTAAATTCCAATTAGCAATGGTATGCATTTACTTGAACTTTCAAATGATTCCTTACCACTGATGCAGGTGTATTTATTGACTCAATTATAACATAAAGTTCAAATTCCAGATAACAGACTGGAGCTTCTAACTGAAATTTCCAGTTGAAATTTCAAAATAGAAATGACACCCATAACAAGTACTCATGCACTTATTAGTTGTAAGTGCAAATAACAGTGATTAATTATAAACTCAGATTTCAGCTCAAATTCGGTAATCTAAATAAATCCAATAACACATACTTATGCACTGACTGGCTCAAATTCAAATAACAGGGGTATACTTGCTGATTTAAACTCAACTCGAATACAAAGCAAATTCTCATTTCGTAATAACACTAGTACATTTGTTAGTTGAATTCCAAATTAAAAATCAAACACATAAATAAGACCGTAAGAAGGATTGTTACGTATATTAATTCCAATTCCAAATAACATTGGTTTACTTATTAGCTCATATTTCAAATCAAATTCCAATATTCAAATATATCTGGTAAAAGCATTGCCATACTTATTAATTCAAATCCCAAATAACTCTGATGCGCTTATTCAAATTTTTAAATAACAATCATTTATCTAAAAATTCTAATCCCAAATAACACTGCTTTATTCATGAATTCAAATTATGATTCAACTTCCAAAATCCAAATAACTAGCATAACAAATACTGGTATGCTTATTATTTAACATTCTCTATAAAACCGTTATTTTTATTTGTTCAAAATTTTGAAACTAATACCTCCTAAAACAAGCACTGAGACGGGAAGAGGTCAAATTCCAAGTTACAATGGCGTACTTACTGATGCAAATTAAAACGCGTATTCGGATTTCCAAATAACACCATGTTCTTTTTTGATTAATTAAAAAAAAAAAAACCCACAAATGAACTTACTTGCAATTTCAACTCAACTAGAAAGGTGCTCCTAATACAAGCTCTATTCTAGTCCATATAGTTTAGCTCAAACGGCAAATATTTCCTGTGTCGTTATTTGTTCAAAATCAAAAATCAAAATGTCTCCTTGGTTTTTTGTGTTTTTTTAATCTTTATTTATTTTTTAGAGACAGAGAAAAGACAGAGTGTGAGCAGGGCAGGGGCAGAGAGAGAGGGAGGCACAGAATCCCACGCAGGCTCCAGGCTCTGAGCTGTCAGCACAGAGCCTGATGTGGGGCTCGAACCCACGAACCGCGAGATCGTGACCTGAGCCAAAGTTGGACGCTTCACCGACTGAGCCACCGAGGCACCCCTCAAAATGTCTCCTTGTGAGCTTCTGTGCACTTAATAGTCTCGATTGCTCATAACACTTATCTGCTAATATACCCATCTACATTTGAAATGTATGTAACTCCATTAACAGACATGGGTATGTTCATATGTGCATGTTCAAAATAACAATTCGTACAACTTTTTATTTCAATATTCTTTCAAATGTCATGGTCTAAACAACTCTGAAAATGAACTTACTAGTTTAGAGACTAGTTTAAATGTCGCTAGTTAAAACTTATTAGTTTAAATGTCAAATCTACTGAATATATAAACAATCTTTAAGGTTTATTGCACTTACTGATATATTGTGATATATTAATTATCGTGCTGATGATATAGTACTTACCAGTTTGTACTCCATTCAAATTCCAAACTCCTAGTAACTCCGTAAAAGTTGAATAGAAACTTGAATTCAAATTTCACATGGAACTTTTGTGATGTTATCTTTTCTTCATTTTTATTCTTAAAATGTGTTTCATGTTGCCTGATTCGAGGATATGCTGATTTCATAACAGAAGGGAAAAAAGGGAAAAACAACAGAATACGATGAACACATTGCATTCAGATTATTTTCCTCTAATGTTTGTTTTTTAATAAAAAAAAAAGCTTCTGTGTCAACTGTACTAAAAAAAAAGGTTTTTTTTTTTAACCTTCTAAAAATCAAAGACTATTGCATTTATGCATAGCATTCATTATAGCACAGGGATAAGTACCAAATGCTTTTATTAAAACATTAATGGGGTGTCCGGGTGGCTTAGTTGGTTGAGCGTCTGACTTCAGCTCAAGTCACGATCTAGCAGTTCATGGGTTCAAACCCCACATGAGGCTCTGTGCTGACAGCTCAGAGCCTGGAGACTGGTTCAGATTCTGTGTCTCCCTCTCTCTCTGCCCCTTCCCTGCTCATGCTCTGTCTCTCTCTCCCCCTTTCTCAAAAATTTTCAAAAAATTAATAAAGTTTAGCATTCATAACCAAATAATTAAACATCATCATTCATATGCAACATATTAACTAAATACATTAAATTCTCACCATGCAGTAAAATTATAGGCAAGAGCCCATTCCAATTATCTGCCAACATGTTTGAGTGAAATATATCATCACTTTTAAAATACAACTTTCAAAAATGTTGAAAGGTGTGTAGACACATGGGAAATAAACATGCCTGAGCGCCAGAATGCATCAATGAGGAAAGTAGCAGCATGATAAATTTGCTTCACAGAGAGTTTCACGGAAAGCTTCATATAGTAGCTACTCAGGAAAGTAATACTACGATCAGTTTGCTACAAAACTGGTGAGTGCAGCTAAGGCAGTAAGAAACGTTAGGTTTATATTGTCTACTTACCAGAGTTAATTTGCAGCTATCGTAGATGGAACTTATTGATAGCCTATCAACTTGCCACATGATAATGTGTGATACCGTAGAGCTGACTCCCAGGGGATAGTAACACACACCTGATTACACCCAGCAGGTAGGTACACGGGGCTCAGGTGGATTCAGGGAGTGAGGTCACAAGCAGCGAGAGCTACCACCTTAATTCTTTAAAACTTTTTTTTTAATGTTTATTTATTTATTGTTGACAGAGAGATAGGTAGAGGGCGAGCAGGGGAGGGGCAGAGAGAGAGGGAGACAGAATCCCAAGCAGGCTCCGTGCCATCAGCACAGAGCCCGAGGTGGGACTTGAACCCATGAACCGTGACATCATGACCTGAGCTGAAACCAAGAGTCGGATGCTTAACCGACTGAGCCACCCAGGCGCCCCGAGCGACCACCTTAATTCTTAACAGAAACATTACAGATCATAGTGTTTATGTGTATTTTATTTGCTGTGACAATAAGGCGCTTTGTTGAAAAATGTTCTTTTAGGGCACCTGGGTGGCTCAGTCGCTTAAGCTTTTGAGTTTTGGCTCAGGTCATGATTTCACAATTTGTGAGCTCAAGCCTCGAGTCAGCTCCACAGTGACAGCACAGAGCCTTTTTGAGATCCTCTCTTTCCTTCTCTGTCTCTCTGCCCCTCCCCTGCTTGCTCTCCCTCTCTCTCCACCCCTCCCCTGCTTACGCTTGCATGCATGCTCTGTCTCTCTCAAGAATAAATAAACTTAAAAAAAAAAACAGGTAAAATGTTCTTTTGCAATCACTAAATTCCACACCTGAAACTAATACTGGACTGTATGTTAACTAGCTGGAATTTAAATAAAAACTGGGAAAAAAGAGAAGTTCTTTCCACATTGTTTCACTGCAATAAATAATGATATGTCTTTGGTGGAAATGATATCCATAGAGTTACTATGCATACTTCTTTCATAATTAAGTGATTTAATTATTTAATAGTGGTAGCAAAGTGATCAGTACAACACAATGCATATTTATGTTTTAAAATATTATTAGCCCAATAAATTTTGGGAAATGTATTTCTTAAGGATAAAATAAATTTTTGAGTGCTTAATGCAAAGCAACTAAAAATAAACTGTTTGGCAGTAAGAATTTTGTTTCTGCGAACAGGAAGTATAAAACACCAAAAATCTATGCGAAAAGATGAGAATTAACTGTAAGTAGATTATTTCGTGACATAACAAATCATGCTTGGAGTTCTCCTTCACGCCGCATACAGCAGGGAAAGATATGTTTCCCCCTTTAACGTGGTTGAATTCATTATCATACTTTGCAAAACAACTTGCAGCTGCTGTCATGCTGGGAAACGTATCTGAACTCGTCCAACCATACCATTCATCACTGAAAAATCACATCCCACCTTTCGCTAATTGAAGGCAAAAAAAAAAAAAAAAAAGTGCTCTTGAAGTGACCCCTCATCCCGACATCATTTTTCAATAATGTGCCATAAACTGTTTTCCCTTCCTAAATCAATGAACTGACATTCATTGGTTTCAATGGCCAGAAGGGAGAAAAATGATTGCAACGAAGAAAACAGTTACTGGTAAACGTTTAAGCACACAATACAACACAGTTAAGTACAGGGTCTATACTCAGGAGCCTTTGGGGACCTGATCAGGTTGCATAAATGGAGGTCTTTGCCCTTTGATCAATGCCTCCTGCTTCCATATCCCTCCACCCTGTTCTATGAGGTTGAGTATTCTAGATTCCTCATGTAAGCAGCATCATTTAGTTCTGGTCCTTCCGTGTCTGGCTTATTTCAACAAATTTACTAACCATGGTAGATCCTGTGCTAATTGCTTTATACCACAAAATAGAATTAACTATCTTATCACAAAATAGAATAAAAACTAATAATAAATTGGGTAGGAGAAAGCTTTTGGAAGTGTTGGAAATATTCATGACAAACATTGTGGGGAAGGTTTCATGGGGATGTACGTAGCCCCAAACTCATCAGTTTGTACACACCATGTACAACTTTTTGTATGTCGATCATACCTCAATAAACTGGTTTTAAAAATACTAAAGACGGGGCACCTGGGTGGCACAGTCAGTTGAGCATCTGAATCCTGATTTTGGCTCATGTCATGATCTCACAGTTGTGAGATCAATCCCCATGTTGGGCTCTATGCTGACAGTGTGGAGCCTGCTTGGGATTCTGTCTGTCCCTCTCCCACTTGTGAACTTTCTCTCTCAAAAATAAATACATAAACTCGAACAAAAAATACTAAACAAATTCCAAAATGTTTAACAGATGTGTTTTAAACAAACAAAAACCTGTCAATAATTTCTGGGGCACCCGGGAGGCTCAGTCGGTTACGTGTCTGACTCTTGGTTTCAGCTCAGGTCACGATCTCACAGTTTCGTGAGTAAGAGCCCCACGTGTGGCTCTGTACTGACAGTGTGGAGCCTGCTTGAGATTCTCTCTCTCTCTCTCTCTCTCTCTCTCTCTCTCTCTCTGCCCCTCCCCTGCTTGTGCTCTTTCTGTCTCTCTCAAAATAAATACACTTTAAAAAATAATAATTTCTAATACTTTACCCTAATTCCTTAATTCTCCAAGCTTTCTTGTATGTATCTAAAAATGAATATTGGTAAAAACACACAGTGTATATTAAGAAAAAATCCCCACTAAAATATGAAAAAGTCACATTGTTCACTCTATATAGATAATAGACATACTGTACATGCACAAATACATAAAATAGGTACAGGTTTTACTTCTATTCAGTATCTTCTTCCATTAAAACTTTACCCAAATATAACTGTATGGTTAAATCCTGTTTTTGGAGGGGTGCTTGGGTGGCTCAGTCGGTTAGGCATCTGACTTCAGCTCAGGTCATGATCTCGCAGTTTGTGAATTTGAGCCCTGCATCAGGCTCTGTACTGATGGCTCAGAGCCTGGAGCCTGCTTTGGATTCTATGTCTCCCTCTCTTTCTGTTCCTCCACCATCATGGTATCCCTCTGATAAATAAACAAACCTAATTTTTTTTAAATAAATAAAAAATAAAACCTCTCTACGGAGCCTTTAAAGTTCAATTTTATTAGAAATCTGAGTGATCTTTCTTCCATGTCAGCTCATGATTTAGAGCCTTTCGAGTGGTTGTTTTGGGCTCACACTTTAAACCCAATTTAAGGGGCTCCTGGATGGCTCGGTCGGTTAAGCATCCAACTTCGGCTCAGGCCATGATCTTGTGGTTCGTGAGTTTGAGCCCCGTGTCAGGCTCTGTGCTGACAGCTCAGACCCTGGAGCCTGCTTTGGAATCTGTGTCTCCCTCTCTCTCTTTCTGCCCCTCCCCTGATTGCACTCTGTCTCTCTCTCAAAAAATAAAAAACAAACTCGACCATGGGTACTTGGAACAGGAACAGAATCTACATGTATTTCTAACATGTTTAAATGTGCCCAAGTGCAACCTTTAAATTCTGTGATAATACATGCTCATATCTGAAGCAAAGGCTTATGAGATTATCTGTTTGGAGCGTTTCTGACAGAGCGGCCATACAAATGTCATTTTTCCTAAGACGTGGGACAGTGGTTCCACAATCTGAATGGTTTCCTTACAGGATGCCCATGTACCTCACCCCTTTTTTATGCCTTGGGTGCTGTTGCTCACTGTGTTAGCAGAGCTGAGAGAACCCATCGCACTACGGGTTTGGGTTTTGGGTTTTCCCCTAGCTGCTGGGCAACGTCTCGAACTCAGTAGAACCTCGATAAATGTTCTAAGTGTTTCTGTTTTTCTCACACGTCATTATCACGATACAAAAGTTTTGTGAAACCATCCAGTAAGTAGTCAGGTTTTGGCAAATTCTTCGAACGAAGAGAAAAGTGTGCGCAAGAGGGACAGAAAAAGCCAAATAAATGCTTATTTATAGTTTATTGCTTGATTTAAAAAATCAATATTATATATCTAAAAATAAAATCCCTCTTTCTCTTCAGTTCGCCTTTGGACCATGGGTGTTCTGCATCCCAGGATTCAGAGTTCAGGGATCTTCTATTGCATCAGGGTTCTTTCACACAAGGAATGCACTTGAGTGGTATGCAGGTCAGCAAAACATCCATGTCTCCAACTGTACCATAATCATTGGCTTTCGTATTACAAAAGCTATTAAAAAAATGAACTCCATTATTGGAGACATTCATTCTACCTACCTATCCATCATATCTATCATCCATCCATCATATCTATCTATCTATCTATTATCCATCCATCATATCTATCATCCATCATATCTATCATCTATCCATCCATCCATCCATCCACCCATATCTATCTATCCATCCAACATATCTATCTCTCTACCATCCATCATATCTATCATCTATCCATCCATTCATCCATCATATCCATCTATCTATCTATCTATCATCTACCCATCCATCCATCCATCCATCATATCTATTATCCATCCATCATATCTATCATCCATCATATCTATCATCTATCCATCCATTCATCCATCATATCTATCTATCTATCTATCTATCTATCTATCTATCATATCTATCAATCATCTACCCATCCATCCATCCATCATATCTATTATCCATCCATCATATCTATCATCCATCATATCTATCATCTATCCATCCATCCATCCATCCATCCATCCACCCACCCATATGTATCTATCTATCTATCCATCCAACACATCTATCTCTCTACCATCCATCATATCTATCATCTATCCATCCATTCATCCATCCTATCTATCTATCTATCTATCTATCTATCTATCTATCATATCTATCAATCTGCCCATCCATCCATCCATCATATCTACCTATCCATCCATCATCCATCCATATTTATGTATCTATCTATGTCTCTATCCCTGTTATCTATTACCTATCATCCATAAATCTACCCATCAGTGTCAACAATGTCTAATAATGAGTATATATTAGGTAGGGAAAAAAATCCAAGTTTTTCCTATCATATTCATTAACTACACCTAAAAACACCAGCTGGCCCTCTTACAAACATTTAATCTGAGACATGGAAGGACCTCCCGGGGACAAGTTGCATATCTGTATACAGACTCAGGTAAGCATTGATGCATTATAAATTAACCCCATCGGTACAAACCCTGTTCATCCTAACAATGGTGGGAGCTACCGGGTTACCATTCAAAGCGCAGGAATTTAAGTTGGTACAGTTAACACCATTTGGAGGTTTGAGGATGCTTAACATTTTTGCTGGACAGTCCATAATTGAGGTCAAAAGTAGGCCATTTATGTGGAATCTACAAGGATTGATTGGCAGTGACTACACCATAGTGAAGTCCGTGCCCACCTGGATGAATACTAGCAGCAGGGCAGAGGGCAGTGGTGTCCTTGTGAGGGTCCATTCCCAACGTCCCGTTTCTTTTCTAAGAAGGAGAAGAAACCATCTCACAGAACTTGGCTAATTGCTATGATTGCTTCCAGCACTCAATTCACGTCTGACTTTCAAGGCTATGTAGTGAAATAAGGAGAGCGGGATTTGGTATTAAATTGTCAAGAATTGCTCGCAAAAGCTTTCCAAATGCTTGCTGTTATGAATGCAGCATGTCTTATTAAACCTCCCTTCAGACAAATAATTTCACATACGGCCTCCCATTTCCACTGTGTCCCTGCAACAACAACAAAAAAGGCAAAACTAAAAACACTCTCCTGTCTCTAAAATACTTGAAATGTACTGTCTCGGTTTGTGAAGGAAAGAAAATGATGAATTCCTGAAAAGCGTACGGCAGTCGGAGATCCTTTGAGTACAGCCAACACAACTGAGATCCATTTGTTTGGAGGCACAATAGGTAGCTTCTGTTCAAAATAGAGAGCTCATACCAGCATGGTCACACCATCAAGGGCCTCTTCTTCGTAACACAGCTGTGTGTTTATTCAGTACATGGGTGGTGAGGAAGGTTTTTGGTGGGAGAAGCAAAATATGTGTGTGTCACATATCTGAATATGTGAATGCACACACATTCTGTTTTACGTCCAACAGAAGGAGGGATTATAGCTTGCATGAGAGAGTAAGTCTGAAAGGCTATGAAATTTTGGGGTGGGCTTCAGACAAACTAAACACATTCAATTTTAATTATAAGTAGTTGGAATGAAGGAGTTAGTCCTCTGGGTTTTTCCCTACAGAATGAACCTACAAGCTATTGGACGCACCAGAATATCTGTGCAAGCCAAAGAGGGTGTATCACTTCTTATACTGAAAGAACAGCTATAAGGCAGTGTTATCCCAGGTACATGGGACATATGGCTAGCCAAGCTGTGTATCCCAATTCCCAACTGTTGGAAAGACATCTTGAGGGCAGAAGGAGCAGTGTCTGGTCTAAGTGCAACAATGATGGTCGAACGAATGAATGAAGGCAAACATGAAGGGTGAAACACAGTGTGTGTCAACTACACAGGTTTCAGAAGATCGCATTTAACACAGTTTCATGCAGAACAGCAACATCAGCAAATACTACGTTTATTCATTTTGCAAATTTATTTTGCTCATTCTGTGTTCCGTGGTTTTGTGTCCTATATCTTTTCTCTGACTACAATGAGGTACTTCAGGGTAAATTAAATGTGAATTTATGCAGTCCATACTTTTGAAATACAGGCATCAGGGATTATAGAGTTCTCTGTTCTCTCTCATGCCTTGGATTTTGTGGCTCCTTTGTGTGACCAGTGGGAACCTGGATACAAAGCCTACTTGCTACTTCTCTATAAGGGAATCCACCTTTCTTCCTGGTTGCAGGTGGGTTTAATTCAGCCCTGTAAACAACTCACCTGTGCTTCTGAACATCCATTTTGTTCCTACCCTGCATGAAGACCATTATCTCATCTCATATCCTATTACTTTGGCATCCTAACGGGACCCAAGAGACCATAAGGAGCAGAACAGGCAGATCGTTTCCACGTGTCGGTCGGCATCCTGGATGTGTAACACCCAAGTATTCTTTGTCAACTGCTCATAGGCTTTTCTCCATGAGGCCACCACCTGGGTATGTGAACAATTTTCTCCTGGGAAGGATTTGAACCCATACGACCTGCTTCATCCAACGTTTATACAGACATGTCCCATTGTGGATGCCGTGTTCTGGGCTCCTTGGTATTTTAGCTCGTTTTTATTAGTAGAAATGAAACAAAGAGCATGGTATCTTGTTGGACAACCAGACAATGCACAGAGGATTCAGACCCCCTTTGTTTCATGCAGCACCCTTCATGGATCAGATCCTAAGAAGGCAGTGGAAGCTTGGGCTCTGTGGGACCATCTTACAGAAATAGGGGCTGCAAGACTGGCAAAGGGTGGTTGAACAACTTGGGTTCAGCAAGAAAAGTGAGGATGTGTCCTTTGGGGCCAAGTTCATGTAAAAGTTCTCGTGGAACAGATTTGCTCTCTCAGGGGCTCACTTGGCATTTCCCAGAACTTCTAACAAATGAAATAGAAAATATACTTAAAAATCAAAAACACTTCCTCACCTTGCAAATTAATCATTAGACCATAGAGAAGTCATCATCTCACGTAAGTTTTACATAAATAAGGTTTAAAATGGTGTAAGTTGAAGTTCTGATTTTTGAGAGCTATCTTTTGCATGCACACTGTAGACATCTACACAGTTAATGCCTTTAGTGTGAAAACAAATTTTAAGCATGCAGACCAACTCTTAAAATAAATCAGAACACTGGCTTAAATGAAATAATGGAAACACAAAAAAATGGAAATATCTTATTTTTCTTTTGCTCTCATGACTGTTATGATTATATGTAAGTTTTTTTTTTAAGATTTTATTCTTAAGTAATCTCTACACCCAAAATGGGACTCAAACTCAAAACCCTGAGATCAAGAGCTGCACACTGCACTGACTGAGCCAGCCAGATGCCCCTATAGCTAAAGATTTTTTATACTGAATTAACACATTGGAAAGATATACATTGAATTCACATCTGATATCTCTAGAAGTATATAAAGAGGAATACAGTTTGCATGAAACTGACCTTTTAAAGAATTGATTTTGCTTAGAAAATGCATATTTTCTAGTCTATCAGGTTTTATTTTTAATGTTCATTTATTTTTGAGAGAGAGAGAGTGAGTGAGTGAGTGTGAGTGGGGAATGGGAACAGAGAGAGGGAGACACAGAATCTGAAGCAGGTTCTAGGCTCTGAGTTGTCACCACAGAGCCCCAATGCAGGGCTCGAACTCACGAACTGTGAGATCATGACCTGAGCTGAGGTCAGACGTTTAAGCAACTGGGCCACCTAGGCACCTCACTAGTCTATCAGGTTTAAAGCATCATTTAACTAAGTCATATTTCGTGATTACCATGTTTAAAATGTATCATTTCACTAATGTAGGTGATCTTACGCGTTGTTAACTTTGAGCTAACAATTGAATGAAAATCATGGAAACATATTGTTACCGCCATCTTAAATGATGATGTGTTTTAGGCACAGAATAATCATAGTTCAGCAGACAGAGTACCATACCTATGTAACAGTTAGAAACAGTAAAGGTATAAGATGATGCTCTATAATTTGCAGATACATGACTATATGTGACAAAACCTTCCTGCCCCTGGTAGAAATCTCACAGATTGTTGGTACATCAAAAACAGATAGGAAGACCAACTTTTAACTCTCTGTCATTCCATCCCTAATTTCCCAGGAATGCGGGGGAAATCATGTCTGCAAGAAGATAGGTTTTCTTTTCCTTCCATTTTTGATACTGGTATTTGTCGGTACTATAACCTTGACTCAACGTTCCATTACAACAACGGGAAAATTGGACACTATTGGATGAATTTCTGTTCATGAAGTTGATGGGGTAACAAAAGTATCAATAATTATGTAGGCAGCATATACTTTTGGCATAAATTGAAACCAAAAATTACAGCTCACCCTCCAATTAATGAGAATCTAAATTAAACACAGATGTTGAAAGTGATGCCTTCTAAATTCCAATCGCTATATTCACTTGCTGTCATATACCTTGATTAGTAATGGCCTTTGACATGAGAGCAGAAAACTTTCTTTCATGAAATTTGAAACTGAGTTCTCCAGTGAAATGGATCCTGTAAGTCACACATTACCATCAAACTAAAGTGACTTTATTTTTCCTGGGGTTCACACAGGCCTGTTTGTCACTGCTTTGTCCTAGCTGTTATTTTGATGTTATTGGTATTTTCCCAAGCAAAGTAAACTCTTGTGATGTAGTCACTTTGGGTAACATTTCATTAAAAATTTGACTTAATTCAAATCATGTGAGGTATTTAAGCCTTTAAAATTAAGATGTAGTCACTTTGGGTAACATTTCATTAAAAATTTGACTTAATTCAAATCATGTGAGGTATTTAAGCCTTTAAAATTAAGATAGCAGGTGAGGCATGCATGAGCTAGTTAATACATGTTTTAGAAATGATTACTTTCTTATTTGTTGGTTGGCCCAATTGGGTTTTCGATTACTCTTATTTTTCAAATACTTTTTTGGGGCGCCTGGGTGGCTCAGTCGGTTAAGCGTCCGACTTTGGCTCAGGTCTCGTGGTCTGTGAGTTCGAGCCCCACGTCAGGTTATGTGCTGACAGCTCAGAACCTGGAACCTGCCTCAGATTCTGTGTCTCCCTCTCTCTCTGCCCCTCCCCTGCTCATGCTTTGCCTCTCTCTGTCTCTCAATAATAAATAAATAAATGTAAAAAAAATTAAAAATAAAAATAAAATAAAATATTTTAATACCATATCTAGTATAACAGAGTAAGGCATTACATAAAATGCCCACATGAGGCGAATACACGGTCCTTAGATCATTCTAAATTTGGCCCACGAAGAACAAAGGGTGGCTACATAGACAGCTCAAAGAATCAGAAGTTGCCTTGCTCTGAAAGACTCCCAACGACCAACTTTGAATATATTAAAGAAAAAAAGGTGTTACGTTATGAAATAAATAGCAGTAGTTTCGCCCCAGGACATTTGGTGAAGTCTAGAGAACTTTTCGGTTGTTACATCTGGAGACAAGGGTTTGCCATTGGCAGTGAGTGGGTTGAGGCCAGCGATGCTGTGAACAGCATAGGATGCACCAAAAAATTATCCAAACCAAACATCAGTAGAGTTAAGATTGAAAAAACTTGCCTTCTCATGAAAGAGCCTGTCTGTCAGCATGTCAGTCTATCCCAATGGTTCTCAACTAGTGGTTAAGAAACCCTAGAGAGAGGACACTCCGTGCGGACTGCTACGGAAAGCCTATTTTAGGTATGCAACGTCGTACAATTTCTGTTGTGACAGTTACCGTTTTCCAAGGTGACCGCATTCATTTTCTAATATGTTGTAAAGACCAGAAGTCCGAGATCAAGGTGTAGATCGGGCCATGCTCCCTGGGAAGGTGCTGGGAAGGATCTGCCCCAGGGCTCTCTCCACATTGCTGGTACCTCCTTGGCTTGGGCCATAGAAATCCAGTCTTCCCATGATATAGTTGGGTGTGTGAGTGTCTCTGAGTCCAAATTTTGCATTTTTATCAGGAGACGAGTCATATTGGGTTACCTCTTACCCTTCTCTAGTATGACCTTATTCATCTTAACTAAAGACATCTGTGGTGACCCTATTTCCAAACAAGGCCACATGCCTGGCTACACAGTTCCATCAAGGAAAGGCAATCCCATCAGTTAACCATCGTTATTGCATGCACTAAGAAAATCATTGCCTTCCAGGGTGCCTGGGTGGCTCAGTCGGTTAAGCGTCCGACTCTTGGTTTTGGCTCAGGTCATGATTTCACAGTTCATGGGACAGAGCCCTACATCGGGCTCTGTGCTGACAGGGATTCCCTCTCTCCCTCTCTCTCTCCCCCCCTCCCCCAATTGCACTCTCTGTCTCTCAAAATAAATGAATAAACATTTTTTAAAAAAGAGAGAAAGTCACTGATTTCAGAGTAACCGTGATATTTCTAGAAGGAGCATAAGTGCCAGTGATATTCTCAAATTTTACATCTAAAATAAGAGATGTCAGAGAGAAGACAACCCCACTGCATAGACAGAGTATTTGTAACCTCTCCATTCTCACCTACTACACAACCATAGCCACGTGCTACAAAGGAAAGTCCCAAGGGACTGATGAAATTTGGGAAACTTGAAGGAAGCGAAATGTTTAGAAGTGCACTTTTATAGAATAAATTTCAATTTGCAAACTCATACAGTGATTTAAAAAGTAGAGTTGAAATACATATTTGACTTTGGCTCCTTTCTGCAAATGTATGTCCATTTCTAACAGACTTTTCAATTGGTCATCACATCGCCACTGAAAAAGGGCAATGTCCCCCTAAATACTAAGAAAAGGTTGGTTGGAAGAATCGATTATATTTAATCTGAAGAAAAGCATGTATTTTCTCTGTTTGTGAATTATAATATCTTATTTCAGAGCCAGGAACCAGGTCAAGCTGTAGCTGGAAAACATTCAAAGTCAAGAAAGGACTTAAATGAACCTTCTTTTAAAACCGTAAGAGAAACTAAATATTTTTCCTAGATTTCCATTCACTCTGAATTTTTCCAGGTGGTCTTTCCATTCTCTTTATTTTTTTTTATCTCGTAATTTTTTGTTTATTTTTTAAAGTTTATTTATTTGACAGAGAAGGGGAGGGGAGAGAGAATCCCAAGCAGGCTCCGCACTGTAAGCACACAGCCTGACGCGGGACTTGAACTCATGAACTGTGAGATCATGACTTGAGCTGAAGTTGGATGTTTAACTGAGCCACCCAGGTGCCCCGAGAGAGACAGACTCTTAAGCAGGCTCGATGCTCAGGGTGGAGCCCAACACAGGGCTTGATCCCATGACCCTGGGATCATAACCTAAGCCAAAATCAAGAAATGGGCGTTGAACTGACTGAGACATCCAGGCTCCACCATTAAAATAACTTTTATAATATGCTCAAAGATTTTTAATTTAGCATAGAATTCTAAATGCCATAGCTTGGGATTCTCTCTCTCTCTCTCTTTCTATGCCCCTCCCCTGGTCACTCTCATTCTCAAAATAAATTAGTTAATTACAAAAAAAAAAAAAAAAAAACCCAAAAACAAAACAGTGGCCTATTTCTGCCCATAATAGTTCTTTACATGTAGTTACATACATGAGTGTGTATACAATACAGTAATTTGTGTATATGATATACACATACATTACATGATTTGTAAAAGTACATATGATATACACATACATTACATGATTTGTAAAAGTCATCTCTTTTGTACTACAGCCAAAGAATGGGATCCCTTCAATTTTTTATGTTACAGTTAGCCTAAAAAGTATCTTATACAGACAATAAGGATATCATGGGATATTTAAAGTGATTTCTTGTGTGTTCAATGCGAATATAAATTTTCATGTAGATACTATAAATCCTATTATGAAGGCCTTGCTTAAATTATTTCTCTTTAAGCATATTTGAGGGTTTAATTTATACCTTAGTTTTATTATAAGTATCATTAGGAACTTTATATATAAAAGTTATATATATGAAAGTGGTCAGGATAACAATAAGACGGAATAAAACCACTTAAGGAATAATAGCTAATAGTCACCAATGTCAATGGATATATTAATATTACAGGATATTTTTTAATGTTTATTTATTTTTGACAGAGACAGAGAGTGTGAGCAGAGGAGGGGCAGAGAGAGAGGGAGACACAGAATCAGAAGCAGGCTCCAGGCTCTGAGCTGTCACCACAGAGCCCGACGCGGGGCTCAAACTCATGAACTGTGAGCTCATGAGCTGAGCCCAAGTCAATCTTCTTTTTAAATTATTTTCTATCACATTTTCTGTTTATTGTAGCAATTATAAAGTATCAGGTGACTTTAGAGTTACCAAGATTATAAAAAATATATATATGTGCATATGTATGTGTATATATATGCATAAATATATATATGTATGCATGAGAAATTGTGTATCATTATAGAAAACCACACATTACAGAAGAAATTATGACTTTATTAGATATACTTTTGCCTGTTCCAGAAGGGAAAAGAAAGAGCCTTATGAGAGTTCTGCAGGTGATGGAAAATGAATCATTTTAAGTTACACCAAGAGAGGTTCACATTCTATTTTCTTAACACAGAGTCATTTTTTTAAGGATGGCTGCCATCTAAAATGACACTCATCTGGGGCATCTGGATGGCTGAGTCAGTTAAGCATCCGACTTCGGCTCAGGTCATGATCTCATGGTTCGTGAATTCAAGCCCTGTGTCGGGCTCTGTGCTGACAGCTCAGAGCCTGGAGCCTGCTTGGGATTCTGTGTCTCCGTCTCTCTCTGCCCTCCCCTACCTCTCTCTCTCTCAAACACAGATAAACATTAAAAATAAAATAAAAAGGCACCCATTAATTGTGCATGATGTAACTGCCAGCACCTATTTCCAGTTTATGTCCACAGAAAACCATATGCACATAAAATTCTAGGTTATAGGCCATGTCTGAGGAAATGATCTAATATACCATTTTAGCATTTTAATGCTTCTGGGCCATAAGCAAGCTGTTTCATTGTTTGCAAACATTACAATTGATGGCACATTCTCGTCTGAATAAATGGCTGTACATTTGCTATTAAAAATGACAAGAGCAAACTATTATTTGCAATCATATTACCAGACAGGCCACAGAGAGGGGTGTAGGGATTTTGGTGATGAGTAGAAGTTTCATTCTGCAAAGCTCCCATCTTAAATATTTAACTAGAAAGAAATGTGTTGGTATATATTCATTAAAATGTTGTCATTCAGCAGAGCTGGAGAATGGTAACAAAAATATAAAGCCCCCTCTCTCCCCAGAAATGTGTCAGTCACCGTGGTGAGGTTATTAGAATGTTTATTTAGTCTCTATGGGTATTTGTAACCCCTCAAACCACCTAGAAAATACATATATATAATATAAATAAATATAAAATTACATATATAATATAAACAAATATAAATTTAAAAATATATATTATGGGGGCGCCTGGGTGGCTCAGTCGGTTAAGCGGCCTACTTCAGCTCAGGTCACGATCTCGCGGTCCGTGAGTTCGAGCCCCGCGTCGGGCTCTGGGCTGATGGCTCAGAGCCTGGAGCCTGCTTCCAATTCTGTGTCTCCCTCTCTCTCTGCCCCTCCCCTGTTCATGCTCTGTCTCTCTCTGTCTCAAAAATAAATAAACGTTAAAAATATATATATATATATATAATGTCTAATAAATATAAATATAAAATACATATATAATAATGTAAAATAAATATAAATATACAATACATATATAACATAAACAAACAAATTGAAAAACATATTATGTATAATAAATGTAAAATATAAATATATAATACATATATAATATACACAAATAGAAATTTAAAAATATATATTATGTATAACAAATACAAATATAAATATAAAATACATATATAATATAAATATAAAATATATATTATGTATAATAAATATAAAATAAACACAAATTTTATATATACTATAAACAAATATAAATTGAAAAATATATATTATGTCTAATAAATATAAATATAAATTACATATATAACATAAACAAATATAAATTGAAAAATATATATTGTCTAATAAATATAAATTAGATATGTATAATAAATATAAAATAAATATAAATATACAATACATATATAACATAAACAAATATAAATTGAAAAATATATATTATGTATAATAAATGTAAAATACATATAAAGTATATAATATACACAAATATAAATTGAAAAATAGATATTATGCATAACAAATATAAATATAAAATACATATACATAATATAAATATAAAATATATATAAGAAATATAAAATATAAATATACAGAGATAATATAAATAAATATACAGATATAGATATATATAAAATCCAAACATCAGCTTAGACAGAGGGAATGATTTTTTTTTTTTAATTGCATGGCTGTTCATTCTCAGGATAATTTTTGTGGAGAGTATAAATATTGATGAGTAGTGTTGTCACTCCTTCACAGTCTCTTTGTTTATGTGACTGGTGACTATGTTGGGGCCACTTCTGATATTTCACCTGTTAAGTATTTTTTTCCCCAAACTACGAAGGTAACGAAGTCAAGCTTTGTTCTTAAACTTCCTAAGACAGAAACAAGTTCTCCCTGCAACCCAGTTGGGCTCAATCTCTCCATGCGACTCCAGCAAATGTTCCTCTTCTTTCTCTCTCCATCACTGTCACTGCTTGTCCTGGAGATAAGGGGTCAGAGATGCCTTGTGGAGAGCTTTCCAGGATGGAAAACTAGTGGTAATTATTATCCGTGTAGCACAATGCTATAGTCGTTCCGGGCATCCTTCTGGTTCAAATAAAAACCCAAATGACAGAAACTTTGGAACATCCACTTCCATCAACATAGACCCTTGCACGTGCTAATTCGAAAATGCCAATATTGAATTTGTGTGGTCAATGTGAACACAGAGAAGAGAGGAGACATGTTCCATTACTGGACGTCCATAGACAACATTATCTTAATTCAATGACGTTTTTTAAGTTGTTTTTGTATTTTTAAGTAGGCTCCATGCCCAATGTGGGGCTTGAACTCACAACCCTAAGATTAAGACTCACATCCTTACTGACTGAGCCAGCCAGGTGCCCCTAAAAGATGACATTTCTGTGTTTCCTTTCCACACATATTAAAGTCTCACATCTTATCAAAAATTGAGAAAAACTGGAGATACTCAGCCATAGACATTTATGCCATCGTTGGAAATACTCAGTTCCCCATGGTCACGTTTTCTCTCGCTCCTCTCATCCACATACAATTTGGTTTATCTTACTTATTTAATCTAAGAAATGCAACTTGAATGTCTACTCTGTGTCCCCGTCATAGTCTCAAAACGCAGCGAAATATCTACATCTTGTTTATGTCATAAATTCGTAACAATTATACCAGTTGAAGTTGCTTAGGATATTTAACCTAAAACATGTGTAGCATGTGTGTTTACATATCTGATAGTCGATGTGAACACTATTATTTAAACACATCTTGTCCAGCTTTACAAGGAAAGTTAAGATCAAGGGATTCAATGCATTTTATGAAGGAACCAAATTTTGACCGGCTAGAGTTTTAACGTTCTGTGTGTGCAAAAAAAAAGAAATCATATTGCATATTAGTGTTTTTTGGCTTCTACTAATTATATTGACTCTTTACCTACAGTGTATTTTGTTTTACAACCAACCAGATGCATACCGGAGGTTAAATTTGAGATAACCAGAAGTTATATTATTTCTAAATAAATGTGAAATCTTTTGTCATAATTTTCTTTTCTTCTGTTTCACCAACTTTACCAAAACCAAATATTTACATAGGCGCAGATTTGGAAAGGGCGGAACCATGGTATTATTATCATTGTGTTAGCTGGCAGATAACGTTGGCCTTGTTGGTGATTATGCAAATCCCAACCATTTCCCAGCAAAATAAGATTAAGCTGTGCTTTCTCTTTTTGTCCGTGAATTCTGAATTCTCTTATTACTATTTTTAACAAATGGAGTACTCCAAAGCAAGAAGGAGGTGGTTTAAAAATCAAGTTAGATGGACAGCTATCATTCACGTGGTTTAGATAAGGACTTTAGGGATCTCCTTTAAATACTACAGAAGAAAGAATGCACATGGGTTCAGATGAGAAGCTTTGGGCTCCTACAGCACACGTTTTAGGCTTTCTACCATACCGAAACCTGACAGCTTGAGAAGACAGTGGAGGCATGTTCATTTCAAATAAACAGACCACACTCTCCCACTGGCTCTTGAGCCAAGCGCTTTCAAGAGCGAAACATTTTGCATTCTTTCCACAATGGAGGAAGTCTCCTGAAACCATTTTTTGCAATACCCTCAGCTTCTTCTCTGCAGCCACCACTGACCAAAACTTGAAAAGCTAGCTTTTCTGCGAATATTGCAAGCTTGATTTTAATTCTGGAATGTATGGAAACTTTTTTTTTCCCCCTGCATTAGTTTGCCAAATAGCTTAACTGCACACCACTTTTTCTCAGCCCATTTGTGAATACTGATGAACATTTAAAAAATGATCATTGATTCAAAAAAGAAAAATCAATCCACTAACAGGTGTCTCACTAAGCAAATGTCAAATGTCCAAATGTCAACAGACAAAACCTTTCGGAAATCTTACGCTTAAGGATTACGATAGCAGCAGGAAGTACATGAATGTGTATGAGTGTGTTATAAAGTCCATATGAGAATAAAGCATTTCTCACAAGATGGGGATCTCCAAGAAGGAAGTGGGAGAAAAAAAGCTTTACGGTAGATGTGGGCAACCTAAGTATTATAGGGAAATAAAGGATAAAATAGGCAGGGAGGGAAAGGTTAGGACCTGAGGACCCTGGGTGGGGAGGAACACATATTTTGGAACAATGCTGGGAGCTTTGACTACAGCAAACCCCCTCAGGTGTAAGGTTTGTCTTAAGAACGTAACAGATACCCTGTACTCCCTCTCAGGTTCCGCTCAGGAATATGACTAAAGACCTAACTAAAAATAAATAGTAGACCATGAAATGTAAGACCACAAGGAATGCAGCCAATAAGGGTAGAACCTGAGAAAGAACAAAGGGGAAGGGGAGGAGGAGGTGACCAAAACCTTATGAAACAAGGAACCTTCCTATAGTCCACGGGCATTTGCTTTCGAGTGCCTCCTCTCTGTGAAGAGAGCTTTCATATTTTCTTCCTTTCTGATCTTCCACTCTGATAAACTTTTGCCTACTGCTCATTCTGTGTCCAGCTCTTAATTCTTTGCAGTGGCCAGACAACAAATCCTGGATATTGAGGTGAACAAATCCTGCAACATTAGCTGGATTTTGGTAGATCCCCACAATTTCAGAAGCAAGAGGTAAGGTGAAGTTAGCTTAGGTAAGGCAACCCCATGGGCCGACTTTATCATTTTTGTAGAAATTAAGGATGAGTATCTAGAACATTGGATTATAAAGGAAATGGGAGGCCTTGCTCCTTGGGAGCCATGAAGGAGATTTCCCCAAACTACAGATAAAAGAAAGAACGTTTAGGGTATCTTAGGCAATTACAATACATTGAATTAGGTTTTATGGTCACACTAACTAAAAATCATTAAGTTCTAACGGTGAAATCCTGATATGTTTTATGTGTATCATCTCAGTAAAGATTTCATATGTGTATCATCTCAGTAAAGATTTCATTAAACAAAACAACCCCCCCAAAACTCCAAAACTTTGCATCAGGAATTATTATTATTTCTATTTACATAAAATTTTAGCACACTACCACAAGGCATGTAGCTTTTCAAACCTGAGTTCTGTTCTGTTCTTACATGTTGAAGATTCTCTGAAAATATGGGACAATGAGTTCAGCCATAAGGAACAGAGGGTCTTGTGATAATCTACAGATAAATGACAATAAGAGATGTGAACCGTGTTGGAACAGAGCGGGGCAGATAAACATTTCCACCAAGGGAGAAAAAAATTGGACACTGGTAAGGTGCAGACATAAAAGTCTCAGAGAGATAACAGAATATTTCTTCCAAAGTACACTCTCATCCAATAAAAACAGAAACCATATTAAATATTTGAATATTACAGAATTTCTAAGTTACTTCATGATTATCCTTGAATCAAGATTTAGTGTGAAAATAAAATCATTCTAAGTTACTTCATGATTATCCTCGAATCAAGGAGATTTAGTGTGAAAATAATACAATGATAGCTTTTCTTCAAACATGTCAGAGAAAGCAGAATACTGATAATTGAAAATGTTTACATAGAATAAATAAGATAGAAGACATAAAATAACATGTTCTGATTTTTATTTTTATGTGTGTAGGTTTTTTGTGTTAGTTTTTGTTTTGTTTTGGTTTTGTTGTTTTTGGTCTTACTCGCTACTCTCTTGGGACACACTGCCAAATGATCATTAAATATAGCTTATGGAATTTACATGTGAGAAGCACACAAATATGCAATATTGTCCCTGGAGAGAAAGGGATTCTTCCCAGTGTGGTTCAGTAACTTATAAAAGACCAAAAGTAAAAACTGTCAATTTCCAACAATAACCATATCGCTTCTATGAAGATAATTATTTTGAGAGGGAACCATCAACAAAATCAAAAGGCAAAGGTAACCTACTACTGAATGGGACAAGATGTTTGCAAATGACATAAAATATATATATGTGTAAATATATATATATATATATATATATTTGTGTATGTGTATATATGTGTGTGTGTATATATATATGTGTGTGTGTGTATATATATATATATATACACATATATATAGCAAACCCACAGGTACACAGAATTTATACAACTCAATACCTAAAAACCAAATAATCTGATTAAAAATGGGCAGAGGATGTGAATAGATATTTTTCCAAAGAAGACATCCAGATGGCCAATAGACACATGAGAAGATGCTCAACATTGCTCATCATCAGGGAACTACAAATCAAAATGGCACTGAGATACAACCTCACACCTGTCAGAACAGCTAAAATCAACAACACAAGAAACAACACATGTTGGCAAGGATGTGGAGAAAGAGGAACCTTTGGCCATTTACCCAAAGAAAATGAAAACACTAAGTTGAAAAGATTCATGCACCCTGATGTTTATAGCAGCATTATTTAAAATAGCCAAACTATAGAGGCAGCCCCAGTGTTCATGGATAGATGAATGGATAAAGAAGATGTGGTATATATGCAATGGAATATTACACAGCCATAAAAAAGAAAGAAATCTTGCCACTTATAACAACACGGAAGGACCTAGAGAGTATGAAATAAGGGAAATAAGTCAGAGAAAGACAAATAGCATATGATTTCACTCGTGTGGAATGCAAGAAACAAACAATAAAGGAGGAATAGACCCATAAACACAGAGAACAAACTGGTGGGTTTCAGAAGGGAGAAAGATTGGGGGATGGGCAAAATGGGTGAAGGGGAGAGGGAGACACGGGCTTCCAGTTATGGAACGAGTCACAGGGGCAGAAGATACAGCATAGGGAATATGGTCAGTGGTATCGTAATAGTGTTGTGTCATGAAAGACAGTAGCTGCAGGCGTGGTGAGAACAGAATAATGCACACACCTGTTGAATCACTATGTTGTACACCTAAAACGAATTTAACATTGTGTGTCAACCGTTCTTTGATAAAAACAAAAAAACTTTTAAAAAAAGAAAGGAAACTTAACACATGAAGTATTTTCCAAGTGTCAGAAAAGTATTTATTATTCCTCCCTGTGTCCTCACAGGGTTGTCCCTCTGTGCATGTTTAGGTCCTCACCTCTTCTTTTTATAAGGACACCAGCCCTGTTAGATTGGGGCCCACCCTACTGACCTCACTTTACCTTAACCACATCTTTAAAGACCCCATTGCTACCTACGGCCACATTCTAAGGCTTGAAGTTACAAATATTGGAGGGACCCAATTTCAGCCCATGACACATACCTCGACCTATTTTGCAAATCAGAAATAAATTTACAGAACTTAAAAATCTTCTCAATGGGGCACCTGGACGGCTCCCTGTGTTGAGTGTCCGACTTCCTCTCAGGTCACGATCTCACAGTTTGTGGGTTCAACCCCTGCATCGGGCTCTGTGCTGACAGCTCAGAGCCTGCAGCCTGCTTTGGATTCTGTGTCTCCCTCTCTCTCTGCCCCTCCCACACTTGTGTTCTCTTTCTCTCTCTCAAAATAAATAAACATTAAAAAAATGTTTTTAGGGGCGCCTGGGTGGCTCAGTCGGTTAAGTGGCCGACTTCGGCTCAGGTCATGATCTCGTGGTCCGTGAGTTCGAGCCCCACGTCGGGCTCTGTGCTGACAGCTCAGAGCCTGGAGCCTGTTTCAGATTCTGTGTCTCCCTCTCTCTGACCCTCCCCCATTCATGCTCTGTCTCTCTCTGTCTCAAACATAAATAAACGTTAAAAAAAATGTTTTTAAAGTCTTTTCAACAATTACACAAGGGAAAACAAGCAGGATTATTAAATGCAGGCCTTTGTATAATCCAAAGTCCCCGTTATTTCAGTATCTTGTATGTTTAGTCATTTAGACACTTCATCGATGTCACAAGACCACATAACAGCAGAGATAGAACCAATGATTTAAAGGCAAAACAAAATAAGGGATCATGTTTAAACTAAAGGAGAAGAAAACAGTACTAGCTAAATATGTTTGCTAAAAAATACAGTTTTAAAGCTGTCTGCACACAATGTTTATCATCAAGACTCTCCAAAAAAGAATCTCTGGAAAAATACCAATGCTTTAAAACTGACCATGTAATTTCATATGCATGGACACACATTTTCTCCTGTGAAGTGGCTTATTGATTTCTAGAACATAAGTACAGAAATGTCTCTGCAGATAGTGATTTTGGAAAACCTGGGTACTGGGCAGATATGTACAAGTTATATATAAACAGACACACCAGATGGAATTGTGTCCCTTACCCCAATAGTAGCCAAAAAACTAGAACAGTGTCTATCATGAAAGTCTTTCAAAAAACATTTATTGATAATATGTGAATATTGAGAAATAATTTTGAAACATGAAAATACAGCCTTTTGTGAAATATATATTTTTAACTCTACAGAATTTGATTATATGTATTATTCTATCCATCTGTTTTTACGGAAAAAGATAACTTTGCGATCTTTCCTGTCAACTGATACAAATCTATCCCATTCTTCTGAATTTTAATTATATCTCCCTGTCCCGATATAACCTCATTTAATTGAGCTTATACATATGGACAATAGTTTCCAGTTTTTAGTGCAAATGTTTTATAAGGGGTGCCTGGGTGGCTCAGTTGGTTAAGTGTCTGAGTTTTGATTTCAGCTCAGGTCATGATCTCATGGTTTGTGAGTTCAAGCCCCATATCAGGCTCTGCACTGACAGCATGGAGCCTGCTTGGGATTCTCTCTCTCCCTCTCTCTCTCTGCCCTTCCCCTGTTCTCTCTCTCTCAAAAAATAAGTAAATAAACTTAAAAACATTTTTTAAAAATATTTTTGTATATATTCTTTTTTTTAATGTTTTTAATCCTGATTTATTTTTGAGAGAGAGAGAGAGACAGACAGAGACACAGAGAGACAGACAGAGCATGAGTAAGGGATGGGCAGAGACAGTGGGAGACACAGAATCCAAAGCAGGCTCCAGTCCCCTAGCGGTCAGCCCAGAGCCTGATGCGGGGCCAGAACCCATGAACCACAAGATCATGACCTGAGCCGAAGTCAGATGCTCAACCAGCTGAGCCACCCAGGCGTCCCTGTATATACTCTTTTTGCCCATGCAATCATCAATATACTTAATCCCAGCATTCTTTTTTAAAATATTTTTGAGAGAGAGAGAGAGAGAGACATGCACAGAGCATGAGCGGGGGAGGGGCAGAGAAAGAGGGAAGCAAAGAATCTGAAGCAGGTTCTAGGCTCTGAGCTGTCAGCACAGACCCCTACGTGTGGCTCAAACCCATGAACCTGAGATCATGACCTGAGCCAAAGTCGGACCCTTAACTGACTGAGCCATCCAGGTGCCCTTCAATCCCAGCTGGGTTCTAACTGCTGGGTTGAGAGTTTGTGAAACTAAGTTAGCATGTTTTTCTACATTGTCTTCAAAAAAGTTTTATTAAATGTGTTTCCTTCAAAATGTAAACGATATATGAAGATATCTGAATGCCAGTCTTCCCCAAATTCTTGCAGACTTGAGTATTATGATGAAGCTTGTAAAAGTGTACAAAAATAAATAATAAAAACTTGTATTTATTGTTTCGCTTACCGTCAAATTAAGAGGAAACCTGATCAGTCTTTCCTTCCTAAAACCACCGGTCCTTACCCAACATGTACACCATGCTGTGCCCAAATAAAATAAATAAAGGCATACATAAATGTTAAAGATTATATAGAGAAAACTTCCCAGAAATAAGAGTTATTTCTTCAGACTGACAAATCATATTATCCCCAGAAGAAGCGTCAAGCTGAAATATTTCCTGAAAATTCCATATGTTCCAAACACAGAATCCTTACAAGAGCATGTCACATGATCAGCTCAGCTATGTGAAGACTGGCCATGATGGCAGACTTCAGTCGTCAACGCAGAAATGCTCAACGTTGGAAGACAGTGTAACAACAATGCATGGAAAGAACTGAAGGAACACATGTGATCCAACTGGCTTACAAATGGTCACACTGTCATTCAAATGCACGTCCACATGGGAGGAAATGCAGACATATTTATGGCTTTAGGCACTGTAGTTTGTTTGAACCCTGCTGGAAAAAAAAATTCCTGCAGGAATAAATATATATATTTGAGAGCAAGAGAGCATGAGCAGTGGACTGGGGCAGAGGGATGGAGGGAGGGAGAGGGAAGGAGAGACAGAGAGAGAGAGAGAGAATCTTGAGCAGGCTCAGAATTTAATATGGGTCTTAATCCCAAGACTGTGAGATCATGACCTGAGTGGAAATCAAGAGTCAGACACTCAACCAGCTGAGCCACCCAGGTGCCCCCTGCAGGATTATATTATAATCCTACAGGATTATAATTATATTATAGGATTATAATATAATTATATTATATTAAGGATTATATTATTATTATTTTAAGGATTTTATTTATTTAAGGATTATATTAAGGATTAAATTATATTAAGGATTATACTATAATCCTACAGGATTATATTATATACCAAATTATATATTATATTATATATTACAATTCCTACGGGATTATAATATCTTCTATTGCTGCCATCACAAATGACTAAAATTTTGTCATCTGTAAACACACCCATCTCTTATCTTGCAGTTCCATGGGTCAGATGTATGAACGTTGTGTGGCTTAGTTGGTTTTCTTTTTAGGGTCACCCACGAACTGCAAGATCATGATCTGAGCCAAAATCAGATGCCTAACTGACAGAGCCACCCAGGCATCTCAGAAGCTGTGTTTCTTCACTCGTGCTGTCGTTCCTCAATTTACAAAGCTACCCCCAAGAAATCAGGCTCTCTCCTGCTTTGAATGTATCCCATCTCTCTGACTGTTTTAGTTTTTATTTCCCATTCAAGTACCCTTGTGATTTTACGTTGGGTCCATGCAGGGAATACAGATAATTCCCCTATCGCAAGACCAGTTGATTTATATCATAATTAAAACATCAAGGTATCTTCACAATGGTTCCTAGATTAGTGGTTGGTTGAAGAACTACGGGATACAAATCTTGTGCGTATGTTTTTAGAATTCTGTCTACCACAGTTTACCTTCTGGCCCCAAAGATTCATGTCCCTCTCAAAAGGAAAACACATTCACCCCACGCGGAGATCCTTAGAAGTCTGATACTATTTCACTAGCTGCAAAATGCAAAGTCTCTTCTATAACACATCAGCTCAGAACCCCCAAACGTTATCATCTAGTTCAGGGATGGAGGAAATTCCTACATGTAATAATACATCCTGGGGCACAATTCCGCAAGTCCATGGTCCCGTAAAATGGAAAAAAGAAACACAATTTATCTGCTCCCAACATGGATTGATGGGCTGTGCACAGAATAAGGAGTATAGACATTCTGGTTCAATCAGTGGGGAGGAGAGAAACGGAAAGTTTACTGGGGGTCCTTCGACCAGATGAGTTTAGAAATCCAAGCAAGCAAACTCCATTAGGTTTCAAGGCCTGGGAATAACACTCTGGTCCTCAGCTCTCCCTTCTGGGCCACCGTCTTTCCTTTCTCAGTCTCTGTCCCTACGAGTCCAAACAGGCATTCTACTGATACCCAATTCTCAAGAACTTCGTGGGTCTCCAGTGTATGTCATAAGGATTGACTCTGTTAGCTCAGAGCTAACAGAGCCCTGGGGCTCATACCACACCTTTCCAAGATGATTTATTGTCCGTTTTTGGCTTCTACTGAAAGCTTGATGAGATAATGCTTTTAAGGTTTCTAGGTACTCTTTGGTTTTAAAGGGGGAATGTAAGAGTCCCTTCCTCAGTCTCTTCAAAGGGCCCTTTGTGTAAAAACTTAGCCTTTTGTGACCTCTAGCCTTCTAGATAGACAAAGAATTCCTCACATCATAGACGTGTGGCTCCATTTTAATAGTTCTTTTTTTTAATGTTTTTATTTATTTTTGAGACAGAGAGAGAGAGAGAGAGCATGAGCAGGGGAGGGGCAGAGAGAGAGGAAGACACAGAATCTGAAGCAGGCTCCAGGCTCTGAGCTGTCTATTAGCACAGAGCCTGATGCGGGGCTCGAACTCACAAACTGTGAGATCATGACCTGAGCTGAAGTCAGACGCTTAACTGACTGAGCCACCCACGCACCCCTGTTTAATAGCTCTTAATTGATCTCTTTCTATCCAATTTTACTATTAGCAAAAGAAATAAATCTTTTGCTTGCAAATTGATCTTTTGCTTGCAAACATCCTCAGCTAACTATACAAAAATGTCTATAAATATCTAAGTAATATGATTTCCTTTTTTTGTTCTTAACAGCTGGGGATCGTGATTATGTATTCGCAGCCTATTTTAGATGTGTTTGGCTATATTGGGGTTCAAATAGGTGACTTAGTTTCAATTAGGAAAATAATACAATCAACAAAAATCAGATGGTGAGGTGTGTGAAAAGGCAAAGGAAGTAGAATTTTCTTAGTTATTCTTCATGGCAGTGATTTAATAGGAAGTTGAAAATAGAAGATTAAGGAAAATATAAATATACAGTTATACACATTAGGGAAATAGATGCACAATATGCTCATCATATAAACACCTGCAAGGCATCCAATTTTATCTACTGTCTCACACACATACACACACACACACACACGTTACCCAGATGAAATACAAAGGGACTCAAATAATGAAATGAAAAGAATGGGCAAAATCCAACAAGAAAAATGGAAAAAAGAAAAGAAAGGAGCTTCTGTTATGAATTTTGAGAGAAGGTTAATTTAGTGAAAAAATCAAACAAACACTAGCCAGCAACAGAAAGAATGGTCCTTTCTGATTACCGAAAAGAGATTCCACCATAAAGCTTTAATTGTATCTGGCCACCAAATACCACAGCACTAGCATATATAAAACAAATCATATGAAAAATGAAAGGGGAAAATACTCTTTGATAACTGATCTCTGTGATCAACTGATATCACAGATCACTGTGATAATCGAAGATCCCTTGAAATAGGATATAAATCATCAGTCTAGGGATTGAAGGTCCTCTTTGTTCTGTGAAAAGTTTTACAAATTATATGTGAATAAAATGTGCTCTTTATTCAATCTATGACTTATAAAGTAGACCCAATTTTTAAAAATTTTAATAGAAAATGATTTATAAAACCTAAGGGACCGTTGGACAAACACATCTCTACAATGATGGAATATCCCTTGAAATACGGTGTAAATCAGTATAGAGATTCAAGTTTCTCTTTGTTCCATGAGATGTTTAAAAATTATATGAGTCAAATGTGTTACTTTCAAAATATTTTAAGTTTATGCAAATGTGCTTTTGCTGTATTTACTGAATTGATTTTTTCACATCCTTGTGTTTTTCATAATATGTTTTCTGTAGCTACATGTTTTTTTTAAGTCTTTAGTATACAGATGGCCCTTCAACAGTGTTACCACCCTATCACTGGAAATCTGCTTATGCCTTTTGACTCCCCCAAAACTTAATAATAACGTTCTGTTGACTGGAAGTCTTACAACTTAATAAAGTTGATTCACACAGTTTGTTTGGTATATGTATTACATATTGTATTCTTACAATTAAAGTAAGCTGGAGGAAAGAAAGCAGATTAACAGAACCCATAGGGGCACCTGGATGGCACAGTCCATTACGTGTGAGTCTTGATGTCAGGTCAGGTCACAATCTCACAGTATGTGAGTTCAAGCCCCGCATCGGGCTCTGAGCTGATGGCACAGAGCCTGCTTGGGATTCTGTCTCTCCTTCTATCTGCCCCTCCCCAGTTTGTGCTGTCTCAAAAGAAATAAATAAAATTAAAAAAAAAAAAAAAGAAACCCTAAGGAAGAGTAAATGTATTTACAGCACTGTCTCATATTTATCAAAAGAAATATGCATGTAAGTGGACTGCACAGTTCAGATACATGTGGTTCAAGGATCAATTGTCTTTATCTTTTTAAATATCTTTCCAGGCAGTTGAGTTTTTCCTCATGTATTTGTGCTTGCATTCCTTTTACTGACTTCTTGCTCCCGGGGGATGCAGTGTAATTATTTTGATTCAGTATTTAAATATGGTGTTTCTTTTTATAATGATTTATTTTCTACGATGTTTTCTTTCCTTATCTCATTTTTATATTCTTTCTATTCCCTATGTCTCTGGGGAGAGGAATCACCTGGATTTTTCACGGAGCAATGAAGGGTTAGATTGCTGGTCATTTTAGAGTTAGCCAGAATAGACCAAAGTCTGGCTCACCTGGTCTCTTCAACTTCAACACATTGAAAAGCCCAAGTTTGCATTTCCTTTACAAGCTCACCTTCCCTTCTATGATGCTGTGCAGGATGAAGGAAAACCCTAAATCTCATCCAGAATACACCAGACTTGACATACACCAAGTCAGGAAGCTCCTCCTTCTGGAGAATTTCATGCGCTACCTGAGAGTATCAAGCTTGTGTCCCCTGCTGGTCTTGTGGCTGGGTTACTGGTCAGAATTTCTAGTCTTATGCCCCCACTGGGTCCTATAATCTTGTCTCTGTTTTCTGTGTTTAGTTGGTTTCGTTTCTTTTCACTGTTTTTATAGACAATAATTATATTTAGTTTTTATTTTAGAGACAGAAGACAAGCAGAGGAGAGGGGTAGAGGGAGAGGGAGAGAGAGAATCTTAAGCAGGCTCCACTCTCAGCACTGAGCTCAACGACTGTGGGGTCATGACCTGAGCCGAAATCAAGAGTCAGACACCCAACCAACTGAGCCACCCAGGCACCCATAGAGAGAATAATTATAAATAAAATCCCCGGGTTTCATCATTAGAAGTTAGACTTTCCTGCTGCACATGTAGGCTTTTATACTTTTTTCCTCCAGTATTTCTACTGTTGATATGATCATCTCATTAGGCAGGTTGCAATCCTGCACGATTATAATTATAGACTGTCTGTAGCTGTCTTTGTGCAACAATTCCCTGGAGGTCTCCTGTCAACTGATACAAGTTCAGGCTGCCAAACTGTCTTTTAACACTATGGGGTGACATTACCTGCACATTTCAAAGCACGTGCTCGGTACGGTCTCAATAAAGCCTAGTAGTCTGTGGGTAGGTATTCCATCATCCGCGTGTTCATAGTAGAGCTCCTGAAAAATAAAATAAGGACATATTTCTTCGCATTAAAGTACTGAGGAGGGCACCTGCCTCCGGGAAGATGGAGAAGGTGGAGTGTTCCATTTTCTGTCACTAAATGCTATGAAACCCACTGGACACCATACCGAACATACAAAGACTCTGAAATGCACAGAGAAGGCAGATCATAGAGGGGACTTGGAAGTTAAGGTGGTGAGTCTGTGTTGTTTGTCTTTCCTTTCCTTCCCTTTCCCTTTCTCCTTTCTTCTTTCTTTTCTCTTTTCTTTTCTTTTCTCTCATTCTATAGCCCAGACTGGGAGCGAAGCAGGTAGCAATTCAGAAAAGGCAATAGTG
The DNA here is from genome assembly GCF_024362965.1 of Panthera pardus. Lineage (NCBI taxonomy): Eukaryota > Metazoa > Chordata > Mammalia > Carnivora > Felidae > Panthera > Panthera pardus. The sequence continues at coordinate 121,126,292 of NW_026526843.1, forward strand.
GCTCATTAAAAAAAAGAAAAAAAGTCCCCCAAAGCCTCCTCTCTCTAGTCAGAGGACCAGGAAAAGACAAGGTGACCAAGACAATACTTTCAGAGAATCATGAAACGTTATGGCTTCACCCCACCCAAGAGAGGCAATGACAAGGCACCCCCCTTCAAATGTGTTATACTTCTATAGTATTTTTGAAATGTCAAAATAAAGAAATAAACTTAAAAAAACACACACAACAAAAAGCAATAATGCTAATAATCAGCAATTTCAGGACCAACGTACTCCACTTAATATCTTGATCTATTTTTATTTATTCCCTCAGGGTTGGTGAAGAAACCAGTGCTCAGATTCACGGTCTCTAAGAGTGGAGCTCAGACGAGAAACCATACCTGGGTCCGTTCATACCTCTCCCCCCATTACGCCACCCATCCTCCTCCGCTATTGATCTGTGTGCAGTCAGAATGCACAGACTGAACTCGTATCTGGCCTCCAACGTCAGCTTTAACGTACTCACCTAATTGTCCACGGGCAAATTGAGTAATAAATTGGATAGGTGACCCTAATTTGGCAGCTTCTGACATTTTCTAATCTCTTTAAATAACATCACACAAATGAAAAAGTAGGTGTCGGTAGTACTAAGCCTTAAGGAATATGAGATTTAAAATAATTTTGGTAGACAGACTTAGTAATAGCCATTCATAAAGAAACAGCCTTTGTGACAAAAGGAAACTTAGTGACCCCAGGATTAGTCAACTTTGGGGAAAGACTTTGAAAGGAAAATTAGATGTTTGTTAAATTGAATAACTTAACAAGCATCCATGTGAAAAATTCCAAAACTCAGAAATATCATAATAGATCTAAAATAATTTAAGTACCTGAAACACTTAAAATATTATTGATAACAATTAGCAGAGGAAAAATGGCTTTTAAGATCTATCTTATAGTAATAACATTGCTTAAAAAAATCTCAGAATCTCTTTTAATTGGTCTCATAGTGGTCCTTAATGATTTTTCTTTTAATAAAATGTAAAATCTGTCCCTTTTTGGGTTGATTTATCTGCAATGATGTTCAAAGGTGACTTCTCCCCTCCTGAAATTCACTCTTCCTATCGCATCTGTCATATCTGCCTAGGTTATCTTACTACCATTGTTTTTAGATAAACATTATTATTATTATTATTATTATTATTATTATTATTATTATTTGAGAAGTTTTAGATTTAAAAAAAGAGACATGAAAATAGTACAGATAGGCTTGTCTACCCTAAACCCAGTTTCTGCTATTACCTTCATACAGCACATTTGTCACAATGAATGAAACAATTTTGATGCATTATTCTTAACTAAACTCCATACGTTATTTAGTCCTTGGTAAAGTTTTTATGTAATGTCTTTTTTTTTAATGTGAGTTCTAGAACCCCCCATTACAGTCAGTTGTCACGTATCCTTGGATTTCTCCAGACAGCTTCTCAGACTTGATATGTTTTTGATGACCTTGACGGTTGTGAGGTGTACAAGTGTTTGTAGCATGCCCTTCCATAGGGATTTGTCTGATGTTTATCATGATTAGACTAGGGTTATAGGTTGCAAGAGAGACCACAGAAGTAAAATTCCATTTTCATCGCATCACATCAAAGGTATGTACCCTGGACTTGAGCAACGGATAACGTTGGCTTTGGTCAACTGGCTTGAGGTTGTGTTTGTCAGGATTCTCTACTACAAAGTGAATGCTTTCCCTCACTTTCTGCACAATGTTCTTTGGAAGGAAGTCCCCATGCAGCTCACACGTAAGGAGTGAAAAGGAATCCACCTCCTTTGTGATGCCGTATCTGCATAAATTATTCAGGATTCTTCTGTAAAGGAGATGGGTCTATATTCTCCATCACTGAATTTTCTCAATCATGTATTTATACCAGTATGCACTAATGGATGTTTATGTAATCATTTGGCTACAAAGGCAACACTACTGTGGTTGATCAGATCGTTTCAACGTGGGCCATTGGGAGTAAGTCCTTATTTTCTGGCATGACAAGATGTCACATATTTCTTGTTCTGGTGGTAGGATCAGGTATTTCTCCAAAGAAATGCTGGTTTCCTTGCTACCATTTTTGTTGCTCGTTCTTGGGCTTCTCCAAGAGCTCAGCAGTCTCCGTTGGTCGGCAAGTGCTAGAGAGAAGATACAAAGACTTCCAATCTTGTGTCTTACCAGTTTTCTTCTCTGTGCCTAAACTGATGACATCAATGTGAGACCATTCAGGAGAAAACCAAGTCCTCCTGTTATCCAGCTCACCCATCGAATTTCCGTATTCTGCAGGGCCACCACGATACTCTCTCTAGAATCCAATTCTGATCATTGTACTCTAAGAGCCTTTCATTGACCAATCTATCCTATCTTCTTCAGCATATTCACGTATGTATGAACAGCATTCATGTATACTTTACTAGGTGTAATATTCAAGGATTATACAGGAATGCAGGGAGATAATGTATAAAGACAGGCTCATATGTTAAGATATGTGTCCCCAAATTTTATTGGTGGCCCTGAACGTAGGGAAGACCCCAACGTTCTGAGTGAATTCCAAATCTCTCAGCCTGGTATGGCTTATTATTCATCCTTCAGGTCTCTCAACCTCCATAACCTTATCTACTGATACCCCCATCAACCCTTCTTCCAGATTGAAGACACTGGGAAAAAGGTACATGTCCTCAAATATACATGTGCACACCTTCCCACAATCCTCCATTGTGGTGCTTTTGTCCAATTTCTGCAACAAAGTCACACAGCCGAATTAATGCCTTTAGTGGGTGTTCTCTATTCTTTAGGATCCTGAATCAACTGCAATTTTCAGATCCTTTAATGTTAGTTGTACTTCCATTTGCATCACGTGTGTGTATATTATATATATAGTTATATATATAATTATATTTATAAAAATAGAAAACATAAGTGTAAATCACATTTCATCATTTTGTGGCAGCATTTCATCAATATTCTCTAGACGTTACAAAGAATTCTTTGGGGACCCTGGTGGGCTCAGTCAGAGGAGTATGCAATGTTTGACCCCAGGGTTGTGACTTCCTACCCCACCTTGAGTGTAGAGATTGCTAAAATAAATAAACTTAAAAAACCACAATTCATTGTGGTTACATTCTTGTGAATTCTCTAAAGTGCATACTTGAGTCCTATGCCACTGACTTATGATTTCTGCTTTGTCTATTCTACAATCTCAGTGGAAACCTAGCCCCTAATGTTAACTTATTTTTAATACAATTATTTTAGGCTCTGTGTTTCCCTCTAATGATTCTTTCAACCAGCCACTTTATATACATTTGTATTGATTTAAAACATTTGATTTTATGGAAAAAATATGAAATATGAATGTTTATATGATAGTCTCACATTCATATGTCTGCACGAAAATTATTAAAAATTGAGTGTCCAGGTTCCGTAAAACACTAAAGCTGTTTAGCTACTGCTAAAGCCGCCATTGGAAATGGCCGTTGCTAGAACAACTAGGAAGGACAAATTATGACAGTGCATCTAGACTGCTTTCACCAGGATTTTGATTGTTACAAAGGTGATTCATTAAAGAGAATCTCAGCATAGTCTTAACTTGCTTTTCGGGTATATGATTGAACATCTTTTTTACTCTTTAAGAGGCATATGAATGCCTCCTTATAAACTGTGTTCCAATCATTAGCCAGTTTTGATGTATTCATCCTTACTAGGCTAGGTTTGAGTCATTTATGTCCTATCCCTCTTATATTGCAGACAGGGCATTTCAAAGCCTGTGAGGAGGTGCAGTGCACATTAGCTGTTTGGAGGTAGGGTTACAAAGGCAAAGAGATATCCTAGATTCCTGGTGCTTCCAACCCAAGGCCATCTGGAAGAATGAAAGACATCTATTCCCACAAATGTCTCAACTTGTGAAGGTTTCAATGTGATCACACACATCGTGGCTTCCTAAAAGAGGGCAGAATCCTTCTCAAGCGTGTGAACATGCAAACACACACACTCCATCTGGTACTTTTTTAGACACAATATTAGGCCAAAAAAAAATGTATGCAATGATCAAAGAATCTTAACCGTGCTAAATGAAAGAAATTGGTCCCTAAGATAGATCTATAGGGGCTCATCTTTTGGAATTATGACAAGGAGTTTAAGATAATTCTTACAAATAAAAATACAACAAGAAAAGGTGAGTAGAAAATGGGGAGATTTCAGGAGCGATTAGGGCATCGTAGAAAAGAAAATATTCTAGAAGTGACAACAATTATGTGAAGTCAATTTACTGGCTAGAAATCACAGCAGACTATATACAACAGAAGGATCAATGAACTTGGAAAAGTCATTCAAAGTGAAGCATAAAGAAAAAAACGTAAAACTGAAAAGAGCTAGATCTAGAACTTTATATCCAAATTACTTTCATAAATAAAGCAGGGGGGAAAAAGGCATCTTCTGATAAACGAGGAATGTGTCAGCAGATCCAGCTGGGAGAAGCTGACCAGCTGGAGGTCAATTAAAGAAGATAAAGTCTAGACCTACAGAACGGAATAAGAATCACCAGAAATGTCGATATGTAGGTAGAAGGACACACTATTGAAGTAAACACAGCCTTTCTTTAAAACCATGACCAAACAACATAAAATACATTGTAGGGTCTATGACATTTGGACAAGTTTATTTTCACCAGTGCACCAAGAATAGCTTGAGGGAGGTAAATAGAATTCTACTGTTACAGGTGCTTTATCTTGCATAATCAATCACACAGTATTTTTTTTTCAAAGTTAACCATTTAAGACAAATATTGCAATCACTGGATTGACTACTGAAAAATTTAGAACTAGCTAAAAATAATAACAGTGAAAATGGAATACCAACATTATAGTCAAACACAGAAGAATGTAGAAGAGAAATAATGGAGGGCAGAGAACAGACAGGAAAAACAGACGATGCATGTGAATTTGGCCAACTGAAATACAACCGTATCAGACGTTACATGGTGTGAAAAAGAAGAAAGAGTGCAATTAAAAGAAAGATTGTCAGAATGATAAAGAAGCAAGAACCTGTTATGTGCTCTTTATTTTTATATGTATTTATTTTTATCTAATTTTTAAATTTTATTTATTTTTGAGAGAGAAAGCACGGAGGAGGGGCAGAGAAGGGGGTACACAGGATCCATTGTGGGTTCTGCAAGGACAACAGAGAGCCCGACATGGGGCTCCGGCTCATGAGCCAAGCTGTGAGATCATGAACTGTGCCGAAGTTGGACACTTAGGCGACTGAACCACCCAAGTGCCCCTAAATGTATTTAAATAGTCAGACATGGATTGAAAATCATACCTACACAATATGCAGAAATGGAGTGGCTCTTGGAATGTCCTACATAGTAGATATAAAGATAAGGACTCTTGTCAGAGATAAAGACTATCTTACTGGAGAAAAAATAGTGAAATGAATGATCAGTGATAACGTTAAGCACTGTGAAAAGCCAAGGAACAGTCCAGAAGCCCTGTGTCCAGTAGAGTAGCAGAGAGAGAATGATTAGCCCCTAATAGAACAATCTGAACAGAACTAAGCATTCCATTTTAATGGAGATTTGGAAGTAGGCCAAAATTCTTACCTTCCCATTTGCCATTATTCAGCCTTCATGGGTTCATAAATAATAATCAAAGGTATAGCATCAAAGTGGTTTCCAATCTTAGTGTAACCATCGGACAGGGCTTTCTAACAAGCTGAGGTTTCTCAGATGTCTTCATTCTTGTTAACCACATTCAACTCGTCTCTGCTTGCTCATTTCCATAAATGAGGGCCATCTTGATTGTTTGAAATCGCTGAATCTCCTGGGTTGGCACTTTCCCCAAATCGGTAAAGTCATGTTTTATCTTTAATGGCAAAGACATGATGCCTCAGCTCCAACTTCTTTTTTCATTCAAAGCATGGCCAGGGTCTTCCCCAAGGAGACTTGATTTCTGCTTCCTGGGCACTGAGTATTGACTGGTTACATAGTCCTCGTACTTACTGGCAGGAGATGGGAGACCACGAAACAGCTGCAGTATCTCCATAACAGGGTTGGAAGTTCTTAGCTCTCTCTCCTAATACAAGAGCCTCTCATTCATCTACCCCAGTGGTTCCCAAACTTGAGTGGTTAGTATTCACTAAATCACCTCTAGGTTCTGGAATGGAGCCTGAACATCTGCATTTTAGCAAGTCCTCTTATGATGCCCATGGTGCTGGTCTTTGGAGAATCAATGATCTGTTCCCTGTTTTCAGTCAATGACTGTCACCCCTTCTCCCCTTTCTTACATAAAACCATATAGTGTATTCTTCATCATTTAGCAAGGTAGGAGTTTTCTTGTCAATGCCTTTCAAAGCTTCAGCAACATTCAAATATCAGCACGCGTCTTCTCCATGATATTGAACCTTTTTTGAGTGACACTGTATAGCCTATGTCTATGACCATGTATGTGGCAAATGAGCCTGTGCCTTCAGGATTTCTGAATTTAATTTCCTCATACCCAATGTTAATTTCCGTACCTAAAAAAATTCGTAATATTTTCTTGGATGCCAGTGAAACTCAATCTTCTATGCCTTCCTTTGCTAAGACAAAACTTAGGATATTTTCCTACTGAGGTGATCCTAATTAATTCCTAAAACAGAAGTAGATCCAAGAAAGGTCTACATGCCAAAAGGTAACTTATGAAATAGCTAATTTTTATATTCCATGCTTTCTGTGTATCAAAGGCAAGCAAAAATGACATTGGAACATTTCTCAAAATGTGTGTCTCCTGCAATAGTTGTCTGTACTCCTACCAGAATCACACCACGAAGTATTATCTGGGCTCAAAGTTGAACTGATAACTGAGGACAGAATTCTTTCCCTCTGACTTAATGATACATAAGCCCCAATATCAATCAGTTACTTCTGGCACTTTGAGTGAAATGTACTTCCTCCCATTAGTGTCCATAATCTACTGTGTTTATGGGGTTGTTGGGGTCACCAGAGTCCCCTCAGCAAACGTTGGGTCATCCAGAGCTGTTTTCAGTTCAACTTGGCATAACCAGAATTTGTAATCAGCCAGCAGTCTCTCTGCAAACATTTAAATCCATGAGTTGTACTAGCTGGCAGAACAGAAGTACTCATTGTGAAATAATAAAACATACAAGTGTCATTCACTTGTGATCACAAATGGCTAAGCAAGAAAATGGACAATTGTCACTAACTGGTGCTGAGTATCCCACGAGGACCCCACCCTGCATGGGTGCCACTTGTACAAACGGTTCATTGCTACAATTCGTGTGGAAAGGAAACCTTACCTCTCTACTCCTGTGTAATGGGTAACCACAGAATATCTTCAGTGCCTTGCTTTTCTAGAATTATGCTTTCCATGTATCTGCTCATAAGCTCATGGCCAGTACAACTGGAATTTGTATGTTGGCCAGAAGTGGACCACAGTCCTTAGCTGATAGTCACCAGCGTCCTTTTACGGGTGTGAACAGCAAAATCATTCTTTGGTTGTTTAAGCTGAGAGCTGTATATTGGTACATGGCCTGAATAAATTTCCCATGTAGCCTGAAGAGAGTTAAAAGTTTAAGGGTTGGAGAGGATAAAGAGAAGGAGAATAAAGAGAGGGAGAAGAAAGAGAGGGAAAAGAGGAGGAGGAGGGGAAAGAGGGAGAGGGAGGAGGGGGAGAAAGAAAAAGAAAAACAAGAAGAAGGAGGAAAAGAGGAAGAGGGGAAGGGGGAAGAGGGGAAAGCAAAAGAAAAGAAAGAGGAGGGGGAAAAATAGAAGATATACAGAAGAGATAAATGAAAGAAGTGAGCACAGAAGAACAGCCCTGTATAAGAGACGTAGCAAGCATATGCCAGTGATGTTTACTCTCGTGGTTCCAAGGGCCCCACATTCCTCCTATCCTCAATTTCTATCAGATACGTCTTTTCAATAACAATGAATTTCAATTTTTACTTAATGGATTTTGGCTGAATTGGAAAAAAAATGTATTCTAAGTAATGCTGTGAACGCTAGTCTGTAGAGACTGTGGTTTGATGGACAGATAAATCAGGCATTTTTTTTTTTACCTCATCCTCAGAAGCAAGGTTCTCCCCTGGGACATATGTAAATCCTGGGTGATGGTGAGGTTTTGTGATAAGTGGGGAGTAGCAGGGATACTGCCCTGTGCTCACCAAATGCTTTTCTTCTCAAAATACATCCCCCAGCCTCCCTGGAAGTTAATAGGGGACCGTGTGACTATTCTGGCCAAAGGAACTCATGTGGATGTGAGTGTGCCACATTAGACCTAGTGGACCCTACCCCTGCCCCTTAGGTGATTCACTATAATCTGTCCTTGCCAATGTTAGGGTCCTTGGAGGTCATGTGCTGTAGAAGAAAGAAAATAGGACTTTCCTGCATCCTTGAGCCATTGCTTAAAAGGGAGCTGACAAAAACTTCCACAAAGGAATTTGCTTGAGCAAAAGAGATCTGATTGTGTGAGGCCAGAGAGGTTGTTGGAACTATTTGTTACAGCAGCTAGCATTACTAATAGTGACTGATACAAAGGATGAAATGGTTACAGGTTTTCTGTGTGTTTAAAGATGTTACAAACATAGAATAAATAGAACTGCGTATGTAGGGTAGGACAAGACGGCAGGCCTATTCCACCTCCTGGAGGGACCTTGCACAACTCTGTAAGCCAGGAATTCCAGAATTCCATCATCTCCTGGCCTTCTCATTCCATGCTTATTCTCTCCGTGGAAACAGGGTCAGCAATTAGAAACATGAAATGGTGCTTCTGTCTCCACGGTTGCACCCCATGAGAGATGTGAGGTTAAAAAATAAAAGGTCCAGTTTGAGCCTTGGTTCTAGGAACTGACAGGGACCCTCTTCAGTGTATGTTTGATTCCACTTGAAGTGTTGACATGAACCTTCCATGAGCCTAAAAAAGCGCACTCTTCCCTATGCTGGTTTATTTATTGCCAAGGTCCCTTTACTAAGGTATAGGAAGTGCAATTATCCTATAGTAGCACCACTGGCTGTAATGACAACTTTATTCCTGGACCCAAATCAGCTGTGAAGCAAATAATGTATTATCGTCATATTAGGACACATGTTAAAATGTGTGTTAAGCTGTGATTTTATCAGACAAGCTGATGTGGCTTAAAATACATGTGATGGCAACACAAGAAAAGATTTTATATTGCAATATGATGCATTTATAAAAATGCACAGAAGTCTCGTGTAGCAGTGACCGTCTCTGTCCAACATCACCTCCGTGGACTTAGAAGCCTTCTGTATTTAACAAATGTGCCAATGGATCATGAATGAATATTATTCTTTTTAGAGACTCCTAAAAATTCTGAAATGGAAATATCTTGCTCCAGGATTTTTCCACGAGAACATAGAGTCTTTTTATCTCTTGTACGGAGGTTGGCAGAGCTGAAATCAACGGACACTCAAGCATGGGGTATGAAAAAAAAATTGGACCACCGCAGGGGGCCAGCCAACTTCTCCTTGTCTTATTTAAGTAATGCAGTTTCTTTCTTGCAAAATCTTAGAGGTTTAAATTTTCTTTCTTTCCCCTTAGACAACAGCATGATTATGATTAGAAGTCTTAGATGTTTACTTTAAATTTCTTTGCAATAATTTGCCTTCTAAGCTTGAACCCTCTTCCTGCAGCCTAAAGAAAGTACATTGATAATGGTTGTTTAGAACTTTGCAGAGTGGAACTGCTCTATGGGCCTCAATTCGGTGACGAGCAGACAGGCCTGAAAGAAATCCATGAGGTCAGAAGATGAACAGCTCGGTGAGATCTTAAATAATTGGATACTATCTGCTATTTCACCTTATGCAGTGGCATACTGAGATAAAAGTAATCTATTTATAGGGCTATTCCCTCTACATTTTGTACAAAGATGTTGACATTTCCGTGGTCCTTACAAAGATGGTTCGGGTGACACATCACGAGAAGAAAGCTAAAAACTTGAGACTTTTCTTAGGTATATATTGTCATACTTTTTCATCCATAGCTTCAAATCCAATCACGTTACAGGCGATGATTTGCCAAGAAATGGTATCCAAGAGCATGTGTCCACTTTAAAGAGGATATACAGTACATTCGAATACAGTCTTCCTCCCGACAGTCATAGCATCTTGTTTGCGTGAGGGTTACGACTATACTTTACGATAACTGTTCCCATTTAAATGATGCAGACACAAGAGGGGAGAAATGGCATTGCCCTAGCTCTGCCTGCAGACAGTTGCAAGATGGGAATCCAAACCATCCCTTTGGCTCTTGTGTGGACTGGTTGATTCACTGGAAGTCAAGACATCCCAAGAGACAGTCTCTCTCTGCCCCATGGCTTCCTCATGGCCCTCCTGTCACAGTGGGTATTGGGGTGTGCAGAGGGGTTTACAGAAATCTAAGAGACCTTCGCCAGTGATTTCCTCCATCTGTTACCTGCTTCTCATGTTTCGTAAGTCTTCACAAAATCTACATCTGAAGTTGTAGGTGGCAGTGTTAGGTTTTGCTAGCCAGATGCTAATTTGAATTTTAAAATATTAAAGAAGGTATTTTTGAAGAATAGTTTCATTGCCTTAAATGTCTCTCTTCTAAATATGGTGTTACACTTTTTTAAAAGTTCTATTATTTATTATTATTTATTATTTATTTGAGAGAGTGGAGGGTGGGGTAGAGGGGCAGAGAGAGTGAGAGAATCCCAAGTAGGTTCTGTGCTGGCACAAGGCTCAGACTCACAAACCTTGAGATCATGACCTGAAATCAAGAGTCAGGCGTTTAATGGGCTGAGCCACCCAGGTTGCCTTGGTGTTATACCATCTTTCAAATGGTATTTTCGTTTTACGAAGGAATAGTCTACCCTGATCACAGCACCCTATGGGATTTGCAGAGAAGGACCCTATCGTCTCATCTCACCTAATGAAGATTGAATGACTGCAGTAAATAGTTAATATGTGAGCAGTGCCCTCTTCTTCACCATGGCTTGAAAGATCCACAAGATTGATGTCTGCAGAACTTTGGCCCCTACTGCCTTGCACCACTAAAAAATGGCAGTCATTTTTCTCTTATTAACTGAATGTCAGTTTGTTAAAGAAGAATCATTCTGGTTATCAGAATTCATTAATATTAATACAGCATAAAGCAACAGAAACAGCTGGGTGAGGATTTGGTGTAACCTCACCATCAGAGTTGAAATCTCCACATGTTCATTTGCTCAAGTTGGTGATGGAAAAAAAAAAAAAAAGCACATAATTGGTACAAATGAACAGATTTCCTGTTTCCACAGTTTCTTAGAAAGATGAGTGACAGTTCTGAATGTAACAATACGCATCTGAACATTTGTAAGGGTTGAAAACGGAAGCAATTTTCTCCTCTCTTCTTGTTATTACAATCAAATTACCTAAGTAGTTCAGATAAGGGTTTAGAGTTCCTCAAATAATCACATCAATTTCCCAAATTTATGGGACTGCAAAGAGAATCCCAAAACCTTGAGAAAAAACCATTTGTGCATTCTTAGGGAAACTGAACTGGTGACCAGACATGCACGTTTGATGGGTCACTGTTAATAACTATATATTTTACTCTTTCTTGCTAGGCACATAAACATTTATGTGTGAGCTTCCTGTAGAACTATGCCGTGGGAACCTGTGTGTCTATGGATGTGCATCCATGTGTACGAATGTTTGTGTACAAACCTGGGGAAGAAGCAATGCTTTAGAAATTATAGACATTAAAATCACCACTCGGGGCACCTGGGCAGCTCAGTCGGTTAAGTGTCCGACTTCAGCTCAGGTCGTGATCTCACAGTTCGTGGTTTCGAGCCCCGCATTGGGCTCTGTGCTGATGGCTCGGAGCCTGGAGCCTGCTTTGGATTCTGTGTCTACCTCTCTCTCTCTCTCAAAAATAAATAAATATAAATTATTATTTTTTTTTAAATCACCAGTCAAATGCTTTCCTTTCATCTCAAGAACAAAGCAAGCATCTAAGTAGTTAACTCAAAGACAATTTCCTTTTTAGTGTGATTCTTTCTTACAGATATCCTAGGACACCACCCAGAGATGAACAGACCTCAATTTGGAAGGAAAGGTCAACAACTGTCCATGGGAGTAAACAGCCCATGAGGCAGGAGTTTGATCTGGAGATGCTCCCTCGGTTCTGTGTCTCTGGAATGTCAGATCACCTCTCCACGGAGAATAAAACGGCCGCTGTGAGTGTCGGTCATCCAAGGAAGTAGAGATTATAATCCACTTATCTGCACAGTGTCTTCAGTTTAGCCCAGTATCCTTTTTCCGGGAACTTAATTCTGAGTAAAGAGCTTTTCATGCAAAATCACCTTGACAAATAGTTCTCATTAGTATATATTTATTCATGTTCTTGTGGTTGTTTTCACAGTAAGGTTTTGGAATAAAAGGCATCCACGGTTAGCTCGCGAGCCTATACAAATAGATGGAAATAAAGCACCATCGTGGCCTGGAGCGTCTGAAGAAGGATTTGCAAAAGCCCCTGTCATGCGTACAGCTCACAAATGAAATACTCTGTCTTCTCCTGGTGAACTTTGGCCCGTTTTCTCCTTGGATGTCTCGTTAGAGTGAATCTGGATGTGATTTGCAACAAATACTCTTGATTTACTTTTCAAACTCCAGAGTGTTTCATGTGGAGGTTTCTCACATCGCACACATATATGCAAATATCTGTGTGTCTTTTTATGTGTATACACCACATATATCAATAAGTACATGTGCAGATAGATCATTGGTAAGAAACCTACATCATAGTACACTTTCAATGTCATTTTTGGCAAATGCATATTATTGGGGTGTATGTGATGGGGATATTTCCGTGTCTGAGCATGCCCTCATAGTAGCAGGGTTTTACTGATACGGGTATACACTAACAGTATAATTTGACAGGTTTGATATAAAAGTTCTTTGGTTTTGGGGGGTCTTTTCTTTGGCTGGGGGTGAGGGGACATGGCAATGGTGGGAGGTGCTTAGGGAAGTCAACACGAGACAAAGATGTACACAAGGTGAAATTAGAATCCTGTTCTCTTTTTAGCCATGAAAATGTAAACTACACTAAATTAAATTACAACCAAGTAGCCCAAAGCTGTACATTAGCTCTTTGTCAACTCATATTGTATGTGACACCTTGTCCTTTGCCCTTCTTTGACTCTGGCCAATTCACTTACTCTTCTTTTCCTCCTTTATTCCATGATGAGAGTCTACTAATTCTGTACTCACTCCTTTATATGTGTACAAACATCCAAATTCCTATGTATACTCATATGGGGCAAATTTCCAATATAGATTTTAAATTTAAAAAAGGTGATTCAGAAGAATATTTTTACAGCCGCATTTGTGAATTCTTAGGAATTTCTTAGGGAAATTGAATTGGTGAGCAATGTACATTTTTATGGGACAGTATCAGTGTGTGTATATATATATCTATATATATATATATCACTTTGTTTAAACACACATACACATAAATATGATTTTTATTATAATGTTGCAACTATCCACAACACATGAAATCACACATTGTTTTTGGTATAAAATGGATGCCATAGATCTTGTGGGGGGGGGCATTTACTTTTCTGGAATGCCGACTCAAAATTTAATTTTTAAATTTAAGAAATACAATTTTGATGGGGCACCTGGGTGGCTCAGTCAGTTGAGCATCCAACTCTTGATTTCAGCTCAAGTCATGATCCTAGGTTTGTGGGTTGAGCCCAATGTTGGGCTCCATCCTGACTGTGGAGCCTGCTTGGGACTCTCACTGTCCCTCTGCCCCTCCCCTGCTCTTGCACAGACACAAATATATATATATATATTTTTTAGGTAAATTTTTTAAATAAAAAAATATATATATACATACATATATATATGAAAGGAGCATTAAGTAGGGTCAACATTGTTTATTTCCTTGACTCCAAAATAGCATGTTTGTAAGCTCTGCTTGGTGCCCAAAGCAAATACTTTGCAATTTTACTTGGGGTCATTGTTTAAAGTCCATGAGATTTAGATATACCATGACCTAACCAGTAAGAGCCAGAGTGAAAACACAGCTAAAGGCTGTCCTGTCTTTGTTGAGAAAGCAGCTAATCGGTTGTGATACCAATTAAGTCGCCTCTGGTGCTCAGTTGAATTCTTTCTTGTTGGAGAACATAGGTAATAAAAACTTGTAACATTACAGCTTACACAGATATCAAAGATGCATTTGTACAATGTTGTTTAGTAGACCAAGAACTGAGACTCAAAGGAGATAAACAGCAGGCAGATTACTTAATAATTAGGGAGTCACTGGAAAATAACCAAAATTATCAGTTTTGTTCTATGCTTTTCTCATGTGGCTTTGGCACAGTTAGGACTGGGTTGTCAATGATAATTAATAATAATAATAATAATAATAAACAACTCCCACTCAGTAATTGCTTACTGGGTCAAGTTTTCTCCACTGCTTAACATATTTTATTTACATTTAACAATTCTGTGAGACAGATAGGATTATTGCCTTTTTAAAAATTTTTTAAACATTTTTCAGAGACAAAGACAGAGTGTGAGGGGGGAAGGGCAGAGAGAGAGAGAGGGACACAGAATCTGAAGCAAGCTCCAGGCTATGAGCCATCAGCACAGAGCCCAACACGGGGCTCGAACTCAAGAACCATGAGACCATGACCTGAGCTGAGGTCGGATGCTTAACTGACTGAGCCACCCAGGCACCCCTCAATGGTGTCTTTTGATGGCATAACTATCAGTTATATTATGGTCAATGTATCTGACTTTCCTCTATGGTTTTTTTAAAGCACACTTTAAGAAACCTTTCCCAACACAAGATCATAAAGGTACTTTACTATGTGAACTTCTAATTTTATTGTTTGAAATTTAGGCCTACAATCTGTGTGAAATAAAATTTGTATATGGTGTGAGGTACAGATCCTCCTCCCTACATAGTTACCTAATTGAGAGAAATACTATTTAAAAAAAAAAACAATGTCTATATTATTTATTTTTTTTAGAGAGAAAGTGTGCATGCATGCGAGAGAGAGAGAGAGGGGCTCAATCCCACAACCCTGGGAACATGACCTGAGCTGAAATCGAGAGTCAGACACTCAACTGACTGAGTCATGCAGGTGACCCAGAAAGACAGAGAAATACTATATACTGAAAAGATTGCTAGTGCATGTCAAGGTTTTGTATCAAAAAACAAGTATCTTTATGAGTGGATATATGTAATGTCTCTATTCTGTTCTATTAGATAATTTATTTAGTGTAATACCACACTGTCCAAGCCATTATAATTACATAATAAAGCTTAATATCTGAAAATGTAAGCCCCTCCCCCATCCAAGTGTTATCCCTTCAGAATATCTGAGCTGTCCTTGATCTTCTACATTTCCATATGCGTTATAGAATCTGCTTGTGGATTTCTACACACTAAGGTTTTGACTGGGGTCGTAGTTAAGCTACAGATCATCTTACCAAGGTTTGATATTGTAACAGTATTATTAACGCAATTTTAAATATTCTCTTTTGCAAATGGATTTTCTAATCTTAAGATCCTAATCTATATACATTTATACATTGATCTCCAGATATCCAAGTGACTGATTAACCAAATATTTCCAATCTCTCAGTTTTAGTTAACGTGAATGATTTGTTTTGTTTAAAAAAACAATTTGTATGGGGCACCTGGGTGGCTCAGTCGGTTAAGTGTCCGACTTCAGCTCAGGTCACGATCTCGCAGTCTGTGAGTTCGAGCCCCGCATCTGGCTCTGGGCTGATGGCTCAGAGCCTGGAGCCTGCTTCCGGTTCTGTGTCTCCCTCTCTCTCTGCCCCTCCCCCGTTCATGCTCTGTCTCTGTCTCAAAAATAAATAAACGTTAAAAAATAATTTGTTTAACGTTTATTTTTGAGAGAGACAGAGCGTGAGCAGGAGAGGGCCAGAGAGAGGAGGAGACACAGAATCCAAAGCAGGCTCCAGGCTCTGAGTTGTCAGCACACAGCCCAATGTGGGGCTTGAACTTACAAACTGTGAGATCACAACCTGAGCTGAAGTCAGATAATTAACCGACTGAGCCACCCAAGCACCCCGATTTATGTTGACTGCTGTATTTAACCAATCTTGCACTTGGGCAATGGTGCAAACTTTGATTTTTTTAAGCCAGTTTCTTAATATTTTGTTTAGGATTTTGGATCTGGGTTTATAAATGGTATTTGCTGGTCACTTGAGAAGCTACATTTCTAACAAGGTGCTGGGAGACCACACTATTGTTTCTTTCACCGACTAGATTGAAGGCAAAGAAACCTGGTGCTGCCATTCACCAAAGACTGGGTTTTCTGTTGTGACACCTTCTTCAAGGTTGCAAAAAACTCAGCATGTGTGAATGCCCTGATGGCTTGCTTTCATGACCCCATGTGCACCTGCTTCAACGGGGAGAAGATGGGGATATAACCTACACCCCCAGGTATTACAGGTGAATTGTGATGATGGCTTATGTCAGCAAAACTCACCCTCAGCCTGCCTCACTCAGATCAGTCAGTTCATAGTTTGAGTCTGCTCTGTGGAGCTTTGACTCTTATAAACTATGCCCTCTTTGTGAAGGTTGCTTCAGTCGTAAGCAACAGAAACTTGCTGTTGATAGCTTAGGCACAAAAGGACACCCATGCAAAGGATACTGGTGTGTTTCACCCACTGTCAAAGAATGTGTCTATAACAGAGTGGACCAAGACAGCTCTGGAGGGTTCTGAGTGGGAGTGGTTGTACTTCATTATTAGAAAGCTATCTGGGGGTGCACATCATTTCAGATGCCCACTCGTGGACCAGTCATCTGACGCCATGCCTCGGGCTCTTACTAGAAAGTTATGGACACACATTCTGAGATGGATACACATCTAGAGATGAAGAGGGGTGGATGCAAAGCCATTTCTAGAAGATGTGATCAGTACTGGAACCAATAAAAAAAGTGTGAATCCAAGAGAAAAGCAAAGTGTTGAGAAAGGCAAATCATATGCTAATTCATTCCAGATGGGATATCAAGAAACAGAGGAAGGGTGCCTGGATAGCTCGGTTGGTTAAGTGTCTGACTCTTGGTCTTGGCTCAGGTCATGATCTGTTTATGGGTTTGAGCCCCATATCAGGTTCTGTGCTGATAGCATGGAGTCTGCTTGGGATTCTCTCTCCCCCTTTCTCTCTGTCCCCCCCCCACCCCCCCGCTTGTGCTTTATCACTCCATCTAAATAAACTTTAAAAAAGAGAAGAGATGCCATATATTGCCAATGTCCTATTTATCTCTTTTGGTCTGTTTAGTGGTTGATTTTTATGCACATGCACACAGCACGCACACACACAGAAACCCAGGGCTATTCCCAGGCTGCATATACAGAGACATTGACTGTGGTCATAATGGGAGGAATTTGGATTGGTGAAATGCAAGGTTTACTGCTGGCCATTCCATTGAGTGACAAACATCCCCAAAGGGGAGACGTAATGGTGTGGATCATCCTCACCTAATTATGAGAGCCAAGCAGTAAAATGTTGCCTGCACTGTGCATAAAACATAACAGTGCAATCTGCTACATCATCCACAAGAGGAGAGCAAACAGTCACTGAGACCGCAAAGATGTGCCATTTGCAGACATCCCTGTGGCTCTAGGAGTAGAGGCTTATTTTTCAGGAGCGCTATCTGTGATGTTGGGAGCTGGTTTCCTTATTCTAGCCACGAGGGCACGTGGCCCTGGCAGGTGAAGGAGGAAAGAAGATTGAGCTGTTGTCACCATAAGTCTTGTAAAGGCGACAAGGAAGCCATGGCCATCATTTTCACAGATAAACAGCTGACCTTCTTTAATATCTTCACTATGCATTTTAAGCCACGATCTTGTGTGTAAAAATCATGAATTGCAACATCACTGATTGCACAGTTTATATATTCCTACTAGCCCAGGGTCAGACTATTTCAATATATGTCTTAATATGTTTCCATCAATAAGAATACTATTGTGACATCCCAAAATCGGTTTCTAATATCTAAACCCAGATAAGACTGTGTAGTGTTTTGCTTTTCTCTCCCCAATGAAGTAATGTACTCTGAAAATTTAGCTCTTTACAAGGATTTATGCAAAGTGAAACTCTTTGTGCCCCAAACAATATCATATATCCTATCCTACACGATGTGCAGAAAGATACAGTGAGCTCATCTAATTGATATGTGAAACACTCTACCCATCTGTATCTATTTGTTACACAGAATCTTTCACAAGTCATTCAAAAATCAAATTTCCATAGTAACAATATTTTTTTAAAATGCACTGACCCATCAAGTTGCAAGTTCTCAGTCATAATCTGGCAGCTGTCCTTAGGGGAGCTAAAAATAAATACTCAGTTTATGGAAAGCAACTCTGTAAAAGTATATTCCATTTTTACAAACATGTTTTTGAAATAGACGTTTTGATAATATCCTTGTTATCAAACTGCTTAACGTTTCTCATCATGTATTTGGTGCTGAGTAGTTTTAGTATATCAAAAATTCTCTAAATTTTAGAGATTTTGTTGCTCTCGTTCCAATGTTGGCCAACATACATTTCCATTTTCTGTAGTTGGTAGGGTCCATTTCAGAGAAATCATGATGGCATTGTCACTGGAACTGCCTGTTCTAGAAGCTAGGGACTGAAAAAATCAAACTCTGTCATTCTAGGTCTACCATTGGATAGACCATCCATTTTAGTACAGGAAGCCTTCAGATAGCACTGACACCCAGATGTTCCTGAATGGATGGTTACACTCCATGGAGGTATCACCTCAGTTAGGAAAAACTCCTCCATGCCCCTGGCACACGGGCCTAAAGTCACCCAGGCAAGACTCTCACACAGCATCAGAGGTCTGTTGGAGTTTCCTGGACACCTAAAACCTCCTGCAGATAAGAACTTTACATTTGCAGATGGCGTGTATTTGAATGGTCACACAGAGGCTCTCTGGTAGGTAGAGGTCAGAGATGTCCCTAAATATCCTAATGTGTACACGACAGCCCCATGCCACACTAAACAAGTATGTGAGATCAGAGAAAAATGTAGGACACGGGAGCGGGACTGGAAGTGAAAAAATGGAACGTGCCTCTAAGTGAGGAAGCCCCCATAAGATCCCAATAGTATGAGGCACAGAGAGCCTCCAAGGTTGGCAAACACATCTGCATGGGGGCGGGGGTCACACATCCCAACCCCATGGGGTCAGAAGCCCCGCTGCCCCCGACTCTCCCAAACTTCGCCCTGTGTATCTATTCATCTGGCTGTTCACCTGTATTCTTTAGCAGCCCGTTTAATAAACTGGTAAACAGGAATGTCTCGCTGAGTTGTAGGAGCTGCTCTGGCAGACTAGTCCAATGTGAGGAAGAGAGCTTCAGACTTGTACCAAGCTGGAGAGAAGTTGTGGGCCATCTGGGGACCTGCTATTTGAAACCAATGTCTGCAACTGGGGCCTGGTAGTCTTGTGGGGCTGAGCCTTATCCTATGGGGCTTGATAACATCTCCGTGTACATGGTGTCAGAGTTCAGTTCAACGTAGGGCAACCAGCCGGTGTTTGAGGAGTGAAAGAGACACACAAGGACAAAGACACGCTGTTGGGAGTGGGGGAAATTGGAGGTGTTTCTAATTCAAGTAGATCTCGAGCCCCAAATATCAGCGGTGCCAAGGTTGAGAAAGGGGGTTCCAATGCCAAGGGCAGAAACTGCTTCTTCTCTACCTTGCTCTATTCTAGAAGACCGCGTGTCTTCATTCTAGCCTCTTGATTAAAAACATGGCCTTTCAGGGGAACCTGGGTGGCTCAGTCAGTTAAGCATCTGGCTTCTCAGGTCATGAGAAGACCTGACCATCTCAGGTCATGGTCTCACGGTTTGTGGGTTCTAGCCCTGTGTCAGGCTCTGGGCTGACTGCTTGGAGCCTGGATCCTGCTTTGGATTCTGTCTCTCTCTCTCTCTCAACTAAACATTAAAAAAAAATTAAACAAAACACAGCCTTTCCACTGGGGACCCTGCCATCTCCCAGGTCACCTTTGATGCACTTGCTAAACTACCATCTATCTTTTACAAGGATTTATCACCTCTTCCTATTTTACATGACTTCGAGCTTCCCACATTCAAACCTTGTTCTCTTGCCTGGTTCCGGGGAAATTTTAAATTCTTACAAATTGTCATCCCTATCAACTTAGTATTTAAACTATCACCATGCATTCTGAAAATCTTTCCTTCTCTGCTACTCACAACAAAACCCTTCAGTAACTGTTTACACAACTCTTTCAATATAAACTCCACTCTATAAAAGTTTCAAAGGAGGAAAGACTGTACAAGCCAGAATATCAGTAGTGGCATACTTAGAATAGTGACACCAATCATTTTATTGTTTTATATATGCTTCTCTAGGTTTTATCAAAATCTCATTACAAATATCTGATATTCTGGGGGCGCCTGGGTGGCTCAGTCGGTTGAGTGTCCGACTTCAGCTCAGGTCACGATCTCACGGTCCGTGAGTTCGAGCCCCGCGTCGGGCTCTGGGCTGATGGCCCAGAGCCTGGAGCCTGCTTCCGATTCTGTGTCTCCCTCTCTCTCTGCTCCTCCCCCGTTCATGCTCTGTCTCAAAAATAAATAAACGTTAAAAAAAATTTTTTTAATAAATAAATAAATAAATAAATAAACAAATATCTGATATTCTGTAACGAATTATCATTCTTTCAATTCCTGTTCTCTTAAGCAACATTTCCCATCTGGATGCCACAAAGTTCCCTATTTAATCTCAAACTCAGCTCATGTGAACTATGCTAATAGTGTTTTTTGTTAATATATTGCAGTAATGATCTGTGTCACAAGTACATTGTTTACAATACGCTTACAGGATCCAATGGCCATTTGTATTAATGTAGACTGGCTTTAAAAAAAACCCAGCAAGAATTGCATAACACCATTCAGTGGCTCTATTGCTAGCATAATCCATGATGTGACCGCATATTTCACCAAAGCATTAGTGGTATGGTTGTTCAGATGCTATGTGTCTGCAATTACATTAAATCTAAAAACTTCCCCCAAAATGAGCTTAGTCACCGTGTAACTTGGTTTTGTTCCTTGAGTAAACCTGTGAAACACTAATTACATCCTGTTCTGTTGTTCGTTTCTAAATGATCAGAGGAAACCAGGTCTGGCAACTTAGACAATTGCAACATAAAACCACTCATGAACACCCTTCACTTAATTGTGAACTACATAACTCAGACCAAGCTCTTTGTTCAAAGGAAGTGGCAAAGCTAGACAAAATGATGTTTTTAAAAGTGTTGTGGTGGTTATTGGGCCAATATCTGGGGCATTTAGGGTAGATTTTCTTCTAGGGTTGTCTCCCAATACTTGCAGAGATTGAGAAAACTTTTCAATAGCCTCATTGATTTAAAGAGGAAAAACTGAGTGCAATGCCCACAAGCATTGATAAAGCTCCCATGCTTCTTGGTTGGAGACTCCTAAATGCTGTATTTTAGGAGTAAGTGTAGTCTACTCCAAATCTGGCTGACACCAGAACTAAGCCCCAGTGAATCCTATGTAATACATCATAATCTGGGATTAGCAGTGCTAACTAGCTACCTAGTGGCAGCATATGCAAATTTTTTTCTGGATGAAGATAAAAATCATTTGAGACCTAAGATTATTCATATTTTGTCGTGGATGGTGTCTGGCAGTGAATTAGAAATGACTAGGTACTTAGAGAAACCCACATCACTCAAACCCCACATCACTCAAACCAAGAAAAAAAATAGGGACGCCTGGATGGCTTAGTCAGTTAAGCGTCCGACTTCGGCTCAGGTCATGATCTCACAGTTCGTGGGTTCAAGCCCTGCGTCCGGCTCTGTGCTGACAGCTCAGAGCCTGGAGCCCGCTTCAGATTCTGCGTCTCCCTCTCTCTCCAACCCTCCCTTGCTCACACTCTCTCTCTCAAAAATAAACATTAAAAATTTTAAAAATAAATAAAATAGAGGAATAAGGATCCACTCCTTTCTGTAATTAATAGGAACATCAAAAATAAGGTTTTCATGTACAGAAGTTTCGAAAACCACAGAGGCAAAATTGGCCAAACTAACATATGCAGTATATTGCATTTGAAAAAAATGGAGACTATGCGTTCATCTCAAGAATATGTGGAATTCTTACAAAATTTTTCATGTTTTGGCTATACAGCAAATGTCAACAAAGTTAAAACAATTGCAAGCATGCAGAATATATGGACCATAGGCCAATTCCCAGCCATCAATAGTCAAATACAATGAGAAAATCAGTACGCTTGAAAAATAGGAAAGCGTATTCTTAAATGCTACGTATTGAAAAGAAGTCAGAGAGTATCTTAACTAGATGGTGAAAATGTTCTATCTTCCTAGGATAGAGACTTAGATCAGTGCACAACTACTTTTTTGTGGTTACATGCGGATATGTGTAATTTTGGCTAAAACTTTCCCTCTGTTTCTGCATGAAAGACATCCAACACTCTGAGTTGAGAATAACACCTGGTAGCCTTTTGTCAATATTTCTATGCAACCCTTTGGGAATATGTGCCGAGACAATCAAAAAGAATGAAAGATGTCGAAATTGAAATATAAAACTGTCACTACTTACAGATGTAGTTGTGTGTGTAAAAAATCCAAAATATTTTACACAAGAATGGTAAGAATAAATAAGTTTACTGGTGTTGCTCAATACAACGCAGATGTATAGGTTTTTATTAATTTTAACTACACACCAGCAACAAAATGTAAATCTTTTAGGGGCCCTAAATACCACTATTTTCAAGGGTGCTTATGTGGCTCAGTCGGTTAACAATCTGACTCCGGCTCAGGTCATGATCTCACAGTTTGTGAGTTCCAGCCCCGCGTCAGGTTCTGTGCTGACAGCTCATAGCCTGGAGCCTGCTTTAGATTCTGTCTCCCTCTCTCTCTCTGCCCCTCCCCTGCTCATGCTCTGTTTCTCTCTGTCTCAAAAAATAAATAAAACATTTTAAAAATTTTAAACAAAGAAGAGGAATATATTCTTGAAGGAGAAAAAAAAGGGTGGTAAGCCTACCCTTCCTTACTGTACCACTTGAATGTGCTATAAAAAGGCAATCCACTATTGGCAAAAGAGATTAAGCAGATCAATGGAATGACAGAGAGTTTCAAACAGACAGACAAAGGTTTCTGATCAAAGTGAAATGGCAGAGCCCTGGAAGAAAACAATGGTGTTTTTGAGACATAGCGCTGGTTCAAGCGGACCCCTGAAGAGAAGGAAATGTATCTAGGCCTACACACCACACTAGACACACGAACTCCTCGTTGGTTCCGGCTCTGGATGTGCACACTCAATAGCTCGTCCAGCGTACAACATGAGAAAATAACTTTCTCGAGATCTGCATAAGGAAGAAGTGGTTCAAGAGGACTCAACTAGCACTGACCATAAAGGGAAAGACTAATACATGAAATTGAAAGACAGCTACAAATTTCTATTCATCAAGAGTCATCATTAAGAAGATGAAACACGAAACCACATAGTGGAGAGCAAGAGGTAGATGATAGATAAAAGACTGGTAAATCAGTAGACAGGTACGTATAGACTTCTAGTACAACGGAAAGACTATTGTCTTTATCGTGGGCTGTCCAGTTGCCCCAAAAGTTTGCTTCTTCATAAAGTTCAAAGGAGTGATGCATTTTATGAGCGTATGCATCATGAATGAGCAAGACAAGCAATTGTGAACATTTTAAAGCATATTACAGACACAGCGTATCACAGAATAGGGCAAAGATCACGCTCAGTTATTTGTACTAAAAAAGGCAAAGGGTCACGTTATCCACTGCCTCCCTCAAAAAGTGAACACTTCCCAGAATTGCAACGTCTCCTCTGTGCAACTTCCCACATAATCTTGGGCATTTCGTTCCTTGTGCCCAGTATTATATTTGTGAGAATAGTGCAGGTTGGTGAACGCGTTTTCCTGGCAGAGCTGTATTACATAGAACACAATTTATTAATCCATTTTACTGTGGATGGACCGCTCTCCCATTTTGGAGTGGTCACAGGTAACACTGCAACGTTTTTTTGTGTTTTGTTTTTTTTAACCTCTCTACAGGTACACGTATGTGAGCATTTTGGGAGGGGTGTATACATAACCACAGAATTTCTAGATCACATGATGTGGTAGGTGGCATTACCACCCTGAAAGACATCCATGTCCTAATTCCAAAAGCCTGTGGATATGTTCCCTTACGTCTTCTTGGTCGCCCTGTCTCCCTCTTATACAGGCGCTCTAATTACACTGGATGCTTCCAGATAACTCCAGATTCAAGATGGAAAAAGAAAACCCAAAGGTTTAAAGCAGCCTTTAAAATGTCTGTTCCAACCTATCAGCAAATAACTGTCGAAAGCACTTGTAGCCTACTTATATACCACTGGGCTAATTAAAGGAAATCGTCCACCATTATTTTTTTTGATTCAGGTTTTATGAGCCCCGAGTCTAACAAAAATAAGTGACAGGCATTAACCTTCTAACAGCAGTTGATGTCCGAAGGGGCCATCATATGGTTCTCTGCAGAAAATAACTGTGCACTGAGCACACGGTCAGCATTCTTGATTCAAAGGACCTCAGCAGACAAGTGGGTATTTTCTTAAAGGTAGTTTGGGGAGAAGCACATGTGATCTTCCAACCAGATGGACGGATGTCCTGTGCAAACACACCTCAAAAGACATGAGTTCTAATGAAAACACACACTCTTAGCAATTGGTACGAGCGTGAGAGTTTCTAGATTTTCATTTTCTCAAACTGAAATCATCAGGGGGAAAAAATTACTGTTGTTTCAAAGGGCAGTTAATACAAATATCAAACTAAGTGTGGAATTCTCCAAAGAAAAAACTATAGAGATTTCTAAATGGCTTACCTCAATCACTTTATTAGATTATCCTTAGATTTCTAATTTATTAGACTTACCTGTTAGATTGACATCAAATGTAACTTTGTATCATTTCACTATAAAAATCTTCTATAGGACATTCCTGTCATATTAAGGGTGAATATAAAAATCATTTAATACAGTTATAACTTTAATATATGAATATCCTAGTATTTAAACATCTCTGGAGATCTTCCTTTTAGTCTTGGTCATGTTCATCCAGGAAAATGACAAGTTCCCCTGGAGAAAGAAGGCTTAGGGGAAATTTTGAGTTTTACCACATACCAATTCATTAATTCTAGGGTATTTCTTCAAGCATACCCTTTTCTCCATTAAAAAGTTCTTCACCTAGGGGAGCCTGGGTGGCTTAGTCAGTTAAGCATCCGACTTCAGCTCAGGTCATGACCTCATGGTTCATGGGTTCAAGCCCTGCATCGGGCTCTGTGCTGATAGCTCAGAGCCTGGAGCCTGCTTCAGATTCTGTGTCTCCCTCTTTCTCTGCCCCTCCCCTGCTTGTGCTCTCTCAAAAACAAACGTAAAAAAAAATTAAAAATCTTAATATGTTCCGCATCTATGAATTGCCTGGAGTCTGGACACTGGGTGAAACGTTATGATTCCCCACTATATTGAATGTTGCTTTTGCCAAACAGATCTAGAAAATGTCTTGCTTTCTATATCAAGCAGCATCTATCAGGCTACTGCATTTTGTGAGGTCCAATGATCAATTAGCCATTGTTAGAGACTGAATTCCTACACGTTGTTACTTCATCCAGGGGTATAGTTTCCTCAGCCCTGTAGACTCCACTCTCCCAGGACCCCTTTACTCACACTGAGATCAAGAACTGAGTATGGCTGTCATCTTAAAAAACAAAAACAAAAACAAAAAAAAAACACCTTAGGAAAATCTTAAAAGCAAAATCTGAAAAGATGAAACTGTCTTCAGTTAACAAAACTATGTCCCAGAAAAAAGTTCCAGAATATTTACTAAAATATCTATAACTTGGTGTACCTGGGTGGCTCAGTCAGTTAAGCACCCAACTTCAGCTCAGGTCATGATCTTGTGGTTCATGAGTTCAAGCCCCATGTCAGGCTCTACACTGATGGCTCAGAGCCTGGAGCCTCCTTCAGGTTCTGTGTCTCCCTAAGTTGTGCTGTCTCAGTCTCAAAAATAAACATTAAAAAACAACTTTAATATTCATAACACTAACAAAAAACACTTGTCAAACTAGAAATCTATACAAGCAAAAATATCTTTCAAAAAACAATGAAAACTTTTTTGTTTTGGACATACAAAAATCTGAAAGATTCATCACAAGCAGGTCTGTAGTATAAGAAATTTCAGTTCAAAGTGAGATTATGCCAGATAGAACTATGGATCTAATCAAAGCAACCGAGAACTACAATGATAATATGTGGGTCAGTGTGCCAGATTTTTTTTATCATTTAATCTCTTTAGTAGATAACTGAATATGTAAACAAAAGTTAAAATGCTGTGGTTTATAGCATATGTAAAATTATAATGCATGACAACATGGCACAGAGGGAATACAATTATTCCAACTTTTTTTTTTTTTTTAAGTTTTTATCTATTGTTGAGAGAGCACGTGAATGGGGGTTTAAGGGAGAGAGAGAGAGGGAAAGAGAGAATCCCAAACATGCTGAGTGCAGAGCCCGATGTGGGGCTCAAACCCATGAACTATGAGGTCATGACCTGAGCCGAAATTGAGTCAGATTTCAGTCGGTTAACTGACTGAGCCACCTAGGCGCCCTACCAACATTCTTTTATTATTCATGAAATAACATCACCAGAAGGTAAATTGTAACAAGTTAAAGATTTACACTACAAAGAAGGTCATTTCATAATAAAGGGTTCAATTCATGGAGGATATAACATTGTTAAAAATTTACATGTCTAATAGAACTTCAAAATGCTAAATACTAGAAGTAAAAATTGAATTGCGATGAGTAAGAGATTTCATTTTCCCTCTTTAATAATTGATAAAATGAGAAAATCAGTAAGTATATGGAAGTAAATAAAAGATTGGGACAAATCCCATAGTCTTATTTTCATAAGAGCCCCAATTTTTGAAACATGTTGATTCAGGTATAATGGAAATACACTAAATGGCACATAAAGTGCATAATTGGATATTTTGATGTATATGGACAACCATGACAGCAAAACCCACATTTCCCTCCTTTTCTTGGTAATTTCTCCTATATGTCCCATCTACCACCCCCCCCCCCTTGTCAAAGAGCCTTGATTCAAGGAGGCAATCAAGGAAAACTACAAAATATCCCACACTGTGTGACAGGAATGATGAGCACACTAACATTCATTTGTGGGGATGCAGCTAAGGAAGTATTAGAGGAACATTGATAGCTCATATACTTGGAGCAGAAAACAAGTGTATTGTTATCCACCCAAACTTCCAACTCAAGAAGGCAGTCCCCCCCCGCCAAATTTTTTAATTTATAAAGGACATAATAAAGAGAATAGAGGCAATTGACTATCCACTATCCATGGAGTCTTGGCAACGTGTGGCAAGGACAGGATGATGCATGTGGCAGCGTGTGTGGTGGCTGCTGATAATGAAGTGGGAGAAGGAAGGCAAACAATACCTGCCAGGATGCTACAACACATACATGCACACACTGTAAACTATGTACATCCCAAATACAAAGTCCTATATTACTAAGTGACCAAAACATGATTCATGAAATGCATGAAAACAAACCGCTTTTCCCTAAAGACTGCATAGAAAGGTTTTCAAAGTCACAAGGTAGGAAAACAAGGAAATTAACAAAGATAACCATATACACCAGAAAGAAAGGGATTTTTGTCACATGAATTCCTCTGATTGGTTCTTGTTACTTCTAGATCAGCAATGGGTAGAGGTCATGGATTCTTATTTAGAATGGGGACTGAAAAAAAAAATGTGTCCACTCCCCTCGTTTCCAAACCAATAAATTCTAACGTGCTAAGAAACACTTAGGATAACCCAGCAATAGAAGGCACACTATTTTTCAGAGAAGTTTATAGTTAAAAAGTCATTTAAGAACCGTATTTAAATTCAGCACTGCAGTCTGCATAATAGTCTTCTCCATGAAATATGTGAAGGTCATAAAGATGTTAACTTTTTTTTCAGTTCAGATTTATTCCTTGGAAGGCCTAAATATTTTTTTAGAAGCTTAAGAATATTTACAAATAGGGGCACCTGGGTGGCTCAGTTAAGCATCCAACTTCAGCTCAGGTCATGATCTCCTGGCCCATGAGTTTGAGCCCTGAGTTGGATTCTGTGCTGATAGCTCA
The DNA here is from genome assembly GCF_024362965.1 of Panthera pardus. Lineage (NCBI taxonomy): Eukaryota > Metazoa > Chordata > Mammalia > Carnivora > Felidae > Panthera > Panthera pardus. The sequence goes on from NW_026526843.1 coordinate 121,154,540, forward strand.
GAGCCTGGAGCCTGCTTGCCATTCTCCCTCCCCCCCATTCTCCCCACCCCCTCTCTAATAGAAAAGAAAAGAAAAGAAAAGAAAAGAAAAGAGAAAAGAAAGAAAGAAAGAGGCACCTGAGTGGCTCAATTCATTAAGCTCAGGTCATGATCTCATGGTTTGTGAGTTCAAGCCCTGTGTCTGGCTCTGTGCTGACAGCTCAGAACCTGGAGCCTGCTTTGAATTCTGAGTCTCCCTCTCTCTCCACTTGTCCCCTGCTCACATGCCCTCTAACATTAAAAAAATATTTACAAGTAATCAATATATTTCAACTCTACATGCCAAGCAGAACATGATCTCAAATTACTTCTATTACATGTTTTATATTTAACTATTAAAATAGCATTCACATACATTACTACCATAAGATCCTGAGCCCTCAGCAACATGCTTTGAAGATCACCATAGAAAATACATTGATTTTCCATTTTTATCTCCTTTCGCTTGTTTTGTGCCCTGAATCTCTGGGCATTAAGCAATGCTATTTCATCTGGTTGTGTCATCTTTATGAAACCGAATTGTGCCGATTGACTCTGAGAAACCTGCTTTGTTCGTGGGCTGGGGCTGGCCGCAATTTGCTTCGGGATCTGGAAGCTTCTCATCCGTTGCAGGGACAGGCTGGTGGCCATATCCACACATCTATCCCTGTCACAACAGATCTATTCACAGACGACTCTGAGCATGAAAAGCCCCACTGCATATTTGTAACCCATTTTTTCGGGGCATTTCCAGTTTCACTGCAAAAGATTACTATCTACAGAGTCTATTCCCCAAAGCTGAACTTGCTTATCATTCCCCACATTATAGACAGGGCTTCAATCTTCTCGGCCATTTTCCTTAAATGGAACATTTTGGAAGCCGAGATTTTGATGATAATAGTGGCTGGTAGGAAATAATGCAAAAAGAGCATTCAAAAATATATAAAAAGAGAGAGAGAGAGAAACACTAAGGGGTATACTTTTCACCAAGATTTATAGATTTTGAAATTTTTAATGAGAAGCCTACCTGATTAGGATACAGAATTTCACTTTATACAGGTAGACATAATGAAAAGTTGAGCCACTCACTGGCAAACAACACAAAAACTATCTCATTCTGGCTCCCAGAGATAAATGCTATTTAAACATTCTCAGGACACCTGGCTGGCTCAGTCAATAGAGCATAGGACTCTTGATCTCGAGGTCATGAGTTCAAACCACATGCTGGGCATAGAGATTACTAAAACATAAAAAAATAAGATTCTCCTCTATCTTTCTGAGAAGATTTATACATGAGGAGACCTACATTCATGATAACTAGGTGAACTCTGCAGTGTGTAATGAGATACTAAGCAGCTGGTCCTCCTTCGGCTGGGACTTTTGAGGTTGTAAAGTCGTGCTCACATCTTGCTTACCCCCTTTGCACCTGTCCTCTGGCATGGACCACCTCAGCCACAGAGACTCAAGAACACCCCCCCTAGATCCTGGGCCACCTGCATGTACAGTGGCACGTGCAATCATCCCCACTGCCTGGCCTGCACACTCCAGCCACTGAAGATGCTAAGAACTCAGACAAGCACCTCCTATGCTCAGGGGAACCACCTTGCTGTCCTCAACCATCAGCTTACCAGGTGGGAATTTCTACTCAGGCAGAAAACCAGGCTTGTGCCATGTAAGCCCTTCTTTTCTTAGATACCCGCCATCTTGGGTGCCTGTTGGCCAATGTCAAAAGAGTTGGCTGGTAGAACTTGTCATTTTTATGGCTGTTTGGTGGATGAAGGGTCCCTCCATCATAGCTGGAAAGATGTTCTAGCACACTCTGTCCATTCCATGTTAAAGGTGGTGAATGACAAGGAGTCTTCTGTTCCCAGAAATACCAAGGATGCATTTTTTGTACAAACGCACACATTCAAAACACCTATAATATTGCATACACCATATGTTGAAATGCATACCTAGGAAGGCATAAATGTAAGGGAAATTCTTGAGGGTCAGAAAACCAGGATGTTTAGATCAGGTAAGTCACTACAGGGGACTTGCACCAAGGATCTCCGGCTCCTGGTATAGAATTTGCAACTTTTTAAAGTTTAAATTTGCTCCTCACTTTCTCACTTAAAACTTCTGGACCTGAAGACCATGGTCTGAAGTTTCCCGGTCTTGGCATATGACTGATCTATTCCATTTCCATCTATTTTGATCACTTGTTTATCTGTATTGTTTAGTCCGTATAGAGTTTTGGGATTTACTTGTTTCGCAGGACTTTATTTTTAACTCAAGGTAAGATTCTTGTTCATACAAATCATGAGTAGATCTTCTCAATGGCTGCTTGGTACCTGGGAAGTTTCCATTGTCTTGAGAAGGAATTACGTAAGAATTTTCCTCATGAGAAATGCTGGCTACGGGCAGTTTTCTCACGTCGATCCATTTGCTAATGACTGAAATATGCTGTAATTTAGGAGGTAAATAGTTTCATGCAAATGTTCCCAAGGTCTCTTGTATTTGGGGGATTTGAAGCTCAAGAAAACACCAGCTTCTGTATTTAAGGACATCTTAAGGGGCATCTGGGGGGGCTCAGTGGGTTAAGCATCCAACTTCAGCTCAGGTCATGATCTCAGTTTGTGGGTTCGAGCCCCGTGGTGGGCTCTGTGCTGACAGTGTTGAGGCTGCTAGAGATTCTGTCTTCTTCTCTCTCTCTGCCCCTCCCCTGCTCTCTCAAAAATAAACAGACATGATTAAAACTTTTTTTCCCCAGACTTAGATATGTTGCAATTTCTATACCCCTCAACTGCACCATGTTTAATTTCTAATCTAAGAGAATAGAGTCTTGTACTTGATAAAAATCACTAGTTTCCCCCCCCCCCCCAAGAATTGCAAGAAAGGGTATGTATCTTTCTTTCGATCTATCGCTAAATGTAGCCTAGAGGAGTCCTTTGTATTAACTACTTTGCCAGGAGACACAGCCGTATGTTTTTCTATTGGTCATCAAAATTCCCTGCAAAGGCCACTTGGCTCTGTGTGGGAAACAAAAGAACAGATTTGTTGAGTGACACTAAAAACGTCTGCTAAGCTTTTGGGTGGAAACTTGTTTGTCCAAGAGCTTCTGAAGTCCAGCACAAGGGTCTTTAGAAAAGTCCCATCCATGCTGCTAGTGAACATTTCACCACCGTGCAAGGGATTCAATTCCTATCATTTCAGATCATTCCTACTGTGCATGAAGGAGCCACGACCAAGTTACTTTTGAGAGTCCAACAAATGGTTTTGTTCCTGGGACGAAGTCGGATATTTCCGTAACACATGCCCACATGCCGCGTAGAGAAGGCAGGTGGCATTGTTTGGAAACACATAAGAGAGTCGACAAGAGATTAAGCTGGAGAGGGTGATGGTCCCAGCCTTTTATATGCTGTGAGGGCAGATCACACAGGATGCTTTAATTACAGGAGCCCCTGCTGACGCTCTCTGGTCTCTTGAAACACGAGGCAATAAATTAGGCTGGGCAGGATCTCCTCCCGGGAAGCTGTCCGGGTTCGGCTTGCTTTCCAATTCTTCATCACAAGAGAAGCTCAGAGTGCCCCTCGCAAACCTCAGATGTCACCGTTTGGATCACAGCTGGGCAAGTCTGTCTGATGACCCGTGCTTCATCATAAATGAAACGTTTATTCTTTTTTTCCTTCCATTAAATGTCACCGAATAAAATATCACATTTAAAAGTGGTCTGTTCTACAAACGTACAGGATATTTTATTCACATGAACTGTTGAAAGGGTGGCAGGCAGTTGGTTTCTATTTGAAGGCATGGCAGGATCTACCTTCTGGAATTTAAATCCTTACAGAATGGGTCAAACTAGTAGCTAAAAGGATAGTCTTTGCAGCTAGAAGGCTCTGGAGGAAATAAAAAGCTGGACATCAGAAAGTACATAAATTCAGTGCAAAGTCTGGGATTTTGGCATGAATGGGCTTATAAGTGCATGGACCTAAAGGGCAGAAGGGAACACAACGTTCTTTCCAACTGGTAAAAACAAAAACAATTAGTCAAGATGATTATGTATTTATAGGCATCAATGCTTGATTTATAGGCATCAATGCTTGTCAATTTCAAGAACAATAACTGACCGTTTTCAAAACAGTATGCCTAGCCTTCCCCTCCCCACCTTTATTTATTTAAAAAAAAATTTTTAATGTTTTTACTTTTGAAGGAGAGAGAGACAGAGCATGAGCACAGGAGGAGCAGAGAGAGGGACACATAGAACTTGAAGCAGGCTCCAGGATCTGAGCTGTCAGCACAGAGCCCGATGTGGGGCTCGAACTCATGAACTGTGAGATCATGAGCTGAGCCGAAGTCGGATGCTTCACTGACTGACCCACCCAGTCACCAACCCCCAACCCCCCCTTTTTTTTTTGTTTTCTTTTGTTTTTAAAGGAGAAGAAATCTGTCTGCTTCTGGACTAATGCTGGATGTTAAGGGGTGGCCCTATTGCAAGAATCCTGATTCAGACAGAACTTAGACCAAATTAGGTATATGTTCAGCTCCAAGGTGGCTGTGCTCGGACAGTGTATGTGTGCTGACATTGAGAAAGCATTCTTCCTGTTTGCCCCTTTGATCATGGCTTGCCCTGATCAGCATAAAGAATTAGGTAACAAAGTAACGTATGTGATGGACCTCCAACCTACTGGATTTCACGTAAGGGAGTCCTAGAAGTTTGCTTTCCTACAGAGTATTTCATCACACCCCATTTGGATTGAGCAGCAGGAGACAGATCTATGGGGAGGAGAGGGCCATGGTTTTCTGAGGACACTGCCAACGAACACAAGAAATTTCACCGTGGTTCCTGGCTTCGGAAACGAATAACTCCAAATATACACATAGTTTTGTTTGAACAACAAGCTATAACAAGCAGAGAGGATCCCATAGAAAATTTGGGCAGAAAGGCTATATATGCAATGAATCTGGAGTGTGTTCACATCAGATTTCTCTCAATCACGTTACAGCTCTTTACTCTTCAATGAAAGGTCATACTTTTCACATTACATCACCTCAGATTGAAACTTGACAAAACAAGGTTGCCTTCTGTAATCAATGTTTTGTCCCAGAAAGTTATATTCCTCTCTGGCAAAACCTGAACCCTGCACTCCAAGTCTTACATTTGGAAAGGGAAATATTGTAAGTTGCCTTCAAGATGAATAGACTGATAGGCTGACTATATGCGTCAACCTATGTATAATATATAGGATGATTTATAGTATATAGGTAGTATATTTAATGTATTGCCAACTCTGTACAACCTATATCAACTCTATACAAGAGAACGTTGTATATGATAAGCTGTCGTTACTTTTATTTCTTGAGGATGGTGATTCTTAAACTCGAAGCTTCATTCCTGGGGCAAGATTTGAGCAGACCCACCCCCATAAAGAAACCCCTTCTCCCAATCAGATGTGTCTGCTATTTTCCCTACCGGAAAATAGTTCAACTGGCCCAATTCACAGTTCAACGGATGTCAGAGTTGGTTCCTAATATGCATACCACTCTTCTCAGCTCACATTTATACAAACTCTCCCTGGAAGACTGACAAATTAGGGAGTGCAGTGATTTTCATATAATGAGATCTAAATGATTATTCCCTAGTATCATAAACCCAATTGACTACCAGAAATATCAGCCTCCAATTACTTCATTCTCTAAATCCTGCTTTTTCCAAATTTACTTCTGGATTTCACATTTGACTACAATATATATCACGTTCTACATGGCCGTTAATCATCTTTAAGTCCAGATCTTGGCAATAGTCATAGGACGTATCATGGCAGCATATCTAATCACCTTTGCTACCCAGATTTACTACAGCTGGACAAAGCCATCAGAAATAACCAAGTAAGTTTTCACTGGATTTTATATCCAACGAAAACTATTTCTATGAAGTTAAAACTATAATCGATTTAGAATAACGCATTACTTCCCAAGCAGAGTTCCATGTGAGGTCGAAAATGTTTTCTCTGTTCCACAAAATAGATCTTAGGAGCCTACATTTGGGGATGTTGTCTTTAAAAGTCGCGACGTATATTAGTTCTCCATGTTTACATAAGAGCAGTATTCAATAAATGAGGAGGTTCCATGAGGTCTTGTTTTCCATACCTATAAAGCTTTCCAAAATGAACAAAATGGAAAATAGCATGCAAATAAATCAATTAAATTGTGCAGTTCGTTATCAGCAAATTCTAAAGAGTCCAAACAACTCATACCTCAGGGGTATAGATGTATTTGCAACCACATACAATGAACTGTCAAAACAAATTTAACAGAAGTCAGTTAGTGAATCATGTGAGAAATTCTTACTAATTGGAATAAAAATAATTGGTTTGTTTCTTTAAGCCATGCACAAAAGTTTGGGACCCTCAACACCATAAAATCTCAGTAAAAAATTCTAGCAACTTTGGTCCTAATTTTTGCTTCCTCTGCAAATTAATGTTCATTTGATGAAACACATACATTTATGAAATTTACATAGTATTTTGCCACATAACACATGCATTTTGGGAGTTCTATATTCCTGAAAAAGGACTTCTAAGAAGGGTAGTTAATATCCCCTTATTCAATGTAAACTTTACATATCATGTACTCAATAGCCTGCTTTTAAAAAAATGACTTTCCCTATTTTTTTGTGATTAAGATGAAAGGATTTGTAAGATATTTTATGTTCTTTAAATTATCTGTAAATACAGGATTTTAATCTTTGGATAAATTTCAAATAATGTTAATTATTTTAATATTCCATCTGTGCAGGAAAATTTGCTGACAGAGAATAGGCTATCTTTTTACAATTTGGCGATGTGTAAACTCAAACTTAGTATTTATCTTATGTAAATATTGTATACCTATAAATTACATGCTTATGTTGTTTCAATTTGCTAACTGCATACATTAGCCTCCTTTTAAAGCCATGTTAAAACCTATTCCATTCTATGTATGGCAACATTTTTCTCAGGAGATAAAGCAGTAAATAGAGAATAAGGCAAAGGAAACAGAATGGTCAACTTCTGCTTAAAAACGTGTTTTCCAGGGGCACCTGGGTGGCTCAGTCTGTTAAGCATCCGACCTCAGCTCAGGTCATGAGATCACAGTTTGTGGGTTCGAGCCCATGTCTGGCTCTGTGCTGACAGCTCAGAGCCGGGACCCTGCTTCAGATTCTGTGTCTCCCTTTCTCTCTCTCTGTCTGTCTCTCTCAAAAATAAACATAGAAGCACCTGGGTGGCTCAGTTGGTTAAGCATCCGACTTCGGTTCAGGTCATGTTCTCACCATTCATGAGTTCGAGCCCTGCATCGGGTTCTGTGCTGACAGCTCAGAGCCTGGAGCCTACTTTGGATTCTGTGTCTCCCTTTCTCTCTGTCTCTCTCAAGAATAAATAAAACAGAGGCGCCTGGGTGGCTCAGTTGGTTAAGCATCTAACTTTGGCTCAGGTCATGATCTCATCGTCTGAGTTCGAGCCCTGCATAGGGCTCTGTGCTGACAGCTCAGAGTCTGGAGCCTGCTTTAGATTCTGTGTCTCTCTCTCTCTGCCCCTCCCCCACTCATGTTCTGTCTCTGTCTCTCAAAAATGAATAAATGTTAAAAATTTTTCAAAGAAATGTGTTTTCCAAAGTATTTGAACATGTTACATAATGCCCAAAACACCTTTTCAAAATCAGCTGCACAGTAATTAGGATACCTGCTAGGAAATGTATGTGTGCAACTTTGTGGTCATTCCACACGGGGACCAAACAGAAGTGAATTCACGGGAAGGTCATGATTTTAAATTACTGGATGTTCCTGAAGATCCTTGATGTCTCTGCTCATACCTGGCTCCTGACTCTCAAGGACGTGACCTTCCTGAGTTACCACTTTGCTGCTACTATGGTTTTCTTTGCTTTTAAGTAATTTCTTTCATTAACCTCCTGACAATAATCCAATGTTATGCTGTGGATGTCAAAGTATTTCTCAATGAAATGCAATCACGAACACCGTGACCCCATGTTAGCAGGTTGCTAAGGGATCACAGGACACGTTGGGGGTGGGGGGGTGGGGAAGGGCAGAAATGAAATAAACATTTGCCGTTGTTTGCTAAGGCTACCTACGGGATAGGTCAGGATGCTTGTAATTGTATCTGCTGCAAAGAACTCTCCATAATTTTCTTGAGTCTTCTGTTCACCAAGACTTGAAAACTTTGTATAGTTGTGATAGCATCTCATCCCATAGCCAAGGGAACTAAAAGCTACTTTAATTATAGTGAATTACCTCTTTTCCCCAATCACTGCATGGTTGCTGCCCTTTCATTCACAGTTCTGTCTAGGTCATTTGATAATACTTGGAAATGTCATAAGCTGATCAGATCTGCATTTTAGCCCATTCCAGTTCTCCTTAAACATTCTTCATCATAAAGAAAAAAAAATGGGGTGGGGAGGGCAAGAAATGGTCGTAAAGATTTTTCTCCCCACTGGGTAATTCAAATATTTTCAATAATGATTAAATGTGTCTTGTGTGTACGTGTGTCTATTTTTTGAGCAGGAAATCGATCTTGTGTAAACCTGGTTATCCCAAATTGGCTGAAAATACTTATGATGCTACACAAATGGGTGAAGTTAACTATTAACTATTAAGATGCCCAAAGGTATCTTTGGCATACAGATCGGCAGATGTTGAAAGAGTTTGATCTCTAGGATCTAGGATCCTAGGGTCACAAAAGGAAACAGAAATTGAGGAATTATCGGACACTGGAAATTAGTCAACATACGGCAAGAGAAGAGGAATACCAAACAGTCTTTCTACGAATACGTAGCTCAAGGCAACAAGAAATTAGTTCAGAACAAATTGCAACGGCAGACAGCCTAATAAATGACCCTAAAAAGGGCCCATCTGCCCAATCAGGGTCTGGGTTTTTCCGTGAAGACGTGCTGGGGGCGAAGTCTCACACCTCCCGGAGGTGGTCTATTGTGATGGACAAAGTCTTTCTGCCCTGGGACACCTTGCTTTCTCATACTTCTTACAGGACAATGGATTCCCCAAAAAACAATCTAATCACCTTACCCGTAACCGGAGTCATTTGAAAACATGATAACCTAGGTTCCCATTTCCCCAGACTCAATAGCTGTACCTTCCTAGAATGGTTCACGTATGAGAGAATTTGGATTCCTTATCTTAACCCCCTTCAACATGCTTTGAATACACTCATCTAAGCAAACACTTCTTCAAAAATGGAACCCAGAACTGAAGGCTATCATCCAGGTATCAACTGACCGAGGAGAGGGAAAACAGGCTTACCGCTAACCGTGAGGTGTTTCTGGAAGGATGCCTTCACGCCGGACGACCTAACCCTGCACATTGGGAAAAGAGCCCACCGAAGCTTTGTGCACAACATCCCCAGGCCAATTACACATTATGCTTTCTTTCCCCCTATAGTTATGCTAAAGATTTCCGGATTTACATGCCTATCTCAATAGGCAATTTCTATCTAGACTTTATTCTGTCCATTAACGTAATGGCGAATTCCTTCCAATCTCAGGCCATCTTAACGTTTTCCCTAAACATGATCCATACCTTTAAGTTATTGATAGGGGTGTTGAAGAGGCCATATAGGTAAGGGTCTTACTTGTCACGTTTCTCCCCAAAGAGAGAATCCTTTGCAATTTTGGGTCTCTATCCCTTTGGATGTAGTGATAACTTCACCGCACTGATTTTCTGTAGGCTTTGGTAACAACGACTTTCGTATTTTGGCTTTTGAGGATTTCGCCTCTTTCACTGACCTGTGAAATATGAGTGTCTCCCCCAGTTTTCATTCTCATCAACTGGGTTTTCAGACCATACCACCATCCTTGGATGGGTGCTTGTAGCGTTACCTCAGTGTGAACTTTAGAAGCAATATCCAACTTTCTAGAGCATGCGTCTACCTGATATCCCATAAGCCATGACAAACAGAAGCTTGGCCCAGATAGGTCTCTGTTCCTACATGTGCAGTTTCCATCAACGACCGTTGAGAGAAACAATGAGCTTACAAATGAAGACTTTTTTGGTCCTTTGTCCCCCAGCAAAATAGCGTAGGACGCTAATTGGTCTCCAAAATAGTTATCCAACTCCTCTCATCTAACAAGATGTATCATCTATTTCTCAATTATCAATCCCATTAATCAATTCTTAAATCCATCCACTCTTTGGAAACGAGTTAAGAACTTTCTTCTGCACTCCTATGACTTTTGACAGCGCTATAATCACCAATTTTGAGATAAGGGTTTATTTTTGCCATCGTAGTAGAAATAGATTTTTTTTTTTTAAAGAAAAATGGGCACCTGCTGGGATGAGCACTGGCGGTGTTGTATGGAAACCAACTTGACAGTAAATGTCATATTTAAGAAAGAAAAATAGGGATAACATGTATTTATGTACATTAACACAAAAACTTCTTTATATTGAAAAGAAAGAAAGAAAAATGGGATTCTAGATCAGGAGAAAAACCTACCACATGCCCTTGAAAGAAAGGAGGAGTTGAGGGGTACCTGGGTGGCTCAGTCAGTTAAATGTCTGACTCTTGATTGACACTCAGGTCATGATCTCAAGGTTCAGGAGACTGATCCCCACGTCAGGACTGAGCGTGCTTGGGACTGTCTCTGCCCCTCCCCCACACGCATGCCTGCTCTCAAGATAAAATAAACTGAGGATAAATTTTAATCCTCAGGATTAAATGCCCAAACATTGCCCTTGGTTTCTGACATTGGTGATTCATTCTGCTTTTGCTCACGTACACTGAGTGATGTGTTGGTCAACCAATTGAGCCACCGGGTCTGTGGTATTTAGTTACAGGAGCTTGAGGATGAAGACGGAAATTGGTACCAACACGTGCAGTGTCAGTCTAATGAATACCTAAAACCTCGGAAGCAGCTTTGGAATTGAGTAATGGACAGAGGCTAGGAGAGCCCAGAGGTACATGCTAGAAAGAGCCCACATCGCCATGAATGGACCTGTAAAGGGGATTCTTATGAGGACTCAAGGAAGAGGGAGGAGAAGAGCCACCTTCTTACTGAATCGCTAAGGGGCTGTAAGCAGAGAAAGGTAGGACCCTGGACAGCAGAGCCCTTCTGATGACGTCTCCCACAGAAACAAGGACCTGTTTTTGGACAGTGGATGACACGTGATCCTTGTTTACAAAGTGGCCGTGAATTTGGCCGGACCGAGTTCATGCCCTAGCACGTTGGCAAAGGTAGACCTTGTGAGTGACGACACTGGATGGTCCACACTTCATTCGGAAAGAGTTTCAGCTCAAAGAGCAGCCTGGGTCCGTGTGAGCAGTTAGCAGACGATGGGGAAACAGAAGTCATTTCAAGAGAAGACCGCTCAAAGAGAAAACAGAACTCGGGCACCTGGAAAGGTCTCAGCTGGTCCATATCCAAGGCAATGGACGGATGAATGTGTTGGGGAAAGAAGGAGGGTGTGGACACAGAACCGATGAGGCGTTCGACAACTGTCTAAACAGAAGTCAAGATGGTTGTGCAAGACAGCGGAAGCCTGACCATGAAGGCAACTGGGATTTGCTCCATTGGGTCTGAGACTTGGTTCAGGACTTCTTACCCTTTTTCGTTCTTTCCTTGTGCTCCTGTTTGGGACGGGAAGGTCTGTCCTACATCTGCCCCACCACGTCCTTTTGCAAACACACACGGTTTACTCTCCCAGGTTAACAGCTGGGGACGACAGGCCTCAGGATGAACAGGACCTTCAGTCTCACCCAGACCTGACTCACATGTTCAAGATACAGAAGGCGAAAAATTCTCAGACTTAGAAGAGGAAACACCTTAAGAAGAATCCTTTCTCTTCGCGGAGATTTCTTTTTATATCAATATTAATATTCGGCCCTGGCAGAATCCACAACCACCTGTCGTGTATAACACGTCAAGTGAGCCCTAATGAGAGTGCTTTTAATATGAATAGACTTCCGGGATCTCGTTCTAAGCTAAATCTGTAAATGAAAATTCACAGCTGGTAGACGTGCTGATACCATCATGAATTAGAGTTACTGAGTCCCGCAGTCATTATAATGAAATCCCAGTAATCGATGTTGACTGACTGTCACTGCCCATATGGTAAGGTACCGATTTCCTAGATGCGTGAGACCATCGCTAAAATGCAAAGAATATTAAAAACTTCTGGCATGGAAACCTTTCTACTCCCCTTAATTACGTGTTAATAGTTCACAACGCAATTTCTTGTATTAAAATATCCCACAACGTTGTTCTGTATTTAGGGGAAACCATGAGTTAGACTGTTGGAGGCTTTCTTCCCCTAAAGACTTAAATTCAAAGCCAATGTCTGTATTATCGCGGGAAAATGCACGTTTAACATGTTTGGTCGAAGACATATTGCATCACAGAACCACTGTTTACTTCATGGACAGGAAAAAAAAAAAAAAAAAATCAAAGTTCATTAAGTGCAAGTAGGAATCTCAGCACCGATAGTGAAGCCTGTGCTGTGACTCCTGGTCTCCAAGAGGGGAGCTTCCCACTTTTCTTCTGACCTTGAAACCCTCAGCACCTGCCTGACTCCTTCTCAGGTGATGAAATCAACCTACAGAAACTCAAACTACACAAAACCAACTACCTTTTCCAGAAAGTTTAGTGTTAGGCGCCAAGTATTGGTTTTCCATTGTTATTATCACCAATTAGCAAAGACTGCATAGCTTAGAAGAACAGGGTCACCTTACTGTGCTGGAGATTCATGGTCCACGCACAAAAAGACAAGCACAAATTGTCAGCAGTTTTCCTTTCTTTCTGGAGGGTCCAGGGAGACCCCGTTTCCGGCCAGAATCCAGCTTCGGGAGGGCGCCACGCAGGGGGCGGCGCCACGCAGGGGGCGGCGCCACGCAGGGGGCGGCGCCACGCAGGGGGCGGCGCCACGCAGGGGGCGGCGCCACGCAGGGGGCGGCGCCACGCAGGGGGCGGCGCCACGCAGGGGGCGGCGCCACGCAGGGGGCGGCGCCACGCAGGGGGCGGCGCCACGCAGGGGGCGGCGCCACGCAGGGGGCGGCGCCACGCAGGGGGCGGCGCCACGCAGGGGGCGGCGCCACGCAGGGGGCGGCGCCACGCAGGGGGCGGCGCCACGCAGGGGGCGGCGCCACGCAGGGGGCGGCGCCACGCAGGGGGCGGCGCCACGCAGGGGGCGGCGCCACGCAGGGGGCGGCGCCACGCAGGGGGCGGCGCCACGCAGGGGGCGGCGCCACGCAGGGGGCGGCGCCACGCAGGGGGCGGCGCCACGCAGGGGGCGGCGCCACGCAGGGGGCGGCGCCACGCAGGGGGCGGCGCCACGCAGGGGGCGGCGCCACGCAGGGGGCGGCGCCACGCAGGGGGCGGCGCCACGCAGGGGGCGGCGCCACGCAGGGGGCGGCGCCACGCAGGGGGCGGCGCCACGCAGGGGGCGGCGCCACGCAGGGGGCGGCGCCACGCAGGGGGCGGCGCCACGCAGGGGGCGGCGCCACGCAGGGGGCGGCGCCACGCAGGGGGCGGCGCCACGCAGGGGGCGGCGCCACGCAGGGGGCGGCGCCACGCAGGGGGCGGCGCCACGCAGGGGGCGGCGCCACGCAGGGGGCGGCGCCACGCAGGGGGCGGCGCCACGCAGGGGGCGGCGCCACGCAGGGGGCGGCGCCACGCAGGGGGCGGCGCCACGCAGGGGGCGGCGCCACGCAGGGGGCGGCGCCACGCAGGGGGCGGCGCCACGCAGGGGGCGGCGCCTCACCCCTGTAGAGCGCATTGAAAACTAGATTAGACACACCTTTTGAGTACAAATACAGGTGCTACTGTATGAAACCAACAGCTTTAAAATCAGAGTGATGGTTCCCAACTTTAATTGTATGATCAGGAGAGAAATTTGGGAATTAAATCTTGTCCAGAAAATGCTGGGAAATAAAGTAGCTTCTGTGTAAATAAGCCACCAAGTAAACATGGTGTCGCAAGGCCAGTTTCAAGGTTTGGGAATGAAGGAGAATGAAAATGATAACGGTAAACAGGTGTGACTAGGCACAGCATGCAGTCGTTAGGGTCCGTATTCCAACATATTGGGGAACCTTTCACTGCACAAATTCTTTCAGGTACACGAAGTACCAATCCTCACGCACGTATATAATGTTAGTATTCTAGATTTAGTAGAGAACCAGACTTCATTAAGATAGTTTGCTTTTCTTTTTACTGGAATTAAACAAACAAACAAACAAACAAAAAAACCATTGGTGCATTCTATCAAATATTCAACCACAAGACGTTCCTACCTTTTGCCCAAGCCTAACAATGGCTTATTTCCCAGTTATTCTAGGAGGTTCATATTGCCAGGATAAGAGGAAACAATCATGTTCTAAAGGAACTCTGCACACCAGTTTCCCTCATGACCACCAATCTAAAGATCTTTAATAAAGCATTAGAAGATCTAAGTCAAACCTCATATAAATGTTAATACATCAGGATTAAAGGTGATCGATTCCAGGTATGCCAGGGTAGGCTGGCTTTAAACACACACGCACGCGTGCGCACGCGCTCAGGACCCCTTCACTCCAACCTCCAACCTCCACGCACCACCAGTGACCCACCCAACCAAAAAAAAAAAAAAAAAAAATCAAATTCCAACCACCACCACCAAAACCAATAAATAGACCCAAGAAATTATGATCTATAGGATATCAGACAAGGGATTTCAAAACAATGCCACATCCAATCTTGATGAAAATTCTCAGCAAACTAGAAACACAAGAGGCCTGACTCAGCGTTTATGAAGAGCCTCCAAGAAAAATCTACAGCTATGTAGAATAATGGCAAGTGACTGTTTTCCCCCAGTATTAGAAAAACAGGGCCAAGGTAGCTTTTCTTGCCTCTTCAGAGTTAAACTAGAATCCCAAATCAGGTTCATGCTGACAGCCCAGTGCCTGGAGCCTGCTTCAGATTCTGTGTCTCCCTCTCTCTCTGACCTTCCCCCGTTCATGCTCGGTCTCAAAAATAAATGAACGTTAAAAAAATTTAAAAAAAATAAAAAAGCAAATATTGTAGGATTTCATTTATGGGGCATTCTGGGAAAAGACAAAACTCTGGAAGAAAAAACACTAGTGAGTGCCCATGTCTGGGGCTGGAGGACTGGGTAATAGAAATATTTTGACTGTAGTACAAATACAAACATTAGGTTTCTTAAAGCTCTTCCTAAAGTCAGTAAGGTTTTACTGTACATATATTCTATTTTTTTTTTAACGTTTATTTATTTTTGAGACAGAGAGACAAAGCATGAACGGGGGAGGGTCAGGGAGAGGGAGACACAGAATCTGAAACAGGCTCCAGGCTCTGAGCTGTCAGCACAGAGCCCGCGGGGCTCGAACTCATGGACCGCGAGATCATAACCTGAGCCGAAGTCGGCCGCTTAACCCACTGAGCCACCCAGGTGTCCCTATTTTTTTTTTTTTTTTTTTTAAGAGAAAGAATAAGAGCAAGGAAGGGGCAGAGGGAAAGAAAAACTTAAGGTCCACTCTATACATAGTCCAACACAGGGCTCAATCCCAGGACCTTGGGATCACGATCTGAGCCGAAATCAGGAGTTAGACAGTCAACCACTGGGCCACCCAGTCACCTCAATAAGTCTGCCTTCAAATCAAAAGGGCAAGAGAGCTATGTTTGCAATCATGCAGTCAAGATCTTTCTTATAGATGGGACAAAAATGGAGCTCTATGGTTTGTTATTTTGGAGTACCCTATTCATAGAGGCAAAAGAATCTCTTTTTAAATTTTTAACATTATTGACAGAGAGAGAGCGCATGAGCATGGGAGGGGCAGATAGAGAGGGAGACACAGTATCTGAACCAGGCTCCAGGCTCTGAGCTGTCAGCACAGAGCCCAACGCGGGGCTCGAACTCACGAGCTGTGAGATGATGACCTGAGCCGAAGTCGGACACTTAACTGACTGAGCCAACCAACCGAGCCATCCAAGTGTCCCTGAGGCAGAAGCTCTTTAATTTGATGTAATTTTTAAATTCAAAATGAAAATCTTATACTTTTAGAGTACTTAGGTGGCTCAGTTGGTTAAGCTCAACTCTAGGGTTCAGCTCAGGTCCTGATCTCACAGTCGGTGGGTTCCAGCCCCTTATTAGGCTCTGTGTGGACAGCATAGAGCCTGCTTGGAATTCTCTCTGCCCTATCCCCTCTGCTCATGGTCTTGTTCAAAAACAACACCAACAAAAACAGTATTATATTTGTATCATCCTTTACATTGGATTTTGAAACAGTTCTGTGAGGTAGGTAGCAATTATCATTTTAGGATAGCATAGGACAATGAAAACTGTCACCACAAATGTGTCTCTTTGGCATACGCATTATTTTAGGCTGACTGCTCTTAAGAAGCAGAAGGCTCACAAATTCCCCTTGACCTTCCCCTAAGGGCCTGAAAGAATTTATATGTAAGACGCACTGCAAGAAAGGAGCAAACACTGTAGAGACCCACGTAGAATAGGAACCAGGTCTGAGAGACGAAGAACCCCAGCAAAGTCAGTTTCTGAAAATTCCTGTGTCCCATCCCTTCTAGATGGCCCAGCAAACGTTCACCAAACATTTGCCCCCTTTTGTCTTCCTCCACTTTGAGGTCCCAGACCGTAACCACTTCTCAGCTCAGCATGGCCTTAAAGTTTCAGTTGCCCAACCACCTGGGTGTCTCCTGTTCTTACACACATAGACAATCAAGTTTGATTTTCCCCTGTTCATGGTCTTGGGTCGATTCTTAGACCAAAGAAACCTCGCGGTCTAGAAGAAATTTCTCCCTAACACTGGGGAAACACTGAAATCCAAAGGAAGCAATTAAACCCTGAGGAGACAAAAAGTTAAAGCTACAATCCATCTCTGGGTTTTCTTAGCGTATGCGCAGTGTTCTTTCCAACACCCCACAGTTCATTAAGGCTTTGAATCTCTGAAAAGGAAGCGTATCACACGTTCCTAGAACACAGCTGCATTTGCAGGCGGGCACCCACAGGTGATCGCGGTCGGTGATTGCCTGCCACGATTTTCTTGGAGGCAGCTAATGACAGTCAATACAAATTAGAGCAATTTCCTCAGGATGAGAGATTAACCTGCTAGACTCTTGCCAAGAAGGAGGGGCTCGGGGGGTGGGTATATGTTGTGAAGAACCCAAATCTTCAGGACATTAAGAATAGGTTGCAGTAATTGGAGAGCGAGAGCTGCGTCGGCTCCCTTTCCTGGTTACCCTGGCATAGGCTGGAGCTGTTTATTCAACTCATTACTAAATGCACTGAACTGCAATTATTTAGATATAAAAGTTGTAGAAGCTGAATCACATGTGCACGGGTTGCTGTTTTCATGTTAAAAAGGCAAGCATCAAGCTATGTTTATTCAATTCGATACAGTCCCCCTAAACAGCTCTTGGAGAAAACAGCCTAGTGGGAACCCAACGAACAGAACTAGGACCCGAGGAGGTAGTGAGAGCAAGAAAACGCTGTCTAAATCAAGGATAGAGAAGTACAAAATAGGTACAGAACGTTGAAGCAGTAAGAATAGGGCCAAAAATACCACCTCTTAAATATCGTAATGATCTCTTTATGCAAGTTTCTCCATCGTGCTTGGATTTCTTAATGGACGACCTTTATTTTTTTTCAATCCCAAGCCTGCTGCACAGATGCTCAGAGAAATCGGAAGAGATCAGGAATGAATAGAGGAAAAGACAGAGCGCGGAAGGAAGAAGGAAGTGTAGTAGGATGGACATTAACTAGGCATCAGAGGGTTAGTGAAGGTGTCAGACAGGGAGCATTTAAGTTGTGGCTTGAAATTCCAGCTGATTTGCTGTTGGAGCAGGGAGGCTTGCAGAATGCGATAGCAAATCAATCTCCATCTCATGTGGAAAGAATACCATTTGGCTTGATTTATGATGGAAAGAAACAAACCCTGAGCCAGTGCAGCAAGGCAGGGATCTCAAACCCCGGCCCCAGCATCTTGCACAACCAGGCACGGATGAATACAAGTACGCTCCAGGACAACCACTACGGCATTCAGGCTTGGAGCCGTTTGGGGGTGGGCACATTTCAGGAAGAAAAATCAGGAGCCCACTGCCCATGGCCCATTTTGGCATCCCTGTCGTACCCATTTTCATTTGCGGAGAGGTCAAATAATATTAGTCTACTCAACCTCTCTTCCCAGTGGTGGGAATCTTTCAGTGAAAGGCAGCATCTGGTCAATGCCAATACCTGCCTCTGGCACATGCTTTCTGAAGCTCCCGGATCATAAGATTCAAATGCCTGGAAATTAGGTTGATGGTAACTGCCAGTGTCCTAGTCTCCTAGGAGAATCTGAAAGAGGAGCGTGTACCACACCGGTTGATAACGGACTCCCAGGTGGAAAGGTGATGGGGGAAGGGTAGGGCAGGAAGGCAGGGAAACAAAGATGTAGTCACCCCTGCAGACGATCTTTACTTGGACCCCTAGGAGACCTGACTCTTTCACAGCTCCTGTTCCCAACATGGGCGGGTCCCCCAGACTCAATAAGTGATTGTTGGACACTACTAGGGTGTCCTACATTTCAATTCTGACACTATCTTCCCAGAGATAGTGTCCACGTCACAGGTCAAGAGCTCAGTCCTGCAAGACTGCACACGTCCCTCACTTCAGACACCAGTCCTATACCCCAGACTGTTCCCCGTGCTTCTGACCAGATGACTATAGATCAGAAGTTCCGACAACCTCTCTCCTAGGCTTAGTTAACTTGCTAGAGCAGCGCACAGAACTCATAGAAACACTTACCAAGGTTCACCAGCGTATTACAGGAGAGGATACAGGATATGAATCAAGAGGCATCTGTAGAGATTCATAGAACAAGGTCCAGAACAAATGAGCATCCGTCCTCGTGGGGCTTGGGATCCGGGTCAACGGAGGCATATGAAAACACTCTAACTCCCAAGCGGCCAAAAGCACTTGCCTTGGGTTTTTATAGAGGCTTCATTGCAAACTCATGATTGAGTCACTGGCCATTGGCTGACTCAATATCTAGCCAAGGTGAGGGGGTGGGACTGAATGTTCTAACCCTCTAATCACCTGGGTGGTCCTCGTGGCAACCAGCCCCTGCCCTTGGAGGGGAGTGGTGTCTAAAAGTCACCTTCCTTAATAACAAGACACCCATTTCACCCTGAGGGCTCTGAAGTGTTTTCAGGAACCATGGAGGAAAATCAAATATATCTAAGCAATATGTTTTGGTCTTGTAATAAACAGATAAGTATTTGTTTTAAATCGTTATATCACTGTGCAGTTCAGTACTTCTCAGACCAAACGAGCTTCAGAATCACCTGGAAGGCTTGTTAAAACGTGGCGACTGGCCCCAACTGCAGACTTTCTGATTGATGGGCTGTGGTTCGCCCAGCGTCTACACAGTGAAAACCATTATCGTCGAGTGTAATTACTTCATCGAATTAATCCCACCTGGAGGAAAACGGGCTGACCTTTTGCATCCTATACCTGTCAGCTGGTAGTTATAGGACATCCCTGGGTGGTGGGATGACTTAACCTCCTCGATTATAGCAGCCAATTAAATCCCAAAACCAATTCTCCAGGATAGGAGCAATTTCTATGTGAGCCCTTAGCAATGAGCGTATCGCTACTGGGGCTGGGTATTATGATTATATTTAAATGGTTTATTATGATACGGGGTAGAAAGTACAAATATTAGTATTTGTGCTTGAGAGTGACCTAAGGTGTTTGCTCATTTTTGTCATGAATTTGTGTCTGAGTTGCATGAATTCCCAGTAGTTTTGAACATGGTTTGCAATTATTAGACAGCTTGTTGTCAATACTTATTTATTGAACTGAATTGGGTATGGGAACAAGAGTTTCTCAACCATGGATCTTCTTCTGTGGGCTGTATGTTTCAAACCCTGTGGGAATGTCACATTGTGTTATTTACCACAGACCTGTGATATTTTGGACATCTGGTATGTTAGGTCAGTTTTATTGAGGCACAATTTGCCATGGGGACTTTTGGGAGGCGAGTAAAATAGTTTCTTCTGTCTTGTGCCAGTGGTCATGCAATTATCTTTCATTTTTTGTTTGTGTTTTAAATAACATAGGATCTGACACAGTAAAATAACCTCTAAAGTTAAATCTGAATGACACCCCACAAAGCCAACAACATCATGGTAACGGGCACAAAGGCGTCCTTGAACAGACGATGCAGTTGGTTCTGTTGCATTTTGACGATCGGGGCTGTGCTGCTGTGGTCAATCTGAGTGAGCCAGGAAACGTTTCTTCTACTCACAAAGTGCTGTGGCCGGTCCTTCCTCTTGGCATCAACCGCGTGAAGCAGGAGGTTATGACTCTGCATTCTTCACGTGAGGAAACAGGGTGTTCCGTAGAGGTGCAGAGTGGACAAGACCAGTAAGTGATAGGCTAGCAGGGCCTCTGACGCTGAATGAATGACCCTACAGATGAAGAAGGTTAAAGCAGCTGCCTTTTGGGATATTGCAAGCAAAAATGAGGACTGATCTTTTAGGGCTCACATGCCCCTTCTTCTCTCCATCTCATGGGCAATGCCCGGCAGCTCGTGGAACTTGAGGACGGTGGGTTTTCACTTTAATCATGGAGTATTTGAGCACCATCACTAATGTTTTATTGGCATTCTCTGAGGTGCTTCCTTGGTGCACTGAGTTCTTGAGAATGATTTCTAGGATATCTCCAGGCTATCCTCATTTCTCTGAGAACGTATCTTTGGAAAATTAACATGTCAGTGCAGAACATATGATGTCAGTTCCTCTATGGCATTTCATGATGGTTTCACCTGTGACCTTTCGTTCCTACCACCTTTGGAGAGCTGGGTAGCCTGACTCCTGCTTGCGGGGCACAAGAGAGCTGTAAAGGCTAGACTGCCCAGGCAGAAACATGTGCTGTTTTATGAGATACGGGGATAGATGCACAAGGCAACACTAAGTTGAGAGTATCCCAGTGTGACAAGTATCTGTGTGGGTGCGACGTCTCAATAAACACTGATATTCCCAACCAAGCGGAAGGTGGTCCTCATCACAGTTAATTTATGAAAAAGACAAAATCTGAGCCCAGTGCTTGCCTGCACATAACATCGTCCTACCTACATTTGCAAATGATGCCTCACCCGAAGGTCACCATTATCTTTTCCATTCATGTCACCTGTCAATTACTTTGGTTTAAATTGGAGAGGAGAGACCTACCTAGTGAGCGAAAAATGTGAAAAGGTACACACCTGAAAAGGCAGGGAATCCAGATGCTAGTTCTGCTATAGTTGATCTGTACGATGATGGATGAGTTATGTAACTTTTCATCAGTCTTGCTATCCGGAAAAAGAAGCAAAATTATTAGACCAAGAGGGCCCCCTTGAGGACTAAAATAAGGACATGGGTTTAGCAGCAAGTGGCTTACAGTGACATTTAGGATTTCTTGGGTTTTCTGGCAGGTGACATCCAGGGTAGAGGACTGGGCAGAGAGGGGTCTTGTTCACACTTTGCATTACGAGCATCTTAATTTCGCCTCTATGTTTTAACTTCTTTTTCTCCTGTTTCTTTTTTATTCCCATCTTCCATTCTCTTTGCCATAGGTGGTGGTTGACTTTCCATACGGCCAGAGTCAGCAACATTGACACATCCTGCCTTTGCCCTATTTCCGGGGTTTAGCATGTCAGCTGTGACTCCATAATAGCAAACAAAGACAATAAGCGACTTTCCTGTGGAAATTTCCTATCCTTCATAATTTGTATTCTTCCTAATTTCATTGACATCAATGCTGTCATTGTATTTATGAATATGGTATACTATACACTGCAAAAACCCATGTCCTTATTTTAGTCTCTCAAGGAGAGGTTCGGGACCTTGGCAATGAGCAATGAATGTGTAGGCTGTGGTGTTTTGGTCTTTGGCAATGAGAAAGTTCCTAAACCCTCCCTAAAATAAGGACATGGGTTTTGTGTCGTGAACAAAGCGTGTTTCAGGGTACGAGAACCCATAGGTCTCCTGAACGTGTCCTATGTTTGGGAGAATAGGGAGGGTTTAGGAACTTTCTCATTGCCGAAGACCAAAACACCATAGCCTACACATTCATTGCTCATTGCCAAGGTCCCGAATCTCTCCTTGTACAGCTTAAATGTGTGTGTGTGTACATGCATGTGTGTGGGGGAGTGTGTGTCCACAGAATTGTCTTACTGAAAATATTATTTTGGTTGCACAGGGTGTTTTTATTTTAAGGAGAGTTTGGGACTCTGGATATTGGAATCGAGACAAAACTATGCATTTTTGTTTGAGATGTATCTTACATTTCAGGCAAATCAACTTGCATGTCTTTCTTTTTCTTTTTTTTTTGTCACAGCATCCATTTGTGTTCTGGCCACAACATCCATTTGTGTTTAAGCACAAGTGTCTGCTTATATAACCACTGAATTTTCCCTGTGAAGAAGAAAATCTAAGGGGTTTATTACCAGCACATTGAGGTATGCCTTGTTTAGACCGAATTCAATGTTTGGATTGGATTAAAAAGTCCTTGCATTGAGTGCCTGCTCAGAGGGAAGGGTTTGGGTAGATAGCCCTGTGGGTTTTATAAAGACGGACATACAGAATGCCTTGTCTCTGGGACCTGACAGCCAGCAAGAAAAATCATTCTCATTTGCAAAGAAACCAACCCGGGGTGACTTCCTCTTTGTGATCTCTGTGGTTTTCTTCCTTCCGTTCAATTTCTCGGCTCCTTCCCTCCACCTCCAATGGCAATAAAACTCCCTACAAGACACCGCGTCTCCAACATGCCAACGGCTACAAGGCAGCCGCACCCCTTAAATTCCTTGTCAAGTGTTTTGATATCAACACAGGCAAGACTTTTCATTCTGCTCTCTCTCTCCACTGCTCCGCTTGTCCGTGCTGCAGATATGTAGCCATGTTCGAGGACGAGCAGATTTCAGCGGGACCTGTGGGGTGGGCCCCGAAAGCAGCCGATTAACCTGTGTGGCTCTGTGCTCATTGCTGCAGCCTTGTGTGCAGCACGTTTCCATTAACATCTCAGGGAAACCACTGTGGCCGGGGAGGAAGGACTGGCCTTGCCTTTATTCCCAGCCAGTGTTTGCTGACCTGATTCAACCTTCAGCCCTCTCGTGTCCCCAAAGGGCTGCCCGGTGTTCATTCCACTACAGAGTTGTGACCGACACTGGAGAGGTCACCAGGGTGGCGGGGACAACGCAAGGGAGATGACCTTTGGAAAAGCTGCCCTGGGCGGCACGGTGATTGCAACCTAATGTTTCGGTCACTGGTGTTCCTCGTCAATGGCTCAAGCCCTCGTGTGACACGAGAGCTTCAAAGCAGGATAAGAGGAGGCTGAGAGTGTTCGCATCGCTTATGTAGGAAGGCTTTGATCCGGCTGAAGGTGCAGTCTCTTTGACTGCTGGCTCTGTCCACATGTTTGGCCGTGAGCTGTCGATGCAAACGTCTGCAAAATACAGCACAGTGCTTGACAGCGTGGGTTCCAAAGATGCCTCGAGTTATGTACCTTCTGACATACGTACATCGTTACCAAGAGGAGTAAGCGTCTAGAAGACTGTGGATGGGAAGGAGGAGCCCCATCCCGGTTGGATGTGCTCAGGGGCCGTCCAGGGTAGACTTCTCTGAGAAAGCGACCTCAACGCTAACGTCTAAACAGGGCGGCTGGGGATTCACAGGGTGCAGACAGAAAGGCAGGCAAGCCATGACTCTGCATGAGGTCCAGGCTGCTCCTCAGTGTAGGCGGTATTTTGAAGTTGCAAGAAGGGATCGGAACTCTAAGAAGGCCCCGTGCAGAGTGCCGTGTGAAATGCACAGAATGGAGTGGTAAGCAGGGAAAGGACCGGCTATCTCTTCTGCCCGGTTACCTGCTCCAGGAGACAGGAAAGCCCAGCCCGGCCAGGGAAGGCTCCAGAAGGAGAGGCCTGGTAGGAAAGGAGAGCAGGAGCACTTTGCCATCATCTTCATGGAGCATAGGAACCTGCATGTTTCCCTTGGGAACAGGACCAGACACTTGTCCGGGGTGTCTCTCCAGACGTGGAACCAAGGAATCTGCATCTTGAGGGACCTCCTGGAAGACTCTTCTTCATACTCCGTTGACAGCTGCTGATTCAGTAAATACGACCTGGGCATGAGGTTAACAGGAAAGGTAGAAAGGAGGAGGAGGAGGAGGAGGAGGAGGAGGAGGAGGAGGAGGAGAAGGAAATACAGGTTCTGTTTCTCTGGAGAACCCTGACCATACAATCTCCTACCATTATGTACTGTTTTGGGCTCTTGGGATTTTTCATCAGACACTAATTTAGATGATGTTTCCTGTCCCTAGGTATAGATTTATGTCATGTTTCTTACTCACTTTGAAGAATCTGATAGGATGGATGTGCCATGATGGCCTTGACCATTTTCACAGTGACGGAGACTTGGTTAACGTTTATAGTGGTAACAAGCAACAACACTAAAATCTGTATGCGGTTGTAATAAAAAGCTGTTGTGGTAAAATCTATGTCTATATCTTGTATTCCAGCATCACCGAGAGAAATGTAATATGAGCCATGTACGCAAGGTTCAAATTTTCAAGTAGCCGCATTTAAAAAAAAAAAAAAGGAATGGCAGAGATTAACTTTTTAAATGTAATTTGTTGAACCCGATGCATGAAACAGAATTTCAAAACTCAGTATAAAGCATCATGAAACGATTCTATAGTTTTTCTTCTGTAAAGAGCCTCTGAGATTTGGTGTGTATTTTAGATTTAGAGCATATCTCTGCATGCACGGAACATATTTCAAGAGCTCACAGAAATGTGTGCCTACAGAATGCTTTTTCACATTATGCATGGGCTCTATCTATACTACAGTCTACACACTTTTCACTGGGGCGAATCACTATTCCAGAGGATAGGTTCTTAAAAAATGGAAGTCCAGAATCCCACACCATGGACCCTTTTAATACCGATATAACCTGGCAGCTGTCAATCTCCAAAGGAATGCTATCAGCATTCTACAAACTTAGAGCTTATGGTACTCCCTGCTAATTTAAACACTTCGTGAAGCTTTTGTAGGATAGTGTCAAGGAATACCCTTGGGGAAGGACTACAGGTGAGTCTGAGGGATAAATATCCCCAGAGACAGGAACACTGAAGCAATCCAGAAGTTCATCTGAGACATGGGGCTTTTTGTTATAGCTGAAGGCACTACCAGATGTTGCATTTGCTATTAATTTAGGCATTAAGAAATTGGTCATTAAGATGTTATTAAAAATTTACTGAGAAAGAATATCCCCTGGTCACAGGGTGAGTAAATCCTAAATCCGCCCCACTCCCCTTCCTTGCCAAACTCCCCTCAGGTCTTGCATGACCTTCAGTAGTTAAAATTATTGATATTAATATTGAAAGGTGACAAAGGACTTGCTTTGTTGAGTTTCTGAAGCAAGCACAATTGCCTTATACAAGATAAAGTTCCAGGAAACAGAAATCTTTAAAAAAAATTTTTTTTAACGTTTATTTATTTTTGAGACAGAGAGACATAGAGCATGAATGAGGGAGGGGCAGAGAGAGAGGGAGACACAGAATCAGAAGCAGGCTCCAGGCTCTGAGCCGTCAGCCCAGAGCCCGACGCGGGGCTCGAACTCACGGACCGCGAGATCGTGACCTGAGCTGAAGTCGGACGCTCAACCGACTGAGCCACCCAGGCGCCCCACAGAAATCTTTTTTTAATTTGTTGATGTTTTTCAATTTTATTGAGGACTAAGGGACAAATATAATTGTATATATTTAAAGTGTAAAATAGGATGATTTGGTGCGGACGTTGTATAATGATCACAAGACAAAGACAGTAAACATACCCAACGCCTCACATACTTAACCTTTGTGTGTGTGTGTGTGTGCTGAGAACATTTACCATCTATTTTTAGCGACTTTCAAGAAAAAATTCTGAGGCTGTAATGCACATGGTGACAGGAGTTCATAATAAGGGATTATATACTTAACCATTAGATTTTGTAAGAAAAAAGTATCTCATAAAATACCCATAAATGTGTCCTTAATGTGAAAAGAATACTTTTATATCAGAAAAAAAAGGCCCCCTAAGGACGAGGATGTAAATATCAAATTAAGATATTTTTAGCAAATGACAGGCTTCTGGGTGGCTCAGTGGGTTAAGCGTCCGACTTTGCCTCAGGTCATGATCTCACAGTCTGTGAGTTCGAGCCTCGTGTGGAGCTCTGCGCTGACAGCTCAGAGCCTGGAGCCTGCTTTGGATTCTGTGTCTCCCTCTCTCTCTGCTTCTCCCCACCCTCACTCTGTGTCTCAAAAATAAACATTAAAACATTTTAAAAAATGTTTTTAGCAAATGAAATGACTGATCAGTGCACATGATTCCAGCATTGCAAAAGCATTCCGAACTTTCACACACCAGGGTTACCAAACTGAAGAGCTTGGTAAGAGAAATAACAAACATAACAGACTAGACTTTGCCTTGTCTTTTGTAGATAGTTCTAGAAGATTCTGGTGATTAAAAAAAAAAAAAGATGGATTGCTCCTTTTTAAACTTAAACATGGAAAGCCACATCTCAACTCAATTAAATAAGCCTAGAGCAAACTAAAGAAATGATATATGCAACTCATTCATTCATTCATTGTTTGAGAATATCTACACCAAAGTAGTTACTTCAGATTGAACCAATGCCAAATTGGCAAAAATAAATAAATAAATAAATAAATAAATAGGGTTTGAGCTGATGTTTATTTACTTTTTTTTTTTTTAACAAACTGCTTGAAGAATTAATAACATGAGTTGAGAAGAATAGATTGTCCTGAGATAACACAAAGAACTAAAGAAATCTCAACTCTGTTACGAGTGCTGGCTGGTCTGTTAACGTTAAATCGTGTCTTTTGCTTTTATAAACCGATTCTCCTGCCTTGGAAGTAGTCCCACAGCAAGGAAATTCTTTTTAATTCAGGTATCTTGTTCATTCGTAATGCTTCCTCTTTCAAATCGTCCAGATAATTGATATTTGACTGTCTTAAATGTTGACATGAACAACTTAAAACTTCAGGGGTCATAAGTGCTGTAGTGGTGGCCAAGGTGTGTGGATTGCAAACTTAGAGTTGCCTTTTTGGAGACTCTCCGACAAGGAATAGGTCATGTTAGACCTGCAAGGGAAATGTGCAAGTTTTTCCTCTCTCTTTTACACCTTTAGAGCACAGGCTGGTGTTTTTAATCACCAACATAAGTGTGAAGGATATATTTTAAGTAATTTGTCTGGCAGGCTTTAGGAAAATGAATTATTTAAAATAGACCATGGCCCCAATTTTGCTTTTGCACAGCTACACCATTTTCTCCTTTACAAGGACCGTGAGTCAGCTGTTTCCAGGTGAGCTCTGTCATCATGCATTCTGGGAGAAGTCGTGCCCGGGTCCCAATCTGAAGGTGTTAAGGGATGGACCAGAAAGAAGACAATCTCAACTCGCTTGTGTCCTACATGTGACAGAGCGATAACAGGAAGGCAGGTTGTTTCTAAAAACAGCACATGATTTTACTACACATACTTTTCCGCAATACTTTGCTCTCTGTTCTCGACAGTGAAATATGTGACTGATTAGGAAACAACTAGGAAGACAGCATACGAATGTACTTAAAAATCGTAGAAATTTTTACCTCTTATACAGCAACGGACACGATCATTTCCTTTGGTCTTCTTTCCGGACATGGTAAAATGGGTTAAACTTCATGCTTTGAATTTTCTACCATATACTTGATCAGACTAGATTCCTGGCACCAATCTACAGAAAAAATATATATATTTAAGATACATATAGCATTGCACTCATGAAATACCTAGTTTATTCATTTGCATTGAGATATAATTAACTTATAAGATTGGATTCATTTCAGGTGTACATTCTAAATGACTTGATACCTGCATGCATTGCAAAAATGATTACCAGAATAAGCTTAGTTAATATCCATCACCACAGTTATAATTTTTCTCTTGTGATGCAAACTTTTAAAACTTACTCTCTTAGCAACTTTCATTTAAAAATATTTTTTTAATGCTTATTTATTTTTATTTTTTTTAATTTTTTAATGTTTATTTTTGAGAGAGGGGGAGAGAGAGAGAGCAAGCATGAGCGGGGTCAGGGCAGAGAGAGAGGGAGACACAAAATCTGAGGCAGGCTCCAGGCTGTGAGCTGTCACCACGAAGCCTGACGCAGGGCTTGAACTTATGAGCCAAGAGATCGTGACTTGAGCCAAAATTGAACGCTTAACCAACTGAGCCCCCTGGCACCTCTATGTTTGTTTGTTCTTGAGAGAGAGAGACAGACAGAGTGTGAGTGGGGGAGGAGCAGAGAGAGAGGGAGACACAAAATCTGAAGCAGGCTCCAGAGCCTGATGCGAGGCTCGAATCCATAAACCATGAGATCATGAGCTGAGCTGAAGTCCAACGCTTAACCGACTAAGTCACCCAGGCGCCCCTTAGCAACTTTCAAATATACAACACAGGATTGCTAACTGTAGTGACCATGGCATACGTTATATCTCCATGACTTGTTTATTTTGTAGCTGGAATTTTGTACCTTTTTTGTTTACCTTTACCTATTTTATTCATCCCCAAGCCTCTCACTGCCTCTGGCAACCATTAATCTCTTTATGAATTTGGGATTTTGTTTATTTGTTTGTGTTTTAGACTCCACATATAAGAGAGATTACAGGGATTTGTCCTTCTGTCTGACGTATCTCACTTAACACAATGCCCTCAAAGTCAGGCCATGTTTGTCCCAAATGGCAGCATTTCCTCCTTTTTACTGCTGAATAATAAATCATTTTATATATATCACATCTTCTTTATTCATTCCCACTGATGAACACACGTTTCCACGTCTTGGTTCTTGTAAATAACACTGCAGAGAACGGGTGGGGAGACACATGTATTTTCAAGATTGTGCTTTTTTTCCCCCTTTCAAAAGATACCCACAGGTGGGATGGTTGGATCATCTGGTAGTTCTCATTTTAATTTTTTAAATATTCTCCGTACCATTTTCCAAGGTGAAATAAACCAACGGTGCAGAGTTTGAGAGGCATTGATTCATTCCTCCCTCATACCTTTCTAGGAAAAGATACCATTATCCCCATTCTATAGATAAGGAATGCAAGGGTGAAACAGGTTGGTAACTAGCTCTGCTAAGTCCAGACTCTGTTACCTGAGTCCCTGGTTCTAATGTCTGCACCACACTTCCGAAAGGAAACATAAAGTAAGAGTCTTATGCTGAGGGAGAAAAAAAAAAAAAATCTACCTCCAGTTAACAATCCCGTATGGTTTCTGTAGGGGACGATTGTGAAATGACAGATTTGTAGAGGTAAGGAGGAGATTAGAGATTGCCAGGGACAGGGGATGGAAGGGGTCAGGGAATATGCGACGTTGCTTCCTTATCATCTTGGAAGTTACCCAAATTTATGCATGTGATGAAATCACATAGCACTGCACACACATGCATGCACGTGCCAACACACCTAGGTGCCTATAAAACTGGAGAAAAGGGGCACCTGGGTGGCTCAGTGGGTTAAGCGTCCAACTTGAGCTCAGGTCATGATCTCACAGTTTGTGGGTTCGATCCCCACGTCGGGCTCTGTGCTGACAGCTCAGAGCCTGGAGCCTGTGTCTCCCTCTCTCTCTGCCCGTCCCCTGCTTTCTCTGTCTCTCAAAAATAAATAAACATTAAAAAAATTAAAATATTTGAAACAGCTTTCTAGGTGCGAGTGGGTGAAGGTTCATCAGCAGATGAGCAGGTTGCCAGCTGGAGGCAGGGACCCAGGTGTGGAGGCTGACACCTCAGCGCTAACAGATTTTCAGGTAAACTACGGGGTGTGCTCGTGGAGCATTGAGGAATCGTGAAGACATCAGCAGCTGTGTTCTTTTTACAACTACTAAATAACAGGAGGCATTTATTTTGCCGGAATAGGCGAAATGGTTCCTCATTGGAGCGTTCTCAAATGTAGTCTCCATACTAAAGAAATATCTCCGATCCCAGCCTTGGGCAGTGGGGGTGGGTGGGGGGTGGGAGATGCAAACACATCCCTCAACTTTAGTGTGATGCCTGGGGTCTACATCATATAGGATATACACAAGCTAAGCGGGAGAAATATTCGATGTTGGCAGACCTCGTGAGCCAGCTGCTCATCCTGATGAATGAGAATCAATTCAGCTCTATCAGACGTTACACTGACTTAGTTGACAATTAACTTCCACCAGGATGTGCTTTTCTCTGTGACTTTGGTTTTGCACTGTTCTTATTTCACCTATTTTTTCAGCTATACTTGGTGACTACTCCCTGTTGTTTGTGACCTAGAGCTGACTTAGGCACAGGCTACCAGTGCTTCTCAAAGGTAATATACATGGAGCGCTGTTAAAATGCAGATTTGGATTTGCTAGGTCTCTCTCTACCATGGTCTTCTCTATAAGATTGTGTGGACTGGCATCCTATCATGGAAAAGGGTATGCCAACATTCTGACTCTACAGAGTTGAAACCGAGGAATGCCAGTTTTCCCCAAATGTTGTAATGTGGATGATAGGTAACGAATCCACTAAGAGATAAGAGGAGTAATTACATTATCTATCTATCTAACTCTCTATCATCTATCCATTCATCCATCCATCTACCCATCATCCATCCTGCCCTCCATCCATTCAATTATCTAACATCTATCCATCCATCCATCCATCCATCCATCCACCCAACCATTCACTCATCCAATTATCTATCAATCTACTATCTATCCATCCATGTATTCAATTATCTAACATCCATTCATCCATCCATCCTGCCCTCCATCCATTCAATTATCTAACATCTATCCGTCCATCCACCCATCCATCAAATCATCTGTCTATCCATCCATCCATTCATCCACCCATCCAATTAACCTTCTATCTATCATCTATTTATCATCTGTGCATATGTGTATTCATGTACACACACAGAAACCAAAATACAATAGCCCATAATCATATTCTAAAGAAAAAAATTAACCTTGTCAAAGAGTTGAAAGAACTGGAAATAAATATAATGATAGCAAGTTTTGATAGAACGAATCTTTGGTACTTTCACCAAAATATGTTTACTTTAAACATGAGCTGAGCAGCCCTTCAAACTCAAAACACATATGCCCCCCCTTCCCACCACTCTTAATATACAAAGTAAGAGAAAGTACCTAGCCACTCTAGACTGGCCCTGGACACCTGTTAGATGGGTAACCATGGACAAGGAAGAGAACTTAGAAATTAAACTCTACCTGGTTTGTAACAATGCTTTCTCTACAGTGATTTCTTGGAGTGTACAACAAGCCAGATATCTTGTAGGTTCCTAATCCACATAGAGATTGCCAGGACTGCCTGGTACAGGAAGCACATGCATGTATCTTCCTATCTTACTTCTGTTCCCTTTGCTTGCTAATGATCCATCCCGACACCAAAAAGCATTACTGGTACCACACTGTCCATAATCTCACTTTATTTTTAATCTCTAGATGTCCTCTCTTTGAGTTCCTACATGCTTTCTCTGAATCTTTTCCACTTTTGGTATATGGATTATTTCAGTATCAGTTAGAACTTTGTAATGTTTCATTTTCGTTAAAAGGTTATATTTAAAATAATTTGGATGGCAGGGGCACCTGGCTAGCTCAGTTGGAAGAGCACCTGATGCTTGACAGTCTTGGGGTCGTGAGTTCAAGCCCTACGTTGGGTGTAGAGATTACTTAAATAAATAAACAATTCAAGATTTTTTTAAAAAGTAAAAATAAAATAATTTGGATAACACAAAGGGCCAACATTTTATTACCAACACTTCCTGAAAAAAAAATCAAAGGGCCAAAAGTAATGTCCAGTTACCTGACAACATTTGCATTTGCCTTGCACTTTCTACCACACTGTTTAAAATATAGACAGCTTTGACAGAATCTAGGAGCCATTGATGTAAACACATGTTTTCCTGTATGTAAAGCATACAGTTGGTTTTCTCAATGCTTTATTGCATTTATGATGAGCATGATTCACTGGGGCCCTCATTCCCAGTGGATTTCTTTGGATAGAGCTGCAGGTGCTAAATTCTAGTGAGCAATCATGTCTGTTGCATGCAAATGTTTGCACCTGAAAATGTTGAGGCATATTTTTAGACATGTATTTAAAAGTTAACATTATCATTTTATGTGCTACCCAAGATTATCTGAAACTCTTCTCCTTTTTCCGGGTGGTATATTCAAATGTTAGCTCTAATGGTGATTGGTGGATAACAATATTATTTCCAATGAGTTTTCTTTATTAATTGAGGATAAGATTTGACTGTAAGTATATTTGTAATGCTCAAAACACCCTATGAAATATCAAAGAAAAGAATCGTATGTGTTGTTAGAAAATTTTAAAGTGCTTGAAACATGTTTCAGGCATTTTCCTCACTTAACATATTTAAATAACTTTACATGTTTCCTAATAATAAATAATGAATCATGTCCTTACCATTATTAGGAAGGTCAATGCCTTCCTTTGTGTTCGTAAGAGTCCAGGCATGAACATCAGTGTTTGAAAAATAAGCTGATGTTTAAAAGGAGCTTTAAATTAAAAAAAAAGGCATTGGGGCATCTGGGTGGGTCAGTCGGTTAAGCACCCGACTTCAGCTCAGGTCATGATCTCACAGGGGCTTTGTGAGTTCAAGTCCTGTATCAAGCTCTGTGCCGACAACTCGGGGCCTTGGAGCCTGCTTCAGATTTTGTGTCTCCCTCTCTCTGCCCTTCCCTGCTCACACTCTGTCTCCCTCTCTCAAAAATAAGTAAACATTAAAAAAATTTCAATAAAAAAAGGGATTTAAAAGATGAGAATTATTTTCTGTGACATAGAGAAAGGAGGCATTCATGTTAGTTATTGCCTGATCAAACAGGGTGGTGGGGAGTCTCAAGGGTCCTATGGGTGGTGTTGATAGGAACATGCTTTATTCATAGTGGCTTGGAAAATTTACTACCACTAACAGCCCACCGCCATGCCACCAGCACTACCTGGGTTATTACTGGTCTTATTACTAATGGTCCTAAAATGTGACTAACCTTTCTATCAGGCGGCATTCTCAGGGTTGTGTCTCCAGTAAGTCATTTAGTCCTTGGGGTAATCTTATGTTTTCAGCAGTGTTACCATCCCAATATCATGGATGAGTTCACCACTTCTGGTGGTAGAGTGTTGTATAAACCATGCTCGTGGCTTTGTTCTTGCTCTCTCTGCCTTCCTACTTATCTGCTCATTCCAACTGCTGGCCCTATAGACTCGAAGGAAAAATGGCAGCCTTACAGGGTTTGCTAACCTGCCATCATCATTGGGTAAGGTGGCACCCTGATGCTGCTTCTCCAGTTATACCCTGGTTGATGCACCACCATGATTGCCATGGAGATGGTCTATACCTTGGATGGACTAATTTGTAGCTATTAAAGTCATGTGATGGAACAATTTTTACTGATGCAATAAAATAGGTGTGATATATATTTAAAATTTGTAATGCAGATTGCACCTCTAAAGTAACATACAATCCTTAAGTTTGTTTGCTTGTTTATTCTAAGAGTACAAGGGCAAGTGTACGTGCAAGCAGGAAAGGGGCAGAGAGAGAGAGAGGGAGAGACAGAATCCCAAGCAGGCTGTGCGCTGTGAGTGCAGAGCCTGATGCAGGGCTCCAGCTCAGAACCGTTAGATCATGACCTGAGCCGAAACCAGACACTTAACCGACTGAGCCACCCAGGCACCTCACAATCCTTACTTTGAGAAACAATGAAAACACCACAATAAATATGTATTTGAATACAAAGTTACAGACAATTTTTTATGCTATGTGTTTCAAAAGTTCAGTGAATATTTAAAAATGAATATACTTTACATTTATAATACAAAATATATTTAAACTTATGGATGTTTGTGTGTGATTTTAAGTACCTTTGGTTGTGGGCATGGGAATAAATACACCAAGTCCCTGAATTTCTCCAATCCATTTTAAACCAAATGATTTAAAATTTCTAACTTACCAAAAGATTTTTTTTAGTGTACTATTAAATTCATAGCTTAACTAATTTTCATTGTGTCTCTAATTGCCCGAGTTCCATTTAAAATGTATACCCATGGACAAATAATGAAAGAATAAAGAAATACGAGAAAAAGCTTGGATATCATATCCACTGGAAAAAAAGAAGCCATTAATGAAACCAGTTAGTTTTCAAAAATAAGATAGACAGCTGGTTTGTTGACAAAAGGTGATTCCTTGCCCACTGTGTCTGTATATCTTAGGTTGAATGTTGTTATGCACAAAAAGTTTTATTTACGTCCCTATAAATGCTTTTTCAGATTTTCACACTCCTTAGATGATTTCTCTGCTAGAGCTATGCGATCTAGAAATTATAGTAGCTTTCAACTGTAAAATTTAAATGGATTCTAATGGAAATTTTTCATTAAACTTTTTCTCTGTCTTGGTTTTTTAGGTTTTTTTTTTGTTTTGTTTTGTTTGTTTGTTTGTTTTTGCCTGGCCTATAAATGACTATTTATTCTATATTTTGTCACCAATAAACAAATTCCCTTAACATTAACCCCTTTCTTTTGTCCTTCACACAGACACATTTTAGTATATTTTGACTTCAGTAATATGAAAAAAGATGAGTAATGTGACCCATATTTTTGGCATAATATTAGACATTCAAACTCAAATGCTTTAGCTGATGCATATGATTTTCTTGACACAGAGGGTAACTTTCAGGAGCAGAGAAACCATTTTTCCCAAGCTGTAAATGTGTGTGGGGTCCTGGGAGATGTCTGCCTGGCTTCTATCTATGGAAATCATTATCTGACGATGTGCCATGGTTTTATATACATGTCCCTGTTACATGTTTCATTTACAATTTCAGATATTTTAATACATATTTAATCCATTCTATATGTGTTTTCAAATTCTTACAGGACACCACAAATTCAGGGCCACTCTAATTTCAATGTTAAAAAGAGACATTTTTCACTGTCTTTGACCTCTTTCTGTGAGTTCCTTGCAAATGCTTTCCAATACTGATGAGTATATTGGAACCTCCTTAGAATAGAAAAATACATGGGGTCGATACAGTTTTCTAGGTTGTTGTTTTGGTTTTTGATTTTGTTTTTACATTATTCAGATAAATTGATTTTCATTTTGTTCATATTGATTTGGTTTTGGCTAAAATGAAAATATTATTTAGAAGTTATGAGGGGCAGTCTTTTTATTAAAAAAAAATCATTCTACCTACATGCATGATTTCTTCTAACCAGAGGATTTGTTTATATGTTTGTTTGTTTAAATAGGTGGGGCTTGAATTCACCACCCTGAGATCAGGACTGAGCCAGCCAGGGACTCCCCCTAACTAGAGATTTGTAATCTAATTCTACACCATTGTTGTTGTATTTGCTTATTATTACACAGTAGTTTTGCAATATATTTTTTGCCTTAATCTTCTTATTACCAAAGTTCTTTCAGTTGTAACATTGGAATAGTTAAAGAATATTCAATGTTTGAAATGTTCTTGTTAGACTTTAAGTAGGAATTTTAGTTTAAAAAAAGGGAACCAAACCAGGAATGATATTAATAAGCCTTTGTTTTTTCAGAACAATGCATCTACATATTTTCAAGTATTAATAAAAAGCCAATTTGCCTCTCAAATGCCACAAACACATATTTAAATTTCTCTGGAGAGTTTCACTATTTTTGTTTCAATTTAATTAAATAGCAAGATAGCACTGATTTCATAAATCTCTGAATCAAAGCTCTCTACAACACAATTAAAGAAGGTTTTTAAAGTAAGCGGAACCCTGAAATGCAAGGGGAAAATTCATTATGCTTTAAAGTGAAATACCTTTATTTGAACTGAAATTGCAGGAATAACTCTGATTAAGCTACTGATATTTTACAAAACTAACATCTCTTCATGTTTCAAAACTATTGATTTCAAAGGGATCCCCACACCGAGTGTTATACAACTGTAGGCTTTGCATTTGCCTGTGAGTCCCTAAAATTGAGAAACCATTCATGAGTTGGAAAACTGTGGAGATCTTCCTCTCTACTCCCTTTCTTTCATACCCTACATCTAATCTGTCAGATGAATCCCTTTAGCTAGACATTTCACATATACCAAGAATCAGGTCCCACTTCTGATTGAATTCCATGGCTCACTCCTACCCTGAGCTGCCATGTTCATTCCCATGAATTTCTGCTGGCATCCTTGGTCTCCACACTTGGGCACATCCCCATGACTTTTCTCAGCACAGACTAATTGGTTGCCATTAACTCTTTTTTTTTATGTTTATTTATTTTGAGAGACAGAGTGTGACTGCGGGAGGGGGAGAGAGAGAGAGAGAGAGAGAGAGAGAGAGAGAGAGAGAGAGAGAGAGAATCAGAAGCAGGCTCCAGGCTCTAAGCTGTCATCACAGAGCCCAGTGTGGGACTCGAACTCATGAAGCGTGAGATCATGACCTGAGCTGAAGTTGGTCACTTAACCAACTGAGCCACCCTGGTGCCCCTGCATCAGCTCTTTCAATAGCAC
Source organism: Panthera pardus (assembly GCF_024362965.1). Taxonomy (NCBI): domain Eukaryota; kingdom Metazoa; phylum Chordata; class Mammalia; order Carnivora; family Felidae; genus Panthera; species Panthera pardus. The sequence goes on from NW_026526843.1 coordinate 121,191,133, forward strand.
CTGCTACTCTATTCTATTCTTCTAAAATGCTGCTTAGTCTATTTTTTCTATTCTTTATTGTCTGTGTCTTTTAGTAAAATATAAGACCTTCAAGGATAAGGATCTTTCTTTTGCTCATCAGCACTCTGCCCAAAACACCTGTGTATCAGAAAACAGGTATGCAATAAATAAAGGAGAATGAGAACATGTTTCTCTTAGAACTGAGTTAACTCAGTATTGCATAATACCCAGCGTTGCATAACACCCATAACAGCACCTGATGGCTAAAATAACTATTGCCATTAACTACAAAGCTTTCCACCATCTTCAGCCCTTATGAAAGTATTTTCTCTCTGAACCCCTAATACAATAAAAAGTCAACAACAGACCCATATTGTGACTTTCTAAATGAAGAAGTATTTTCTCTCTGAACCCCTAATACAATAAAAAGTCAACAACAGACCCATATTGTGACTTTCTAAATGAAGAAGGAAATCTTTTCACTTGTGTCACAGCATTAAATGAGGCTGAAATTCAAGCAACACCAAGACTAGAGAGTGGCCCCCACTTTTTGATTGTGGCACAGATTATTTTTGGTATTTGGTAACTGGTTTTATGAAGGAAAAAATCTGAAGGGTCCAAAATATTTAATCATGAACTTAATAAAAGAAATAATGGTGATATGTAGGGTTTTACTTTGCAGATGCCCATAAGGAAACACCAATCATATTGTTTATTGTAGGCATAATAATAAATTCACAAAACTCTTAGTTGCATCGTGATATGGAGACATTGACTATAAATAGGGGAATAATGTATGTGCTGCTGAAGTCAGCACTACGAAAGAGGAATAAAAGAATTTCCTTAGTTTTGAGAAACTGTGATCCTACCATTAAATGTTCTTCTGTGAATTTTATCCTGAAGTTTAGAATTCTCTTAGGTGAAGGGCTGTTTTTAGTGCTGAGAAACCACAGGTGTCTGACATAAAACAGGCATAATTTTGACAAGGCCAGTTCATTTTGAAACACTGTCAGGGAGAGAAACTTAACAGAAGACCATGGGGGAGGGGAAGGAAAAAAAAAAGGTTAGAGAGGAAGGGAGCCAAACCACAAGAGACTCTTAAAAACTGAGAATCAACTGAGGGTTGATCCAGGGGTGGGAGGGAGGAGAGGGTGGGTGATGGGTATTGAGGAGGGCACCTGTTGGGATGAGCACTGGGTGTTGTATGGAAACCAATTTGACAATAAATTTCATATTAAAAAAACAAAAAAAAGAAACACTGTCAGGAAGTATTACTTTTGGAAATGTTAAAAAAGCCAGAATCACTTTTGAAGTAGATATAGAGAGTGCAGGCATCTGTTTCTTTGATCCTTTAAACACACCAAAAGTAGTCACATTTGTATACTGGATATTCCGTATTTTTGGCTGCACAGAATTAGGTACAAATGTAGAGTAGCTGGTAAACGCAGAATACAGCAAGACCTGTGATATCCATTGGTATCAATATTACACATCACATGTTTTAAAGTAAAACATGGTACTTTTGTATTTCTTTACAAAAATAATACTGCTATCCAAAGTCATTTAGAAGCTCAGGAAGTACAAACCACTAATAGATTTTCATGGTCGAGAAATACATATTCCGCGTGAAAAAGAAAAATATTAACATACCAATAGATACGTTTTACCACACCCAACACCAATTCATGGCAAAAACCCTCAGTAAACTAGGAATAGAATGGAACTTTCTCAACTGGATAAAGACTATCTATGAAAAACATACAGGTGACATGATAATCAATGGTGAGAAACTCAAAGCTTTCCCACTGAGGTCAAGAAAGAAGACAACAATGTGTCCTGTCACCACTCCATTTCAGCATTGTCATGGAACTTCTTCCTAATGCAGTAAGGCAGTAAAATGAAATAAAAGGCATTCAGGTTGTGAAGGAAGACATAATACTGTATTTGTTCACAGATGACATGATCGCCTATGCAGAAGATCCAAAATAACCAATAAAAAAAAACTTCAGCAAACAGTAAGCAATGACAGCAAGGTTGTAGATACAAAGGTAACGTACAAAAGTAAATTGTTTTCCTATATACCAGTAATGAGCCAGTGCAATTTAACATTCAAAATAAAATATCATTTATATTAGCATTTCAAAAATGAAATACTTGGTATAAGTCTAACAAAATATGTACAAGGTCTATATGAGGAAAACTACAAAGCTTTGATGAGTAAAATCATAGAACTGGATAGAGGTGGCCCATGATAATGGATAGGAAGATTCAATATTTGTTAGTTCTTTACAATGTGATCTATAGATTCAATGCGATTCCAATCAAAATCCTAGAAGATTATTTTATGGATATTGACAAACTGATTCTAAAGTTAATATCGAAAGGCAAAAGACCCAGAATAGCCAATACAATATTGAAGGAAGGCAAAAGTGGATGATTAATGCTATCCAACTCCAGGACTTACGTAAAGCTACAGTAAAAGAAAAAAATAATAATAATAACCAGTGTGGCGTTGGTAAAGGAATAGACAAATATATCCACGGAACAGAACAGAGCCCAGTAGTAGACCCTCCTGAATATAGACCAACTGATCTTGAACAAAGAAGCAAAGGCAATACCATCAAGCAAAGATGTTTCTTCAGTAAATGAAACAACCAGATGTCCACATGCACAACAAATGAATCTAGACGTGAACATTTCACATGTCATGAAAATGAACCCAAAATGGATTATAGACCTAAAGGTAAAATGCAAAACTATAAAACCCCTAGAAGATAATGTAGGGAAAACCTGGATGATTTTGGGTGTGTGATGACTTTTTAGATCTCACACTAAAGACACAGTCCATGAAAGAAAGAATTGATAAGCTGGACGTCATTAAAACAAACAAACAAACACTTCTACTCAGTGTAAGACAATATCAAGAGAATGAGAACATAAGTCACAGGCCGGGAGAAAATATTTGCAGAAGACACATCTGATAAAGGACTCTTTTCCAAAATACACCAAGAACTCTTAAAATGCAACAGTTAGAAAACAACAACAACAGAAACAAAACTATTAAAAAATGGGTCAAAGCCTTTAACAGACACCTCATCAAAACAGATATGCACATGGCAAAATATGCATATGAAATAGCGCTCCAGACCATAAGTCATGAGGGAAATTATGTGAATTAAAATCACAATGAGATATCACGACACACCCATGAGAAGGGCCAATTACAGAACACTGACAGCACCAAATGTCCCTGAGGATTTGGAGCAACGGGAACTCTCATTCACGGCTGGTGAAAATGCAAAGTGGTACAGCCACTTTGGGAAGACAGTTTTGTGGTTTCCTACAAAACGAAAGAAACTCTTACAGAAGATCCCGCAATGACACCCCTCGGTATTCATCCCCAAAGAGTTGAAAACACGTCTACACAGAAACCTGTATATGAATGTTTATAGCAGCTTTATTCATCATTGCCAAAACTTGGAAATAACCAAGATGTCCATCAGTAGTAGGTGAGTGGACAAATAAGCCATTGGTGTGCCAGATGTCAACAATGCAACAGTATTCAGAGCTATAAAGAAGTGAACTGAGAGTTCATGAAATACTAAGCTAGAACCTTAAATGCACATTACTATGCATCAGCTGCTTATCAAGTGCCTTCACCTGAAAATAATCAATATGCCAAAGCAACATATTTGGGCTTGGTATGTTCTGATTTCCTTCAGTACTTTCACCAAAAGGCAAGCACGAAAATATTAATAATAATCAAAAACTGGAAACAGCCTAAATCTCCATCATCGGTAGAATGGGCAAATAAACTGGGATATTCATACAATGGGATACCACACATGAAATATCCTCGATGGAAAAATAATGTATAAAGTCCCTCCTGGAATAGAGGGCTGTTGTGTCCTCACTTCTGGGGATGTCTCAAACCTTAATTCCGTGCCCTTTGTGCTTGTCACAAGGTTAAGGAGCAAAAAAAAAAAAAAAAAACAAAACCTCATGGTACCTCCAATACCACACCATTTCAGTATCCTTGATTAGTTTGTAGGGCTTCACCTACTGGGAGAACAAATGCATATCACCTCAATTACTTATTTTCTCTCCATAATCATTGATGATGTCACTCGTTCCTTACAATCAAGTAGTTCTTTTTGAAAACCCATATTGTGTTTCTTTAGCTCTCTGTTTATCCTTCTACCCAACCGCTGATATTAATAAAAAATGTATCTCTATGCCCCATCTCGACCACTAGTAAGTCTCTGTCTCTGTTAATGCATTATGAAAATTTTAAATTCATCTTTATTCTGTCAGAACATTCCAAATTTCCTGGCCCACAGACAGCATCAATAAGTAACCTCGGTCTTGCATAGAGGGAGATGTCTAATCTTCCCAATTAGAGAGGTTTAAAAATAAATATATGCAATCTGAATACATAAATATTTAGGGAATTAGATGAAAATTTAAAATCTCTAATTAACTAGCATGCGTTTAAATTTAATATGAAATAACATCTTAATTTAGAAACACTGCTTTATGACATAATTTAACGCATAGTTTCAATACATTTTTAAAAGAATGTCTTCCAAACATGGATAACCAAATGCAATTGTTCATGCATATAAAATTTATTTCCACCTAAGGTATTTGGGTTTCTTTTTAAAGTTTAATTTTCTTTTAGAGAGATTGCACGCATGTGCGTGTGTGTGTGGGAGAGGGGCAGAGAGAGAGGGAGAGAGAGAATTGTAAGCAGGCTCTGCAGTGGTAGCACAGAGCCTAACGCGGGGTTGATCTCACAACCCAGCCCAATGTGGGGCTGCATCTCACAAACCAGAAGATCGTGACCAAAGGCAGAATCAAGAGTCAGATGCTAAACTGAATGAGCCACCCAGGTGCCCCCATCTAAAGAATATTTGAAGTCAAGCAGATTTTCCTTCCTGCATGATGTGGTCACTGGAATTTTACTGCAAGCCACAAGTGCCCATTTCTATAGCATTAGGGCTTTATTTTTCCATTCTACAAACAAAGCCCTACAGTACGATTTTTTTAATGTTTATTTATTTTGAGAGAGAGAGAGCAAGAGAGAGAGGGAGAGGGAGGGGCAGAGAGAGAGGGAGAGAGAGATCCCCAGTCAGGCTCCACACTGTCAGCCCAGAGCCCAACATGGCACTTGATCTGACAAACCATGAGATCATGACCTGAGCTGAAACCAAGAATTGGATGCTTAACCGACTGAGCCACCCTGGCGTCCCATGGTATGACTTTTTATATGGTTTTAAAATGTTTAAAACTCACTTGGGTGTTTTTGTGTGGAAATAACATTAAATATTAAATCACTGATTAGTTATTTGTGATATATATATTAGTAATATTATAAATATTTATATGTAATGTATAATTATATACAGTAATATATATTATTAAATATATATATATAGACTATACATACATATATACTCTATGCTTATATATTATAGTATATATACTATATATTATTACATATAGTCATGTGTCATTATTACTAATGACTAATATATATTACTAATACTTATGTATTAAGTATTATTCTTAGTACTTATGTATTAGTCATTAGTAATAATGATACATGACTGTATATAATTGCATATACTATATATATAATTGGTTAATATAATATGTATTTCATTTCTAATGTGTATATGTTATTATACATAATAATTATATAATATACATAAGAGTATAATATACATAACAATATATAATGTATATTATGTTATAATTTTATCATAATATGTATTTATTATTTATTATTTATTATAATAAATAATATAAATAATTAAATAATAATAAATAATATTATATTTATTATTAAATTATGTATTAAATTATAATAAATAATATTATAAATAATTAAATATTATAATAAATAATATTATAAATAAATAATTTATTATTTATTTGTATAATATGTATTTATTACTAATCAGTTATTACAAATGCATAGTAGTTATCAATATATACATATACTCATATTAGTAACATCAGTTACAAATTAGTAATATGTTATTAGTACTAATGACATATAACTAGAATTATATATACCAGATATGGCATATAATGAATAACTAATATAAATGTAAGTATATAATATTAAATGCATACATATAAACTAGTTCTAAGTAATGATCTATATACAATTGTATAATTATACATGATCTATAGATAACTGTATATCTAGTATAAATAATTGGTAATAACTAATATGTGTGTATACGCACTTATCTGAGGGATTCATTCGAGGCTCATGTACCTTCTTCAGAGATTATATGGGGATTCGGTTTCGGCCAATTGTGGAACACCCCTGTCTCGACTCCCAGTGTGTGGATTAAGTGCATCCCGGACCAGTGTGAACACTGCATCCTGCCCTGTCGGCTCCTCGGAGGCCAGCCCGATTGCTAAGCCTGGACCTGCTGCCTTCCCATGTCATTCTTGTTTGCAGCACGTTGGGAGGAAGACGCAGGGACGGAATGGCGTGGCTATGCTTCTTTTCTGCGTACTCCTGTCTCCTCTTGCTATCCAGGGCAGTGTGTGCTCTGTCTCCCTTTCTCAGGTATTCTGGTTTCCAGGTTTCTGGGAGGCATTCTCCTTGGAAATCCACGTCTGCCACAGAGTGAAGTCTTAGTTTTACTGATGACGTCACTATTGATGTACACACTCAAGGACGTCTTCCTTTTCTCTTCTCTTCTTTTTTCTTCTATTCTCCTCTCCTCTCCTCTCTGCTCTTCTCTTCTCCTCTCCACTCTTCTATTCTTTTTTCTTTTCTTTTGAGGGCTTCATGGCAGTCAATCAGCTCCATTAGTGTTTTGTTGACATTGGTGTTTCCAGTATTGGCTTTGAAAGCAGAGATGGTTTAAAAGAGTCCCAGTCCAGCAGCAGCTGCATGGGGTGTGCATGGGTGACAAACAGAGCAAACTAATACGGGTTCTCCCCTCCTTCAAAAGCAAACCCTCAGGCGACTCCATAGTTCTGCTTTACAGTGATTGTTCTAAATGTTGAGACAGCCCCTAACTTGACCGAAGAATGAGAACCAGATACACAGTCTGGTAAGCTCTGTACATAGTGACGTAGTACATTAGTGCTTATTACTGTGCCGTTTCAGCCCTCCAATTTTAGCCTTCTATTCTCTTGCCATCCTCCAAATAGATCTCGTAAACTGTGTTTAAGAGAGTTTTTAATAAAATCTGTTATGGGACCACCATGTATTGACTGCATTTCAAGCTTTTTAAATTTAAATATAACAGACAAGTCCACACAAGCCTTTTAAATTTAAATATAACAGAATCAGTGAGACCGACACTCTCTAGGCTGTAATCCCAATGCTTTAATTTGAAGGAGATATTTATAACAGGAATAAATGACAGCATATAAACAATGAGTGTAAATGTGGATGCAACCAAGTGGCAGTTCAGTAGGCAAATGGATAAACAAACACTAGTCTGGGGCACCTGGGTGGCTCAGTCGGTTGAGCATCTGACTTGGGGTTTCGGCTCCTGTCACGATCTCACAGTCTGTGACCTTGAGCCCAGACTCGGGTTCTGCACTGACAGGGTAGATCCTGCTTGGGATTCTCTCTCTCCCCCCTCTCTCTCTGCCCCTGCTCCCTCTCTCAAAATAAATAAATAAACATTTTAAAAATAAATAAAATACTAGTCTGTCCACCCAATGGAATGTCATTCAGCAGTAAAAGGAAACGAGTTGAAAAGATATGTAGGAAACTTAAATACATTTTACTAAGTGAAAGATGCTGATCTGAAAAGGTGACAGACGGTATGATTCCATCCAGATGACATTCTGGAAAAGGAAAAACTATGGAGACATGAAAAAAAAAACCACTGGTTGCCTGGGTTTTGGGGGAAGGAGGGATGAACAGGCAGAACCCAGAGGATTTAGGGCTGTTTATGAGAGTTTAATGGTGGATACCTGACATTATACATTTGTATAAACCTATAGAAATGTGTAACACCAAGAATGAAGGCTAATGTACACTGTGGACCTTGGGCATTATGATGGGTCAACAGATCCATCAATGGTAATAGATGTACCACTCTAGTGAGGGGCGTCGATAATGGAGAAGGGTATGCACGTGGCAACGTAGGAAGTATATGGACAATCTCTGTGCATTCCCCTGAATTTTGCTGTGACACTAAAACCGCCCTAAAAATGTGAAGTCTACAGAAAGCATAAGTCTGGGTTTGGCCCACCTGATTCGCAGCTTCGATCCTAACAGTGTGATCTTTGAGGATCCTCTCCGGATCATTCTATAGGCTTGTGCTGTTAGCACGTGACTTCCGAATGCAATGGCGAGTCTTGCCGCTCGTGTGGGAGTTTGGAGGGAGGGGACAGAATACCACTCAGTGGCAGGTATGCAACAGGGCCTGATGTCACCTCCCCATCTCGTGGCAAAGCACACAATGACAGGCGAAAGATCTGCACCGGGAGCCAGCACATGTTTTTGTAAGTTGGAAGACGTCTTTAGGAGAAGTAAATCAGCAATGTCACCAGGCCAACTCTCAATGCCTGACAACCACAGCGTTTCGGCACCAGCTTTAGCTCAGAAGTGGCAGCTGATAATTAAGTCAAAATCTCAACATTTGCTCATAAGGGTCCCTTTTCTCCAACACAATAAAATGAGTGCATGAAATTGCAGAATAATGATGTTTTTTAGGGTGATAACCTTGACCTTGCTCTCATTACAGGGGGAAAAAGTTGGCATCTTGGCTCCTATTAATTATTGAAAAAAAAAAAAAACGCTTGCAAAATTATTAGCCAACAGTAATTTAAGGACAGGAGCATTTACAAGCACAGTTTTCTCCAGCTGGTAAGAGAGGGTGGAATGAAAGACACAAAGTCTGAGAAGGAGGTGATACGCCATCCTGGATTAAAAGATACACGGGGCCTATGATTTCACATCACAATTCTCAGGTAGCTTAGCACATGCGTTATAAGTGAGGAATAGCTTGAATACGTAAGCATTGGAGGAAAAAAATGACAGCAAATGTGTTAGAGGGAAGACTACATCTTTCTTCTCTGAGAATTATTCAGCAGACCATATCCGTATGATATATATTTTTTTTGTTCCGTAGTAAATGTGTACGTAGCATTTAATTCTTTGGGTTAACCACGTCACAAGACCACGTATGGTTCTCCGTTCTTAGTGCTTTGAGGGTAACAGTGGTGTGGACCCCTCTTTGGATGAAGCACTTAAAATGTGGGGAAATGGACATATTATAAGGTCTTCAGCTTCCTTTTTTTGAAGAAGTCAGTACCATGGGTATAACACTTTTTTCTGTGGAGTTTGCTTGATACGCAGAAATCGTATCAAAGGGGCGTACTGCTCAACTTCCCTAAAATCTGGGTCAGTAATCTTTGGTTTTCTGTGCCTAATGCCTGTGTAATCCGTAATCTATTTTTTCTATGTTTTATTTATTTTTGAGAGAGAGAGACATGGTGTCAGTGGGGGAGGGCAGAGAGAGAGGGAGACACAGAATCCAAAGCAAGCTCCAGGCTCCCAGCTGTCAGCACAGAGCCGGACATGGGGCTCGCACTCACAGACCTCAAGGTCATGACCTGAGCCAAAGTCAGATGCTTAACCAACTGAGCCACCCAGGTGCCCCCATAATCTATTTTAATGTATGCAATCTACTTAACCTATGGCTGGATTAAGAGGAGAATGATCTGGACTCTGTGCATGTTAGTATTTATATGTGTTTGACTCACTTGGAAGCAAAATTTGAGGCCACATTTTTATCAATTTTTTGATAAAAATTTAACAATGTTTTAGGCTCAGTTGTATCAATCACGCCTGGTGTTTTTGTTGAAACCATCTGACAGCAGTAATAATATAGCTAAGAATTGCCTTGTACATATCGAGACTCAGTTCGTGATTGGATAAAGCTTTTCATTCATTGCAACTTTTTTTTTTTTAACATTTATTTATTTTTGAGACAGAGAGAGACAGAGCATGAACAGGGGAGGGGCAGAGAGAGAGGGAGGCACAGAATCGGAAACAGGCTCCAGGCTCTGAGCTGTCAGCACAGAGCCCGACGCGGGGCTCGAACTCACGGACTGCAAGATCATGACCTGAGCCGAAGTTGGCCGCTTAACCGACTGAGCCCCCCAGGTGCCCCCATTACAACTTTTAAAATGTAAAACTTCAAGGGCACCTGGGTGGTTCTGACAGTTTCCCAGCTAACTCTTGGAAGGTGAAGAGCCCTTAGTACATTGTATGTTTTCGTATGCAATCTGGTTTTGTTAAATTATGTTTACACATCAATTATTCTTGTTTGTTTTGTTTTCTTCTTTTGAATTTTAAGTGTGAGTTTACATACATCTGCTAAAAATGGATGTAAATGAGGCACAGAGGCACGTACGACAGAGTAGAAAATGTATGAAATGAGATGAACGTACTCTGGCTGGGAGCATCTTTTCTCACGAAAAATAAAACTTCTCTTCCTCCAAATTAACCCAGCGGCCAGAGTGTGGATTCAAATAGCTGTATCTTGACGTCACTCGCTTAAAGGTATTTCAAATGTTAAGTGCTCACATTCCTCCTATAAGTCTGCCTTTCTTTCTCTCGGAATACATCACCATGTCCAAAAATGATCAGACAGAAAACCGTGCGTCCCCACGAGACTCCTGTCTTTCCCTCAGGCCACACACCAACCCCCTATCAGTCGTTGGTCTATACTATGGGCTTAAAGAAATGTCTGCAGGAGGGATCAGCCGCTGAGTCTGAGATACATGGCAGAGACCACATCATCTCCAAATTCTGGGACGTGTGGGAGGGGGATATTACAAATGGTTTTTTGAGGAGCCACCAAAGTCGTAACCACAGGATGTGAATCGCCAGGGGCCCAATGCAAAAGAAGAAACATGAGGGAGAATTCCTGGACACAGAAGGCACAGAGTCCTGGCCACAAGCCTCGCCCATGCTGGGATCTGAAACCACATTGGATATTTCCTTTCATGTGCTGTCTGTATTTTTTTTTTAATGTTTGATCTTTTTCTTTAACTGGAAAGTCACCTTTCCAAGCATTGGATGACTCAAAAATAGGAACGAAATAAATAATTCTAAATGTTAAAAAATTCGCGCTTCAGAAAACAGATATCGGGAGTTGTAGGGAAATTTCTACAAAATCAAATTTCTTAACTTGGGTCTTAAAATAGCTAACACTCCTCAAGGAGAACCCTCTGTGTGTTAAGAGAGTCTAGTACCGTTGGGGACACCTGGCTGGCTCGGTTGGAAGAACACGTGACACTTGATCTCAGGGTCATGGGTTCGAGCCCTACTGGGGTATAGAGATTACTAAAAAAAAAAAAAATAAATAAACAAACATAAAAAAAAATAAAAGAATAGTATCTGTGATGTACCAGGGAAATTGCAATCACGCTCCTTGACCTTACCAAGAATTTTGCCAATGAAAGGGCTCAGATAGAATCATTGGTATTAACAATTCTCTTGCCCCTCATTTTCTGCTAGGGATAATTAGGTTAGTAAAAGCTAATTAACTAGCTCGTATCAAAACTGCCATCCAGGAAGAAAGCTTCAACTCCATCCCGCCAATATGCAATCACACGCCTTGCATTGCACACTATTTTACCTGAGTATCACGTATCACATTGGTGGGCGTATAAAATATTGGCCAGTTCCCAAATGGCGCTTACAAAACGTGTGGAAATGTGTCAACATGACGTGATGTGGGGGCTTCTCATTGTGGTCACATTAAGAATGTATTTTAAATAACATTGAATATCAGGTGGTAAAAGCTTATTCTCACATAAATTCTGCCAGTGTCAGAAGTATTTTCATTGTGAAGGCTTTTCTCTCCTTTCTGTGACATACAAAGGCATCATCGACTGACAAAAAAGAGAAATCAGTTCGAAACAGCGTTTTGCAAAAGGTTCAAATATCCATTTCAGGAGAAATGTGCTAATGCCTTCTAGAACACCACTAGTCACTTCTTTTGGTGCTAAATCCGTAGCATTCTAAAAATAAATTATAAAGTAGGCTGTCCTATTGAGGCCAAATTCTGTTTCCTTTCGACTTGGATATTCTCCTTGCCACCTGCCTCCGAGGAAAAAGCCTGTCTTCACAAAGCAAATGAAGACTTGACACAATTATGTCAAAAGTGGGTGTCAAAAGATTATTTCCGTCTATTTCCCCACTTAAAATTGTTATTTCACATAATTGCATTATTTATAAATTATAAGTATGCAATTAGACTTGAAGTACCTGTAATATGACCGAGTTCTCATCTCCCTGATGGTGATGTAGAGAGACGTGAAACGTGGATTGCATTGGACTAGAAATTCAATTTTTCCTGGTTGGTTTTCCCAGGGTGTTCATGCAATGACAGGGCCATGCATTTGCAGAGCGCTGGAGCTCCCCGGCTGCACTGGCTGACTTCACTGCACACCTTTGACGTGGGCACAGCTGGTAAGGTCTACATCCAACAGCCTGGGGCTAGAGGCAGGGATTTAATTTGACAACAAGGAGCTGGGCTGGTAAGTTGAACTCAAGTCTTTGGCTTTCTGTGAATCCAGGCTGATTTCTTTTTTAAAAATTTGTTTCAGAGAAACTTTTGACCCTGGAATAATTTTTAGATTTGCAGATAAATTCCCAATGACAGCACAGAATTCTCATATATAACCCTCAGCCAGTTCCCCCCTCCATGAACATCCCGCATAACCACGCTTCTCTGGTCAAAGCTATGATGCAAATATTGGTGCCCCCTCATTAATGAGAGTCCAAATTTATCAAACTCGTGTTGCCTTCTTAAATAGATAAAGATGTGCCAGGTACCTGTTATATGCCAGGATGGTGCTTTTTATGTGCATTTTCTAAATAAACCCTCGAAGTAACAGATGTGTATGTTGAGTCTGAGGCTGGTGGGTCCAACTGTCTCAAGGTTGGGTAACCTACACTTGACTTATCCAGGATGGAAAAAGAGGACCATCTTACCAGAAGACCGTATTAGCCTCATTTCTCTACTGTGTTGATGTTCATCTTTATGAGTAAAATATGTTTGCTGATGAATCTGCCTTTTTTTTTATCATTCTTGTTCTTATTTAAGCCAATTATGTATTATATTCAAAGTCTAGACAACAGATAACATGCCTCACCTGCCCAAACTCTCAAAACGGAGTAGGTTGAATTTTAACAGGTGGAGGCTTCCATTCAACAGAGGCAAGAATACTTTCTAGGTAAACTTTAAGACACGATCAGAAATGACTGAGATCATAGAACAATTTACAGTATCTCTTTAGAATCTAAACATGTTCATGTAAAACAACCACCAACCCACAGTAACTTTCAGCGGGGTTAAGGTCAATCTTGATGGCTGTGTTTGCCAGCTGTATTGTCATGAGTAAGGGCAAGTTTCTTCAGGGAGTTACATAAATCCGAAATGCAGCACAAAAATAGCATTTACAGATTGCACATTGATAAAAATAAGTGTCTATTTTATAAAACCATATTTTTAAAAGGTGACGCTTCCCTTGGATAATAATTTGGTGTTTGGAAGACAATACTGTTGACTTTTATCTATGAGTATTACTGTTCTTGTAACCAATGTGAGTACATGCTTATTACGACACGAGAGTGCAGCTTGCTAAATGTCCCAGGATGACGTACGCATAGAAATCTATGACTGAGGGTCAATCTGTGCACTACCTCCTAAAGCTGACAATGATTGGTTTACCTTACAAAATTCCATCAACCAACTATTTGTTTAAACAATCATCATTTTCCGAGTATCAGTTTGGTCTCCGAGAAAATAACATGCCCTAGTTCAAGATTACATATTCAAAACATAATCTCCTTAACTTAAGAGGTTATAAAATTGCGGGGCACCTGGGTGGCTCAGTTGGTTAAGCGTCCGACTTAGACTCAGGTCATGGTGTCACCGTTCGTGAGTTCGAGTCCTGTGTCGGCCTCTGTGCTAACAGCCTGGAGCCTGCTTTGGATTCTGTGGCCCACTCTCTCTCTTTGCCCCTCCCCCCCACTCACGCTCTGTTTCTGTCTCTCTCATCAATAAATAGATAGATAGATAGATAAAATTGTCTCCTGCAATACTTTTTCCAACTACGTTGCTGTGTTGATGTAGATTCGTTGTGGAAAATACCAGAAATTCTCTTCAGATGGATTAAGGAAAATGGAACACGAATGCCTCTTAGGGAAACCACTGACTTCCTTCCTTTCCCTCCATAAAACCTATGATGAATGATCTGTATTAGAAATTGCTTCACCCATTACAAATGGTTAAACCAACAGAAGGATGCCCAATTTAAACTTATTTGCCAATAACTTGACCTCTTTATACATCGGACTTAAGTGCCATCACGAAAATCAATGGCTATATTTTACTTGTCATTTGCTTTTGCTTTAGAGTCGGGTCCTGTGCATTTGCCAGTCTGCTCTTTTTTTCGTATGTGTGGTGTCTTTTTATTACATCATAGTCCCTAGAGGAATGTTGAAGAGTATCCAAAAATAAATTAACAAATACCTCGCTCAGGTGATTCATGTTTTGTTTTTAATGTCCTCTCTAGAATGGCTGGGAAAACCAAAACTAAAAATCTGCTCTGGCGATTTGTTTTTCCCCGTCTGCACATTTGTGTGTGTGTGTGTGTGCTGTCCATCCCTGGGAAAGAAGGGTGATGTCTTTGTGACTCCTGGAGAGAGCCTAATGGCAAAATCTCTGGGAGAATAACAGCCTGTGCTGATAACATCCCTCCCTTCCCGGGGAATCTGGGCCGGCTGATCTTCCCAGGCAAACTCCTTCCAACATGCAGCCACAATTAATTATTCCTTGTTGTCACAACACACCCAAAATATCTCATGAGTTGTCAGCCTGCCACTGTGGAGAGGTGACACATTTTGACAACTACCGTTGATTTTGCAATTTACATTGCATGTGACAAGCGCACTTTAAGATAGAAGTTTCTGCCTGTTCTTTGTTTTGACCCTTTCAGTTTTCCACGCGAGCTAATTTTTCCGGTTATGGTCATGATGCCGGATTGGGGCTTGGCCTCCAAAGGACATCTTTGGTCTCCTAGAGAATGCAACAAAGTGGTGGGTGGGCAGGGGCGGAGACAGTATCTGCTGGCTTCAGTAAGTGGAAAAGCTGGTGGCAGGGGCCTACTGCTGTCCCAATATAGCGAGGCCATCTGCAGATATGGGGATCCGCGGCCATGACACATTTTGGCGATTGGCATTCTTGAGAGTTTGCAAAAAGTGAGTTCACCATAAACAAGCCTAGATGATTCTAGTTGCACCAGACTTAGAAAAGTCCTTGCTACCATTCATTATACAAGGTTCTCATTTAAAAAAAAAATTTGTGTGGTGTCATTAAATGGTAAATCAAAGAGATTGCTAGTGTCTTTACAAAGTTAGTCAAAGTGTTCAAGTGTTTGATTTAAAAGTAATACAACGGTAGGATTGGGGAGGAAGAGAGAAGAGAGAAGGGTCCCGTGTGAGGTCAGTCGGGTGGAGCCCCTCCTTCTTACCTGGGGAGCAGAGAAGACGGTGTAAGAGAGGCTCGGAGGTGTTATCCATACTGCAGATGTCCTTCTACACGAGGCAGCAAGCCATACAGGGGATGCGCACGTCCCTAAAATTATACCTCTAGAGAAAATAGGAAAAAACATTTGGCTTTAAGACTGTATCAGATACCCGACTTTACACGTACTAGCATGACACATTTTTTCTTAGAAGTTTTGTCTTTTCTGTGCATACCCATGGATGGTGTAAACGGGAAATCAAAAGGATGTCATGCTCTCCTACATGTGCCCTTGGTCTATTTGGTTAATCAGTAGGACATGGTTTCCTTCATCCATGTAGGAAGCACGGTAAATCTAGGGTGTTGCCAAAGACACAAATTATGCTTTACAATTGCATTGAGTCCTATGACCTATCATCATGGTGATGAAACTCATTGATCACATATCAGGCCGTTCATAAGTTTAATACATGTTCTGGAAAACATTCATCACCAAAGGCAATGCACATAATTTTAATTGGCACAGCCCCTGGATGCTTCAGGTGCAAATGGTAAGTCACACATGATGAGAATCACTTTGAAAGAACTTCCTTACTGGTGTTCACTTCAAATCCCAGTGAATTTTTCTGTTCACGGTTGTCCCAGGCAGCAGTAAAGGGAAAGCTCTGTGTTTCTCTTCTTCATGGAAAGCAGGGGTGATTCTAAGATGCTCAGTAAATCACAGCTCAGCAGAGATAGTTGAACAGAAAAAAAAAAAGACATTCAATAAGCCCGACTTTTAAACAAAAATGTTTATTTATTTGAGGAAGAGTGAGGGTATGGGGGTAAAGAGAGGGAGAGAGAGAATCCCAAGCAGGTTCCATGTTGTCAGTGCAAAGCTGGACGTGGGGCTCAGTCCCATGAACCATGAATCGTGAGATCATGACCTGAGCTGAAATCAGGAGTTGGACGCTTAACCAACAGAGCCACCCAGGTGCCCCTCGATCCGCCTGATTTTAATGAACATCTACTACATGGCCCTGCGTTACAGCCAGAAACAGAAGAGACTGCATTCGTAGAAATGGTTCCCTCAGTGGAGCTGAACAATTGATGATAAGGAACCCCAAATCCCAGTTGGGTGGTTGGGAGTCACAAGGGTGTGATGGCATGCTAATGTAGACGCCATGGAATTAGGACATTCCAGCAGCTCTCTGAAAGATGAGTATTGTAGCTCGTCTGGCATATGTCCCATCCTTCTTGGGAGAGTCCTTGGTGTGCTTTTACTGTATTTAAGGTTGGCTCTCAGCTGCTCAGCCTTGGGGTCTGGATGAATCACGTTTTTGTTTTTTGTTTTGTTTTGTTTTGTTTTAAGCAGGGCACAGGGTTGCCATCTGTGAGTCCAAAATCTTGTCTTCGGCTCCCATTTCTGAAATGAACAGCACTGTGATTCCTGGTCTACCCAGTTCCCTGGGGAAGGAAAGGCAAGGTGAGACCATGTTTGGTGGCCCTTTAAAGTTTGCTTACTTATGTAAACTCTCTGGAAGACCAGGCGTGCTGACGTGCCTGGACACAAGGTAAACAATCCAGAAATCAATCAAGACTTGAATCTCGTTTCCCCCTTCATGTCCTGCCTAAATCCAAGCCCGGCATGTGGAGAAATGTATAAGCCACTGACTGTGAATAATAAAAAGTGACACATACGAGCATGGGCCAAAATATCTGTCCAGCCATGTTAAATCGAGGTGAGAAGTGTGTACTTGAAAATACGACACTTGCTGGAAAAAAGGTGTGAAACAGAAGATGATATCGATTCAGGAATGGAATGCAGGGCTCATGCTTTGCTTAAAACACACACACACACACACACACACACAATGCTTAAATTACTTCATTTAAAAAAAAAATTTTTAACGTTCATTTATTTTTGAAACAGAGAGAGACAGAGCATGAACGGGGGAGGGTCAGAGAGAGAGGGAGACACAGAATCCGAAACAGGCTCCAGGCTCTGAGCTGTCAGCACAGAGCCTGAGGCGGGGCTCGAACCCACAAACCATGAGATCATGACCTGAGCCAAAGTCGGCGCTTAACCGACTGAGCCACCCAGGTGCCCCTAAATTACTTTAGATAAACACTGTGTACTGCGTTCCTTTTAAGGAACTATAAATTCTTTTTTTAAGTTCTTTTTTTCTTTTAAGTTTTTATAAGTTCTTTTTCCTTTTAAGAAACTGTAAGTTCTTCAGCTCTCTATACTTTATAGTACTAGCGACTTTTACTGCCCATACAATTGTTGTCATTAACTCTACATAAACACGTACATGATGCTGTCATTTTTTTCTCTTTGATCTGTCAATGTTTTCGAGCTCCTTCTTCAGCCAAGAGGCCACAACTTGACTCTAAGGGTGTGACTTCTGTCTCTCTCAAAGCTTTTTTGTCCCCAGGGGGCACCCATGGTCTGACTTGAATAATCCATTCAGATGCAAATTATTTCACCTGGGCAGGAGTCAAGAGCACTTGGGCACGGAGACTCAGTCCTCACTTAAAATGCAGTCCCTCAAATCTTAGGTCACAAAAGGAAAAACAGGTGTTTTATAATGACTTCCTGACAAGGTACAAGTGGGGAGGGGTCGATGGGAATGATGGTCACATTACAAATGAAACGGAAACTATGGGGCTATAACAGCCATGGGCTAATGATGTGTTTTGGTGGCAGCTGGTTAATTTAGGAAGCATGGGGAGAAATCTGGAAACAACCAGTTACTGATTAAGCTTGCTAAGAAAGAGGAACTTGTAATCTTTCTTTCTTACCAAATCAAAAACAGGACAGCCAGGATGATGGATTGAGAGTACTTCTGACTTGCTCTCTCGGGAATAATCACAATATTTTGTGGGTTACACTAAACCCTGCATCACAGGTGCCAAGATCTTTCGTGGCAAAAAAGTACCAGGTCAATCAAGGAGGAACGTTGTCCTTTTGCGTTAGCATGATGGGGCCACGTTTGCATACTTGTAGTTATAATGCCAAAGTCACTCAAGTACAATAAGGGTCCCACAGACATAAATATTTGTATTAAAAATTATTTCCCACTAAGCTTGAATGTCTCCTCAAATACCTCAGACCTGATTTTGCAGGTAATGACCTGCCAAAAAGAATCCAATCCAAACACAACTTGAGAGACAGTGTTGTTATAAACCTGTTTTTAAAAGAAGGTATGCATGTCTTTAGATACTCATGGCATGGTATACTGATGCCTTGTGATATATTTAGAATAACAAACTGAAAATTATTTTGAAACTGCATAGATGTGTGCACACACATATACACCACATACACACATAGAGAGAGATTTCTAAACTGCATATATATATATGTATACATATAGTGTATACAGAATATGTATGTACTCATGTATGTATACCTATATATAGGGAGAGAATTATAGGTAAATAGATACATAGATAGATATGTGGATAGATGGATGGATGGATGGATGGATGGATGGATGGATAGATATAGGGATGGATAGATACATAGATAGATAGGTCACCTATATTATATATGACATGTGTTGCATAATTAAGGTTCCCAGTTTTAATCCAAAAGTGAATTTATTGCTTCCAGGAATATATATTATATATAATAATATATTACAATATACCTACATATCAAGAACACACACATACACATATATAAAACATACATCTATATACATATATGTAACATGCATATTTACATATATGTGTAACAAATGTATAGAACAGAAATGAAGCATACCCATATAAACATGTATTAGAATATATACTATAATGTATAAATTCAGAATTGAAGGTATGATTTTCTCCATTTCCAGAAGAAGAATTTGAAATGTAGCTCTTTAAACGTGTTATAAGCTGTTATAAAAACTGTAAAGAATATAGCCGAAACCTGCTTCTAGACACCAAAAACTACTATCTGTTCAATACAGCACTTACTGCCCCCCAAGCCCCACATATATTTCAAGCACTTTTACTTTTTAAATTCTACATAGGAAATCCCAAAGCTCTTGTAATAGGCATAAATAGCATACCTCTTAGGGATGTCAGAAAAGGCAAGAGGATCCATAGAGATAGTTATGGAGTGTTCCAATAAAAAGAATCATGTTCAGGCACCTGGGTAGCTCGGTCAGTTAAGCCTCGACTTTGGCTCGGGTCATGAGCTCACAGTTTGTGAGTTCGAGCCCCGAGGTGGGCTCTGGGCTGATAGCTCAGAGCCTGGAGCCTGCTTCAGATTCTGTCTCCCCTTCTCTCTCTCTGCCCCTTCCATGCTTATGCTCTGTCTCTCCCTCTCTCAAAAATAAACATTAAAAAAATGCAGACCTTCAAACTCTAAATAATCGAGTAAGAGGATATGTTCTACAAGTGACTACAAATCAAAAGTAGTTTGAAGAAAAGAGACCTACCAGTCAGTGTCTGGAAAGAAAAAAATAACCCCAAAGACTAAGTGCTTGCTTGCAGAGCTCTGCTTCTAGGTTAAAGCGTCTAGGAACTTAGCAAACCGCGCAATACCTGGGAATCGTGAAGGTCAGTTCTGGCAAAGTTTCGAAATGGAATTTTTGTGGGGTGATCTTAATGTAGAAACATGGTTTCTGGTGTGAGGTTTGTCACTGACACGGGCTTGCTTTCCAAGATATGGGGCTCCATGATTGGGCAGGTTTTGGTACCACTGTTCCTGGTGTGATGCTGACATTGATAGATCAGGGTGGGGTTTTTTGTTGTTTGTTTGTTTAATATAATTTATTGTCAAACTGGTTTCCATACAACACCCAGTGCTCATCCCAACAAGTGCCGTCCTCAATGCCCATCACCCACTTTCCCCTCTGCCCAACCCACCATCTACCGTTAGTTTGTTCTCAGTCCTTAAGAGTCTCTTATGGTTTGCCTCCCTCATTTTCTGTAACTTTTTTTTTCCCCTTCCCTTCCTCCATGGTCTTCTGTTAAGTTTCTCAAGATCCACATATGAGTGAAAACATATGGTATCTGTCTTTCTCTGCCTGACTTATTTCACTCAGCATAATACCTTCCGGTTCCAACCACATTGCTGCAAATGGCAGGGTTTCATTCTTTCTCATTGCCAAGTAATATTCCATTGTATATATAAACCACATCTTCTTTATCCATTCGTCAGTTGGTGGACATTTAGGCTCTTTCCATAATTTGGCTGTTGTTGAAAGTGCTGCTATGAACATTGGGGTACAAGTGCCCCTATCCATCAGCACTCTTGTATCCCTTGGGTAAATTCCTAGCAGTGCTATTGCTGGGTCATAGGGTAGATCTATTTTTAATTTTTTGAGGAACCTCCACACTGTTTTCCAGAGCAGCTGCACCAGTTTGCATTCCCATCAGCAGTGCAAGAGGGTTTCTGTTTCTCCACATCCTCGCGGGGAGTTTTTGAAACCAGTTCTGGTGTTTCATGTGGCTGTGGACAAGGAATAATCAGTCTCCCCCTGTCCCTGATTTTGAGCATAAGACCTTTCTATTCCCATAAATTTCCAATGCATGACCACATACACTCTGTTCCCTTGGTCCATTTTACCTCCCAATCCTCTGGTTCACATGTCCATATCTGAAATTGTCTATCTTGGCTCTCTTTGGCCTCCACAACTCAATGTAACCTGTGTGGGTTTCTGCTTTCAAATTTTGTCAAAATATGCCTTATTGTGAGTATCAATTTTCTATGCAAGAATTTCAGGGGTCCCATAGTCCTTTCCATGTAAGAACTTCAGGGGTCCCATAGTCCTTTCTATGCAAGAATTTCAGTGGTCCCATAGTCCTTTGTATAAAATTCAAAATGTAATAGGCACACAGCCATCTACAAAAAAGACAAAACCAAGGACAAAAAACCCCACAGAAATCTAGTAACTGAGAAATAGTGCTGCTGACACTGCTTACATGCGTGGATAACCGATCACGCCTCTCTCTAGAAAATGTTTTGCTTGTAATTTGAACATCGTTTTTAGGTTAAGAGTTTTACGGTATTGCTAAGATGTAACTTTAATGAGCCTTTCTGTGTCTCCAAAAACCATATTCATTGATACCTTTTCTGTCTTCAATTCTTATGGTGAATGTGGGTGAAATCAATGTTTTGGAGTAAAACTTCTAAACGAGGAAACAAAAGTATTTCAAAACCCTCCTTTCATTAGGAAGACAATGGATTCATATGTTGTTTGTGTTTCTGATAGACACTTATTCAGGAGAAGCTTGTGGCTTTCCATTTAGAAATGATAAAAAAAAAAAAAGTCCCATCCACCACAGGGTTGTCCTCAATATCCCTTCCACTCTTCATCTTCAGTTAATATGCCAAATTCTTTGTCCAGCCCTGGCCAGGAGGAGCACAGGCTACCTTTTTCAGTGCCTCCTGGGCTTAGGGGTGGCCATGGGACCACATTCAGGACAATGTAAGCGTGATTCAGTGATAGCCAGGAAACATCCTGGAAACAGAGATGTGATGAAGGATCCACCCAGATCTAACTTGGATCCATCCATATATAACCATAGGTTATGCATCAGTCTTAAACCATGAGAACACACTGGCAGGGAAAAAGGCAGAAGAATCTTTCATGGTAATGCCATCCCCTTCCATGCACTCCCAGGGAAAATATCTCCAGCTGCTTAATGGTGGTAGATACTATTCTTTCTGTCCAAAGCACTGGATATGTAGCACTTTTTGCAATTCTAAGCAATGCAAATCCAGTTTTAAATACAGTTTCTATCTTAAAATGGTAAAAGGAATTCTCCCGTGTTCAGTTGACCCTTGAACAATGCCAGGGGTAGGGGCACTGACCCTGTGTGCCGTCAAAACCCCATGTATAACTTTGGACTCCCCTAAAACTTACCTATTAATAATAGCCTACTGTTGACCAGAAGCCTAACCAATAAGTCAATCAATACATATTTTGCATGTTATATGTATAATATACTATATTCTGACAATAAAGTAAGCTAAAGAAAATGTGATGAAGAGAGGGGAAAGTGGGTGATAGGCATTGAGGGGGGGCACCTGTTGGGATGAGCACTGGGTGTTGTATGGAAACCAACTTGACAATAAATTATGTTTAATATAAAAAAAAGAAAAGAAAATGTGATGAAGAGAATCATAAGGGCTAGAAAACACATTTGCAGTTCTGTACTGTATTTATAGAAAAAATATCCCCATACAAGTGGACCCACACAGTTCAGATCTGTGTGGTTCAAGGCTCCACTGCATTTCCCTTCTAAAGTAATTTATTACAGCCTATGTTTCTATGGCTACAGTTGAATAAAACTGGATTCACACGGTTTCA
Source organism: Panthera pardus (assembly GCF_024362965.1). Classification (NCBI taxonomy): domain Eukaryota; kingdom Metazoa; phylum Chordata; class Mammalia; order Carnivora; family Felidae; genus Panthera; species Panthera pardus. Next base: position 121,213,964 of record NW_026526843.1, read on the forward strand.
ACACACATGTGATATCCACACCGTGTGATATAATGAACATAATGCATATTTATGGAAAGACAATCAGCCCTGAAATTTCTGGAATCTGAATGCTCCATTGTGGGAGATCTATTTTAAAAAAAATGACTGCAGTTCAGACATACTCTATTTTCAGAAGCAAAATTCAAATTGTATGCTTTGTAACTTCTTACTTCTGTAATTGATATTGGCAATGTCAACTCTTCCGATATTTGTGTAGGACAGGTAGGTAAATGTTTGGGATTTCAGGCCGGTGTGGCATCAGGTACGCAGAATGACATTTTTTTTTTAAATAAAAATGTGCTCTAGATGTAAAGCTGATGTAGGGTAGAGAAAAAGATGTCTTTCTTATACATGCAAGAGTGTTGCTGTGTCTGTTTGGTTAAACTATTGAAATAAGCAGTATAAACTGACTGTCTTTAAATATCACGCCTGACAAGGATTGGAGGTGATTCAAAGGCTTAGAGGAAGCTCAAAATGTTTACAGTCCTTTCTCAGAGGCCAGCAGGTGGACACACACATGATGCCCCACTTTGCAAAGGTTCAGCTAGGGGTGAGAAGGCAGTGGCAATGCGGCATAGCACTACAGAGCATCTGTGTGGCTTTGGAGAAGAGGTGGTTATGTGACCACGTCTGGAAGAAGGAGTCTACACTTGCCTGGCATTGAACCTTTTCTTTGAGCTGCTACATGCTCTCATCCACCTTCTCCCAGATTCCAACTCAATCAATCTTACTGCTGCCTTTGCACTGTGTTCATGGAGCCTAAGGCATGGACGTCCCCAGGAAATGGAAGAGAATGAAAAGATATGCCAAAGAAGGACATGGGTGGGTGTTATAAAGAGGGTGGTGAATGCATATTTATGATGTGATTGAATATGTTAATTAATCGATTGTGCAAGTAGTTAGTGGGAAATATTCTGCGGTTACCCAGCAGGGCCTATTTTGAGGCATTGCAAGGGGACTGAATATGAGGGCATTTGCAGATGCCTCGTTAAACATAGCAAATTGAAAACTTATTTCCCATAAACCCACAAAAAAGAATGTGTAAGTAAGAGGCAAATTTTTTCAAGACAGAAATAGGACAGCAGATGACCACGTGTTAAGATTTCAACAAAGTAACACAAGCTGGAAAGCAGATGGATGAATCCTAATGTCTCCAGATTGGAGAAACTCGGAACGCCTCATCCTCGGGAGAGTAAAACTAGGAAATAGGACAACTCTTGACCCTAAACGCCAGAAATGCTTGGAAATTGGTGAGACCAGAAGCCTCTGGTGGTGAGGTGTCAGGTAGAGCTAAAGCAGGACTTTCCTGAAAAATGAAATCTCCCAGCCCCAGTCCATCCCACGTGGCTGGAGAATCACCTCCTACTGGACCTGGCGGGGACCTAGGGGAAATCGTGTATCTCTTGAGGGGACTCCATTCTTCCAGACACCAGCTACAGCTCGTGGAGCAGGGTGGAGTCATACAGAAAATGGGCACATTAAGGGAAAGTCACACACCACATGCTGAGCGGCTCAGCCACTTTCCACACTGGATTCTCAAATTGCTGACAGCAGGGGTTAAAATACTTCTCTCTAGGAAAACTGAGAAGTCCAGAGAAAACAGAAACAGATACTGATATTTACATGTCCCCACTGAAAACACATGTCCCCAATTGAAGTGTAAGTCTCAATGACTTAGCAAAATCTCTCCAGTCACATACACATTCCAGTCTGTTTTGGTGCAATTAAGGATCAGCCTTAATTGGTGGTACTCTACCCAACAGGAGAGAGACAGACGAAGGGACTGCTACAACAGTCGTTCTCAAAGTATGGTCCAAGAGCACCTGGGGTTGCACAGAATCAAACCTTTTCATAAAAATAATGGGACTTGAGGGGCGCCTGGGTGGCTCAGTCAGTTAAGCGTCCGACTTCAGCTTGGGTCATGATCTTGCGGTTTGTTGAGTTCGAGCCCCGCATCGGGCTCTGTGCTGACAGCTCGGAGCCTGGAGCCTGTTTCAGATTCTGTGTCTCCCTCTCTCTCTGCCCCTCCCCATTCATGCTCTGTCTCTCTCTGTCTCAAAAATAAATAAACGTTAAAAAAAAATTAAGAAAAAAATAATGGGACTTGACTTACAGTTTGCTTCCCTTTTTAAAAAAATTTTTTGAGAATGTACTGAGACGCTTACCACAAGTTATGTGGCTTTAGATGTCACAACAGGCAAAATGCAAAAGGCAATAGCAGGCCCCAGGTGTGTTTCAGGAAGCTAGACATTAAGAAGAGTTGCAGGAATGTAAGTAAGACATGGTGTCTCTTCTAGTTTTCTCTTTTTTGGAAAGCAGTTATTTCTAAAATTATTCCATTAAAAACACAGACACCACATTTATTTTTGTGATTTAAAACTAAATAAATGAAGAATGGTTTTAGAAAGCCTTAGTTGTAATTTCGAATATGGTAAATACTGATGGATACTCACCTGTAACACATATCTGTGTGGTGCACAGATACATCTTGCACATGTATCGCAAAGGTGGGGAGTGATCTTGCAAGTGTTGATTTTCACTTACCTGGTCTCAGGGTTTTCATCCTCTCACCGTAGAGAGACACGAAACTCTTCTTGCCTGGTAGGAATGTGCTGGAAGAGGCTGTCTTTAACTTACATTTGGTAATTTCCCTGTGTGTGTGTGTGTGTGTGTGTGTGTGTGTGTGTGTGTATTCACATACATATGTCCATATATATATATACCACATATATATATGTATATGCGTCATGTATATTCATGGGGAAAGACAGGAAGATTGATGATATACATAGATAAATAGATAGATAGATACAATAGATTATAGATGCTTTAGATAGGTGAGTAGGTAGGTAAATAGAAAGATAAATAGATGATAGATAGATGATAGATATGATAGATTGTGGATGCTTTAGATAGGCAGGTAGATAGGTAATGGATGATGAGCATAATCCCCATGATATCCTGTTTCCTCCTCAAAACTTCTGGATAATTTCACACAAATGGATGTATCATAATAAGACAGCATGTTTTACAGCTGTCCCCCCACCCCAATTTCTCATGTATTACTTCATTTGATCCATTTGTTAATTTCTCCTTAACAGGCAATTTGGCCAGTATTGGGTCTCATCTCTGAAATGTGCAATAAAAATGGTGAGCACATAAATTAGGTCAGCGTCTCTATGTCTGAAAGCAGTGTGCAGGCGATGTGTTAACTGGTTCAGAAAAGATGGATGTTAGCTCTTCATGCCACGAAGAGTTTGCACCATCTAATAACCCATCCAAAGCTTTGTTTTCACGTGATCTTTTCCCCAAAGTGCTGTGATATTTCCAAGCCTAACCCCTGCAATAAAAGCAGGAATGTCCCTCCTGTCTTACAGGCCTTCTGTCCCTAGCTCCCTAGATTCAGATCAAGAAGCAAACACATTTCCCAGTTAGAAAGCACAATGTAATTTGAAATATAGAACGGAACCTATTCCAAGACTAAGAAATTAATGCCCACACCCAAAGGCACAAAGTAATTATTTTCCAAAGAGTGTGCCTGCTAATCCATAACTGCCAGATGCACAGAACTTCAATAAGAGTTGCTACGGAGAAGGAATATTAAATAACTCTTTGTACCTATTAAATCCTGCCCTTGTCCTATGCCACATGACGCAACGTTCTATAAACATCGCAGCAACTCTCTCAAAAAAGCAGACCCAGCCGCCTCACTTGTCTATATTTTAATTCAGCCATTTATGGCTTCACCCACTTGTTAAGGCTTTGTTTATGATCAGCTTGATTGCGAAGCTGGGAACTACTGCTGGGAATCAGAATCTGAGGAGGTGCACGAAAGAGACAAAAGAAAAATAAGGTGGAGTTGACAGGAAGGTACAGGTGAGCGGGGAGAATAGCATTGCGCTCTCCTCTCTCCTTATGCATGGTTTAGACTCTCACATGTCACGTAGATTTCCAGCTCCCTAATGGCTAATGTGGGCTCCTTTAGCATCTCTTTCTCGACAGTCAGATGGTGAACCAGGTTACCTTTATGACTGGTAGACCATAGCCAGATGGTCCTGTTTTCACCCATATCCCTTTCCGAAAGATTGCTGCACACATCCACGGGCCTGAGAGATCTTCTCCCTTCACCTGTGCCCAGTGACTGACCGATGTATTGCTGTAAGAAGTGAAACCTCTCGCCTCAAGCAGAACAGACTCTGAGCTGCAATCCACACTCCTGAGCTCCCCGTGGGGCCGGGCTGGGATTCCTTGGCCTCTCACCTGCCCGTTCTGCTCCCATCACTTTCTGACAAGATTCTCCTGTGACCACCCCATGCTACAAACCTTGGGCTTGTATAACAAGCCCTGTCTCAGCTTCTGCTTCTAGAAGGCCTGAGCAGTATTTCAACACTAGGATGATTACCACCTGCTGCTCCAACAGCTCCCAGGGTTACCTTGAAGAGTCAGCCATTCCCTGTGTGGTCCCTCCGGCTTTGTGGTGACAATCAGCGGAGGAAGGCACAAAGCCCAGCAGAGATGCTGTGCTGTGTTGGCTGCTGATGCTCCGCCATGCGCCTCTGAATTGGCTCCGTGGAGACAAAGCCCACAGTGATGCTGCGGTGGGTCACGCCCAGTCCCGTTCTCCTGATGCCTTTCCTGCTCTGCATCCTCCCATGGAAAGGGGAAGGAGTCTCTGTCTCCGATTATGCTACCCTGATGTGAAAATATTCTTGCTCTTGGAAGCACTGGCCAGGTTCTTCCATACTTTCTACTCAGGAACTGGTCAGCATGCCAGGTGGGACAGATGGCTGTTCAGACCGCTTGCCATTGGTACAACGTGGATGTCTGGGTGAGTCCATTCTCAAGAGCTCCTAGCACTCTGCTTCACGTTCATCCCAAATGGGGCTCTACTGTAGCGAGAGATTTCTAAAGACAGCAAGTCCTTCTGGCTAAATGAAAAACAAAAGAGCTTCTTCCAAAAGCAGGGCACAGTAAGAGGAATCTCCAGGAGAAAATAAGAGTGTGGAGCGCTGGTAACTTTTGAGTGTTCTTTAGCCACTGCTTGCACTGCACATAGGCACGTGGTTGAAAGGCTATGGCCAACACATGGCCCTCCCCCTTCTTCCTATAACGCGAGGGCAGGTGGAGGAGTAGAGCAGACACAGTCTTCTCCACCTGCCCTCGAGGCATGCCGAGAGAGCACGAGGTCCTAGGGTAAGCAGGGTTTACAGCGAGCTGGGATCTCTCTTCTGCACTGTAGAGACAAACAGAAAACATGCATTTAAACCCGTATGTGTGCCATTCAATAAGACATTCAAAAATATAGACAAGACAGCATACTAAAACATTTTATAAGGCATGCACGTCTTAACAAAGTTTAGCAGAATATAGAGGGAAATATTAGGAAAGAAAGCATGCCTGATCAAAATCAATAAACCAAGTGAAGATAGCAGGTCATATGTATCGGGATTGCGGCTACATGCTCATCATCTACAAGTTCTCACCAATGTTTTAAGACATAAGTCAACGCTTGACGGAAAATAAGGACCCATGTTCTTGAAATCGAGTCCAAAAATATTATCAGTTCCCATGAAGAGCCCATGCAACTCAATGAGGACTATCCTAAAGCTACCACATACGAACTGGTTTCTTGTGGGCCATTTCTCAGAATGTTCTACCAATCGTCTAAGGTCACAATTACAAAACATGGCTAATGAATGAAATGATTCAGAAGCCAGACTCATATGGAATATGCTTCCCTACAGATAATTCATGCCAGGTTATCTATCAGGATGCCTGAAGCCAAGAAACGTGCAAATGCACACACACACACACACACACACATTACACATACACTACACATATATACACATACTACACATACACATTGTACACTAGAAACACATTGCATACACATTACACACACATTAGGCATTTCTACACATAACACGCTACATATGTACACATTACACACATTACACCTACACACACACTTTGGAAATCTGGAGTTGTGCTTCTGGAAAGACACAGGTGGACGCTTCTGGTTGAGAAGCAATGCTTTTGAACAATGCACAGGTTGTGCAATTTCAGAGTGGGCTCTGAATTCACGATAAATAATGCAGTGACTCTGGGCATGAGGTGTCAACCCTTGGCAAAACCTTAAGTACACTGGTTTATGTTTTAGTCACACTGTAGCATTCCCTCTCCTCCAGGAAAGACTAAAGTGTTCATCCATTTATGAGAGGGATTGCGGGAGCGCCTGGGCGGCTTAGTCGCTTAAATGTCCAACTCTTGATTTTGGCTCAGGTCATGATCTCACGGTTTGTGGGTTCAAGCCCCACATTGGACTCTGTGCTGCCAGCTCAGAGCCTGCTTGGGATTCTCTCTCTCTCCCTCTCTCTCTCTGCCCTTCCCCTGCTTGCTCTCTCAAAATAAATGAATAAACTTAAAGAAAAAGAATGATTCTACTGGATGCATAGCATTGTACCTCTAGGCCAGGAGAATGATACAGAGCTGGTGTCAAATGTCCATATTAGCAGTGGGGTATGGATGTTACAGGTTCTCTAAGCTTGACACAGGACTCAAAAATTAGAAAAAGTTTCACAGGTTTGGCACCATAGAAACATGCATTTCTGGGATCTGGCATAGCATGTGGTAAAGTGTCATAAAAATAATATGTATTATAAACACACACAAGATGCTATTCACCTAACATGTATCTATCACTATATCAAAGTAATATCAGTTTTATGGGGAGTTCTAATTATTTTACAAAACCAATGTAGTCACGGTATGTCTAATCAAGGGTGAATGCCCATCTCCCTGCATAGTTAATCAAAGATTTATATTTTCTATTTCTTATTTTGCCAATGTGATAAGCTAAAAAAATGGTTCCGTGTCTGTGTTTATTTGCCTCTTTTTTAAATTACTAGTGTGACTAGCCATTTGTCGTAGCTTCTTTTACCATTTAAATCTGTTCTGTGGATACATTTTATTGTATTTTAAAATTATTACTGTGGTCATATTAGTATATATTTTACTTCCTTGTTTGAAGCACTCATTTAAAAAAAAAACACGTGAAAATGGGCCCACTGTTCCTTCTATGTGTTGAAATGATAAAAGAGACAAGACAACGATTTCAGTTTTGTTTCTTTGTTTACAGTTTCTGGCTTTTATAGAGTCAAGATGGTCCTTGATATCATGAATTTTGATATCTAACACCATGATTTTATGATTCTCTGCTGTCATGTCAAGCTTAGGAAGGCTGTTCCACTCCCAAATGTATAAAAATATCATTCCTCTTTTCTCCGCATGATTTTTTTTTTATTTTGAGATTTTTTGTTTGCGTGTTTCTTTTGTTTTTAAGAATTAATACCTTGGGGCACCTGGGTGGCTCAGTCGGTTAAGCGGCCCACTTCGGCTCAGGTCAGGATCTCGCGTGATCTCGCGTGATCTCGCGTGAGTTCGAGCCCCGCATGGGGCTCTGTGCTGACCGCTCAGAGCCTGGAGCCTGTTTTGGATTCTGTGTCTCCCTCTCTCTGACCCTTCCCCGTTCATGCTCGCTCTCTCTCTCTGTCTCAAAAATAAATAAACGTTAAAAAAAATTTTTTTTTAAATAAAAAAAAATAAAAAAAATAAAGAATTAATGTCTTATTTATGCAGGTAGCGTTCTATCTTTATACCAGCCCCCAGCCCCCAGTAGATAGCCAGATGTTCTAACACTGTTTTTTATGGAAATTGTTTGCTGATTGGATCTGATCTGATGTATGATAACTGCCTTATATGCACGGATCTGCCTCTAGACTTAACATCTTGTTCTTTAATGCTGTATTTCTCTCTGCCCCAGTTACCCACTATTTCCATTACAGTTAGTAGGGAAGAACCCAATAATATTTGAGGGCAATAGTCCTACCTTACATTTCTGTCTCAAATACTTTTTTTTCTTAATTATCATAGCATATTTCTCAACCCCAATATGCGGGACCCAGTTTGGTTAAGTTATGCCAAACCCCCTGTCCATTTGTTTGAACCACATCCCATTTATAGATTAATTTAAGATGCATGGGTATCTTGAGCTTAGCATTTCAAAGCCATAAGAAAAAAAAACAAAGCAGTGGTTTAAAATAATAAATATCCCAGAAGAATTTGGTAAGAGCACACTGTTTACATTTCCAATATGAGATTCTCTGGACTCTGCTCTTTTCCTGAATTATTTTTAAGCCACGGGAGCCGTAGGATATTCTGATGATACATGGTCTCATGAGGGAAGCTGAATTTCACATGGGCTGCTTTACATCAGACCTAAACCAGTAAGATTTAGTAACTGATCTTGCAAGGAAAGAACATTATGCATTAATTGACTTCTGCAGGCTTTTCATCTGTGTTGTCTCCATTGCAAACAGCTGGTGTAGCAGGTGGTATACTAGAATGTGTACAATGGTGGAGAGTATGAACTCAATTTTTTCTTAAATAAAACAACTAACAGTAGATATCCCAGATCCTAGCTACCGTGGTATAGAGAGAGCACTTAAAATGATGAAAAAGGCATGCTACAATTTAATTCCTTGGCTTTCAAAAGCTGATTTTGCCTTGTTATCAATATCAGATTCAAAATTAATCAGTATTGTTCTCTCTTCAAACACATGTAAACAAAATGAGACTGATGGAAATAGACGTGTAGAAAGCATGAATGATTTCTGTATACACCTGGCTGAGAACCAGGTCTCTGGACGTTCCCCCCCCTCCCACACCCCAATCTACTGAAGTTTTATTCTCAATGGAAACAAAGTGGTGGGAACATCATTAAACAAAACTAACATATTTAGGCAATGGTGTGGTTTTTATCTAAAGGAAGGGCTTCATGGGGTGCCGGCATGGCTCAGTCGGTTAAGCATCTGACTTTAGTTCAGGTCATGATCTCGCAGTTCATGGGTTTGAGCCCCACATTGGGCTCTGTGCTGACATCTCCGAGCCTGGAGCCTACTTCAGATTCTGTGTTTTCCTCTCTCTCTCTCTCTCTCCCTCTCCCACTTGTGTTCTCTCTGTCTCTCAAAAATAAACATTAAAAAATATTTCAAAAAATAAAGGAAGGGCTTCATCAACTTCCAGAAAATCATTCAATTTTCTGAGTTTTAAGAAGTCATTGCCTCTGTATCCTGCATAAAAATATTTCTCTAAAGTCAACACACACACACACACACACACACACACACACACACCTTAGAAGAAAGAAACCTCATTCTTCTGACATTGCCAGTTTTCCAAAATGAATATTTCACTTTTGAATATTAATAACAGTATCAAGTTGTTAAGCCTCATTTTGGTAAAGGGATGGTTAATGAATATTTTATGTTTGCTCTATGGGGCCACAGCATGTGTTTCTAGATGTTTATTACAGACTGTCACAAAATGGGAATCTCCATTTGTGGGAGATTTGAAAATATATTGCCACAAAATTGATGCAAAGACTACTTCCTCATAAATTCTAAAGACTCCACAGTAATAGAGGAAGAGATATCGTTGTGTTCAGATCGCAGAGGTCAGAGCAATTCAAAAGACTCTGTATCTGATCTGTTCTACACTTGATCTTAGCCAAAAGGCCGAGAAGCGATTGTATCTGATCTGTTCTAGAGTATTCTATGATCTCCAAGGACACACACATCATGTCTTCCATCATATCACTAGGTCACTCATGACCTTGTGTGCTATCAACTCAAATAAAAACACAAAGCTACCAATGGGAATGATGGGTTTGTTCTGTCCTTTGCCAAGGTAGCAATGATGCTATATCCACCTATTTGTATAGCATCCCCAGGAATCTCTCTTTCTCTTTCTCTCTCTGTTCAACCATTCCCTTGTCACCCTGTCAATCAAAACCCACATTGTCTCTGCATGCTGAGAGTTTTTCCAGCCCCTATTCTGGATCTTTTCTTTGGCCTTCTTCCACCCCCTTTGCTGTGTCAGGAATGTGATTGTTTTGTGAAGACAGATACATAAAGAGAATTCATAAAGTTGAATTTTACATAAGGCAACAGGTATGGAACATATGGAACTCCCATAATGCAAATATGTATGAGGTTGAACATGATGATATACTACAACAATTCATCTAATTGGAAAAAGATGTTCGTTTCTCATCAAAAATGTTCAGAATATGTCTCCTTCCTTTTCCTACCTACATGTATTTCACAAGCAAAGATACTCCTTAAGCTAAGATTGTATCTTTGATATTAGTTTTTTTTGCTTTGTTTTGTTTGCACGGGAGGAGGAAGATCTCAGGCAAGAAACTCTATAAATAGGCTTCAACGTAATTGCATGCCATTTTAATTGAAGCGTTCATAATCTCTACAATAAAATTACTACTTTGCAAAATATAAACTATATATTCCAGTAACTATCAATCCCACTGACAACCTTCTTAGTAAATGCAAGAATTTATCGATATCGTCTCTCCCTGCAATTCTCATTCTATTCATAGAGGCCCTCATGGGACTGATTAGGACCTATGTCAGGGAAATTTTCTCCAAGTCTCTTGTTCTACCCTCACCTTCTTGTTGTCGTTGCTATTTTTGCAATGGTGGCTCTGTTCTTAAACCACGGCATAAGCTCTGATTGACTTGAGAATGGAGACATTTAGTAACGCTGTGTCTCAGCCAGTTAGCCTTCATGAACTTTTATCTAGACTTCATTGCCATAAATCTGAATGCGGATAAAACTGACAATATATGTGAATAACTGCTTATCAATGAGAAATATAGGATGACTCTTTATGGATTAAGGTAAAGCAATATTTTAAAGAAAATTACTTTATACTCCCTAATGGGTCACGAGGAAATGGTAGAATGCAGTTCTGGCCTCTCTTGTGCCTTTCTAGCTTATATTAGTGTCTGCAGAACAGTCTTTGTGACAGTGACCTGAGTGTAAATTTCTAATCCAGACCCCGCCACCTGTGGTTACCTCATTCGTCATTCTCCTCTTTTCTGTATCTTTTGTGTCAGAGTCAGGGGGATGATTTAGAATCATATTAAATCTTGTTGATGCAAAACACTAAACTTTTTTTGGGCAATAAAGACCATAAAGGAGCCCCCCCTCCCTGGTTAACTGCAGGGATAGGTTCTAAGACTTCCAGTGGATGCCTGAAACCGCAGACAGTATAAAACCTGTATGTGCTATGTTTTTTCCTGTACGTGCATGCCTGCGGTAAGGTTCGGTGAATAAGTTAGACACAGTAAGAGATTAACAATAGTAACTAATGATAAAATGCCTTATTGTGCTGTTCTCATGCTTCTTCTTGTGATAATGTGAGATGATAAAATCCCTACGTAATAAGATGAAGTGGGGTGAGTGATACAGGTGTTGTGAGGTCGTGTTAGGCTACTGACCTTCCTAGCACATCTCTGGAAAAGAGTGTGTTTCCAGAATGCTATTGACCGCGGGCAACTGAAATTGCGGGTAAGGGTGGGGGGGGGGAATGCTGTCTGTAGATACTGTAGAAAAATTACAAAGCATAAACACAGAACTGTAAATACTATAAAATCATCTTGAATCTCATGAGTCAAGGATAACTACTCTCAGGGAGTTCTATCATCTGACATACTCTATGGCTTTAAATATCCACACAAATTTTTATTCACAAAAATGGAATCTACCATGCACCTCATTTTTAGTTGGTTTTTTTTTTTTGTTTTTTTTTTTTTTGCCTTTCCTTCAGCCTTTTATCCTGGACCTTTTTCCATTTTGATATACATCCACTGACATCATCATTTTTAATGGCCACCAGGTCTATCCGTTCACTAGTATTCCTGTTTTCCTTGTTTGGATAGCCACGACGTTTCCTCATGTTGATGGCCACTCTGCAGGCTCAGTTTTCAAGGTAGGAAACTGAACACACCTACCAGCCACTCTTTGTTAGCTCACCCAGCTAGAAATCAAAGGAAATAAATGCCCTGAAATGCTGAGAAGAACACATAATTTGCGAAATTCCCTGTAGAGGACACATGAAACATCAGATGAAAGAAGAAATCAAAACTGAAGGCATGATCTGAATTCTGCTTCATGAGGTAAGAACAGTGCTGTGTTTCTCTAAAGAACTAACTTTCTAGAAGTTTCCATCTCTACAGTTGACCCTTGAGCAACAGGTTTGAACCACTTGTATGCGGATTTTTTCAATAATTGCAATGCAGTACTGTAAATGTATTTTCTCTTGTGTTGATTTTTCCTCAATCACATTTCCTTTTCTCTAGCTTACTTTATGGTATGAATACAGTGTGTAATACATAGAATTTACAAAATATGTGTTAATGGACTGTGTGTATTGTTCGTAAGGTTGGTCAACAGTAAGCTATTAGCAGTTAAGTTTGGGGGAGTCAGGACTTATATACAGATTTTGGGCTGCACGGGGAATCAGTACCCCCAGCCCCCACGTTGTTGGAGAGTCAGCTAAATTTTTCCTCTTGTGCAAGTTGATGAAATCCAACATCTTAGGAATTGATTGCTAATAGTAATCCACTGTGGAAACATATCACTGACTGGTATTATTTATGATGGATAAATATTTAACATGAATAGCATCATTTTATGAAGCAGGTTCCATATAAGCCATGTGTAATTTGCATTCCATTGGACCTACAGGTCATAGTTGGGGAAGGTAACATGTATTTTACTCTCTAATTTTTTTTTTTTGCAAACTTGACCTAAATCTAATCTAAATCAGGACGTGCTCACAAATAATCAGGACTGGCATGCTTTTATAAATTTTACGATAATAAATAATAGAGCAGAGAACGTCACTTTGCTAATTGAACACGTGATTTTATCCAAAGATAATCTGAAATCAGATGAGATGAAATGGTCCGTCAGGGGAGGAAGTGATCTCCTCTCTCCACATCCAGTTGGGCATCAGACTAAATTCCGCTCTGAGGAAGCACCTGCAGGGAAACGTTGCCTGCAGCCTAAGCCTCTCCTCCTACTCAGCTGGACTCCTGCCCACCCAGAGCTGCGAACTCCCCCCCAAGGCTAAGACAGCTGCAAGAGAAAGAAGGCTCATCTTCATGAAAATAGGCTTTGAAGCCCTTCTGCGCATAAACACTCTTCATTTGTTAACGACTTAATCCTTTAATTAAAGCTCACTTTGTTAGGTGGCTGGGCTTTCAAAACCGGCCCATGGAGATATTTGCATGAGTCCATTAAAGACCATCAGACCACAGGAGATGGTTGAAAATATGGTCCCAGGCTTATGGTAAAGCTAGGCAATCTATCCCTCCCCAGGCTGGGAAAAAATTACAGAAGGGTTTGTGTTGAATTAGGTTTCTCGAAACAGAACTCTTCCTTTGCATCCATCTGAACGTGATACGTGTCGTTGTATTATTCACTTTTTAATAACTCGGCAACGTTAAGGTTCTTCCTTTTTCTTTTCCTTTGAGTTGAAATTGTAGAGTAGTGAAATGGATTCATGGAATTAGCAATCTAAAAAGGCTAAGAGCTAAATTGAATTGGGTCACTACAATATTGTTTCGCTGGCAAGGGTGGCTATGGTGTATCCTTAGTTCAGGAAGGCAGTTAATCGAAGGCGCAGTCTGGGTGGTGTGTGAAAATCTCATTGCTGCATTTAAAATGCCTGTGGGTGTTTTAAGCTTAAGGGATAGAACTAATAATATTGACATTTTAGCGTACTACAGGTATCATGCCAAATGGGAGGGGTGTTGTTTTGTATGGTATATCTGGAGAGAGAGAGAGAAAAGTGACAAAATCCAGAAGTGATTTTCAAATTAGAAGAGAATGCACATTTAATGACCAGTTCTTTTGAGGGGGTGGGGGGTGCATCCCAAGAGATGAGTAATCACATATAAGCTAAAACACAGTCAGACATGAGTCAAAACAGGAAAATAAGAACTAGGAGAGTTAATAAAAACACTCAAGAAAGAGGACAAATAAAAGGTGAAAATATCAATATCTGTACGTCTGATATGGTCACAGTAAGGAGACTGAAAGCAATCACACTCAAAGACGCAAAAGGAGTATTTTTAAATCTCCTGTAAATGTGTTCATAGAAAAATGGGGCTACTGTAGAAAAGGACCACATTTTAAATTAAAAAAAATAAGGATTAGAAAAGGAGTTGTTGGCTAGAACGGACTAAGAGACAAGTTTTGGCATCCTTCAGGAACCCACCGAACATGGTAGAAATAGAAGAAGGGCAGCTTTTGAAAGTGGCCATCGGGAAACAAAGAGCAGTGATCTTTGAGAGATAGAAGACAAATTAGTTGATGCCCATTACTGCCCCAGCATATTGTCTTGAGAGTGTTTTCCAGACATGACCTAGGGAGGCAGAGTCCAGGCAGAACCCAAAAAACTGTCAGAATCTCAGGAGACCAGAGTAGGTTGCCTTCTTTGGACAGAGCACCAGAAAAGAGGTCTTCACCCAGAGAGAAGGATGGAGATCTGTCCAGAGGCCTGATGCTTCCGCTGGAGTAAATATCAGTGCATTTAGATGAGGAGACTACTAGTCAAACTGCTCAAGGCTAGAGAAATAACCAATTAAAAATATCCTATGATCTACTGAAAGCTACATGTAGCCAGGAAACGAATCACCACAGATGAGAGGGAATGTTTCCCCAAGATGGCCCAGGACCAGGACCAGCCCCTGTTCCAATCAACCATCCTGGAAAACTTGATAGAATTTTGCCTCAGTAGGAGATGGTTTGTCCAGTCCTGACAACCACTATGGTCCAGACTAACAAATCTGTGAAAGAAACAAACTGTCCATGTGATTTAAGTGTGTCCCAGAACAAATGCCTAGGATATCTATAGGAACTCAAAAATATCCATCACCCAATGAAGCCACATTCACAATGTTTGACATCCAATCAAATAGATTGCCCAAGACATAATCAGTGCACAGCAGTCAATTGTGTTTTTTATATACTGGCTGTTAGAATCTAAAGTGGAATACCATCGGTCAAAGCACACCTTTTACTTTGCCATGAACAATACATCATGCACGGGGGCAAATGTAACAGAAGATTGTAGAGACCTGCACACCATTCCTCAGAAACTTGAGTCTGAAGACTCAGTATTGTCCAGATGTCAATTATCTTCAAGTTGATCCATACATTAAAAAAAAAAAAAAAAAGAATCCCACCTGAATTCCCAGAAGGCTCGTTGGGTAGAAAATGCCAAGTTGGATTTGACAAATTGGATGGAAATGTAAAATACTTAGACTGGTCAAAACAATTTTGAAAAATAATGAAGCTGAAACCATATATTACCTGGTTTCAAGTCTTTAATTTTAAAGCTACTGTAGTACAAGACAGTATGCTATCCCCAACAACAGAGACTCATCAACGAACAGTCTACAGTGTGTGGACATAGACACACACATATTTGAACAACTGATTTCTGAAAAAAATGGTGCAGGTAAGTGCAGAGAGGACAGCATTTTTAAGCACATGATCACAGAAAAGATATCCATATATAAAAACCAAAAGCAAAAACAAAACAAAACAAAAGAATACCTCAACATTGCATCGTATTAAGGATTTAACTCAAAATGAAGTAAGCTTGAATCTAAATTGAGATTGAAAATCTAAATGTATTAAATTTCTAGGAGAAAACATAAGAGAAACGTGGCAGAGGGTCAGCCAGTGATTTCTTAGATAAGACACCAAAATCACAACCTGTAAAATATCATAAGTAGAACTTCATTTTTTTTTTTAATTTTTAATGTTTGTTTCTTTTTGAGAAAGAGAGAGAATGAGTGCGGGAGGGGCAGAGAGAGAGGGAGACACAACCTCCGAAGCAGGCTCCGGGGTCTGAGTTGTCAGCATGGAGCCTGATGTGACACAGGGCTGGAACTCACAAACCGTGAGATCATGATCCAAGCCAAAGTCAGACGATCAACTCATTTAACCGACTAAGCCATGCAGGTGCACCTGAACTTTAAACTTTGAATGTACCTGCTTTTCAAAAGATACCACTAAAAGAATGAAAATAGAAATGGCAGACAGAGAAATCACATATCCAATAAAAAACCTATAATCAGAATATGCAGGGAACTCTCAAAACTGATTAATAGAAAACATTAATAGAAAACATTGGGGCGCCTGGGTGGCTCAGTCGGTTAAGCGTCCGACTTCGGCTCAGGTCACGATCTCACGGTCCGTGAGTTCGAGCCCCGCGTCGGGCTCTGTGCTGACGGCTCAGAGCCTGGAGCCTGTTTCAGATTCTGTGTCTCCCTCTCTCTCTGACCCTCCCCCGTTCATGCTCTGTCTCTCTCTGTCTCAAAAATAAATAAACATTAAAAAAAATAGAAAACATTAATGAACACATAATTTTTCAAAAAATAGACAAAGATTTGAGTAGACACTTTACTAAGGAAGATATATGCATGGCAAAAAAGCTCATGATAACAGGCTCATGGGATCAGTCATTTGGGGAGCACGATTAAGGCTAAAACATGACTCTGCTGGTAAAATAGCTAACATAAGAAATCCTCACCGTAGCATGCAGGAGAGTGCTACACGGGGACGGGCACTGTCATTCACTGCTGGTGGGAATAGTAGTAAAGAGTGGAACCACTTTGGAAAACAGTTTGGCAGTCTGTTATCAAGTTAAATATACACCTATCATACACCCCTGTCTTTCATTTCTGGTACTTAACTCCCAGAGACACCAAAGCATTTGTGTCTATCAACGCTTGCAAGCCAATGTTCATAGATACTTTTGCTAACTGGAAACTACCAAATCATTCATCACGGGAAATGGATAAATAATCTATTGGGTATGCAAGGGAGAGTTGCTCAGATACATGCAGCAATGCACTGTTGATACGTGTAAAAATATGGATAAAAATAATTGTATGCAGTGAGAAGAGTCAGACCAAGAGTAAATACTGCGTGATCCCATTTAGTTACATTTGTAGGAAATGCAAAGGAATCTGTAAGCCCAGAAGCAGGTCATTGTTTGCCTGGGGAGTGGGGCAGGTGCTGGGGTTTGAAGGGCTCAGTAAGGAAACTTCCGAGGGTGATGACAATGTTTGTAATCTTGATTATAGTGATGATTTCACAGATGTTTATACATCTGTATCTTTCAACATTAACCAATTAGTAGACTTTAAATATGTGCCCTATGTCAATTTTATCTCAGTATGACTTTTAATACACTGACAGGTTGACTGAGTTGCACTAATTGAGGTTTGAATGCTAAACAAACTTCACACTATGGGATAAAATCTACTGCATTATTGTGTGCTATATTTTGGTCCCATCTCCTCTGTATTTCTTTAATTTCTTCCTTTTGATTAATGTATTTTTTGGTAACATATCTACCATATCTTTGCTCTTCACCTTTAAATGTTTCTTAAATCTGTATTGATCTATAAATTTTAAATCTGTAAATATTACCTTATTTATTTATTTATTTATTTATTTATTTATTTATTTATTTTTACTTTTTAGAGAGAGAGAGAGAGAGAGCTTGAGTAGGGAGAGGGACAAAGGGAGAGAGAGAATCTTAAGCAGGCTCCATGCTTAATGCAGAGCCCAACATGTAGCTCAATCCCATGATCCTGGGATCATGACCTGAGCCCAAATCAAAAGTCAGATGCTCAACTGAGTGAGCCACCCAGGCATCCCTGTAAATATTACCTGTTTTTGTTGTTATTTTTTGAAGGGAGGGATCTGAAATAATTATGGGGTAAAGCTTTCATATGTGTTAAATATAGTTAACTGGGCTTTGGATATTGAAATATTTTGTAATTTAAACATGTAAAATACAAAAAAATGGGTAATAGGTTAAAAAACACTAGAAATGGGTATGTTGCAAAGTTATGTAAATAGCATGTTGAAATTCTGTTGGGAGAAAGTACTAAGATATCGGTAATTTAACCTGTATAAGAATTGACAATCATTGAGTCTTTAACAAATTTTTTTTGTTAATGTTTATTTATCTTTGAGAGAGAGAGCGAGAGCACGAGCATGAGCAGGGGAGGGGCAGAGAGAGGGAGAGGGCAACACAGAATCCAAAGCAGCCTCCAGGCTCTGAGCTGTCAGCACAGAGGCTGACATGGGGCCCAAACTCATGAACCACAAGATCGTGACCTGAGCCAAAGTCGGACGCTTAACAAACTGAGCCAGCCACCCAGGGGTCCCAACAATCATTGAGTCTTAAGGGGGGAAAAATCCAGCCTTGCTAATAATAAATATATTCGATTTTAACACGTTGCTATACTGCTTCTGTTAATTTCGGATTGCACTGTCCCTGTTTGACTTGAATGTTGTGGAACCCTTTCTTCCAACCGTAGTCATGACTTCGTAAAAGCATAGCTTTGGGGAAAGCTGTTCGTTAATCCGAATGAAAAGCCAAGAGACGATTGACATCACTCTGATCTAGCAATTCAATTACCGAAAAAGTATACTCATGATTTCCTCCAAAATATGGACCGAACAATTGGTAGTTCAAAGGTGTTTGAGATAATATTTCTTATTATGTCAGAATGTTGCAAATAGTCTAATGCCTGCATGTTCTTATAACAACATGAAGCCCAGAAATTGCAATGAGCAGGTGTATTGTAACAGCATGGGAGATGTCTTATGATGTCATGTTGAGTGGAAGCAAAGTATAGAAAAGTAGCCTTGAAAGACAAGGAGACAGAGTCAAGTTGCATAAGTGAAGAGGCTAAAGAGAAATATCCATAAAATGAATGGTAAGTGAAGTACATTTATCTAAAAAATTTTCTATTATGGGATTACATTATTTTTATAACTAAAATAACAGGGGGAAGCAAACATCGTCATAACTATGGGGCATGGAAATCAATGAAGTATAAACTACATTTCCAAATGTGCTTTGCAGAGGCACACCGACGTTACAAGAGATGTGGAATTTTGAGGAAGTGATACCGTGTGAAAGGGATCCTTATTTTTGAGAAAGGATGACCGCAATGCATTTTGCGATGGCTTCCACACAACAGCTTAAGGCAAGATAGCTATGCTGGAAGGAAGGAAACATCCAGAGGTGGAAAATTATTGCCACATCAGATTTAGTTCAAGGACACATCCTCTAGGTCACGGTGAATTTCCATCTTACACTTGCAAGAAGGAGCAGACGGGAACATTACTTTGGGTTTTAATATCTTGAGGCTCTGGGTTCCCAAACTTTGAGCTGTATGGGTCATGGAAGCAGAGGCTGATGATCAGGTGGACCGTGTCCATGAGTGTCTCTGCGCGTGCATGTGTGTGAGGGAATGAGGGTGTCCGGGGATGTAGCAGGTGGTGAGGGAAGACAACAGTGGAGACACCAAGTGTGCCTTGAAAATGGTGCCCTCAGGGGTGCCTGGGTGGCTCAGTCAGTTAAGCATTCCACTTCAGCTCAGGTCATGATCTCATGGTTCGTGGGTTCAAGCCCTGCATCGGGCTCTGTGCTGATAGGTCAGAGCCTGGACTCTGCTTTGGATTCTGTGTCTCCCTCTTTCTGCCCCTCCCATACTCATGCTCTGTCTCTGTCTCTCAGAAGTAAATAAACATTAAAAGAAATTAAAACAAACAAAAACAAAACGGTGCCCACAGTCCCACATATGTATGACACAAAAGCAAAACCCTTCTCTTGTTCACATGTGAGTCCTTCCTGTTGCCCTTTGGGCAGGAAGTCTTTACAGAGGACACAAAGACTCACATGTCTGAGGGGCAGTTCCCCAGAGCCAACAAAGCCAATGCATGAACTTGGAATAGGGTCATAGAAGAACAGAATGAAGACCCGAGCCCTTCCCTGCTCCTTGGTGACAGCATGTGGGTATTCTGCTAAAATTTTCACTTGTGCTACAGATGTCTTGCTTAGTGATTATGGAAAAAGATCACAAATGTCTTAACTCTCTCTCATGTGCACTCATGCCCCCCCCCACTCCATCTCAACTGTCGGCTTGTGGCATGCCCATAAAATGCCCACAAAGCAGCCCATTTGATGAGCTGGTGGCTCATGGTCCCACGGTGTCCCCTGAGGATAGAAAATGATCCATCAGAGCTAGGTATTCTGAAGTAGTACCGTTTCAAACTTCCTCATGCTTCACTGTCTCCTCACCCTCCACTCCCTCCCCCTGCCCCAGACACCCTAGGCTTGTGCTCATAGGATGAAATTCATCCATACCAGGAGTGACAGGGGCACCTCACCCCAGCCCCCTCCAAATATTGCATCTGCCCAAAATATCTCAAATTGGTTGGTGTTCACCTACGTGCATGTAATATTTGGGCATTTTGAGCTTCCTCTTGGATCCTATGATTCAATGTAGCCATTATTTAAGTGTGTGGTATTCCAAGAAAGGGTGGCATGGGAACTGAGGAAAACTGCCTTTCTACCAAGGTTCCCCTGAGGCGTCTGAAGTCTGGTGACATTTCTCTTATATAACAGTTAACAAAGGATTGAGGTGGGGGAAGTCATGCAGTGATTTCTACCATCTTAAATGTACCTTAAAATGGTAATATCACAACAGCTAGAACATCTCTACAGTAGCCAAGCTGAGTATTCCAGGAAAACCTAAATTTTTCCTTCCCAATATTCAGAATGGCTCCACTGGTGTTAAATCTAGTGGGGGAGACATAGCTAAAGCCAATTCTTATACTGCCTTTCCTAGTCAAGTCTCAATTTGAAATAACATCTTCCCATTGGCTCCATAATGGGATTGGAATATTTCAGATCCATTGACCACATTGCCTACATCACCATGAGGCTTAAATCTGGTGAGTCATTTCTTTCTTAATTTCAGGTTATCTTTTCTTTTAACATGGCTCCATAAATCCTTTGGGTATCATGGATCATGGACCATTTTATCTTGTTAACAACCTTATGTAGTCGTTAGAATCTCCTGGGCAAATTGCCATAGTCACAAAAATGCATTCCACATGTAGATGGCATCAGGTCAGAAGACATAGTTTTTTATAACAAATTCATGCTGATACATATAAATATTTGCTAATTATATACATCAAAAGATTGTTCTGTCTACTTAAACAATGGATGCAGTAAAAGACAACTATGTTCAAGTTATGTTACCAAGATTAAAGCAAAGAATGAAAATCCACAATGTATACTGAAAGTCCACAAACATGTTGCCCTTCTTCATAGATCAGAAAATTTCACAATGACCTAATCATTTCCGTGCATTTTCAACTAGAAAAGTTATCATCAACATATGTATTCCTTATTCACATTAAAGCCACATCCCTTCTCATGAGCAAAATAAATAAATTGATGAAATGTCATTTTTATACTAGACGCTACCTTTTGTAATTTAGAGATGTAAGCAGATTGACGTAATTAGAATATTGAGCTGAATTAGTATGTGTGTGATGCAAATAATAATAGCTACCACTAATAACTAAGGATGCGGAGAATGCAAATTTTATATACACAGAGTAATCTGTCAGCCATCTGACTGAGAATGTCAGCCATGAATTTGGGTAGTAGGCATTGGATCTTGAGAGAACAGACATATAAAGGAGATACAATTGACGTATATATTTTTTTAAAAATCAACTAGCCATGCAATTGCCCTATCAGATAAGGATCAGAGGATGACCAACATCAGTCAGAGCAAGATGAAAATGGCAGAAGTTACCTGGTGGTTCATTGATTCACATCTGCTCATTAGCTCCCATCAAACTCTGGGCTTAACACTCCACATTGAGATAACGGCTATCAGATTTCAGTGTCACAAAATCCCCCTGGTAAGCTTCTATAAAACATGGTTTCCACTGGATCAATAACACCATGTTTAACAATCATCCTCAGGAACATTGGCAAGTCACATGGATCATGGACAATATTTGTGAAGACTATTTATGAGGATGGAGGGAGAGAGAGAAGGAGGAGGGTGAGGAAAAGAAAAAGGGAGAGGAAGATAAATTGATAGGCAATTATACTTTAACATTTCATTCACATACTACAATTTGGGACCAACTACTTATTTAAAAAATTTTTTTTAAATATTTATTTTTGAGGTTGGGGGGGGCGGTGGCGTGGGTTAGAAAGAGAGGGAGACACAGAATCGGAAGCAGGCTCCAGGCTCTGGATTGTCAGCAGAGAGCCCAATGCAGGGCTCGAACTCACAGACTGTGAGATCATGACCTGAACTGAAGTTGGACGCTCAACCGACTGAACCACCCAGGACCCCAAGGGACCAACTGCTTCTTAAAAATAATGTTTTACACTATGGTAGATAAAGTGCTGAAAGGTGCAAATGATGACCTTTTTAACGCACAAAAAGCAAGATGAATTACACATATTATAGTACAAAAGGGACTATACCACACCCCCCTCCAAATCCCAATTTATTGAGTAAAATATCACATAGAAACAAAATGAGAATTTGTAAAAAGGGGTTTGCTAAAAATGTGATGTCATAAATATTTCAATAAGCTATAGACTTCAAAAGAGATGTTTTACAAGCATTTCTTGCAAATACTGTTCATTTTGTTTGAATAATATTATAATACTTGATAGCATTGGGGGGACAAAAGGGTCTTCATACACTCAACTCAATGATTTAACAGAAAGGCACTTCTTAGGGAAACATACACTTGCTCTGAAGAAGTGTTAACTGTTTTTTCCCTAACTTTTTTGTCTCCTTTCTTATTCCCAAGGAATTAAGCCCTGCACAATGGAAAGGCAGTTAACATGTATTGAAAAGATTCCACCAGTGAAGGTGAGGAGTACATTTCTAGGAAATAGAACAAAGTGGGAGGTAAGGAAATAAAGGACATTTTCATTTTATTTTATTCTCAAGTGAAGTTGTCAACCCTTTGGGAATCTGCCCCTGAGTCACTCACTGAGTCTACAGTGTCCGACCCTGAAGCAGTTTGTTGATTTTTTAGATGACTAACACTTATTCGAAGTGCATGAAAAATGGCCACTTATCTCTGAAAGATGTCTCCACTTTTTTGTGTGAAACGTGATACTTTTCCTTGAAAATCAAGTCCATGGAACACACAAATTAAGTTAGTTCTGAAATATGAAGTTAGACCCTAGAAACCAATAACCAGGCTATTGACTGCCCCAGTACCTTGTCTTATAGAGGTTTAATAAATACCTTCCAGGGCCTAGTTAATAACACTTTATTGAGTTTTAGGAGGAAGAAAGATAGCCATCGTTTTTCACTCTGCATTAAACTGACGAACATAGAAATAATAAAACATACAATATGATAATGCCACCACATTTAACTGATCTTGCATGAAAAGGTCATCTTTTGAGCATTTTCGCTAGATTCAAATGAAGTCTCTAGATATACAAGATGGATATTGAAACATTAACTATGAAAAAATCAAAGGGTGCCAGTTCTCAGATAAAGAAAATCTTGATCTCAGTTCAATTGTGCTCCCGTATATATTTTATAAGTTGTATAATTATTAAAATGCCACTACATAATGGAATTTGAAAAATGCATTTTAAATAATTATTTTTGCTTTAGAAAAGATATGGCAATATTGAAAATTGCCAGTGATTTGCCTTTAAGAAACAGAATTCATTCTCTTTCCCTGGATCGTTTAGACTAGCACTGTTTGACAGAACTTCCTACAATAACGGGAACACTTTATATGTGAGCATTACAATATGGTAACACCGACTATACTTGGCTATAAATTGTATCTACATTGGTGTTAGAGAAAAACTAGTCAAGGATGAATCCCATACATAAAATTCCACATATTTTATACAATCGCATGTAAATACAAAACTTGAAACATCCTTTAAAAATATCTCCATGGATTTCAATGTACATTGAGGGATATGTACATATCCTTCAGAATTATATAAACATGTAGGAGTCTTTCTTTTGGTCTCTTTGGTCATGACTTTGAAAGGCACTTGGATCTCATCCCAACCACAGCACTTTTGGACAGAACGTGCCCTTTAATAATAAAATATCTGAGGAAGTTAAGGCTGCAATGAAACAATATAAATTCTCTTTGATACGAGACCCTAAATTACAATGTTGTCAGAGATTTAAAAATATATTATTATGATTACTGATTATTAGCAAACTGATGGTCTGATTAACATATATATATATTTACCCATAAGCCTACATGCAGTCTTAATGGATTCTAGAGAAAGCAAACCTAACTTTCATTTGATGAATTTCCTGGCTCAAGCAGACCAACTTTGAAGTGCATTCATGTGGAGGATGGAGACATATGGACGGGAAAGAGTCAGTCATTCACCCACAGCCATCTCAGCTCAACTAGCCTCTTCTAAAGAAAAACAGAAAGTGCATATAAAAGGGTGGTGCTCAGCCTCCACGTGTATAACAGTGACTGTTTGTTGCCTCTGCACATTGTTTCTAATATATACACACTCTCTGCTTGGATCTAGGAAAAGGAAGGGAAAAATTTTTCTGTAAAATGTCAAAATCATAAAGCTTTTAGGTTTTGAGAACCATAAAGTCTCTGTTACAACCAACCACTCAGTTGTAGTGTGTTAGTGCCCACACAGGCATAGGCAATAAAGAGTTGCCCATGGTTATTTCTCAATAAACGCTGTTTACAAAACCAGATGTCAGGCTGGACTTGGTCCATGGCCATGGTCGGCTGACCCCTCTCATCCAACTCTGGCAGATTCAACACTTACTTATAATTTTCTCATGGCCAGTTTGGAAAGCTGACCTCTTATTTTAAGAGTATGTATGTATGAACCTCGTTTTGCTTTAACAGTAACCATTTTATCCAAACCCAAGCATGGACACATCAGCGGCGATGGTGGTCACAATGGACAAGGCTTGCTTACAACAAAGTCTTTAGATATCTAACAAACTCTTAAAAGAGCTCAAAAGTGGTCTTCAAGTCCTCTGAGAACAAAGGGATATTCAGCCATTTTACAGTTGATCTTGTTATAGTTATCTGAGAATTAGTTGGATGTTGAATGGGAATTGCAGCATTGACCTAGTGCCTCTCTGTTTATAGAAGAGAAGAATGGATTTATCCGTTTAAGCCTGAGGGAAATGATTGTTCATTTCGGTTGAGCATTTAGAATATAAGAATGCAAAACACTGCGACAGCCCACATCTGTTGGTCTGTGACAGCAAAGAGCCTGTACAGTTAAAGCTTAGTACAGTGCATGCCAAGGGGATGGGGAGAGAGACAGAGAGAGAAAAGAAGGAGAAAGAGGAGGAGGAGGAGAAGAACAAGAAGGAGAATGAGGAAGAGAGAGGAGAAGGAGGAGAAGGAGGAGAAGGAGGAGGAGAAGAGGGAGGAGGAGGGGCAGGAGGAGGAGGAGGAGAAGGAGGGAGAGAGGGGAAGGGGGAGGGTGATGAAGCACATTTTGACCTCTGGGGCTTTGCTGTCCCTAAAGGGATCACCTCTCCCAGGACTAACCAGTTCCTGCAATTCGTAAAGATAGGAAACAACTATAGCTCACGCATGTGGTTTTTACATACAAACCAACAAATCTGAGACCCACACCCCAACCCTCCTCTGTAGGGCTCTCATATTCCAGGTTACTATCTCCTGCTCTAATCTCTCCAGAGCCAGGTACTAGACAAGCAGGGACAGCCTTTGTACCTGAGGGCCCCTGAAACTATTCAAGCCAGCCAGTCCTAAGCCTGCTCACCTGTTCCTAAGCCTGTTCTCCTGTTCCTCACCTGTATGTGAATTATAAAGGAAAATCAATAAGGAAGAAAGTAGGAGTAGGGATTCACGTCATTCCTAACATGGGAGCCAAATGTGGAACAAAATGATAGTAAAGGTTCTTGTCTGTTTTCCTCCTGCTTTGCTTCCTGACCACCCTGGGGCTTCCCCTGGGGCCCCACCCCTTGGGAACTGTGACTCACAAACTGTTGCTTTCATGGCAATCATC
The DNA here is from genome assembly GCF_024362965.1 of Panthera pardus. Taxonomy (NCBI): domain Eukaryota; kingdom Metazoa; phylum Chordata; class Mammalia; order Carnivora; family Felidae; genus Panthera; species Panthera pardus. Next base: position 121,239,801 of record NW_026526843.1, read on the forward strand.
TTCTGGTCTGTTGACCTGACTGTACCTCAAATGTCCTATAATGTACTAATACATTGTATCATGAAACTATATATTCAATATGTATACATTATGTCATATATTATATTATAGATTTATGTTCAGGTAGATTTATATAATATATGCTATATATTATAAGTACATATATCTATTATAAATACATAAATACTATAAGTGTGTTTTACATTTTATATATTTTACATATATGTATAAATATATGCGATATTTACATATAACATACATAAAATTTGGAATATTGGGATAGTGTACTACCGAAATTATATATATAAGTATGTATTATATACACACAGAAGAGTGTGCCATCAAGGGCTACATGGGGGGCGAGGGGAGGGGGCAAAACCAGTTGGCTAAACGTCACACACAGAAAAGAGGTGTGGATGCCCTCACTGTGCAGAGGTCAGCAGGTTGCATTGCCACAAGTAATTCTCGCAGGTGTGTTTTCCTTGTTTGAAGCCTCTCGCTGTGCTTTCGTGCAGGAGTGTCACTGTACCCATATATTGTCTTATTTTAATAAAACTACCTACAGTAAGCATTAGCCTGTGTAGGTCCTCACTGGCGATCAGTAGGACCTCTGAGCCCTTGGATTGCAGCATGTTCTCAGGTGAGTTTGAAAACAATGACTCCAAACTAGCAAGCCAGCTAGCTACGTTACTGATGTGTTCGTTGCCTTTTTTTCCATATTTTCAACAAGATGTTCCAATGGGATAGGCTTCCGGCTCCGCTGTAATGCCTGGCAATGTATACAGCTTTGTGTAAGGCGTGAGGTAAACAGACAAGCCAGTTTGAAACTTTGACCGAATAGAGTCCACATCACAAGGACGGTACATTCCACTTAGTGCTATTGACCCAGCTGAAGAAAGGACGATGATTTGTGTCTCATCAGGTCAAAGGAAATGACAAGAAACTTTTCTTCACAAGTTCAGTGTATTGGGATAATATTACAACCAGAGCCAAGTCTGATACCTTCATCATGCAGGCTTCTGGCACTAGGTTGTTTGCAACTGTCCCCTGGAGATGGAAATTATCATGTGCCAGTCTCCATGGTCATAATTTGCTCATAGAAATCTGCTCTCAAATTAGGAGCACATAGAAGAGGGAAAAGTAAAGGAAGACATCACATTACTCATGATTTTTAAGCCCAAGACTGAGCACTGAACTGCAGTGACAAGATATTAAATATGCTTGAATATAGAAAGTTAAGCTTTTATATTGGTTTGTAGACACATGTATTAAAATCAGAAAGAAATACTTTAATTACTCATTAATACCACATGGCAAATATAAATGTGTGCATCCATGTTGACAGTTAACAACGGCTTTGTGCTTTATCAGTTGGGATGTGTTTTCTCAGACTCTCTCCGTGGGATCCCTACAACTGAGCACGAAAGTAAGGGCAGGTCCGAGTGTCCATCCGTGGAAGAACGGATAAAGAAGGTGTGGTGTATATACATAAGGGAATATTATTCACCCATAAAAAGGGATGAAACCTTGCCATTTGCAACAACATGGATGGAGCTAGAGGATATAATGCTAAGTGAAATAAGGCAGAGTAAGAGAAACACCATATGATTTCACTCATAGGTGGAATTTGATAAACAAACCAACAAAATGAAGGAGAACACTGAGTGACATATGGAACAGGTGAATCATTACACCATGGTATGTTGATTATACATGAATTATAAAGGAAAATCAATAAGGAAGAAAGTAGGAGTAGGGATTCACGTCATTCCTAACATGGGAGCCAAAGGTGGAATAAAAACCACAGGGTTCCGTAGCCTTGACCTCAAGCACTTTGCATCGTCCTGCACACGCTGTGTGTCTTGATAATTAAGGGGTGAAAAGAGAAAATAAATCAACGGTGGGGAAAGAAAAGCAGCCAGACATGCAATAAATCAGAGAGAGGGGATGCAAGGCCAAGATTCAAGCACGGGGCATAGAGATACTGGGGCACACACTCACTGAAAGAAGACGACACCGGGTCAACGTAAAAATAGAGTGTATTTGTTTCCTGGGTCTTCCATAATGAACTTTCACAAATGGGATAGCTTGCAAACACAGAAATGCATTCTTTCACAGTTGTGGAGTCTAGGTCTGGAAGGCAGGTATTGTTAGGACCATATTCCTTGGGATCACAGGAGAGAATCCTTCCTCCCCTCCCTGCTAGCCATCCTTGGCTGACAGTGGCTTCACGCCCATCTCTGTCTCTGTCATTACAAGACAGTTTCCCTGTGTGTCTACTTTACCACATGGAAGTCTCCACTCCATGACTATCTCTGTGTGTCTGTCCTCTTCTTATAAAGACACCACTCATCCTGGGAGAAGAGCCCACCCTACTTCTCCACTATGACCTTATCTTACAGACATTCATTCATTCTCATGACATCTACAAAGACTCTGTGTCCAAATAAGATCGAAGTCTCAGGAGCCCGTGTTTGAGGACACCAACTTTAGGGTTCAACCCACAATATAAACAATAATGTAAAAAATGGTCTTATAGATAGTGAGACAGACAGCCATGAAGACCTGAGATGTTCACACACAGGAAGACTGTAGAATGTTACACCCACGTTCCCGGGAAAGTCTGAGATCAAGTATAAACAACAGCAAGAAAAGAGACATACCATTCTTTCTACTGTGATGGTAAGATGGCCTCATGAAATAATCTTTTCAGTTATTCCCTGAAAACAGGTAGAATGGCACTGGTTTCTGTTTGTTGTACTTTATTCTCTCTCCGTCTCCCAGTCATTGACATGGTTAAATTGAGGGCCAGTTCCCTACACAAGACAAGGGTGCCTACTCTGCCATTTGCTGCTTTCTCGTGAGCCGCAAACAGCAATTTGCACACTTGATACTGAAGGATTATGTAAGTTCCTGCTGGCACTTAATAGCTCATCAATAACGTGTCAAGAATGCGTTGTCAAGAAGTTAAAATAAGTCTGTTGGAGAAGGGGGAGATTTTCATTTTACCTTCCAGCACTTATCAGAATGACATGTTTACGAGTTAGTCCAGTGTAAGATGTGCAATAAATTAGGGCATACCAGTATGCGTATTTGTTAATTATAGGGTATAAAAAAGAATAAAGAAAGAGGTATTTTCTTAGAAGATCTCAGAAAACACTCAAAAGACATAAAACCAATCAATCACTCAGAAGAAAGAGGCTGAGGAACATGAATATAAGAAATACTTTTAAAAAAGCTCACAACTTTGGGAAAGTTCTCTCTGCTTCTTAAAGCATTAAGTCAGAAAAGCCAGATCTTTCTCTCTACACATCTGAGGGATTTTATTCAGGAATGTGAGCCAGGCCAGGACAGTTTGACAATTGCCACAATGGTTGGGAACCAAGCGTGCCCCCCAGCATCCCACCCCCTCTCAATCCTATCTCATTCGTTAACTTTCTGTATCGAACATTTTTCAAGTATCAGCGACCACTCCGCCACCAACTGAACTGATAAGCCATTGGAGGGTGAATTGCTTCTAATGATATAAAAACACCTGCTGTACCCAAGTCCTTATCTGCTTCTCAATGCCAACTTCTCAGTGTGTGAACTTTTCCAATAAAACACATCATGGGTCCAGCCCTGGGATAAGATACAAAATGCAGCAGAGAGAGAAGGAAAAGTGTTGGTCTCCCAGTTGTGAGTTCCAGACCCACATTGGGTATAGAGGTTACTTAAAATTAAAATCTTTAAAAAGAGAGAGAGAGAGACACTGATAGTGGATGTGTCCAACAACAGAACTATGGTTTGTAAAAAATATTTTATTTTTATTCTACTATGCCACTTTCTGTTGTGGATTTCTTCTAGCAGGAAATGAGAGAGAAAACCTTAGCAATGAGACTGAGGAAGAGAGGAAGGGTGAATAACTTTAAGGAAGAAAATTACAGTGGTTTTACTGAAATTTGTAGCCTGAAAAGGAAAACAGGTCTAGGCTCCGAATTTAGACTTTATTTATTTCTGTTATGCCACCTGACTCAGAATTTGGAAATCAACAATGACTATACTAGTCTGTGTAGAGCATTCCAAGGAAGTAAAAAAAAAAAAAAAAATAGGAAAGTCTTGTTTATTTTCAGACAACCAGTATGGGGTCAAAATGCCAAACTGAACTTTACATTCTAATATTTATTTTGTCTAATAGGGTACATTTTACAGAAAGAATCATATATTCTATAATAGCCTATTTTAACAAGTATCAATCAAATGGTAATTTTTTTAATGTTTATTTTTTGGGAGGGGGGAGAAGCAGAGAGAGAGGGAGGCACAGAATCCGAAGTAGGCTCTAGGCTCTGAGCTGTCAGCACAGAGCCTGACTCGAAGCACAGACTGCGAGATTATGACTTGAGTCAAATAGGATGCTTAACTGACTGAGCCACCCAGGCACCCAAAATGGCAAATATTTGATGGTGGGTAGGTATCGCTGTACAGCATCATCAAAAAGGAAAGCAGTCATCCAAACATTCAAATCCAAAAGCACTGAAAGAAAACTGTGTAAAGTATACATTTTTGAAACTCAATATGGCTTCCATAATTTGAATTTGTGAGATATAGAATAAAAACGCCTCAAAGAACAACCGCATGCGAATTCCAAAGGAGATACTTTGTCCCTGCCAGGGAAATTTTAAAAAGTGTTGTTCATGCAAAAGAAATTTTTAAAAAATTAAATAAGACGAAAAGGTCAGCTCTCCATAAATAAGTTGTGAGCAGTTTTATGGCTTTGGAAGTTTAATTCTACACAGTAAAAAAATGTATCACAAACTGCCATTCTCTGCATGATGAGTGTTAAATATAGTAGGATCCCATCAGATATCTGCATTTGGGGTGCACCAGGTGGTTTCAGGTTGATGGGTCATCAATGTTCCCATTTGTTCTCGTAGTTTGAACCTTTGTACACAGGTGTGCCCACCTGCCCCAATGTATGCTAGAGTTCTACAAGATCACGGTATCAGTCCTGGGGTTACAATTTTTGGATAATTGTCCAAAGTCGATTGCATTTCAGGTCATTTTACAGAGTGCCTTCCACACAAAAGTTCATGTTGCACATTTCTGTTCAAGCCAGAGGCCAAAAGTACTACAGGCAACTCGTTCATTTCTCATTACAGAAAAAAAAAAAAAAAACACCTGATATTGTTCAGTAGCAGAACTTATACCAGACAGAAGCAAACTGCCCTTTATAGGAAGGAATGCTTTATTTGAGCTTTTAAGTGAAGCATAAAAATATCTCCTGTAATACCACCTTTCATCTTTATAATGCTGTGGAATTTACATAGTGCTTTTCATGCATTTTCTCTTTTTATTCTTGCAGTGAAAAAAAATTGAGAGGAGGGTAAGCATTATTAGCTCATTTTATAGAGAGAAATAAATGTAGCCCCAAATCATTGTGGGACTTGCACAGTGTCTATCGGCTGGAAAGTGACGCTAGAACAGGAACCCAGGGTTTCTGAAGCCCCGATTCTCCCTACGAATCTTTGGTCCCACTAACAAAACAGTCCCCCAGGGGTATCCCCTACGTTGCACTGACTTCTTGGACACAAGTCCTGAATTTTGTCTCCGGATCTGTTACCTCCTGCATGACACTGGGTGAACATTCCCTGTGGCAAGAACGTATCACTCTTTGATGCCATGGACCTGCTGGGATGCTCTGTGTGGAGAAGTCCGTTGTGTGCAAGAACACAATGCACAGCACAGAATTTTCATCAGAGACAGAAGCATATGCTGGCTCATGGCTTCTCTTTCTGTCCTACATCACGGATATCGCTTGGATCTCCTGGGACCTATAAATGTATGGCTTGAAGATAACCACGGTAAGAGAAAATCACAACCCCTGAAATGATTGAGAAATGACATGTGTTCTGAAGATGTGAACAAGTATCGACATCATTAGTGCAAAGTTCTAACCACAGGATTGCTCATGAGGATGTAACCAAGTTGTAATTATTCTGACCCAAGCCTTCATACCAGTGACTGGTTCTCCCAAGAGCCTTTCCTCAGAGATGAAAATTCTTTCCTTTAGAATAATGAATGGGTATCACAATCAACTAAGAAAGTGTCTCAAGCCACACACACACACACACCTATATGGCCCCTGTTCCATCTCAGGCTGTGTCAGGAGGCAACCACAGAGGAAACCACACTAGGGAGGAGAAATCTGTGTACTTAAAAATCATACTGAAAACATCCAATCTTCCTTCCTCTTCCTTGGAGTGTTTACAAATGACTCCTTGTATATTGATCCCACTCAATGGATATTCTTTTCAGAAAAGGGGTCATTCGGGAAAATACGTCCAGGAAGTAATTCAAAATATTGTAGAGAGAGTAGGAATAAAATTGGAATTGTGCAGATTTTTCATAGAGACGATAGTTTGCACCTTCACCAAGGGTGACTGGTGGAAAAAGATATAAAGGGTAGAAGGAGGTGGGCACTGATGGAGAAGCCATTGGAGGAAACACAGGATTCACAAGTACAATCCAAGCCCAGCCCAGCCACGATGTTTCAGGGAAGAGGACAGCTACTATCCAAAGTCAAAGAAAAGGACTAGAGGAGAAAGATCACAGGATTTGGACCAACAAGTAAATCATTGTTGGACTCCATGAGTGCATTCTGGGGAGGTGTTGAGAAGACACTCCAGACTACAGTGTTCAAAAAGAAGTAATCATGAATACATGACCTCCTGCAGGATGGAGAAGGACTGGAGCAGGTTGGTTTGGGATGCAAGATAGTACCTTTCCAGAGGGCAAACTGGTCACGACTGAGCCCCAAATGAAGGACAGCAAGGAGAACATTGTGGCAGGTTCCCTCTGGTGTCCCCATCAAGGTAGATAAGATGAACACTGTGATTGTTGTCGACTTTAGAAGGAAGCATACTTCTGTTCTCCTTTGCATTCTTTTCCGTGTGTTATTATGAACTTCATTGAGCCAATACCACTTGCTCTTTGGATAACTTTTGTGCTTTACCTATTTATTGGCATTGGATGAAAAGTCTTTGGCTGTAACAGAGGCTGGCTTGCCTAGCACTCTAAATAATGATATTAAATGTATGAACCTACATATTCTTTGTCTCTTCTCTGTCTCTGTGTGACTAACCAGCAAGATTTATGAAAGATGATTCGAGGTTTGTTTTGAAGGATAATATAGGTATAGTTTTCTTGAAAACAAAGATGGGAGAACAGTGATAATAACAGGGTTTAATTCCCTAACTGCTTAAAAATGCAGTCACGTTCCATGGAGCTATTCTTTTTCTATCTATCTATCTATATATACATACATATATATATATATATATATATATATATATATATACACACACATATATGTATATGTATATATATATAATTTTTTTTTTGCTTTGACAGTCTCTTGGCCATTTTTTTACTTATTAGCACTTCCATCAGAAGGAAGGAAAAGGAGATGAAACCATAATATGTCAATTTGAGACACAGAGTCTTATATTAGGCACATCACCACTGTGAGGTGTCTAGACGATTCTTGCTCCCCTGGGAGGGTTCAAAGCCGCCAGCCCTGTGTCCCTACAAAACAGTGGAGATTTCCAGCAAATGCACTCCATCCTTCTTATTCTCCTGTATGATTATCACATTTCACACTTCATCAAAACAGAGGCTCTAAGGCAATTATACTAGGTGGGCTGGAAGTAAAAATATTAGACATCGTTATCTGCTAACAGGAAAATTGCCTTAAGAACATTAAGAACTTTTAAAAAAAGAACATTAAATATAGACACAAATTTACTTCATATGACTTCCAGTTTGAACATAAATAATCTTGTGGTTGTTTTTCTTTCTTTTGGTTAATACTGACTGAACATTCTAAAAGAAACAATTAATATAAGCCAGGATGAATGGATTCTTGCTTTGGATAACTTATGTTCATTTTACAGTCATTCCATTTTGCTAGCAAGTTAAATTATTAAAGAATCCCATGTTTGTCAGTATTTATAGTCTAGCAAGGATTATCACAACTTAAATCTGGCTTCTACTGGATGTTCAACTAATATAGAAAAGGTAGCCAAGAATACTCAATGGGTAAAGTATAGTTTCTGTAATACAAGGTGTTGAGGAAATCCTTTTGTCACATGCAAAAGGATGAAACCGGAACCCTATCTTACATAAAGTTTAACTAGAAATGGGTTAAAGATTTAAATGTAAAGCTTGAAACCATACAACTCTTAAATTTTTTTTTTCAACGTTTTTTTATTTATTTTTGGGACAGAGAGAGACAGAGCATGAACGGGGGAGGGGCAGAGAGAGGGAGACACAGAATCGGAAACAGGCTCCAGGCTCTGAGCCATCAGCCCAGAGCCCGACGCGGGGCTCGAACTCACGGACCGCGAGATCGTGACCTGGCTGAAGTCGGACGCTTAACCGACTGCGCCACCCAGGCGCCCCAAAACCATACAACTCTTAGAAGAAGGGATAGGAGAAAAGCTCCTTGACATTGGTCTTGGCAATGATTTTCTGCATATGTCACCCATGGCAAAAATAAACCAGTGGGTCCAAATCTCATGAAAAGGCTTCAAAAGATGAACAAGATGAAAATCTTAAGTAACGGAGGGAAATATTTGCAAACCATATATCAGGAAAAGGATTAGTATCTAAAATTTATAAGGAACTCAACTGCAAAACACCCCATATAAACCAATTAAAATGTGGGCAGAAGATCTGAATAGGCATTTTTCCAAAGAAGACGTGCAAATGGCCAACAGGTACTGGAAAATTTCCTCCACATCACCACTTATCAGGGACAAGTAATCTCTTCACCCAACATGGGGCTCAAACACACAACCTCAAGATTGAGACTCACATGCTCTACCTACTGAGCTAGACAGGTGCCCAGGGAAAAGCAAATTAAAACCACCATAAGACATGGTCTGACACCTGCTAGAATGATTATCACCAAAAAAATATATGAGATAACAGGTGTTGGTGAGATGTGGAGAAAAGACAACTCTTGCACTGCTGGTGAGAAGGCAGACTGGTACAGCCACCCTGGGAGAACAGTATGGACGTTCCTCAAATAGAACTACCATGTGAGCCAACAACCCCACTTCTGGGTATATATCCAAAGTCAATGAAATCATTATGTTGAAGAGATATCTGCACCCCACCCCTCCATGTTCACTGAAGCATTATTTATAATAGCCAAGACGTGGAACAACCTGGATGCCCATCAGAGGATAAGTGAATAAAGAAACAGCGATGTGTGTGTGTAGTTCAGCCATAAAAGGTGAATATGCCAGTTGAGGTAATAATGGGTGAGCTTTGAGGGCATTATGCTAAGTGAAATAAGTTAGACAAAAAAGACAAATATTGGATGATCTCACTTAGATGTGGAACCTAAAAACAAAGACAAGAAAGCACAGAAACAGAGTCGACTGGTATTTGCCAGGGGCTGGGGTGGGGGAAATGGATGGAGTGGTGAAAAAGTACAAACGCTCAGTCATGAGACGGAAGTTGTGGGGTCTAATGTACAGCACGATGACTATAGGTATCCACAATGAATCGTCTGCTTGCAAATTGCTAAGCAAGTTGATCTTAAAAGTTCTCACCACACACAAAAATGGTTAAATGTCCTGTGACAGATGAGTTAACTGGCCTCATTGTGCTAATCGTGTAGGAATATATACATAGATCCTTACATTAGACACTTCAAATGTTTCTTAATATTTATTTATTTTCGAGACATAGAGAGAGACAGAGCATGAGTAGGGGAGGGGCAGAGAGAGAGAAGGAGACACAGAATCTGAAGCAGGCTCCAGCCTCCAGGCTCTGCGCTCTCAGCAGAGGCCGACACGGGGCTCGAACTCACAAGCCATGAGATCACGACCTGAGCCGAAGTAGGACGCTCAACTGACTGAGCCACCTGGGCACTCCACGTTGTACACTTTAAATGTACACAATATATCAAATATATCTCATTATATATTATATTATATGTCAGTTCTATCTCATTAAATCTGGAAAAGTTTTTTAAAAATTAAAAACTGGCACATAGTGTGCCTGCCTAATGCTTTTCTGAGACTCAAATTTTAATATCTCTTAGAGTCATTAATACACGGATAACACTAAACTTTGAGAAGCCTTCCTGTTAATAAGAGTTAAAGTATGGATTTTGCTTTTAAACAGGTTATTTTACAAGTTTTTATTAAACAACAAAGTAAAATTGTGGTAAAATTCCAAAAAGCACATAATTTCCTTAGGGCATCAACTTAATTTCCAGTGATGCTTCTATTCAAAGGGTGCTAATGCACACTTATTGAAAACGATTTGGCTTTGAGACATTTTCCATTAGCACTAATATGGGTAATCACACTCCCTCAGTACAAAGTATTTTATACAGACGTTGTGAAAGAGCCGAAAGTCACTATCATACTACAAATCCGTTTTGTAAGTGGCAACATTTAACACTAGGCTCATCAGCAAAGAGAGCTGGGGTAACACTCTGAACAGCAGCACCAAAAAGACCGGCTCAAGTAGATGGTTTGGGTTCATGGAATGAACCATTCCTGTTTCAAACACCCTGGGATTTTTACAATTGTACATACGATGGGAAATCCCTAAGTTAAATACAGAGTAACTGAAACCTAGAAGAAGAAAGAAGAAAAATGGAAATCGTGATATAAACGTTGGGTAAGAGTCAATAGAAGTAAGAGATTAGAAATTTAGTACATAGGGTTCCATTCGCAGGATGCCTTTAAATTCCAAATATTGCTTTCAACTATGTATCCTTGCCTCCCTCATACTTTGGGAACACAATGCTGTGTTTAAATTCCTAAAGTATATAAAATTCCACTACAGTTTGCTTTTTTTTTTTTTAAGTAACCTCAACGCCCAATGGGGGGGTCAAACTCATGATCGCAAAACTGAGAGTTGCATGCGTTATACACTGAGCTAGGCAGGCACCCCAAATTCTGCTGTTTGATGGCACAAATCCATGCTATTTCCTCATGCTTGTATTTACTTCACTATTTTATTTTATTTTACTTATTTTATTTTATTTTATTTTATTTTATATCTTATCTATCAAATTCATAAAGATTAAGTGTCAATGATAAAATGTGAAATATAAATGATAACACTTAAATGAAAATGCCTAATATTGGTTCTTTAGTAACAATAACATGTAGTAGATAAAGTATTTAATATGATAATCATTAAAAGGGGGGACAGAGCCCACATATATAGAGTAAGAAATGATGTCAGGACATCACAGCTATGAAGGACACGAAGGAATGGAAAGCAACCTGTTTGATCCATTCGTAGAAAATGCACTTGAGGACTCCAATGATGTGGCTGATTTGCTGTATGTACATATTTCATTTTTCCCAGAAGAAATGGGAACTGGAAACTGATTAATTATATAATCCCAGAGAGACCAGACCTCATTCCCCGCCTCATCCACTCTCCTCCTCAAAGACAGCATTTCCAGATGGCTTTACAGTTCTCCCCCCCCCCCCCCCCTTGGAAACAAGACTTACTTGCTAATATTTACCCTGGTTTAGAACATAGAAAGGGAGAAACAGTTCCAAATTTTTATCATGAAGCAAGCAAAGCATTGACATGAAATCCAACAAATAGAGGACAAACAACAACACAGGGATAGAAATATTTTCAACAACTAGCAAAGAGAATCCAGCTGATGTTTAATGAAAAAAATCACTGTGGTGAATTGAGATTTCGAGGACAAATGTGAATGTCCATTATATGTCAATTTACTATAGGTATTCATATAATCACAGCCTACATAAGTCATTGCCATAAGTAATGAAAGGCATTGAATAAAACTTAAGGCTTGTCCTTCATTGAGAGATAAAAAACACGGGCTCCTGGGTGGCTGAGTCAGTTAAGTGTCCAACTTCAGCTCAGGTGATGATATCACAGTTTGTGAGTTTGAGCCCCGTGTTGGGCTCTGCGTTGACAGCTTGGAGCCTGGAGCCTGCTTTGGATTCCGTGTCTCCCTCTCTCTGCCCCTCCCTGACTCGCCCTGTCTGTCTCTCAAAAATAAAGAAACATTAAAAAAACGTTTTAAAAACAGTAAAACAGAAATACACATATATTATATATGTTTATGCATGATGAAAATATATATCATGCTAATATATATGCTATATAAACTATATATATAAAGATAATTAATGTAAATACATATAACGTTGAAGGTACTAGTTAATACAGTTAAATCAGTAAGAGCATGAAAGGCATCTATATTTGAAGAAAGGAGGTGATTTTTATTATCACTGCAGAGTTTTGATTGCATGGGAAGAAAACCCAAGGATGTCAAGAAAAATGACAGCAAATAACAAGGTTACGAAGTTAGAAAAAATGCATAGGATATGTATTCTATAAATTTCAAGAAAAGGATTAGAACATATAACGGGAGACAGAATTTATAGGAGCATTGAAACGATATATATTTGACAGGGACTGGGAAGACTCATGAATCTATTCTGAAATGTTCTTGAGGGCAGCATAATCCTGATTCTAAACCCTAATAAAAACAATAAAAAGGAAGAAAATTGGAGTCCAATCTTTCAACAATCTTTCTTATCGATGCAAAATGTAGAAAGTTATATATAATTATTATATATAATAATATGCATTCTGTGATATAATTATATGTATTATAATTATATATTATAATACATAATACATACATACATAATACATAATATTATATGTATACGTATATTATATATAATATATAATACATATATTAATGTATATTATACATATATACATATATACTATATATACATATATAATATATATATACACACATACGTTTCTAGTGATAAATCACAGGAAAACGTATCATAGAGTACAGCCTTTTCAAGCAGGATTAATTTCAGGAGTACAAGCATACGAAGGTGGTTAAAATTTGAGTCATTTAAAGTAAACAGGCACATTAAAAGAAAAAGGAAAATATAGATGTGACATCTCCGTAAGCGCAGAAAAATACATTTTTAAAGGATGCTAAAATGAAGAGGGGGAGGAGCCAAGATGGCGGAACGGCACGGAAGTTTCTTTTGCATCTCTCCTCCCTGAAATGCAGCCAGGTCAACACTCCAGCATCCTGCACAGCTAGAAAACCGATTGGAGGATTAACACAACAATCTGCACAACCTGAACCTCAGAACTCGGCAGGTTTGGGGCAGCGCGGAGAGGTCAACTGGGAGAGAGAGGAGCCGCGGAGGGCAGGGGGAGCTGTTTTTCCTTGCCTAGAGAGGACACAGACGGGGCGGGGGGAGGTGCAGGGAGCATCCCCCGCCCCAAAGCGGCCGGAGAGAAAAGAAAGAGTATGTAAGGGACTGAACAAAAAAGGGAGGAAGGAGAGGGTTTAAATCCCACGAACCTGGCGGTGCTCTGGAGGGAAGGGCCGATCCAGGGGAGCAGAGAGCGAGGTCCCCGGGCCACGCGGGGAGCGGCAGTTCCCCTGCTGGGAGGACATTTAGTATTGTCCGTGCGGCCACCCCAGTGGACCCCAGAGGCCCCCGCGGACCCCGGGGAACGACCCCATTCGCTGGTGCTGGAACAGGGTCGTTGGGGGTGAAGCCTGGTGCCGGATGTGTGTTGTGATTTTCCATAATCCCTGAAACGCTACCACACGATCGCGTGAACTTTTTCTGGGGCGGGCTGGCCCCCGGCTGCAGTCTCCGGGCATTGGCAGCAGCACAGTCTGGTGAATGTTCCAGGGTGCGGCCGGCACCGGCCATCGCTCCACGGGAGCCTCCTGCAGAGGATCCGAGCACGTCAGAGCCTCGGTCCCTCCGACGGGAGGGGTCGGGAGACACAGCCGCATCTGAGGTAAAACTCGGGAGGGAGGTTCTGCCTGGTAGCCTGACGGCTTAGTCACGGACAGGGTAAAAGCCTGGAGTGGACGGAAGCCGGAGCCAAAGGACAGGTGCGCGATTGCAGAGTTCCAATACTAGAGCCCCGGCAGCTGGGTGACGCCATTTTCACCACTCCCGCGCATGCGCATACAGGCACCTAGGAGCGCCACAATTCACCCCAGTAAGCTAAGCAGCGCCATCTGGTGGAGAACGAGGTCATTACACTACGCCCCGCCCTACTGGGCCAACCTCGCTCTTCAGGAACACAAGTCTCTCTCCGCTGGCTTAAGTTTATTGGAGCCTTAGTTTATTGGAGTTTATTGGAGTCTCTCCGCTGTCTTAGTTTATGAAGAACTATAAAGTGCTTCATAGCTTGACTTCTACGGGAAACCGGACGTAATTTCAATCATACTTCATTCTGTTCGCTGGTCCTTTTATCCGTTTTTTTCTCTCTTTTTCCTTTCTTTTTTTCTTAAATACAGAAATTTAAAAAAATCTATTTTTATTTTCCATTTTTATTACAAAGATTTTTCTTTAAGTTTTTCTACCATATTTTTTACTTCTTTGTAAATTTTTTAAATTCTATCTTACTTCCATCATTTCATTTTATTCTATTTTATTGTATTCAGTTTTTCAAATTTTCAAGCGTTTTCTTTTTCTTTTCTTTTTTTCCCTTGTTTTTGCTTTTCTTTTTTTTCTTTTATTTTCTTTCCCCCTTTCCCCCTAATCTATCAATCTTCTTTCAACAACCAGACCAAAACACATCTAGGATCTAGCATCCTTTATCTGATTTCTTTGTGTTGTTTTTAATTTTTTAACTTTTTTTACATTACTAGTTCCTTTTCTTCCTCCAAAATGACAAAAAAAAAAAAAAAGGAATTCATTCCAAAAGAAAGAACAGGAGGAAATGATAGCCAGGGAATTAATCCACATAGATACAAGCAAGATGTCTGAACCAGAATTTAGAATCATCAGTACTCATTCTAAACGTCAATGGTCGAAACACTCCAATCAAAAGACACAGGGTAATCGAATGGATAAGAAAACAAGATCCATCTAGATGCTGTTTACAAGACACCCATTTTAGACCTAATGTCACCTTCAGATTGAAAATAAGGGGATGGAGAACCATCTATCATGCTAATGGTCAACAAAAGAAAGCCAGAGTAGCCATACTTACATCAGACAATCTAGATTTTAAAATAAAGACTGCAACGAGAGATGAATAAGGGCGTTATATTATAATTAAGGAATCTATCCACCAAGAAGATCTAACAATTATAAATATTTATGCTCCAAACATGGTGCACCCAAATATACAAATCAATTAATCAAAAACATAAACTTATTGATAATAAGACTATGATAGTATAGGGGACTTCAACACCTCACTTGCAGCAATGGACAGATTATCTAAACAGAAAATCAACAAGGAAACAATGGCTTTGAATGACACACTGGACCAGATGGACTTAACAGGTATATTCAGAACATTTCATCCTAAAGCAGCAGAATATACATTCTTCTCGAGTGCACATGTAACATTCTCCAGAATAGATCACATACAGGGAAACAAATCAGCCCTCAACAAGCACAAAAGATCGAGATCATACCTTACATGTTTTCAGACCACAACAGTATGAAACATGAAATCACCCACAAGAAAAAAGATTGGAAAGAAAACAAATACGTGGAGACTAAGAACATCCTACTAAAGAATGAATGGGCTAACCAAGAAATTAAAGAGGAAATTATAAAGCACATGGAAGCCAATGAAAATGATAACACCACAGCCCCAAACATCTGGATTTGCTCTGGGCAGCAAAGGCAGTCATAAGAGGGAAGTATATAGCAATCCAGGCCTTCCTAAAGAAAGGAAGAAAGGTCTCAGATATACAACCTAACCTTACACCTCAAAGAGATGGAAAAAGAATAACAAATAAAACCCCAAGCCAGCAGAAGACAAGAAATAGTAAAGATTAGAGCAGAAATCAATGCTATCAAATCCAAAAGAAAAAAAAAACCAACCAAACAAACAAACAAAAAAAAACCCAGAAGAGATCAATGAAACCAGGAGCTGGTTCTTTGAAATAATTAACAAAATTGATAAACCACTAGCCAGTCTGATCAAAAAGAAAAAGGAAAGGACCCAAATAAATAAAATCAAGAATAAAAGAGGAGAGATCACAACCAACAGAGCAGAAATACAAACAATAATAAGAGAATATTATGAGCAATTATATGCCAATAAAATGGGCGATCTGGAAGAAAAGGCCAAATTCCTAGAAACATATAAACTACCAAAACTGAAACAGGAATAAATAGAAACTCTGAACAGACCCATAACCAGTAAAGAAATAGAGTTAGTAATCAAAAATCTCCCAATAAGAAACCAGGGCCAGATGACTTTCCAGGGGAATTCTACCTAACATTTAAAGAAGAGTTAACACCTATTCTCTTGAAGCTGTTCCAAAAAATAGAAATGAAAGGAAAACTTCCAAACTCATTCTACAAGGCCAGCATTACCTTGATTCTAAAACCAGACAAAGACCCCAGTAAAAAGGAGAGCTATAGACCAATTCTCCTGATGAACACGGATGCAAAAATCTTCAACAAGATATTAGCCAACCATATCCAACAATACATTTAAAAAATTCACCACGACCAAGTGGGATGTATACCTGGGATGCAGGACTGTTTCAATATCTGCAAAACAATCAATGTGATACATCACATCAATAAGAGAAAGGACAAGAACCATATGCTCCTCTTAACAGAGGCAGACAAAGCATTTGACAAAATACAGCATTCTTTCTTGATAAAAACCATCAAGAAAGTAGGGATAGAAGGATCATACCTCAAGATCATAAAAGCCATATATGAAATACCTACTGCTAATATCCTCAATGGGGAAAAACTGAGAGCTTTCCCCCTAAGGTCAGGAACAAGACAGGGATGTCCACTCTCGCCACTGTTATTCAACATAGTATTGGAAGTCTTAGCGTCTGCAGTCAGACAACACAAAGAAATAAAAGGCATCCAAATCTCCCAAGAGGAGGTCAAACTTTCACTCTTCGCAGGTGACATGATACTCTGTATGGAAAACCCTAAAGATTCCACCAAAAAACTGCTAGAATTGATTCATGAATTCACCAAAGTTGCAGGATATAAAATCAACGTACAGAAATTGGTTGCATTTCTATACACCAACAGCGAAGCGACAGAAAGAGAAATCAAGGAATCGATCTCATTTACAGTTGCATAAAAAACCATAAAATACCTAGGAATAAATCTAACCAAAGAGATGAAAAATCTATACACTGAAAACTATAGAAAGCTTATGAAAGAAATTGAAGCAGACACAAAAAAAAGGGAAAAAGATTTCATGCTCCTGGATAGGAAGAACACATATTGTTAAAATGTTGATTCTACCCAAAGCAATCTACATATTCAATGCAATACCTATCAAAGTAACACCACCATTCTTCACAGAGCTAGAACAAACAATCCTAAAATTTGTATGGAACCAGAAAAGACCTTGAATAGCCAAAGGAATCTTGAAAACCAAAGCTGGAGGCATCACAGTCCTGGACTCCAAGCTGTATTACAAAGCTGTAGTCATCAAGACAGTATGGTACTGGCACAAAAACAGACACTCAGATCAATGGAACAGACTAGAGAACCCAGAAATGGACCCACAAACATATGGCCAACTAATCTTTGACAAAGCAGGAAAGAACATCCGATGGAATAAAGACGGTCTCTTCAGTGCTCGCTTTGGCAGCACATATACTAAGACAGTTTCTTCAGCAAGTGGCTCTGGGAAAACTGGACAGTGACACGCAGAAAAATGAACCTGGACCACTTTCTTACATCATGCACAAAAATAAACTCAAAATGGATGAAAGACCTAAATGTAAGAGAGGAAGCCATCAAAATCCTGGAGGAGAAAGCAGGCAAAAACCCGCAGCAACTTCTTACTCAACCCATCTCCGGAGGCAAGAGAAACAAAAGCAAAAATGAACTATTGGTACCTCATCAAAATAAAAAGCTTCTACACAGTGAAGGAAACAATCAGCAAAACTAAAAGGCAACTGATGGAATGGGAGAAGATATTTGCGAATGGCATATCACATTAAGGGTAGGTATCCAGAAATCTATAAAGGACTTATCAAACTCAATACCCAAAAAATAAATAATCCAGTGAAGAAATGGGCAAAAGACATGAATAGACACTTTTCCAAAGAAGATATCCAGATGGCCAACTGACACATGAAAAAATGCTCAACATCACTCATCACTAGGGAAATACAAATCAAAACCACAATGAGATACCACCTTACACCTGTCAGAATGGCTAACATTAACAACTCAGGCAACAACAGATGTTGGCAAGAATGTGGAGAAAGAGGACATCTTTTGCACTGCTGGTGGGAATGCAAACTTGTGCAGCCACTCTGGAAAACAGTGTGGAGGTTCCTCAAAAAACTAAGAATAGAACTCCCCTACAACCCAGCAATTGAACTACTAGGCAATTATCTAAGGGATACAAGTGTGCTGCTTCAAAGGGACACAGGCACCCCCATGTTTATAGCAGCACTATCAACAATAGCCAAAGTATGGAAAGAGTCCAAATGTCCATCGACAGATGAATGGATAAAGAAGACGTGGTATATATGTATATAATGGAGTATTACTCGACAATCAAAAAGAATGAAATCTTGCCATTTGCAACTACATGGATGGAACTGGAGGGTATTATGCTAAGTGAAATTCCTCAGAGAAAGACAAATATTATGTGACTTCACTCATATGAGAAATTTAAGATTCAAACAGATGAACTAAAGGGAAGGGAAGCAAAAATAATACAAAAACAGGGAGGGGAACAAAACAGAAGAGACTCATAAATATGGAGAACAAACAGGGTTGCAGGAGGGATTGTGGGAGGAGGGATGGGCTAAATGGGTAAGGGGCATTAAGGAATCTACTCCTGAAATCATTGTTGCACCATATGCTAACTAACTTGGATGTAAATTAAACAATAAATAAATTTTTTAAAAATTTAAGAACTAAAAAAACAGTCAAAAGAAATAACCACTTAAAAATTAAAAAAAATAAAAGGATGATAAATTCTAACTATAATTAATAAAATGTATTGCCAGCATGGAATACTGTTTAGGAGCTTCCCTAAATATACAAAGGATTTCTACTTAAAAAATAAAACAGAAACCTCAACAACTCCTCAAACAGCATATTTTGGGGCTGGAATAGTGAGAGTCCCCTGAGATGAGGAATGAGGTTAAGTACACCCGACAGCCATGGGTCTTTCCAGAATGAATCAGGAGTACCAGGTAGCATACTCAGAACAGTAGGAAAATCAATGAAAATAACATGATTGGAAAAGAAGAACCAACCTTTGTGAGCTTAAAATCAGAAAAAAAAAAATCTACAACTCAGCAATGAGAATGAGTGAATTTACCGGTCAATAAACAAAACAAAACATCCAAACAAAAAGAAAGAAAGAAACACCAAAAACATCCACTGTCTGTACTGACTATGCCAGTAAAAGAAAAAAAAATTAAACTTCCTTTAAAGATGTCATAAAAAGATGTCATAATGTTTACAAGGGCATAGATAATATCACATTCACAATCACACCTTGCCACAGTTGTGCAAAACGCACAGAGAAAAGCAGAGGACACATCCGTCAGTATTGGGGTATGTTGTGTGTGCAGATGGGAATACTGTCAGTCATAAAGGTGTTAGTTTTTCCAAAAGTGATCTATGGAGTCAACGCAGTGTGTGTGTGTGTGTGTGTGTGTGTGTGTGTGTGTGTGTGTGAAATAGAGAGAGGAGAAAAAGAAGAAGGAAGAGGAGGAGGAGGAGGGAGGGGGAAGGAATAGAAGAAGGGGGAGGAGGAGAAGTAGGAAGACAGAAGAAAGCAGTAGAGATAGAGATCCAAACACTGGCGATCAACCACACTCCTCATGTAGACATACTGACAATACTCATCAAAATGATCAAAGCCATAATTGCCAGCAGGCTCTGACCACCTGTGTTAAATGACCACAGAACACAGTAACAGAGAACCTTCCTAAATCACTCACATTCAGAAATGAGGTCATTGTAGATAGAGCTAATTTAGATGAGGTCATGGCACAGTAGGGAGGGGCCCTGATATACCTGGTGTCCTTATCAAAAGGGGAGACACAGACACTCATGCAGGGAATGTCATGTGCAGATGCAGGCAGAGATGACAGCAAGGTGTCTATTAGCCAAGAAACGATGAACACGGCCAGGCAACCACCAGAAGCTCGTTGAGAGGCACAGAACGGATTCTCCCTCACATCCTCAGAAGGGACCAATGCCTTGATCTCGGGCATCTAGCCTCCAGGGCCATCAGAGAATAAACTTCCATTATTTAATCCCACCCAGTTTGTGGAACTCAGATCTGGCAAGAGTCAGAAAGGAGCAGTCGTGGGGCCCCTGGGTGGCTCAGTCAGTTAAGCATCCGACTTCGGCTCAGGTCATGATCTCGCGGTCCGTGAGTTTGAGCCCCGCATCAGGCTCTGTGCTGACAGCTCAGAACCTGGAGCCTGTTTCTGATTCTGTGTCTCCCTCTCTCTCTGACCCTCCCCTGTTCATGCTGTCTCTCCCTGTCTCAAAAATAAATAAACGTTAAAAAAAATTTAAAAAAAAAAAAAAAAAGAAAGAAGCAGTTGTGCTGTTAGCAAATGCTTTACCCGGATGACCAATCTGAGCAACTTCTAGGGCCTTTATGATGCTTTTATTCTTCCTCTTGCCCTCTTTCCACTGACTGGTAGGAGACACAAGGATTAAACATGGAAACTATCTGCAGAATGCAACCGTTTTCCAGAATCTGGAAATCATCTTCCCTTCCCTGAAGCATTAAAAATATTTGAAGGAGAGTAATACCTCTAATTATAGTAAAAAATAATGCTGGGATGGGCGCTGGCTAATTGCACATGCCCGTTCAATTTTCTTGTAATGTCTATACTTTGGTTTAGAACACAAAGTGAACTTACATTAAAGGGAACCAAGTTTTGTCGAACTGATGTTTCTAGAAGTCTCCCAGCTTTATTTAAGGAATATAAGGTAATGATAAAGACAGTAACAAATTTACTGAAGATTCATACTGACTTTTCCATGATTGGATGGAAGAATAGTGTATCATCTGCATTCATTTTGAATATATATAATATAATATAATATAATATAATATAATATAATATAATATTTATACTTGGATACCACATTATTTCAAATATATGTCTTAAATATGGAACATGTGTCCTCATTCCCTGCAGCGCCTCTTGGTGTATAAAACCAAGGATGAGGGAGATGTGGCATTTCTTCCCCTCTGGGGTTTATCATTATGTGTCCTTGAGAGGCAACAAGGAAGAAATGGATTAATTAATACCGTAGGGAAGTTCTCTTTCCTATTCAGTAAACCGGGTATCCTGGAGAAACGCATCTTGCAGGCAAGATAGTTCCCAATTAAAATGAAAGTTCTGTGACGCACAAAAAAAGTGAAATGAAACGATGAAGAAAATGCAAATTATATTGATGGTATATATGGTTTAACACCATTTACACGGAGCATCTATGAATTTACTGCCATTGGGGTAAAATTACCAGAATTGGATTTGCAACAGGAAAAAAAAAAAAGGAAAAGAGACATGTAGTTACGGCATTTTTTGTAGGAACAAAACGCATGACAAAAATATGAATACAGACGTTAATGAGCAAGTGATACATACATTTCATTTCCGCTATACCTATCTATTTTTTAAAATGTGATGTGGTCTCAGTTCAGAAATGGAAAATGCACATAAAACAATTCCAAAGACTAAATAATGCAACTGGCTCAAATTGATCTGTGCTACTGTCCTAGAATTCCATTAAAGAAAGATTAAGGGGTTTTTCCATGTAAGGTATAAAGTAAGAAATGAAAGTCCGAGCGATTTCAGGGGGAAAAAAATCAAGCCTTCATACAAAGACATGATTCTGAATGAAATATGAATGAAATGCATCAGGATAGATCTCTTCAAATAGCATAAATAGCTCAGGAATGGCAAGATAAACTCAACCTTTTACTGAGAAATGATAAGGTTATGAAAGGGGGAAACGTCCTGTATAGTTTTCACACCCTCAATCGGACTCATTTTCCATGGTCTCATCAAAATAATTAAAAACAAAATAGAAAGAAGGAGGTATCTTGAGACTTCCTTTTATCATATCTATGCATTTAAAGTACAGAGTTCCAATTTCAAAGTAAAACTAACCAAAGCCTGGTTAGTTCAGATAATTGCCGATTTTTGTCTAAGTTTTAGAAAAAAAAAAGAACATAGAAGGAAGACCCACAGATACGTTATTAATACATTTCTTCGGATGTATACATTTCACATGAACTTAAGGTATCTCCAGTGGAGCTCATCTGAGAGGAAAAGAGAAGAAAAACAAAGTATGTTCTTTCCCCTTCACATTTTTATTTTGGTCTAACACTTATTTTGTCTTCACAGAAATGGAAATAATAGGATTAAGAAAAAGCAATAGACTGCTGCTGACAATTAGGTAGATTTTTTTTTAAAGAGTAAATTGTCAAATTTATGATGTAAACGCGAACACAGTTCTTTGTGATCTATTTTGCTTTACCTAGACAGCTCATTATTCAGCAGATTCTCCCTCATTCCCATCTACTCCTTGGGAGTATTTGTGCACGTGCAATACAAACTTAACGTTGTTCAATGTATTTAACAAGATCATGGGGTCGTAGGACTTTAGAATATTATTTTCTGAGATCTGTTGGACTTCTATGAAACCATGCTGCTGAAATCATAGTCCCATAAAGTTCTGATTTTGAAAAAGGGTAGAGAGAGATCAAGAAGGTATGAGATTGAAAGATCCTATAAATTTGTAAGAGAGTGCGGCAGCCTGATTCTAATAAATCTTATTCAAATAAGAGACAGACAGAATTGATAGAAGTGTAGCGTTAATCCCCAGGTAAACTCTACAATATGGACACACGTAATTATCTAGCTCCGCGTAGTGAGTTCTCTGCCACGTAAATTCTGGAAACAATTCTGTCGAGCATAAGAAATGCAGCTGTGAGATAAAGGGTGTGAGTTTTGGCTAACATATCAGCCTTTCTCTCCTTCCAATTTTGTTATCCTAAAGCAGAAAAGAAAAAAACCGTTCAAGGTTTTCTGGAGTTTTTCATGTATCCACAAGTTCCTGACTTTAAAAATCCATCCTAACCCCTACCCGCCTTTCTTTCCTCTTTCCTCTCTCTCTCATGCCTTCTTTCACACAAACCAGCTGCAAGGTAACATCTTCCAACTCAACAGTGTTTGACCTCCTGAGTGCTGGATTGTCCACTCCTTAGATCACAGTCCATCAAATCCTGTAGGGGACGCTTCACTTGTGCCATGGTTAAAGCCAAACACAGTGATGACAGAAACATTCCAGTTTGAAGTCAGAGCAAGGCGGATGGTGTATTATCCACGTGGAGCGGTAGCCAAGGCATTGAGGCAAAAAAGTGGTCAGCGGGCCTGGGAAGGTAAATTAAGAGAATATCATAAAAGTCTTTGTCTACCAAGTTATGATACTTGTCCTTCTTCCTTTTGAGCAGTAGAGCATAATTGGCTCTTTAGTATAACAAAGTCTTGCTCACAAATGTGTTAGACTCTATCCCAAAGGGAGAGATTGGTGGTCATAAAACCACCCTGTGGACTATGGCATGCACCCAAGTAAGTGGCAGCAGGGACATATGGTGGAGTGCAGACATCTGGTTGAGTCAGGAAGGGTTTACTCTCAGCTGTAATTAACATCAGTTGAAGAAAACAGTTGAAGGAGAGAAGGGCATGTCATAAACACAATTCTGGGAATCAAATAGAAGGGGGGGTCACCACTGGGTGAGAAGCCTCATGAATTTCTGGATGATGGAATGCAAATGGGGACATATCGAACAATTAAACAACTTCAAGAAAGGTGCAGCCCAGAGAGTGCAAGAGGAGGTAGTGACGTCATATGTCATGAAGAGGCTGGCAGCAAAGTCATAATTTGTTGGACCAAATATAGTGATTTATGTAAAAATATTGTATGTTCTATAAAATGACCACCACCATCAAGCAATAGAAACATTGTGAGTTCTAGTTAAAAATTGTCCCTTGGGGCGCTTGGGTGGCTCAGTTGGTTGGGTGTCCGCCTTTGGCTCAGATCATGATCTCATGGTTCCTGGGTTCGAGCCTGGCGTTGGGGTCTATAAAATGACCACCACCATCAAGCAATAGAAACATTGTGAGTTCTAGTTAAAAATTGTCCCTTGGGGCGCCTGGGTGGCTCAGTTGGTTGGGTGTCCGCCTTTGGCTCAGGTCATGATCTCATGGTTCCTGGGTTCGAGCCTGGCGTCGAGCTCTGTTCTGACAGCTCAGAGCCTGGAGCCTGCTTCGGATTCTGTCTCCCTCTCTCTCTGACCCCCTTCTGTTTGCACTCTGTCTTTCAAAAAATGAATAAATGTCAAAAAAATTAAAAATAGATAAGCAAACAAATAAAAATTGTCCCCTAAAGTGCCTACCACAATACACAGGAGAATCTGTATTGATAGCCAATTAAGACTACACTCATACGTTTTTTTCTCTGATTTTTTCCGATAATTTTTTTCCAAGTATTTTGCCTTTCTGCTGCACATGAATTTGTCCTGACTGGAGCTCTAGAATTTTCCTTTGTAGCAATATAAGTATGTTAATTGAAATTAATAACATATATAATCCATTTATTCACATAAATAAAATTTCAACAGATAGAATTTTATTTTTTTGCCTTGTTTTCACAAAGGTGATATTTTTGCTGGTGGTGGTGTTTGGCCATTTGGGTTTTTCATTGTATTAGTTCTTACATATCTACTTTTTACCCACATAAAAGGGAATAGCTTGTGTTTTGGCTAATGTATACACCTGTGCAATACAGGTAATTGACATCCCTGCCAAAATAAAAGATATTTCCATGACCTCAGATGCTACAAGACAAACGATATGTTACAGTTTCCATCTGATTCAATCCAAAATAGTTTGAATTTCCCTGTGATTCCTTATTTAATGGGTAATTTGGATAAATACCTTATTTCACGGGTAATTTGGGTAAATACTTATTTAATGCGTCACAAAGAAGAGATATCACATGTCACTCATTTTTAACATTATTACTTCCTAAAAGAATAAGATTTTGTGTGTATTGTGGTGTAGATATGCTGGGCTGTGAATATATTCAGATTCATCTACAGATATTTTCATTTTCCCCTCATTTTTGAAGTACAGTTTTTACAGATGGAGTCATATTTCCTATTTCCTCGAGTTCTGGTAGTTTGTGCTTCCAAGAGCTTGATCATGTCATCCATTTTACAGGATGTTTGTCACACAATTGTTCACAGTGTTCTCTTTATATCTATTTCATTTCGATAAGATTGGTAGCCATGTGCCTCCTTTCATGTCTGACTTTACTAATTTGATTCTTCTCTTTTTTCTTAGTCTGTCCAGCTAAAGACGTGTCAACTTGGGGCATCTTTTCAAAGAACCAACCTTTGGGTCCGTTGACTCTCTGTAGTGGTTTTCAGTTCTCTATTCTGTTTTTCTCTATTCTTGAAGATTTCCTTCCGAAGGCTATTTTTACTAAATATACAATCATAGGTAGATACATATGTGGTTTTTTGCCCCCTTGGAAGAGACTTTGTCATGCCTAAAATAATAAGGAAGAAATGGTCAGGATTTTATATGTGTCGGAGAATGCCAAGCTCTGAGGGAATGATCCTAGAGAAGATATAGTTGCGATAGAGTAAGACATATTTAAACTCAACAACTAGAAATGCAAAGATGGGATTGTCTGAAATTTATCTTAAGGGCCAGTTCTATGGACATGACATTTCAGAGCACCTACACCACCATGAGACACGGAAAGCGAAGGCGGCCGGGCGGGAAGTCTCAGCTGGTGTCAGACAATGCAGGAGAAAGTCAGTATTGATAAGGCACAATGCCATCTGCTTTCCCAGCTACAAAGGAGTCAGAGAATTTTGCCAATCTCTTAGTTGTTGTACATAGGAATTTTTTTGTATCACCAACTTAGTTTCTAGTCTCCTTTAGATATTATTTTATAAAGCTCTACTCAAATTGGCTGTATAATACATCGGTGGGCTCTTTAAACATCTTT
Organism: Panthera pardus; assembly: GCF_024362965.1. Taxonomy (NCBI): domain Eukaryota; kingdom Metazoa; phylum Chordata; class Mammalia; order Carnivora; family Felidae; genus Panthera; species Panthera pardus. The sequence continues at coordinate 121,265,903 of NW_026526843.1, forward strand.
ATTGAATGATAATTTACTATACTTAACATTCGGCCATTTTTAAGTGTCTGCTTTAAAGACTTTTAGTAATTTACAGAACTGTGATCATTTACTTATTTCAAACGAATTCTTTTTTGGCATCATAAAGTTCTTTCCCACCCAACCTCCAATTCCCTCAGATTCTTTTATCCACAGATCTTCAGATAAGGCAGAATTGCTAAGATATGGCACAAATGTGGTCGATATTTAACATGAATGAGCAAATCAAGCAGTCTTGGTATAATAATAACTATTAATATATTAATGTTTTTCAAGGAACAGAAGAAAGCATAAAATGGACACAGGATAAAAGAAACCGTGATAACAGACATTTATGGGATGGTTCTGTGTGTTCCTTCTCTTCATTTGGTCCTCAAAGCAATCCTATGAGGTGGAAAACGTCTGTGTCCACTACACCCGAGTGACAAAGGCTCTGGAAAGTCAGCTTCAATGAATGATCTACTTCTGTGTAAAAAAACTTCACAAAATGAATTCCTTGCTAACTCCAGGTTCATATAATGACACGTGTGTCTAGCGGGGACGAAAACAACGTGCTGTTTTTCCCTAGCCATTTTTGTATCTTATGACTACTAGTCAAAGAATATGTCATGGAACCTTCCATCTGAAACTGATGCCGTCTTGCTATTTTTTCCAAACACACATGCTCAGAAAATGTTACCCTCTATCTGAAGCACAGTTGCTATGCTTTCATATAAGAATGCTAAAGTATTGGGGCACCTGGGTGGCTCAGTCGGTTAAGCATCCGACTCCTAATTTTGGCTCACGTCATGATCTCACAGTTCATGGGTCTCACATTGGGCTCTGTGCTGAGCAGGGAGACTGCTTGGGATTCTCTCTCTCTCTCTCTCTCTCTCTGACCCTTGCTGGCTTGTACACGCACTCTCTCTCTCTCAATATAAATAAATACACATTTTTTAAAAATGCAAAATTATTAGTATTTTACAATCCTCTGAATGTAATATGTGTGTTAGTATTTCTGAATAATGGGCACTTTCTGCAGCACCTGGCTGGCTCCGTCGGTGGAGCATGTGACTCTTGATGTTGGGGTCATGGGTTTGAGCCCCACGCTGGGTGTAGAGATTACTTAAATAAATAAATAGGTAAGTAAGTAAATGAAACTTAAAAAAAAGAGTAATGAGCACTTTCTTAAACCTCGTGTTCAGGGAACGTACAACATAGGGGTCACCGCATACAAAAAATTTACAAATTCAACAATATGTCTCATACGTGCAACCTTTGCTTTTGAAATGTGTGATGTGTACGATTTGAATGTTTGTGAAAAAAAATATATAATGATCTCTATCTATTGAACTAAAAAGTATGCCGTGCTACAGCAGGCTTCAAGATACCTCAAACATATCCAAGGGGAATGAATGAAGGTGCAGAAATGCAAGAAGGCAAGAAAGAGACTATAAATTGTTGGTCTCCTTTGAATAAGTGAGAAAAGACTTAGCGACATGGAAGTCCTGCATTTCACAGAGGCTGTGTTCACTCCTAACAGTGCAGCAATAAAGATATTCTATTTTTTTTACTTGTTTATTTATTTTTGAGAGAAAGACAGTGAGCAGAGGAGGGACAGGGCAAGAGGAAGGCACAGGATTGGAAGCAGGCTCCAGGCTCTGAGCTGTCAGCACAGAGCCCGATGTGGGGCTTGAACCCATGAACTGCGAGATCATGACCTGAGCTGAAGTCAGATGCTCAACCAACTGAGCCACCCAGGTGCCCCAAGATATCATCCTATTGTATTCACTTCAAAGAGGCCATGAGTGCAAACAGTCCCTAAGCACATGGGTGCGGAAAATCGCCACCTGGGCTCCATTTAGCCAAAGGATTCAGCCAAATACCCTCAAAGTATTAACATCCTCCCTTTCCTGCAAAGTGAAGCTATTGATGGCTCCTTTTGAGAGGGGTGAGAATGACTCTCCTAAAGAAAACGGTCATAATGACTTTGGTTTCCTTGATAACTAATAGTAGAAAAAAAAAGAGGGGACAGTGGACAGATTATAATCACATTTTCACAAGCTTAAGGTCAATATTTGCTTTGCTTTAGGGAACAAGGAGAGACCCGTTCCCAATGTGGCTCTGGTCAAACAGAAATACAGCAACCAGCCAGTGACGTCCCAGGAAAAGTCTGGCGTCATGTACTGGGGACACCTGTGCATCCCAGACAGGAAGCCTTGCCTTAACACGTGAGAGCCAAAAGCACAGGATATGGACAGAGGCCTCCCAACCACTTGGTGTTGGTTTTGGAGATTTTTTAGTATTGGAAACTCAATTATAACATCAAATTAAAACTCAATGATAGGATTTTAAAATTATCTTTTATAAAACTTCAAGACTAAAACATCTCATGTTAATAAATACAGGATTGTAAAAACTGCATTCATAATAGGTATAAATGGTGCTCTCAAAAATTCAAACACGCTGAAATATATTTTGAAGCACATGAAGGCATATTTCGGGTGATGTTTTTAAGATCTTTTTTTTTCCCCACAAGGGGTTTTAAAACACCTAGTCCGAACCACACTTCTAATTTTAACACGTTAAAAAGCACACAGTGACCTTCAAAGAAGCTATTTGTGGTACCATCAGATGTATAATATGGAGCACAAAATTAAAATGGGAGATGTGAAAATACTGAGCAATTTATCTCCCCTGACCCATCACTGCGAGGCATCAGGATTCTTAATCACACCTTCTAAATTAGTATCTTTATGTAAGCAAGTCTGCCCGTGAGGAAGGGGTAAATTAGTAACATAGAAGGAATTCATTACTTCTCTCAGATAGTACAAATCTACTTATTAATTACATCTGTCCAGGGCATTCATTAGCGTCATACTAGTGTGGAAAAGCCAATGCAAATATAAATGGTTCAAGTACAGAAGCCAAAGCAGATGGAAATAAAGCCAGACCCTAGATGTTTCAGCCTCGTGAGCTCTTTCCAGTGAGGACAGAAGCCATGCAAGAATCTTCTCCCGGGATGTCAAATCTAACAGAAAATCAGGTGAGGTCAGGCAGCATTTACAGGGCATCCCACGGGTACGAAGGCAAGGGTGTCTCAGCGTTGATTGCACGTATGGATTCCCGGGGTGTCTGGACACAAAGCCAATGCTGAATCAGAAGATCTTGGGTGGTGGGGCATAAAAACTATATACATTCACATTCGGTGCCATATTCTTTCTTTTAGTTATTATTTTTTTTTAATTTTCAAATTTACTTTTGAGAGAGAGAGAGAGAGACAGACTGACAGAGATGGAGACACAAAATCTGAAGCAGGCTTCCGGCTCCCGGCTGTTGGCACAGAGCCCGATGTGGGGCTTGAACCCGTGAACCACGAGAAGCACGAGATCAAGACCTGATGAGGGATGCTCAACCGACTGAGCCACCCAAGTGCTTCTCAGTGCCCTATGCTAACCAGGAAGCAGCATATCCCAAATCTTCTGGGAAAAGAAAAAGAAGAAAAGAAACAGAGACGGGCTGAGTCATCCTGGGAGACCTGTTTCCATTAAGTCGTGCGTGACTTTTAGATTGTTTATCTTTACATTTAATATAAATCTGAGCCACTCTTTTATTATGTGCATGGCTAAATGCAGACACCCTTCCACACAGGACATTTTGTAGTTTGCCAGTGTTTCATTAGGATGGTTCTGCAAACCTAAATTAGATTCCTATCCAAACAAACCAAGCCTAAAAAAGTCTATATTAGGAGTAGTGTAACTATTTTCTCTTTGTTTCACTGAAACAGTTAAAAGAATGAGGAAGAGTTCTAGCAATAAACATGAAATCATTGGAGGTTACAGTGTTTTCAACCTCCAGATTACAGGCTGATAAAGCTCATTCTAACCCCCTTCATCCTGAAAGAGTGTTCCAGTAGGATAGATACAGCTTTGTTATTTCTAAAATTCATACAGCAGTTAGGGAAATATTTATAAATATATCGTACTGCAGGGTCCCTGTTGCATGCAGTAAGTGAGATATCATCCATTTTCCATGCCTGGGTTGCTGAATGATCATTTGTGAAAGCAATCACCCTTTGAATATAGCTTCTAATAATCCTGTCCATCAATCACATTTTTTTCTTAATCCATCCATGCACCATTTTAAATGCAAATAAAGATCACCTTCCCAATATCTATGAAAATTAAATCCCATCACAAATGAAAATTTACAGCCCTATCTTATATTAGTTCATAGAGCTATATTCTCGATGGCTAAATCTCTCCAACACAGTCAAATAAAGTTAAGGGAGAAATCTAATTTGGCATGCTAATTCAGGCTTATGGTATTGACCTCTCTTTTTTCACTGTGTCATTGTCGAACTGGTGACCCCACCCCCCAGCCACCGGACTCCGCAAGTCTGGGATACCCTGGGAACCACTGGTTGCCTACCTTGGCTGCTCACTTATGTTGAGCTCAGAAGTGGAGAAGGCATCATGGCCAGCCAAATAACAACCCTCAAGGATGCCCACATCCCAGTCCCCGGAAACCTGCGTATGTGTGAACGCACTTGGTAAAAGGGACTTTGCACATGTGATCGTGTTAAAAATTCTGAGATGGGGAGATGATCCTGCATTATCCAGATGGGTTTCATGTAGTCACAACGGTCTTTTTAAGAGGGAGGAGGGACGGTCACGGTCAGAGAAGGAGATTCGAAGATAAAGCGGGGGCGGCGTGATGCACTTTGAAGATGCAGGAAGGTGCCTCTAAGAAGCCAGAGAAGCCAAGAATCCGGATTGTCCCTTAGAGCCACCAGAAGGAATGCAGCCTCGCGAACACCTACAGATTAGCCCAGCAAGACCCATTTTAGACTTCGACCTCCAGAAGTGTCACACAGTCTATCAGTGTTGTTTTAAGCCACAAGATTTGTGGCAGTTAGTTACAGCAGCCGTAGGGGACTCACAAGGACTTAACCCAGATTGCCTCCATTTGGACCATTTTAGTCTGCAGTGTAGACTTCACGGAGGAGGTGACATGCGTCTTGGCCGCCTTCCTAAGCGTGACTACATCACCCGTGACATGATCCAGAGACTTGGGAGAAAACGGGAAAATGTCATCGTGCCTTTAGGCCATATTGCTTGGCTCTCTGTAAGGACCCAACCCGCGTCCCCTCTGCAGGACGACAAGGTGGAACCGAATTACTTAGGAAGAAAAAACCCACACCCAATACCCAACACGAAGCAGGAGACGAAAGGGAGACATTTGCAAGACTCTCTGGGGTTGCAAGGCTCAGGCCAAGACCTGTGCCCTTCACTCTGCTACACAACAGCCCACTGATACACAGCCTCTCACGACAGGGACACCGAGGCCGATGGGTGCCCGCCTCCCCGGTAAGGCACTTAGAGCAAGCCCCATGAAGATTGATATTCCTTCATTTTAACCGAGAACAGCATAATCACAGCCTGACGACCGGTCGCCCCCACCTAATCCTTCCCCTACTCCCTCCCTGCACCCCAAGGCAATTCGGTCCCTGGGCCACCTGCTCCGTTGTAATTACAGCCTTGATGAAGACAAAGCACGTTTGGATCTTTGCTATTGAGCGAGATATCATTATCCAGCCACGAAGGGATCACTCTCCCGGGAGCCAAAGGTCAGTGTGAGTTGTCAGTAATGGATGTCTATTCCACTGGCTGCAGGCGCTCTGCAAATATTAAATATCTATGAGCTTCCTCGACTTCGACGGATGTTTCTAATTGCAGGGGGACGGTCTCCGAGATGTATATGCAAGGGTGCAAGGAGAGCACAGGTAGGTTTTCTGCTCGCGGAAATAATTTACGGCAGGAGGGAGTGGTGCTGAGAAATGGTATGGCTCCACAAAATGTATTTTAAAAAATGACTGATGATAAATTCTCACATTCACAGACTCATCGGTATAGCTTCTTTCACAAATATCTGTTCACGGAAGGAAAGCACTGAGCTCCAGTTAAATACCTTAATAATAAATCCTGATTTTAAATGGTATGACCAAATCTTCAGGAAGCGACATTGTTTGATTTTTCCCCTGAAAGGGTAAACCGTGTGAAACTGTGATTCTAAAAATATGAAGCATGAGGGGCGCCTGGGTGGCTCAGTTGGTTGAGTCTCCGAATTCGGCTCAGGTCACGATCTCACAGTCCGTGAGTTCGAGCCCTGCGTCGGGCTCTGGACTGATGGCTCAGAGCCTGGAGCCTGCTTCCCATTCTGTGTCTCCCTCTCTCTCTGCCCGTCCCCCGTTCATGCTCTGTCTCTCTCTGTCTCAAGGATAAATAAACGTTAAAAAAAAAATTAAAAATAAATAAAAATAAAAAAATATGAAGCATGTAAAACAAAGCGCATGTATAAAATAATGCATCATTTGTAGTGATTAAAATTTTTTTAATGTTTATTTTTGAGAAAGACAGAGTGTGAGCAGGGGAGGGGCAGAGAGAGAGGGACACACAGAATCCAAAGCAGGTTCCAGGCTCTGAGCTGTCAGCACAGAGCCTCACACGGGGCTCGGACCCACAAACCACAAGATCATGACCTGAGCCAAAGTCTGACACTTAACTGACTGAGCCATCCAGGCGCCCCAAACTCAGAACTCAGTATGACCCACACACTGAGCTGAGAAAACATATTTTGTGATTATATTCTAGAGAGATATACATATTTATATGACATTTGTTTATTGATATACTGATAATAACTGCACACATTATTAAAATTATAAATAGTATGTTAGTATTAATGTAATATATAAAATTTATATCCCTATGATATGGCATACTGTGCAATATGAATTAGGATTACATATAAATGTATACATGTATTCTTTAACTTCATCCCATCCTATATCAACACAAGATGTTGTCATTGTTTTTCCCCATTCCACACATGATAAACTGAGGCCCAGAGACTTAGCTGTCTTGGCCCCGCCCAGATCTACAGAATCAGAGCTTCCCCAGTTAAATTGGTACCAAAGCTGTTTCTTTAGTTTTACATTCTAAGGACTTAGAAATTCAGTGACAATTTTGCGATGATAAACGCAGGTCTTTTGGCTAATTATACGTTGTATTTCTCATAGAGAGATGTATAAAATGTGAATGGTAATCCTCTTAAAGCCACCCCAAGGAAGATAAGTGATCAGAAATGTATCACTGATCTGCATTGATGTAGTTCCTTTTTTTAAAAAATTTTTAATGTTTATTAATTTTTGATAGAACACAAGGGTTGGGGGAGGAGAAAAGAGAGAGGGAGACCCAGAATCTGAAGCAAGCTCCAAGCTCTGAGCTGTCAGCACGAGCCCGACGCAGGGCTCAAGACCATGAGACCCACAGACCAGGAGATCATGACCTGAGCCGAAGTGGGTGGCCCAACCGAATGAGCCTCCCAGGCGCCCCTGCATTGATATATTGCTAAAGCACGAAAGACACAATGTACATTCTGTACCAAAGAAGTCCTGTCTCTTAATCACATGCAAAAGTACTAGTGATTATAAATGTCCAATATGCTAACAATGACTGTGTTCATTTCCCAGGGCTGCTATACACAAAGCACCTCGTGCTGGGTGGCCCCAAATCCTGAAACAGTCTCTCAGTCGTGGGGACCAGAAGTCTGAGATCCAGGCGGGCGGGGCTGCTGAGATCCAGGTGAGGTGAGGCTCGCACTCTTCTAAAGGCTCTAGGGAGGGTCCTCGCTGCCTCTTCCAGCTTCTGGGGCTCCCAGAAATCCTTGCAGCTCCTCAGTTTGCACCTACACCATTCCCGTTTCTACTGCTACCTTCGCAAAGCACTCTTCCCTCTGTGTGCATCCACATTTCCCTTGATTTCACTAATTGGATTAGGGCTCCCCCTGCTCTAGGATGACGTCATCTGGACTTGATCACATCTGCAAAGACCCTGTTTCCCAATAGGGTCACCTTCCGAGGTACTGGGTGGGCACGAAGTTTGAGGGGGCACGAGTCAACCCAGTAGGGTGACCTTCAAGATGAAAAACGCGAACAGCACATTTGCGTCATTTTAGACACGTCTGATCACAAGGAGGATGGTACTTGTTGCATAAAGGTGACCACTACAGGAACCACATCGTCCCAGTTCTAGAGATTTCCTGGACATCACAGTGCCTACGGTTAACAATACTTTATTGAACCCTGAAAATTTTGTGAAGACAATTGATCTCAAGTCAAGTGTTCTTATCTCAAAGAAAAGGAGGGTGAGCAAGAGGGAAATTTTGGCAGTGATGGATATGTTCGTTACCTTGGTTCATAGCAGTGATGGCTTCATAGATCTGTGGCTATGTTCACATGTATCGAATTGTCGTGCGTTTCTTTGTATATCAATTATACCTCAATAAAGGTGTTAAAAAAAAACAAGAAGAAAATCCATATCCCCCACAGGTCAGAGGTAAAACTATGATGGAACAGGTCAGGAGCAGGGGGTGATGTGTCTATGCACACTGGATTCCCATGCAGGTGGAGGGCACGTTTGGTTGGATTCATTTTCCAAGATACATCCATTTTCTTCTAATGCTACATACAAAGTTTTCCTGGGTGTTCCACTGACCTTTCCATAAATCTGTTATTCTTCTCACATTCCTCTCCACAGACCCTTTTAAAAAAAAAAATGGTACTTGTAGAAGGAAGATACAGAAATCTATTACACTTTCCTTCCTTGAACCTTTTCCTTTGGTGATGTTTTTCTCTTCCTTTCTGCATTGTGATAGCATCTGTTCTCTATGTACAAACCATGAAAGGACTTCATGGTCAAGACACTTCCTTGGGTGTCTATTACATAACCAGGTCTATTGAAGTTTTGTAATTCTGCTAATCAGCATAAATCCCTGAAGGAAGATTTAAGAATACAGCTAAAATTTCCTGTTTATTGGCTGTTTTATTTTGCATGCATTGGATGCTTCTATAAATATATTCTATAAATATATATTTATATATAAATATATAAACCAAATATATTTGGTTTAATTTGTTTTATCACAGTAACTAATTTGTTGTTGAATAAGCTGGATGCACACTGCCCTTACTATCTACCTCCCAAATTGATTTCCTAAGTGTGAAATTAAAATGTCACACGAAGAGCAAACTTTAAACAATGGGTTGCCATGCCTTCTGACGGATGCTATACTCCCACCACTAAATCCAGCTTCCCCCATTATATTGGGAATACAATTAATAATGATTAACTTCAGAATATGGCTTATCACGTCATTCTGTATTTTCTAGGAGAAAATTAATTCTACACACAGTAAAGTGAGCCTATCTGTCATGTGTTAAAGAGCTATTCAGTTCGGAGCCAGGATTTTGTTGAAAAAAAAAAATGGTAGTCCTTTGGTATCATGCTTTTTCCTGTGATGGGAGGAAGGTACCAAGGTAGGTGTTTAAGGAAGATCTACAGGTCCATGAAAAGGTGAGGAGAAAGGTCTATAACACTGGAAATCCTGCATGTTTCTCTGGCCCCATGTGCGCAGCCTTGAGCTCAACTCCATACGGACAAGTAGCCTGCAGATGACAAGAGGGTCAAAAATCAGATCCCACTGAGGGTCTCTTATAACAGTATAATAATTGCTCCCAAATCTTCATCCTGGTCAGCTGTTTTGCAGATAGATGCTTTTGCTCATAAAGAGGATTGGGCAAAAAGAAATAAATAGTTCACTCCCTGAAACCACACCATCACCACAGGGAAGTAACTTGTGTGAATGTTTGCAGAGAGCTGGTGGTGATTCCACGTGGAGGACATTTCTATAGAAAGAAGATGGCATCATGGAAAGACAGTGGGCTTCTGGAGGCTGGTGGTACCCAGGGGAAGCCAGTTTCTTGGCTTAGAAAAAAGTTATAGAATAACTGCGAGTTGCTGCATCTATGTCTTACACAATCATATTCACATCAAAGATAATGACCAAATGCACTATTTTATGTATTAAATTAGTATGTAATGATTCAGGAGCAAAGGAAATGGCCTATCAGCAACTGAATTCTCATGCAAACTCTTGTGTTGACTACCCATGAGACTTTGAACAACTGTCCATGGGACTTTAGACCATTTGCTTAATTTTTCTGTGCCTAAATTTCCTTAGATGTTAAAAGGGGAGAAAACCGGACTTTCTTCATGGTGTGACAGACAAATGGTGTAACACGTCCTGAATGCTTACAATCATGTCTGGCGTGTTTAAATACACACATACCTTATATATTTTTCTTACAGGGGAAACCGTAAGACAGAGAGCCTCCCTTATTTGTCAGTTTTCTCAGGGACAAAACAAAGGTTGGAGAGGAAGAGTACATTTCTGCAGTGGAGCCTTGGAGAATATCTTTGATTCCCTTAAAGGCTGATAAAAGAGACAATATTGAACTCTGTTGAATCACACCCGTTATAGATGGTTATACTTGGAGGACACATGGGATCCCTGTTAGCATCAAATCATAGAAGCACTTCTTGTCATTAATTCTTTATTATGAATACAATTCCCCCAAAGGGAAAAAGTATCACTGGAAAAGAAATTCTTATTATTTCATTATAAAATAAAAATGTAAGTACATGATTTTGCAACGGGCTTAAAGCCACTGTTAAAACATTAAAATTAAAAGGGAAAAATCCCTGTGTCCAAATAATGATTCTTTCCAAAGTAATTTTTTGGTTTGGGTTTTTTTTTTTTTTTTATAATTGTCCTTTTGAGAGAGTGATTACCTTGAATCATGTTCAATACTTTGTAATGTTTCAATAAACAAATAGAATTTCCCCGAAGGGCACTTGTGGGACTAAATTGTTTGTTCATAATTTGCTTTCAAAACATTTTTTTCCAAGGTAAGCGAAGTCCTGTTTAATTTCCCATTTAAATGATTCTTGAATTTCTTATGAAAATCACAGTACACTGAATTTTTAGTCTGGCATTCAGATTTTGACACACACACACACATTCACATGCAAACACGGGCCATAATGTTCTTTTTTACATTATAGTCAACTCTTATTTAAGTATTCTTTCACAATTGGCTTTAAAGAATCTGCAATACCTCATTTCCCTTGGGCAATCAGTCCACTTTAAATATTTAACATTTAGCAGGGGAAAAAGGACAAGGCATTGCCATGTTAAATTGTGTAAGAGTTATTTTTAGGGTGGTAGAATAATGCTAATTTCTTCTTCTTTGTACATTTTCTGCATGTAAAGTTCCCTTTCCTTTAACTGACATTACAAAATAAAAGATCCATTTCCCCCCCATAAGTTCTTTGTCTTTATCCGGTAGATACAAGATTTTTGTCATATCATGATCACTTGCAACTGATGTATTTTTTTCACCTTGAATTCTTTACAATATTAACATGTACTTGCACAAAAAAATAATAATAAGGCCAGTATTTGAGCCAAATATAGGATACCCTATACCAATTAATATGTCATTATCTACCTGTATCCCTTTCACGTATGCATTTATTTATAAACTCTCCTTTCTCATTAGCTTCCTTACGTTTTGCAAAATGTCATTTCATTTGTTTATTTTTCTAGAATGTGCCTGGGAATATCTATCATAGGGAACAAATGGTCTTCCCATGAAATTACAAGTCCTAATGAAAAGAACAACGGTTCTAACACAGACGGCCTGTATTGAAGATACAGCTCTCTGGATAGACGTAACAAAGACTTTGTCTTTTCCAAAACAAATTGTTTGGTGGGGGGAAAAAAAATCACACAAACCAGAAAAACCCACACGAACCATCTTGTGACACAGAACAGGGATCGGCACGTTCTCCGCAAGGGTCAGATAATCCATATTTTTCATAGTGCACACCACATGGTCCACTGGGACCCGAGAACACAGAAGCGGCTGTTGGCGAAATGCAGATCAACGCGGGGGCCTGGCTTCCTGCAAAACTACAAAAATAGGTCACAGGGCCTGATGGCCCTTTGTAGTTTCCGAACCACTGGTGTAGAAACCACCTAACAAGGATCAACATATGCGTCTCACCATTTATGCAATGCCCAGGCTTAAATTAAAAACCAAACACAGTCGGTTAAGCGTCCAACTTCAGCTCAGGTCATGATCTCATGGTTCTTGAGTTCGAGCCCCACGTCGGGCTCTGCGCTGACAGCTCGGAGCCTGGAGCCTGCTTCCGATTCTGTGTCTCTCTCTCTCTCTCTCTGCCCCTCCCCTGCTCGCACTCTGTCTCTCTCTCTCTTTCAAAAATAAGTAAACGTTCAAAAAAACCCACAAGGAAAACCAAGAACACATAAGCGGTGCAGGAATCCTGAATCCCTGCAGAACAGATGCTGGATGGTTCTCTGTCCTGAGTATTGTCTACCTGTATACACGTTTCTGCTGAGGCTTCCGTGAAACCAGGGACAGGGTGCAAGTCCCAGGACGCTGCAGGGCACAGGGGCACAGAGGTCGTCAGGGCACAGCGTGTCCAGAGAGCGCATTTCCTAAACAGAACGTTGTAGAAGTGAGGGCAGAGAAGAGAAGGGGTGCCTTTAAAACAAATTGCTTTCCATTCAGCCCAGAAAAGCAGGGAAACAGAACTCTCACAGTGCCCTTTGGACCAGAGAGGACCGGACACTGTCCAGGCCAGGCCGCCTCCCCGGCCCCGCACTGTCGAGCAGAGGGTTTCAGGGACTCCCCTCCGCCGGCCTGGGGACAGCAATCGCCTTGTGCAAGATGAGGAATGGAAACCGCCCAGCTCCACACACACCCCACACCACAGTAGCAGGAAAAAACTGCCTTACAACCAGGTCTCCCACGTATACACGAGACAGGAAATGTGCAGAATAAAATGTGACACCGTGTGACTCGATCCAGCAACTTTTCACCAGCATCCACGGTGCTGTTTTAGAACCAGGCGAGGAAGGGCAGACACGGCAGCAGATCAGATGTCCCGCTGCCCCAGTGGGGTATCTGCAAGAATTCGTCTTGGGGGGGGGGGTGGGAAGCAGACAGGTGAAGACGTGGAGATAACCCAGGTTTCTATTTGTAACTTATTGCTAATTTCTATCTCAGAGATAGAGGGAGCACCAGCAGGGAGAGGGACAGAGACAAGAGAATCTCAAGCAGGCTCCAGGTGGAGCCCCACGCGGGGCTTGATCTCACAACTCTGTGTTTCTCAGGGAGCAGCTGCAGTCACCACACCTGACCCATAAGGGGGCGCCGTGCTTGTAAAGACCGAAATTGGAATACAGTCTGATAAATTCATTGGGATGCACAGGAAAATGTTCATCGGACAGACATCAGGCACATTCAAATAGCTGTTTACTGGGTCAAGTAATTGTATGAGTTAAAACTCTTCCCCCCACATGAATAGTTTGCTATAAACAGTGTTATGGAATAAAAATGACTATTATTCTTCCTAATTATCCAGGCACTCGTTGCCTTACCATGGAATCCAGCCGGAGGTGTGTTATTCTAGGATAGCGCACGCAACGAGACCAGTTGGATGGGAGAAATCATAGAAACAGGTCAGGTTTTAAAAATTAAATTTTATTCTATGGTTTAAGGGAAGCTAAATCAGCAGGAAATGAAATCCTAGCAAAAAAAAAAAAAAAAAAAAAAAAGAACTGGAAAATGAAGTTTTGGCCTCAGGGGAAATATCAAAAAATGACTAATGTGAGGGGGGAAAAAAAAACCCCAAAAAAACCAAAATTATAGCTCAGATTGAGCATGTGGAAAAAAAAAAGAAAAAGAAATGGAAATCACTAATCAAAAATGTATGACAGAGTCTTCAATAATAAATGATGTGTAAACACAACACTAATGTGACCTTGTACATTGTGGTTTAAAAAGAAGAAAAAAATGTAAAGGATAAAATAGCGAGTACAAAGAGGTGAGTGTATTTGTCCAGGTAGGTGGTACTTTGGCTGCATCAGGAGGAAGGGAACGTTTCCTTTACCATCAATGGAGGGGACAGGTGGCCCAATGGGCTCTCATCAGGTGGCTCCTGTGCCTTGGGATTGAACGTGCTCTTTCAGCAAGGAACCAATTTCAACAAGGAACAAATACATCTCCTGCCACTTACACCTGCCCTGTTCTCCTGCTGAGAACCATCCAGGTATCTTGGAGCCTGGATATCTGGAAGATAGCTTTGGTCAAAGCAACATGAATTCAACCAAGCGATGGGTAGCTTTGGTCAAAGGGGTACGGCTTCTTTCTGTCTTGGTGATTTCTCTGGTGAATTGGTTGAGTGCTTCCAATCTTCGGGTAACAAGTAGAGAAACATGTGGGAAAAGTCTTCCAGTAGTTAAGGCGAATCTAGCAAACAGCCCAGGTTGGGTCTGGAGCCTGTTTGAACATCAATAGCAGTCAAGCAAGTGACCTGCCTTCAAATCCTCGTGGGGACTGGTCAGGCCCTGAGATGGTCTATTACCATAGTAGGTTGCTTGGTGTTTAAAGAGGAAACTCGCTGTCCATTCTGACATTTTCTACAACGATAGACAAAACACTGTACTATGGACCATCCGTGAATATATATGGAGTACTTTTATTTCTCTTTGCTTCATTTCCTTGGGAAAAAAAATATTTTCTATCTGTGGAAGAAGTGGGGCCAAGGTGTCAACAGTACACATCATTTCCCTTTTGGTCTAAAGTAAAGCATTTGGGATAAAATTTAATAGTCACTGTGGTGATTAATTCCATGCATCAACATGGCAGAGCCATAGGGTGCCCAGCTACTTGGGAAAACATTACTCTGGGTTTGTACATAAAGGCGTTTGGGGGTGATCTTAACGTGTGAATCGGTAGACTGAGTGAAGGAAACTGCCCTCCCTGACTTGGGTGGGCCTTGTCCAATCAGTTGAAGGACTGAACAGAACATAAAGGCTGTGTCTCCCATGAGTAAGAGGGAATTCTCCTGTCTGACTGCCTTGAATCTGGGACATCAGTTTTCTCCCAACTTTAGACTTGAACCAAAACATCAACTCTTCCTGGGTCTCAAGCCTGTGGCCTTCAAACAGGAACTATGCCATAATAATAACAAATAATAAAAATAGTTGCAGAAATCTAGAAAGAGTGTAGAGATACGAAAGGAAAGCATTCCATTTCAGACCAACGCTCTGAATCTTTTAAATACTTCACAAAACTTTTCCTTAAACCATCGCTGCATATGATACACAGATTTTGCCTTTTCTCAGAGGAAAATGTGGATTTTCATCAAACGTGACATGACTTTTTTGAGCCTGAAAATCCTCGAGTCCAGCTGAACCACATGCAGACGCCTGGTACATAACATAGATCACAGAAGAAATTACCTAGTTGACCACCTGGGAAACCACTATACAATATCTAGGGTGCAGGAAAACACCATTTGAAAACCACTATGTGTGACCGTCTATTACTAGCAGTGGGACGGAAATGATCAGTAACAGGTGTGTAATCCATCCTTGCTCATCCCTGGTAAAGAAGGAAGGAAGATAAATGGGTCAAATCTTCTGGAAACATGCTGATAAGACACATCCTGGCAAGCACTCCGTTGTAATTTGTCAGCGGGAAAGTCTCTATCTGTGGTCTCTATGCATGGAACGCTGTGTGTAGGGTGTATCTAGCTTGGACAGAATTGCTTATGGAAAACATTTATAGGACATGGACTGATGGAAAATTGTCCATGGGCTACGTAACTGAGGAGAAACTGGAGACGTCGCATAAGCAACATGGGTCCCTTCAGGGTAAGTAATGCGACTGCATACATCGATGAGTGAATTCATGTAAGTCTGGCCAGAGCTTGTGTTGATATGGTAAGAAAGAACCACGCTGGAGTCCCCAGACCACCTCTGTTTCTGCTGTACCCCGTTTTGCCATTTGCACCATGGATGGACCTTGACAGCATTATGCTACAAGAGATGAGTCAGAGAAACAGGAATACTGTGTGATCTCACTTAAATGTGGAGTCTACAAAGAGCCAAACTCATTGAAACAGAAAGAATGGTGGCTCCCAGGGGCAAGGTTGGGGGACACAGGGAGGTGTTGGTCAGAGGGCACACACTCCCGGCTCTAGGATAAGCAATTTATGAGATCTAATATTCAGCGTGGTGACTGTTGTTAACAACACCGCTAACCAAAATATACTGGAAAGTTGCTAAGAGAGATCTTAAGTGTTCTCACCACACGCACACAAAAATTAGGCTGGAATTATGCAGGCTAGAGGAGTTGTTACTTAACCTCATCCTGGTAATTCTCTCAGTGTATGTGTATCAAACAATCACGTTGTACACCTTAAGCTGACACAGTGTGGTATGTCAGGTCTATGTCAATAAAGCTGAGGGGGAAAAAGTAAAATGCAAAGAAAAATATAAAGTATCTTAAGCAAAGGGAGTGTTAAGCTACTCTCATTAGTTAGTAAATTCATTTGTCACATGAGATATTCTTTAACCAACACTTGATTTTAAGAAAATATGCTTCAGAATACTTCTTTAAAATATCTTTGACATAATTGTATTCTCTTTAATTTTTTCTCTTTCTTTATTTCATGTCAGAATAAGAAGTGTCATGCTTTCTTCTCTTTCTCCCTTCCTTCTATTTTGTACAGGCCCTGTATTAAGGACTATTGGGTAATACTTTTAGCATTATTGTGGAAATTCCAGGCTCTGTCTTCAGTGGGATTCTCTCTGTCAGCTTCATGGAAAAGGTCTATGTGCCAGGGACCCTGGTGCAAGTTAGTGATTCCATGAGACATAAGCTATATGGCTCGTGAAAGAGGCATCCCCAACATGTACTACGTAGTTATGAAAAGAGGCGTCGTCTGTGTAAAGTGTTTAAATTTTTAAGAAAAGGTAATTCCATTAGAATGTACAACTTTTACTGTCCATGATGATAAAAATGGACCATTTGCTACTAATATCACCTATAGCACGATGGCCTGAAAGCACATACTTCTCTATAACAGTGGGTGTTGAGTATTAAACAGTGGGTTAGTTATCTATCACATTGTTGCTGTGTGCCCATGTCAACTAACAAGTTTCAAAGAGCCTTCTTTGCCCAGATGGCTGGAAGGTAGAATTTTCTGCAGCTTCCTCACTCATATGCCTTGTACCAAGGCTGGAATGCATTAGAGGTGGGGCTTACACGAATGATCAGTGGAAGCATCAACATATGGCCCATGCGTGTGTCTTGGGCTTCCTCACAAGATGGCAGCCATAGCGTTTCCTTAATACCAATGCTGCTGGGAATCTATTCGTTTGCTTGTATGTTATCTGCAGGTCTCCCTTGGTGAAGTGTTTTAAAACATATTTTGACACATGTGGGTTGTTTATTTTCCTATTATTGACTTTGGGCATCTTTCATATAAGAAATATATTTTAGTAGGTCTTATGGGAAATTGTTTTGCCAATGCTTCAATTTCGTACGTCTCAATCTTACCTATCTTATCATTGTTGAAGGGCAGGTTAAGTGAGTATATATTTATAGGTGGAAAATTTCTTCCTAGAATGCCTTACAACATTACACCATTTTTATGGGATCTTTTGTTAATGACAAGAAGCTGACTGAGAGTCTTATTGTCAATCTTTGTAATTAATTATTTGTTTTCAATGGCCAGTGTTTCCTTTATTCTCATTCTTTTTATTTGCTCTGCCCACTTGTGAACTATTGAATCTGATTGTTTTGAGCGCAGCTGTGTAAAAACCACTCAAATTTTCCATCAATTCTTCATATATTGCTACTCTTTGAGAGTTTGCATAGATATATTTTGTACCATCTTTCCTAATCTCTTTTGCTCCTGACCTGTTTGATAGTTTACCTGTGTTTATCTATGCCCTGCCTCCTTTATAAATTCCTTCATAATAATCTTTTCTTTCTGCCCCCCACACTATGCAAATTACTGACTCTTTCTTACACATTTCTAATCTATGTTTGATTCTGAAAATCAAGGTATATATTTTTAAAGTAAGATTTGTGGGTTTTCAGTCTAATAGGTCTATTTGGTTTACTTCCAGATTTGTCATTTCTTGATAAATTTTGTCTTCTTCTCTTGCTGTATCTGTTTCTTCTATTATTTTTTTTTAGACAGACTTCCTTAAATTCAAAAACTTAAACTATTTTTAGCGATTAATCATTGTAATCCTAGTGGCGATTACTACTTTGTGTTATAGGATAAAGCAATTTTATTACACCAGTACACATCTTTTAAGAACTTGACTCAATTCTGATTTTGGTCCCAGACATAAAGCAGATTAAAAGTTGGGTGTGTAACTTTTTAATTTTAGCGTGTGACATCTTGGCTAATGCTGTTCATCTCACACTAGAATCCCTTTGCCCCATTCTCTATTAAAAATCTTCATTCCTTTACACTTTTCAGATAAAACACCCACATCTCCAAGAATCTATATCTACATCCTTTAAGATTTAGCAAATGACTTCTTTCTTCCTTTAGTATCAATGGTATAAATGTCTATTTTTACAATTGATTTTTTTTTACAATTGATTATAATCTATGTAGATTTGTTCACCAGAACTTTGCACATAATAGTTATTCAAATGTGAGATGAACTGAATTGTTCAAGTAAGCTGTTTTGAGAATATTAATGCCTAAATGTACTCATACATGATTTCAACATTTTCGGTCAGAGTAGGAAGGGGAACCAAAAAGCACACTGCTATTTTTTCAGACAAATGTAAGTATTTCCTCATATAAATACATATTTAAAAACTAGTGACTTCATGTATTTTTAAATATTCGTGCGGCAGACAGAAAGGTATTAGTTCCTAAACAATTACAGTCAGGAAAGGTGAGAAATAAATAATATAAATATGAAATAATTATTTCATGAAATAGAATGAATTTACTTTGAGACACTAAAAACTTTATTGGGCTTAAGAACACTCTATTGTGTCCTTGCTCTATGTGATAGGATTGCCCACACTGTAGATTTAAAGCAAGGACAGTTTTATTCAAAAATAAATAATCACGATGTGCCCAGAATATCACATTATGCATGATGACAACAGAAGAGGGCACAGGAAATGGGCATTATTTCACTTCAACCAAATACAGTTTCCAAAATATAAGGAGCGGACAGTAAGGGACTAAAACGTAATTGGCAATCATTAAAAGGCCGTTATGATTCCAGGTACCATGCAAATGTCCCATTGAATTAACACATCGACTCTGAAAGGGAGAGATCATTCTCCATTTCTGCATGAATAAAGACCAAAGACAACTGGCAGTTGCCCAATCACACAACTAGCAAAGGTCAGAGCTTCTATGAAAAGCCGGACACCCTACCCCGCCCCCAGCAGTCACACCAATGAAAGTGCTCTTGCCTCATGCAACCCTTTGCTCAGGAAGGATGATACCATTGGTTCTATCGACCAGCATGCCATGTTTTATTCCCTCCTACCATCTTCCCTGTCTACTTTCCTTTCAACCATCATACTAAGGTGTGTTTCACTGATTCCCTGTTCCTGACAGTAAGAGAGGATTCCTATATTATGTATATTCACCGTATATTCATCATTGTTTTTTTGATGCTTATTTATTTTTGAGAGGGAGGTAGAGGGTGAGTGGGGGAGAGGCAGAGAGAGGGAGACACAGGATCCAAAGCAAGTTCCAGGCTCTGAGCTGTCGGCACAGAGCCAGATGTGGGGCTCCAACTCATGAAACATAAGATCATGACCTGAGCTGAAGTTGGATGCTCAACCACTGAGCCACCCAGGCACCTTACAATATTTCTTTAAGTTTATTTATTTTGAGGGGGGGATAGAGAGTGCAAGTCGGGGAGGAGCAGAGAGAGAGGGAGAGAGAAGCCCAAGTAGGCTCCACACTGTTAGTGCAGAGCTCAACATGGGGCTTGAACCCATGAACTGTGAGTTCATGACCTGAGCCGAAATCAAGAGTCAGATGCTCAACTGACTGAGCCACCCAGGGTCTCTATATTATTTCTTAAAGAACAGTTTTAATTTTTGTGGGACAGAAAACAATACTTCTAATATACATTTCTTTTCATGCTTTAGTCTGATGATAGTTGAGCACATACTGATCACACAAAATTTCTCAGCCAAATTTATGTCAATGAGTTAGGGCTTCATAAATGTTGTCTGTTTCCTGATGAGTTTTATATGCTATGGGAAAGACACAGTATACGATTTTAAAGGACAAATTATGTCATCAATATATACCTGTAATTAGGAACTTACTGGACATGTCATAATTGGATTAAAATTGCTGTTAGAAGCTGTACCTTGACAAGAATGAAGCAGTAAATCAAGTTTTAGATAGCAAGATACAAAAATGCTGGTTTAAAGGAACACATGAACCCCAATGTTTACAGGAGAACTTTCAACAATAGCCAAATTATAGAAAAAGCCCAGGGGCGCCTGGGTGGCTCAGTCGGTTAAGCGTCCGACTTCAGCTCGGGTCATGATCTCACAGTCTATGAGTTCGAGCCCCGCGTCGGCCTCTGTGCTGACAGCTCAGAGCCCGGGGCCTGTTTCGGATTCTGTGTCTCCCTCTCTCTCTGACCCTCCCCCATTCATGCTCTGTCTCTCTCTGTCTCAAAAATAAATAAACGTTAAAAAAAAAATTAAAAAAAAAAAAAAAGAAAAAGCCCAAATGCCCACTGATGGATGAGCAGTGGAATATTACTCAGCAATGAAAAGGAATGAAATCTTGACATTTACAACAACGTGGAGGGAAATAGAGGGTATTATGCTAAGCGAAATTAGTCAGAGAAAGACAAATATCATAAGATTTCACTTATATGTGGAATTTGAGAAACTAACAGAAGAACATAGGGGAAGGGAAGGAAATTAAGATAAAAAGAGAGAGGGAGGCAAACCATAAGAGACTCTTAAATACAGAGAACAAACTGAGGGTTGCTGGAGGGGAGGTGGGTGGACAGATGAGCTAATGGGTAAAAAGTAAAAAAAGTTTTCCAAGAAATTTTTTAGTTTATTTATTTATTTTGAGAGACAGAGCATACAAGTGGGAGAGGGGAAGAGAGTAAGAGGGAGAGAGAGAATACCAAGCAGACTCCACACTGTCAGTGCAGAGTATGGGGCTTGAACTCATGAGCCACAAGATCATGACCTGAGCTGAAGTTGGACACCCAACTGACTGAGCCACCCAGGCGTCCCCAAAATTTTAAGTAACAATTGAAGGAACACTTAGCAATGATAGCTCACCAGTAAAATTGCTATTTAAGTGGTTTAGGTGGTACCAGATTATGTCTATTTTCAACAAAATCAGATGTAGTCATA
Source organism: Panthera pardus (assembly GCF_024362965.1). Taxonomy (NCBI): domain Eukaryota; kingdom Metazoa; phylum Chordata; class Mammalia; order Carnivora; family Felidae; genus Panthera; species Panthera pardus. The sequence continues at coordinate 121,287,078 of NW_026526843.1, forward strand.
CAGGTTTGTTGAGTTCTATTCAAATAATGGAGGAAAGATACATAGACCAGCATAAAAACATTTTCAATAAAATTGCTGTGATGTGGATTTAAATTTATCTTTACTTTCTGTGGGTTATTTTCCCCACTTAAGTGAGAGAGAGAGAGGGAGCATGCATAAGTGGGGGAGAGGCAGAAAGAGAGAGAGGGAGAGAGAAAGTTTCAAGCAGACTCTGCACTGTCAGCACGGAGCCTGACACGGGGCTTGAACTCATGAACCGTGAGATCATGACCTCAGCTGAAATGAGGAGTCAGATGCTTATCAACTGAGCCACCCAGGTGCCCCTTCCCCACTTAATTTTTATTGATTATAATCTTTGATGACCAGAAGAATCTTGTCTTAATAGTGATCTCTTTATTCATTCATTTCCTCATTCATTATATAAATATTCATTCTATAAGCATCTATTGAATATACATGACAACACACAGCTCCCGGTCTTGGGAAATTATCAGCAAATATTATCATCTGATATGTTAGGGCTTAAGCACTAGGTAGATAGACAAAAAGATAATAGATATATAAATTATAAACATCATAGGTATGGTTTATAAATATAGTTTAGAGATAGATAGAGATACATAGTATAGGGGCACCTGGGTGGCTCAGTCGGTTAAGCATCCAACTCTTGATTTTGGCTCAGGTCATTATCTCCCAGTTCATGAGTTCGAGCCCCGCATCTGGCTCTGTGCTGTCAGCTCAGAGCCTGTTTAGGATTCTCTCTGTCTGTCTGTCTGTCTGTCTCTCTCTCTCTCTCTCTCTGTCTCTGACCCTCCCCTGCTCATGCTCTCTCTCTCTCTCTCAAAATAAATTAAAAAAAAAAACTTTCGACACATAGTACACAGATATGTATACAGACACACACATATAAATTCTAATTGCTGTTCTCATGAACTGAAAAATGAACACAAATACATATGTGTATAGATCCACACAGAATTTCCACAAACACCATCAAAGCCATTGCTGGGACATGTAGCGACTCTAGTCCCATAGGTGCTATGATTAGTTCTTTGTCTCCTTCATTTCACACACTCTACACCATCACCTATATATATGCAAGCTGTCTAATTTTGTTGCTGGGTCATTTTCATGCTTCGATACGTAAAACCCAGGCCACAGTTCAGAGTAGTTCTTTCTTGTACAGACATGTGCTTTAGAGGTGCTGCTCTTTACCTAATTTGAAACCGAGTTTCCTTCTGTTCGTTAGAAAAGGTCCATGAATTACAAGGGCAGCAAATGACATTCGAATATGTCAGGCAGGAAAACCCTGGCAAAGATGATTCGGGTGATCTTTGCTCACCTGTGATGTTTATGGATAAAGATCACCTAAACGTGTGTTAGTGGAATTTTAAAGACTTCTTGCGAATGCAGGTAGTTGGCGGTTACACTAAAAGAAATTGACTAAGCACCCAGACTGAGGTCATTATCTGCCTAACCCAACCATTTATTTAGAGTGTTATTTTTTAAAATAATCTAAACCTGATAAATCCGGTGCCGTTAAGGGAGATTTGTAATACTCCACTGACTTCATTTTTAAGCCTCTGTCTTCGGGTGCAGATAGAATCAAGTGCTTTTGCGTTCTTTGAGGCATATAAATGGTTTCCATTGTCGGCCGTCCCCTGGGACTTTGTTAGTCCCTGTCAGGGATCAGAGATAAGGGCCGGGGGATGAAGGTGACGGGAGAGAAGAACACAGTGTTGATAAAAATCAGAGCGCCCTTCTGATAGTAAGGGTGCTATCAAGCAGCTCCCTGATACAAATAGCTTTGCGGGCTCTTTGGAATCCAACAATTTCACTTTCTTCGCGGGAAGTAATTACCCTGTCTGACCTTCCTTCTACGACGGGGCCAGGCTCCCAGATACCAGGCAGCTGGCTTTGCCCGGGGCTGCTAGGGGCTTTCCTTCAATACGTCTTGCAACCGCAAAGATTTGTAGGATTCCGCTTGGGAGAGCCTGTCATTATTTTCTGCTCAGACCAGGGAAGAGTGAAAGGAAATGTTAATGGCTCATGCGGGTTCCTGGTGTCCTGTTTCCAGCACATGCGGGCTTCAGGAGAAAATCTGTGGGCGTGGACTCCTTGTGAATGGTTTTTGTTCAGCACTAACATGTTCATGTTTGATTAATAATTACATGACCTATAGAGAACATGATTACTTGGGGCCCCTTCTGGTTCAAAGGCTCCTTGACCAATCCGCCCATAGCATTTTGGAAAACGCCGACAAGTACTCCAGAAGGGCTATTTAGCACATTTCCCTGGCACTGGCCCTGGTTTCTGTAAGTCCTGTGTGCTTTAAAAAAAATTTTTTTTAACACTTATTCATTTTTGAGACACAGAGAAACAGACCGCAAGCAGGGGAGGGGCAGAGAGAGAGGGAGACACAGAATGGGAAGCAGGCTCCAGGTTCGGAGCTGTCAGCACAGAGTCCGACGTGGGGCTTGAACTCATGAACCATGAGATCATGGCCTGGGCTGAAGCTGGAGACTTAACCAATGGAGCCCCCGAGGCGCCCTAGAAATAAGCTTTTGTTCTATATTTACTCTGCTGACCCAGGCAATATTATCATCCCAGCACTTAGAATTAATGATGCTATACCCTTGAGGATTTATAGCAACCTGACAATAGATGCAGACTTAAATATATAAAATTTTGTTAATGTTTACTTACTTTTGAAAGAGAGACAGAGAGACAGAGAGAGACAGAGTGAGGGCAGGTCAGGGGCAGAGAGAGATGGAGACACAGAATCCAGGGTCCAGGCTCTGTGCTGACAGCTCAGAGTAGGGCTTGAACCCATGAACTGTGAGAATCATGACCTGAGCTGAAGTCGGACGCTTAACCCACTGAGCCACCCAGGTGCCCCTGGATATATAGACAGACAAGCATTAGGCTGCACACATAGACTCGTGCACACGGAGTTCAGGCTTCACCGCCCAAAACAAGCATCAGACGTTCACCTGCCTGTCCCTCTCAAGTCTCAGCTCTGTTCTCCCATCAAGCCCCATCCATAGAAACACAGGCATGACACTTAAAAGCAGAGCCACCGCGGTTTGACTCGTTTCTCTGAAGCAGAACATCCTTTGTTCTCAGGATCCTTAACATACATGGTTCAGGAGGAGCTGGGGACAAGAGAAACCCTATGATCAGTCCTCCGTCCTGGGAGCAGAGAGAGGGGAGGGAACGAAAACAACATGTGCTACGCGCCCTTAACTGATTTTGCCGCAGATGAAGATATGGTTAAATTAGGAACAGTTCCTGCAGAAAGAAAGAAAGAGCGAGCAAGCGAGAGACAGAGTGAGAGAGAAAGAGAGAGAGAAAGAGAAAGGAGAGAAGGAAGGATGGATGGAAGGAAGGCCGGAAGGGAACGTCCCTGTCTGAATGGTATTTGGGGAGACAGAAAGTACGCAAGAAATGAGAATGTAGTTTATGTTCTGCGGTCAGGGAAACAGTGGCATCCTTAGCAGATGGAAAAATTATAGTTCATGGCAGCCTGGATCGTCAGATTAGGCTAACATTGGATACGGCATGTCCCGGATGCTGCCTGGTGAAAAATGGGCCTCATTAAAGCTGATTTCCTTTGGTTCTCTTTTCTATGATTGCACAAGTGACTAAACTATGAACCCGATCCCCAGCCCAAGGCTCTCGCATCATAGAAATGTTAGGTTAGACGGGGGCACCTGGGTGGCTAGGTCGGTTAAGCGTCCGACTTCGGCTCAGGTCATGGTCTCATGGTTCGTGGGTTCAAGCCCTGCGTCGGGGTCTATGCTGACCACTCAGAGGCTGGAGCCTGCTTTGGATTCTCTGTCTCCCTCTCTCTCCCTCTGCCCCTCCCCTGCTCATGCTCTGTCTCTTTCTCTGTCAAAAAAAAAAAAAAAAGAAAAAAGAAAAAAAAGAATAAACATTAAAAAAAAAAAGAAATGTCAGATTGGACAGAAAGCAGACTTTCTTCAATGGATTTTCCCATGCCCAGAGAGCTAGTGGATGCCTAAAGTTTTCCACCTATCCGTCCATCTCTTGGACAATTAGAAACACTTCCTATGGTACCAGCACCATTTTTTCAAACACAAGTGGTAAAGTCCTGAAGGACCATGGCAAGATACGCAGCACGTGGCTGTTGGTTTGCTTTTAGGTGATTGGTTGTGTCCTGGCAGAGTGCTATTTGCAGGCTGTCCCTGAAGCCCATGTGACTGGACACCCAGGATCACAACACAGTCCTGCCACACTCTGGAAGCCTCGGTACCCCCAGGCACCTCAAAGCAACATGGTGAAACGAATGGAAACAGACTTACGCTTTCAGCTATCACATGTAATTCGCTTGAAAGCTTCCCAAACTGAAATTCAAAGAGAATGAAAAAGAAGGAACAACAGAATGACCAAGAATTGTGGAGCAAATTCAAAAGTCATAGATTCCTCACGCTGGGACTAGCAGAAGGACAAGAAACAGATAATGGAGTAAAAGAAATCCTTAAGGTCATAATGACAGAGTGTTCCGAAATCAGTGACCGACAGGGACCTCATAACACAACTCGGGATAAATACTAACGATGGTATCTCTGGGTTTCAGAGTCAAACTGCACAAAATTGAAAACAAAACAGAACAAAATCTTGAAAGAAGTCAGAGGATGGAGGAGAAACACGTTGCTTATATGTAAACAAAGATAAGAATTTAAATGGATTTCCCATCAGAAATCACACAACCATTGGGGCGCCTGGGGGGCTCAGTGGGTTAAGCTTCCGACTTCTGCTCAGGTCATGATCTCATGGTCTGTGGGTTCGAGCCCTGCATCAGGCTCTGTGCTGACAGCTCGGAGCCTGGAGCCTGCTTCAGATTCTGTGTCTCCCTTTCTCTCTGCCCCTCCCCTGCTTGCCCTCTGTCTGTCTGTCTCTCTCTCTCAAAAATAAATAAACATTAAAAAAAAAATTGGAAAAAAAAGGAAATCAAACAAGCAGGAAGAGAACAAACTGGCATATTTAAAGGGTTGAGAGAAAACAATCACCAACAGAAAATTCTATGTCTAGTGAAATGATCCTTTAAACATGAAAGAAAAATACATTTTCTCATAGAAACAAAGGCTGAAGGAATACATTCCACAGACCTGTTCTGCCAGAAACGTTAATAGGTTGAAGGAAAATTATATAGATCATGTAGATGGGAACTTTGGATCTGATAAAGGAAACAAAGCTTCAGATAAAGAATAAAATGGAGGTAAAATAAAATATTTTAATATTGTATGCTTAATTGAGCTAATAGATAACTCCTTGTAATTATAGTAATATATTGAGTGATTTTTAACATACAGATAAATGAAATAAATTAGAGCAATGCTGTAAAGGAGAAGAGAGGAATTAGGGACATTTATTATAAGTTACTTTCATGGAACATGAAGTGATACAATGATTATTAAAGGTGGATATCAATTACTTTAAAAGGTATATTGAGAATTCTAGGAAAATGAATACTTTTTAAAAAGAATTAATATGGGAGGAGGGTGCCTGGGTGGCTTAGTCAGTTAAGTGTCCGACTTAGGCTCAGGTCATGATCTCACAGTTCGTGGGTTTGAGCCCCACATCGAGCTCTGTGCCTGCAGCTCAGATTCTGAAATCACACAACCATTGGGGCGCCTGGGGGGCTCAGTGGGTTAAGCGTCCGACTTCTGCTCAGGTCATGATCTCATGGTCTGTGGGTTCGAGCCCTGCATCAGGCTCTGTGCTGACAGCTCGGAGCCTGGAGCCTGCTTCAGATTCTGTGTCTCCCTTTCTCTCTGCCCTTCCCCTGTTCGTCCTCTGTCTGTCTGTCTGTCTGTCTCTCTTTCAAAGATAAACATTAAAAATAAAATTAAATTAAAATTAAAAAAAGAATTAATATGGTGAGAGGGACAATAAATAGAAATTATACAAAAGGCATAATTTAACCAAGAGAAGATGGAAAATAGGGAAAAAGAAAGAACAAGTGTAATAAAATATTTATAAAAATGGTAGATATTAATCTTACTGTATAAATAATTCCTTGAAATGGGGATGGTCTAAACATGGATTCAATGACAGAAATTATCAGAGTGGATAAAAACATAAGACTCAAAAATGTTGTCCCCAAGAAACTCAATTCAAGTATAAAGACACAGATAGGAAAAAAGTCAAGGGATGGGTTGTTTCCAACCCAAAGAAAGCTGGAGTAGCTATATTAGTTTCACACGAAGCATATTTCAGGGCAAGGAAAATTGTTCAGGGTAAAGACACACACATTATGCAATGACACTGAGGACAATTCTCTAAGAAGATGTAAAACTGTTTATTATTCATGTGCTGAGTAACAGGACATCAAAATACACGAATAAACACCTCTCTTTTATTTTCATTTCTTTTTTTTTTTAAAGGAGGCTCCAGCCCCCACGTGGGACTTCAACTTATGACCCTGAGATCAAGAGTCAGATGCTCTACTGACTGAGCCAACCAGGTGCCCCAACACCCCTCTTTTAGTAACTGGTAAATCAAACAGGCAGGAAGTCAGTAAAAATGTAGCTAACCTGAGCAAGACTGCCAACCACCTTGATCTAACTGATATTTATAAAATATTCCATCCACCAACCACAAAATACAAGTTACTCTCAAATTCATATGGAACATTCACCAAGATAGACCACACCCTGGACCATCAAACACTCCCTAACAACCTTAAAATAATAGAAAGCATGCAAAGTCTGTTTTCAGAAACCAACAGGAATTGAACATGAAATCAACAAAAGAAAGCTGTTTGGAAAATCCCCAAATATTTGGAGAGCAAAGAACACAATTCTAAAACACACTATTTAATATTTACAATATTAAAAGTAAATCAAAACGTAAGGGGACCTGATCAAAATTTGTGAGATGCAGTGAAAACAATGCTTACAGGCACATTTTTACCACTCAGTGCATCCATTAGAAAAGAAGAAAGACTGACAATCCATAATCTAAGTTCCTGCCTTAGGAACTTGCAAAAAGAAGAACAATTTAAGGCTAAAGCTAGCAGAAGAAAAGAAATAATAAAGAGGAAAGCAGAAATCAATGAGCTTGGAAATAGGAAATCAACAGAGAAAATCAATGAAAGCAAAAGCTGGCTATTTGAAAAGGTCAATAAAATAAAAGGCTAGGGTAGAGGACACAGATGTTCAGGGCATATCACGTATATATGTCTATATAGATTGTATATATTTATAATACATACATTTAAATATATTTTATATATAACACATATTGTACACTTTACAAAATAAAAATCGTTGTATATTTGTAAACCTAAATACATGTTTATATGCAATACATATGAATACACATAGTAATATGTATTGTATAGAATATATCATACCCATTATATACATACGTCTATACATATATAATGTGTGCAACAGTGAATCGCCCTTGTAGTTGTATAAGACCAGGTGTCACATAGCCTTCTGAATAATAGGAGGCAATTCCATTCCAACCCTAGGTATTGAGCACTTACACTATGTTAAAATGTATTAAACAGAAAGATGGATAGAATATTGGTGCTAATCCCAAGTTGTTCACAATGTAGGACAGGAGGAGCATTTGGTGCATTGTGGGGAGGTACACAAGGATGGATTTCAGAGTGTGGTAAGGAAGGGATGAGGGGGACCCCAAATGCCAAGTTCAAATACACTGATATTTATTGATGAAGGGCCCGCTATGATCCGAGTGTTTCTATATAGTGAGTCTATAGTTTTACTGGAACTCTTGGAGATGTTATGGATCCCAGTTTTACTGGAAAGGAAACAGCCGCACAGAGAATTGACATCGTTGGGATTCGGGGATTGGTCAGTGGGGGACATTCTTTCAATCTGGCTCTGCCTGCCCCCAGCTGGCACAATCGTCCCCACACCAGTGCATTCCAGCCCACGTTCCCTGGAACCCCGGGGTCCCCTGGAGGAGGGAGCCCCCACAGGCAGAGCAGAATGAGGAATGAAACGAAGCATACATTCCAATGTGTCTGTTGCATGAGTTTGGCTCAGCAGAAAATTCAGCTGACGGAACATATCGCTGCTACGTTTACATGTGGAACCCACCACACTGCACACTATTAAAGTATGAGGGACACATCAGACATCTATCTGCACCCATGTTCTGTGCCCTTTTACACCTATTCAACCCAAGCTCTCTGTATAATAGGACACCATACTTTTCATCTTAGGAGAATATTTCTAATCCTCAGTGTGCCCATGCAAGGGTTTGTTATCAGTTAATCAGGATATGTGTGTTTCACTTTGTTAGAAAATTGGAGACACTTCCCCAACCTAATGACCCAAGGGTAGAAGGTGGATAAGAATAACATAAGCAAGGGACAGATCTGTTGTGCTCTTGGTAACATGAGAAAACACTAACCGCTATCCCTCATTGAAGTTTTCTTTGCCCCCAGATGCTGATACGCCCTGGAGGGGGTCTCAGAGAGAACCCAATGTCTCCTGGCAGCCAGGATGTCCTCTGGTCCCCACACTCTCCCTGGAAGGTCATTTTATAAAGTCTGTGTCTTTGAGAGCCAAAGTAAATGGAAAGGCGTCACCGTTCTGTTTTCTGTTTTGGAGCAGCGTTCTCCTGGAGGTCAGGACAGGGACCATTCGATCTTTCTTTCTTCATGATATATTCATTCAGCTTGGTTGTAAGAGCTAGATTTGAAACATGCTTCCTTATTTGCCTTAGCCACGGCATGCCACGTTAACAAAAATACCAAATCCAGTACAGCCGTGGCTTTTGAGAGGGGCCTCTTTGCCCACTAGGCAAAAATATTCCTCTTCATAGATTACTAATGCCATGTTTCTATCATTTCTGCATCCCAGCCCCACCCTGGAAATGCTAGTGACTTATGATCCTCTTGAGAAACTGTGTAGATGTGCACCATGGCGGTCAACATTGATCCTGCAAATAATCACGTTTGAATTGTTGGCTGATTTCACTTCTTGGGTGGATTTTAGTTTTACAGAAAAGAAAAAAAAGGTATGTGGCCAATTCCCTGGCTGTTCACCGTCTCCTATGAGGCGGTTTTGCACATTCTGCATTTCATATACTCAGCCCTATGCATTTCCTTAGAAGAGTCACCTGCAGGAAACACAATGGACTTCCCAGACTGGAAAAACGTGAACATGAAATCTATTAAAACAGAACAAAGAAAAATGGACTTCTTTCCCCTCAAAAGGAATTCAAGACTACTAATTCACTTTTACATTCTTTAGTGAGTGGATGGTCAAAATGGTCTCGCGTAAGCTAGCTTACACGGAGTATGGACAATGCATTGTGTATCCCTGCAGATTCGCAAATAGTTTCCACATCATGATGTTTGGTTAGTGGTTACACACATCATGTGGTGTAAGAACCCCCCCCCCCCACTTCTTTTCTAGGAGATGAAGAGGAAGGAAGGAAAGAAAGAAGAATAGAGGAGAGGCAGGAGGAGGCATGGAGAGAGGAAAGAGGAATCTCTGAAAAGACACTGAGGGCGGAAAACAGGCACAGGTGCACACGTGTCTCCAGATGTTGCATGAGCCATCTGCCCTGACTCTGTAGATGAGTTTTCAAGATGAGTTTCACAAAAGTCCTTCTTTCCTCCGAGTGGGCGACCATTCAGTCTCTGCACTCCTAACACCACCTGCCTATAGAGAAGGGATTGCACCTGTGTCTGTATGTCTGAAAAAAAACTACAGAAGGTATTCTTTAAGAAAAACCTAAAATCCTTTTTGTGTCATGAAAGGAAAGTTTTCTATCTGCCCCAAATTATAATTTCTAAGAATGTCAGGTAAGTATATGGCTTTTTGATTTTTAACTGGTAGCCCAAGAATTAAGATATACAACAGAAAGGTAGGTATAATAAGATATATAAGTATTTAATGGTGATATACAACTATATATATTATCTATTTATATAACTACCTACCTATCCATCCCTCTATCATCTATCTTTCTACCCATCCCTATATCTATTGATCTGTCTATGCATCCATCATATCTATCCATCCATCCCTATATCTTTCTAACATCTATCTATCCATCCATCCACCTACCCACCCACCTATCCATCCATCCATCCATCATATCTATCTATCTATCTATCTTCAATCATCTATGAGCTATATGTATATTAGCTACATGCAGACAATTCACTCCTGAAATGATTGTCCCTTTCTTCAGCATGCATGTGTTCCAGGAAAGGTTACCAGCCATTTTGGAGAGTATGTGAAACATATTGACCCAATATGGGTCCCGATATGGGAATATGGCACACCAAGAAGCCAATTCAGCTGTCTTTGCAACCGAGATAGACATAGGAAGAGCAGTCCACCTTCTGGTAGGGAGCAATGTGCCCCTTTAAGACACTCTGGCAGAGGAAACAGTCAGGGGGTTCATATGGAAGCCCCAAATGGCAGGGTCTCTCCAGGGAGTGAGCTCTGATTTGCAGCTGCTGGTGACTGAGAAGGTTCTCTCTCCGCCCCCTCCCTCTACAGAGCCTGCCTTGGGGAAAAGAGCAGCGGGATTTATTTATGAGGCAATGGTAAATGATTCTTTCAGGCCACACTGGCATGGCTCGCTATTCAGTAAATAAAATGCAATCCTTTCAGACTGCCGGTGTTGCCTTGCAGGACTAATATCTACCTGGAGGCTAACAGAGTTCTGTCCAATTTTGGCCATGAGAAATTATATTCCAGATTAGATGATCTGAGCGAACAATACCATAGTCTTGAAATAATGGCCTGAGTTACAATGGTTCGTGCTATAATTCTATCTCTCATTGCTTAAAAAAATATCTTCTCAAAATAAAGATATGGTAGTATCAGATCGAATGTGGCACTGAACAGACAGAAATATGCTGGTCCAGGAACAGTGACAAATGAGCACAGGAGGTTGTTTAGAATTTAGAAATATAAAGAGCTTGCTTACCGCAGAGATTCAGCAAGTCAGTTACTCCAGATGTCCATGGGTCTTACAGCCGGAGATGACCCTGGAAATAACATGAAAGAAGGTGACTTCAGTCTTCATTTATTTTTCTCATTCAAGGGAGACCACTTGTGCATCGGTGAATTCAATTAGGAGGTTGGAAACCCGAATGTAAAGATATATTGTGTGCCTTGAGACGTCTAGCATACCATCAAAGCAAACAGGAAGTTCAGCTCAGCCTATAAAACTAATTACCGGGAGATCTCTCTGCAAACAACCGCCTTAGAGTTTCTGAATGTGAAGAAATGGGCAGCAGCTTGGATTTTAGCTCTATGGTACTCGTATGTTTTCTGGCGTGGCGACATGCTCTTTGCCGACTTTTCAATCCATTTTAGGAGTACGCGCACAGACGGTAATGCGTGTATAATATATGTTCTTGGATTATTTCTGCTTCTGTCCTGAAACAGATGTTTGTGCTTAGAAATAATCTCTGCAGACTATTTCACCTAAATGGGAAGGACTGATAAAGGGAGTTACCATATTCGTGACAAATACTGTGTGCAATTCATTTGTAACTAAATCTGCACCGTTTTGCCAGGTAGCAAAATTAATGACTAATGGGTAGGGGGCCCTTTAGAGGTTTCAAAGCTGTTTTGCAGTGCTTATATCCAGAATGATTTTTCAAACATGTGGATCTAATGAAGGTCCTATTAGTCATGGATCAGCCATAAGCCTGTGGGTGAGTTTCTCCACCGTTCTGATGGTCTCTGTTCTCATCTGTAGGGATGTTAGCTGGATAATGTGCAAAATGCGTGATGTACTATTGAAAAGCCACAGTGCCTATTAAGATGATATTATGATGATTATGGTGATGATAATCATGGTGATGAAGATGAAGAGGAGAAGGAAGAACATGAACATGTTGAAATATTTTTCTGTCTTAGGCTGAATTCCCTAAAAGCAGCACCCTGCGGTGTGTGATTTATTGTGAGTGTGGAATATTCCCAAGAAAAGCTCGTAAGAGGGTAAGGGAAGCCAGTAGGGCAGGGGAAGCAAGTTACGTGAAATTGGTGTTTCAGCTGGAGTCCGGCCTTATCCTGGGCCTGGAGGGAGCTCTGAGTTGTGAAGAATATCTCCAAGTGGTCTTCCTTTGAGGGAGGGCTGAATTTTGTGCCCTCTCACCAAACACTCACTGGTTGGGAGCCAACCCAGAGGAGGAGTGAGTGACCTCTCAGGCATTTCCGGGCAATGTGGCTCTCATCAGCCAAGGGCAGCATTTCTAAACCTGGGTGCCTTTGCAATATTACCAGGGGACATTTGGTAATATTTGAACGCATTTTTTATTTGACTGAGGATGCTACTGTCATTGAGGAAGTAGAACCCAAGGATCTTATTAAACAGCTTATAATTCACAGAACAGCCCCTACAAATGAATTATCCAGGCTCTCATGTCAATAGCCCCAAGTGTGGAAAGCCCAAAGGACATGTTTCTGGAGAAGAAAGAATCTTTGTGGGATTGGCAGCCAATACTCATGGCAGCTGGTGAATATGTGCAATGACCCAATGAGGAGAGTCTGGCGGGGCGAACCAAGTATCCACTGGCATTTGTGTGTCTGTATTGGCAACTATTTTGGAAGAAGAGCTAGTCTTCTGTCTTCCATTCAAGATAGCAATTCTTTAGGGGTACCTGGGTGGCTCAGTCAGTTAAGTGTCCGACTTTGGCTCAGGTCATGATCTTGTAGTTCATGAGTTCAAGCCCCACATTGGGCTCTGTGCTGAGAGCTCAGAGCCTGGAGCCTGCTGCAGATTCTGTGTCTACCTCTCTCTGCCCCTCCACCCCTCATGCTCTGTTTCTCTCTCTCTCAAAAATAAACATTAAAACAAAAAGAGAGCAATTCTTTCAAAGTCAGGAACTTATTTTTCTTTTCTCCGTGAATGGTTTCCAAAGATAAATAGCTGGCTGATGCCAACCCAGGTCACTCGGAAACTCCATTTTGCCAAGGACTTGGTACCAACTGCAAAATTAATGTTGGTGTTGCTGGGAAATTCTGAAGGAGCTGACAGGCTTTGAGGAGGTGATGAGAACCCACTCCTGTGATGAGGTTTCCTTGCAAAGTTTGGATGTTTGATTCCCTAGTGCTTTCATTAACATAATTGAAGGGAGGATTTATTTTGTGCTGGTTAAGTGAACTTAAGGAGACTAATTATATGCTGCCCTCCTTGCAACATTAATTTAGTCTTGGAATTCTTAACAGCAGGGAGAGGACGTGCTTAAATATTATACACAATGAATGTCTTTGGTTGTCTCGAGGACAGGGACGATGGCTTTTGTCCATTTGAATTACTGACAATTCATAGTATATTTCTATGTGTTTAAGTAATGAGACTATTTGCTCTTGATATTCATGATTAATAAATCAGAAATAGGAGAAATTGAAAGGAAGGGTATCTCTTGGGGAGATATCTTGGCAGCTCTTTGCCAGAATGATTGATGTCTTGGTTCTTTCTTTATGTGACTTGGAAAATATACAATAGACTGTGGAGGAATATGTTGGTTTTTATCATCAAATGGTGTTTGGGGCAACTGTCCCTGCTACTTTGTGATTTCCTTCATTTCTAAGCCAACGTGTTAATTTAAAAAATATATATGTAATATAAAAATACATATATGTTATTTCCAGCTTCTTAGAAGGAACTGCTTTTGCAGAAATATCTCAGTTTTATTAAATAACCAAAATCAGAACTATGACTCTTGACTCTTGCTCTAGAGTAAAAAAGAAATGAATCAGCAGCAGGTAGCACAGCCAGCAAGACACAGAGTCTTCTAATAAAAGTACTGGGTGCAAACCTAGAAAAAATTACTTCTATTTTTTTGAAAATTACTACAAAATTCCCATTTTTTAAAATTCATAAAATTCATGTTCCTTGTGTCTCTCCCTGAGTGACCTGGCTTTTCTCAGATATCTAGTTGTAAAATTTTGAATTATGATGTGGCACTTGCTAGGATGGCCTACCCTGGAGAAATGGGGAAGGGGCAGGGATAACACAATGTGATGTCGTAGGGTTGCAGGAAAAATAATACTTCAGAAGAACAAAAACGAGAAGGATCGGATGCAGGTGATGCTGAAAGAGGTACATGGGTACAGGTGAAATTCTATGAAAAGCATAAATTGCTAAGCTATCAAAGAAAATTTCCGAAAGAAGTAACAGTTCCATTTTCACAGGTGAATTTCAAATACTTAGTAGCTGAAAATAACCTGTGTTCTTGACTCAAGTCTTCCCATAATCAGGGGCGCCTGGGTGGCTCAGTCCATTAGGCGTCCCACTTCAGCTCTGATCATGATCTCATCTTCCGTGAGTTCAAGTTCCGCATTGGGCTCTGTGCTGACAGGTCAGAGCCTGGAGCCTGCTTTGGATTCTCTGTCTCCCTCTCTCTCTGCCCCTCCCCCACTCATGCTCTTCCTCTCTCTCTCAACAATTAATAAACATTCAAAAAAAACCAGTCTTCCTGTAATTGAGTACCTTGATGGGGGTTGTACTTAAGATGTGTTAGGGAAGGTGGTTGGCATCTCAGGTAACATACTGGTCATCTGAGCTTGGTGAGCCTGGCAGGGTCTGAGTCCTGAGCCCCAGGTGGCAGGTGTGGAAAACTGACTTCATTCATTCCCTTGTACAGTCACCAGGTATTGAGGTGGGTGGGAGGGGGCTTTGAGAAACAAAAACCCACACACCCAATGGGATGTCTATCCCATGAACTTTCTGGTTTTCACAACCACTGTGGACTTAAAATAGTAACTACACATCTGTTTTAAGAGAATAAAATGAAAACAAACGGAGTCAGATGGGACCGGCTATGGGAAATTCTAAGCGGACATGCCCCAATCTCCAATCATGTATGCATTGTGGGAACAGGAGCCCATGGTGAGGTGGTGGTCAGCCTCATGTGAGACACAAAGGTCAGAAGCCATTTGCTTACGGGCTTCAAGCAAAGGAAGTAAAATCTGCTTACAAAATGCACAAAGGTTTGCCCCATGATTCACAATTCTAAATAAAATTTATAGAACTTACTGAGATAAAAGTTGAACCCAACCCCGTTTTTATGGGCCTTATATTTAGACTATTTTTTATGATGATAGGATGGCTTTGTGCTGTCATTTTCAAAGGCCCGTAAAATCAGCACCACCTGTCGCAGAGAGCTGAGATTTATTTTTCAGGAATTTATGGTTTCAATCAGAGGTTGCCTACTGGATTACTGGTTACGCACCATTGCAATCCACAGGGAAGAAAGCTTTTTACTGATAACGATTCAGATCACATATTGCTTGGTTACTAACCAAAGCAATTACCATGGGAATCAAACTTTTCATATATTCCTTGAGAGTCACGGGATTCCAAAGAAAAGGATGATAAAGACGGAAAATCAGTAGACTCCACTAATTCCTTCCACACGTACTGAGCACCTGTCACGTGTCACAAGTCTAAACAGCAGAGATGAGGAGGAAAAATCTAGATTCTAAGCTTAAACGCTCATCCCTTAGAACCATGGTTAATCCTCAGCGGAGGGTGAATCCATCAGAGACAGATCCTGAAAGATATGCTCCTTTGCCTCATGTAGTGAAGTATTTCGAAACAAGAAATATTTTGGTATTGAAAATCGGTTTTGGAGGCTGGTCACTTACATTGACATACATTGGGTGGATTTAGATGCGTGTTCCCTTGGACCCAAATCCTGGCTCTGGTTAACTGTGCCAGTGGATAATTTATGCACTCACGGATTCGGTGGCTCAGATGCCTGGTGGAGGTAATGGAAGGAGACAGATTGCCAACTCGAGGGGAAAAGAGGAGTAAAAGGCATTGTGAACACACACAGCAGAATTTTAATGGCCTTACCCACTTGGAGATGTGTGAGTCTCTAATATGTGTGGCATTAATTGAGTGGTTTATTTATTTTCTTCTCAGCATTCTTAACCGACTGAGCCACCCAGGCGCCCCAACTTCTCAGCATTCTAAAGGGCAAATACCTCAAAGCGAATCCTACTTATAAAGTGTATCTCTGTTAGGGAAGCTTGTATTATATATTTATATTTTGGAAATCTCTATTTATTATTCCAATGCTTCAACATCTTGGTTAGGTGCACAGACGTTCAAGCCAAACCTTCTGGGTTCAAACTACGGATTCAGTGATAATAGCAGGGAGAGTTCAAGCCGGTGACTCCCCAACTCTTTCTTTCTCATTGTCCTCATCTGTAAATTGTGAATAAAGTACGAACTACCTCATAAGGTTCCTACAGGGACAGATGAGCAAATACACGGAAGGTGCGTGGAAAAGTATCTTGCTCCTATTAAGTGCTATAAAGTGGCATCATATTTAATGATTGATCTATATGTATTAATTATATATTATATTATTGTTATCCCCCTACCAGCAGTAACCTTCTGCCTCAGTTCCAGACTTATGTTCCTTCAGGTAACACACAAATATTTATTTTGGTGACGTCTATATCAGGTATGATGATGCCTCTGAGTAGCGGTCATAGCATCCCTCCTTGGCTGGGTACCCACTACACTTCCAGCCACTGACCTGTACCATTTTAATCCCCATGCCCACCGCAAGTTATCCTCTGGCTCATACACTGCACTGTTAGCTGGGTAATCTTTCTCTCCAGCAAGAACGTACTTTCATACAATGCGTGTATTTGCTGTATATCTGTATGCAAAGCCAGGGCACAGTGTTTCACATTTGCTCTATTCAGCGTGTGAATAAAGAAATGGGTCAAACCACCTGTGGAAGTGGAGGGCCCTTTAAAAACGTGGGTTCGCTGATGCCTCTTCAAATCTTGGCCAGCCCCACCCCCACCCCATCTCAGCCACGGAGTAAGAGCTACATTCGGTGGGGAGCCACCCTGTGCCAGGAACGTCACCTCCATGAGCTCTATTTCTCATAGCGGCTCCCCAAATAGGTAGAGTTTCGAGAAGCAGCCAAGACCACATAGCCAGTGAGCCCAACATCAGGCTCTGAGCCCCTAGACCAGCTGGGTGTTAAACCTGGAGGACTGCCATTCCTTCATGAGTCTTTGGGGTGGCACAAAAATAATCAATTTAAATCTATGTATTTGTCTACATGTAATGATGATGAAAGAATAAGCCAGCTATATGGACTCGATGGGCCTTTCCATTTCTCTCAACCCTGGCACGTGCCCTGACCAACGTTTTTGTGACCTTGTTAATGCACGTTATGTTTTGTGTGATATAACTACGAGGTGATTTAAATGTACAGGCGTTTAAAGTTCCAGATCTCTTCTCTCAGCAGCAAACGGTAGTGCCTTACGCAACAGTAGGGACAAGTGGGTTAAATAGCCAGTGTTTGTAAAACGCTTTGTGATTCTGCCTGTGTTTTTCCCCACTTCAGTGTGTTTCCAGTGGAGAACAGAAAAGATGATGAACTCTGGGAAGACTGCCTGGGATATTATTGAATTACCGGTGTCCTGTTCAGTGATTTACGACCTGTGGGACCACAGACCTTAAGACACTTGTGTTCCAGGGATATTCCCCAAATTCCACTACCGCGTATGCTTTATTTCGATTTAAAATGTACATTCATGGGGCGCCTGGGTGGCTCAGTCGGTTAAGCGTCCGACTTCGACTCAGGTCATGCTCTCGTGGTCTGTGAGTTTGAGCCCCATGTCGGGCTCTGTGCTGACAGCTCAGAGCCTGCTTCGGATTCTGTGTCTCCCTCTCTCTCTGCCCCTCCCCCACTCATGCTCTGTCTCTCTCTCTCTCAAAAATGAATAAATGTTAAAAAAAATTTTTTTAAATGTACATTCATGATAAAGGAGATTTCTTAAATATGTGATACAAATTGTAATCACCATTATGCTGCATTTTGCTCCTAAGGAAATGAAAGAATGATCTTACTCCATAATAAATGAAGCTGGAAGTTAAAAGGATGATATCTGAAATTATTCCGTTTGTGTTTTAAGAGAGTTATTATAATTTATTTCATATTTATCTAATTTTGCCATAATTCATTTGGTTCTTTCATCTCACCTGTTTTGTTGGACTTAATTTATCTCATTTATTATTACAGGCATTGGAATCACCGGGAAATAACTCACACCACAGGTAATGATGGGATGTTAATATGCTCCAATAAATTATCTTTATTTCTTCTGGAGTTATACTCAAAGATAGATAACTATGTGCCAGCAGTCAACAAAGCAAGAAAAATACTTTCAAATACTTTCTTCTAGGCACACACAACACAGTCCTGACTACATACTGGGGTTTCATGATAAGAAATAATAGCCCGATGGATTCTGTGCCATTGTTAAAATGCAGCATGCTGGCTTTGGTTTTTTGTTTTGTTTGTTTCCTGGTTTTAGGGTTCTTTTTCTGCATTTTTTTGATCATATCCTATTGAGCTGGGATCACATTATACTGACATTAATTATATACCTGGTTAACAGATCTTTGTAGAAAACTGAAGATCTATGTTTACACAATATGTATGTGCAAGGACTCAATAAAAAATTAAAATTTAAATTCAGTTTTTAGAAATTAAAATTCTATTGATGGGGGTGCCTGCATGGCTCAGTCAGTTAAGCATCTGACTTGGGCTCAGGTCATGATCTCATGGTTTGTGAGTTCGAGCCCCACGTCGGGCTCTGTGCTGACAGCTCAGGTCCCGGAGCCTGCTTTGGATTCTGTGTCTCCCTTGCTCTCTGCCCCTCCCCCACCCACGGTCTGTCTCTCTGTCTCAAAAATACATTAAACATTTAAAAAAAGTGAAAAAAAATTCTATTGATGAATCTGAACTAGAGTTTGTAATAGGAGAAGCGGGATATGTCTCATTCCCGTTATTTACTAGTTTGCAAAGTAATGAGTTGATTCACAAATATTTTCTAAAGATAATCAACGTGCATATTTTTAGCATCATCACGAACTCACCCATTTAAATATACATTTAAATGTATATTTTAATACATTTCAATTATTATCCTTATTAATGGTCAGAATGTATCATCTTTGGCCAGTGGGAGCCTATTCAAGTCGGCTCTCGAGTCCTTTAGATACTATCCTAGAAGTCTTTCAAGGTTTTGCTTCCTAGTGACTACCCAGTTAATAAAAAGGAATTCTTTTTTTTTGTTTGTTTGAGTTTATTTTTTTTTGAGAGAAAGAGAAAGGGAGAGTGAGCATGAGTGGGAAAAGGACAGAGAGAGAGAGGGAGAGACTGAGAATCCCAAGTGGGTTCCATACCATCAGCACAAAACCTGACATGGAGCTTGAACTCACAAGCCAGGAGATCATGACCTGAGCCGAAACCAAGAGCCACCCAGTGCCCTGACTTCTTCTTTACAGATGAATTGTAAGTGAAAAATTAAGAAAGATGGGTATCAGTAAACTAGCACTATTTTTCAGCCCCTTAGGAATTAATGCATTTAGGCAACGATCACCAAGGCCCGCCAACATCCCAAAGAGAGAGACAACCGTGTCTTTGTAGATCCTGGCGGGAAGGCTCCATGCCACTTATGAAGAAGTCTTGCCAAATTCAAGCTAGTCTTGAATCTGGTCAAAATTCTAGACCCTGCAATTTAAGTGCAACAGAGGTCCAAACTGCCTGGTAGGGAGTTCTAGAGCCAAAACTTACTAGATTTCTCCTGAATTGATATAAGTGGCCAACTGCTTTTACCTCCACACCCGCCACTGGTCAAGGTCCCCCACTTGAGGGATGTGCACACGTGAGGGGAGGCAATTCTATGCAGCGCAGGGTAATTCTCACAAAGGGATGAAACTAGAAGCAGTTAGCAGCCAACATTTCCAGCAGATAAAGGAAAAGGAGGCCACTCTGAAGATGGGCCACTTAGGACCCTGTAATGTATACCACCAACCAGTCCGTAATAACTCCTAAATGCAAGCTGTTCCATGTCTTTGAGATCTTCGTTAACAAACCTCATTGTCAATCACTCACTGCCAACTGCTTGATGCCAATTTAAGCTGCTTGGAAGGTCACACGTATGGAGCAAAAGTTGTCCAAAGGAATATCAATGAAAGCAGAAAACATGAGCTTGGGGAGTGATGTTTCACATTAATAGGTTTTACAGTGTAGTCTACGTTACTAACCACCTCTTTGTCACATATGATAGGACTCTCCTTTTTCTCTCTTAGCTTTAAGCAGGAAGCATTTCAACTAATGACCAGGAAGGCAAAATTGATTCTGGAAACACCAAAGAAAGAGTGGGTATTGTTGTCATTGGATATTGCATTCTGATACATGATCTTAGGTTTCTAGACTCACGATCCTATAGCTAGGATGTAAATTAAGCTGTTTGAAAGAGTGGCAATGGACATTTCTAAATACGTATTTTTAATGTGATTTCACCACTTCATGTCATTGTATAAACCAACAGATACATTGTCAAGAAATCTGCATGGCTCCAAAAATCCCAAAGAAAACAATGTGACCTTTCTCTATTATGTAGAGATTACTTTTAATATTTTGTTTTATATTCCAGTCATTGACTATGGGTAGAAATAATATCATATGATGCTTACCATAATATTCACACGTTCTACACCTTTTTTGAATATGCATTTTTTCAATTGGTAAATCATAAATATCCTTTGCTATTAAATATTTTTCTGTATTATTACAGTACTTGATGGATTATATGGATATAGTACAAATAATTTATTCAGCCCTCTAATGATAGAGATTTAGAAAGTTGGGGTATCCTTTTATTTACAAACTTTTATAAAAAAAGTTAGTAAAAGCCTCACTGAATACCTTAAAATGTCCCCCATCATTTCCTGAAGAAAATTCCTAAGATGGAATACATCATCTGTTTTTATTTTTCAAGTGAGAATTGTGTTGATATCTCTTCCAGAAAGGGCAAACCAAAAACAAACAAAAAAAAATGCAATCCAGCAAATTCTCAAGCTGAACTGGGATGGAAAGTTCTGGTCGATGAGTCTTAAGAAAAGCGATTCAGGCTTAAAAAATTGTGATGTGTTAACAAAATGCACCAAATTTTGACTACTTGGAATGAGAGCAATATATATTATTTTATCTTCTTTTATTACTTCATGGACATTTGGAGAAAATGTATATGTATTTAATGCATTCACACCCTAATTTTCCTGTGAACATTTAAAAGGTTAAAGACCACTTACTATGTATGAGTTTGTCTGTAATAGGAAATTAACTACTCATGCAATTAAGGCCCCTGCTTGGAGCTCCCAGTCTGACTTTGAAGTGCTAATAAGACAAAATTACTCAAATCCAGGAAAGAAATTAGGAAATGTAAAAATGTTAATTAAATTCAGAAACAGAACTAATACAAAAACCAATGTGAAATGGAAATTAAACACGGGGAATATATATATGTCTGTGTGTGTGTGTGTGTGTGTGTGTGTGTGTGTGTGTGTGTTTAGATAGCAGGTAAAAAGAATCCAAATTAAGTAGAAAATTACAAATAGATCTTTAAAATTGCATCAAGTGATTTTGCCCACCTTTAATAAGTTCAGTGATGGTTTCTCAGAAGGTAAATAAGGATCCAATTACAATAATTGGGTGGATGTTTCCTTCACAAAAGTACAGTCCCATAATTATAACAATTGAAAACAGAAAATCAACTTATCGTCAGATGTCATGCAAGGGCCTTTTCTAGATGGAATGTGGTGGCTAGGATCCCTGAATTTTCCTTTTAGCTCCATTCCGAAAATGAGAGTCATAATCCCAACAAAACCGGGGCGATATAGGTGGGGCTTACCATGTCATCCCCTCAAGGAGACCTGATCCAAGGTAACTGTCCCATAAACTTCCCAGGTGATTTGAATTTTGACAAAAATTCAGTGGACCAGGGATCCTTCCAAATTCGCTCTCTGGGTTGCAGTGAAATGGCACTTAGGAACAGTTTCCTCAGAATCACATCGTGTGTTACCGCTTCCCCCTCCCTTAAAGCAAATCTGTTTTGAACCTTCAAGGTGGTTGTTATTAGTTTTTTAGCACATGGTGAGCAGGAAGAAAATGCAATGTAAACCAATTTAAACCAATGCATTTCGGACCATATGTATATGTGTTTCACACTTCCTGCCACATATTTCTGACAAAAATATTATTGAAGATGATGTTGAATCGTTTTTCTTAGATTTAACACGTACTAACTTTAAAGATGCATCCCAGCAAAGACACTCCTGGATCAATAATATTTCTTGACAAATGTTGCACCTTTCCAATAGGGATTTAATTTTTACTTTTAGTATGTGTTGACTGTTAGTATTAAGTTTGTGTTTTTGTCACAAAATTATATTTCAATTGAAAGTATGAATTTTTCGTTTTTTGGTTTTTTTAGTAAGCTCCATGGCCAGCACAACCTCAATGCAGGGCTTGAACTCATGAACCTGAGATCAAGATGTGAGCTGAAATCAAGAGTGGGATGCTTAAGCGACTGAGCCGCTCAGGCGCCCCATGAAATTTGGCTATTTTATTTCTTCTTTGTTCAGTGATACCAAATATGTGTGTGTGATATCCGAGGTGTCTCTCCTCGAGAATTCGTGTTCTCCATTTTTTTTCACTGAGGTATAATTAGCATATACTATTACGTTTGTTTTGGGTGTACAACATAGTGATTTGATATTTGTATACATTGTGAAAGAGTATCTACTATAATTCTAGGTACCATCTGTGACCTTATGAAAGTAATATAGTATCATCAACTATATTCCCCATACGGTACATCACATCCCCCTGACTTGTATGTATTTTATAACTAGAAGTTTGAACTTCTTAATTCCCTTCACCGTTTTGCCCTCCCCCACCCCTACCCCTTTCCTTCTGGCAACCACCCATGTGTTCTATCTGAGTCTGCATTTTGTTTTGTTGGTTTATTTCGCTTTTTAGATCCACATATGGCAAAATCATGCAATAGTCTTCTTCTGTCTGACTTATTTCACTTAGCATCACACCCTCTCGCTCCATCCATATTGTGACAAATGGCAAGCTTGTATTTTTTTTAATGGTTCAGTAATATTCCATTGTGTGTATGTATATGTGTGTGTCTGTGCACGTGTATGTGCGAGTGTGTATCTTCTTTATCCTTTCACCCATGGGTGGACACTAACGTTGTTTCCTAATCTGGCTATTATAAATAATACTGTAATGAGCTCAGGGGGCAGGTATCTATTCAAATTAGTGTTTTTGTTTGTTTTCTTTGAATAGATGACCAGTACTGGAATTGCTGGGTCATATGGTACTTGTATCTTTAATTTTTTTAAGGAACCTCCCTATCGTCTTCCACAGTGGCTGCACCAGTTTGCATTCCCACCAACAGTGCACGGTGGTTCCTTTTTCTCCACATTCTTGCCAACACCTGTTGTTTCTTGTCTTTTCTACACTAGCCATTCTGACAGATGTGAGGCGATATCTCATTCTGGTTTAGTGTACATTTCTCTGATGGCGAGTGATGATAAACATCTATTCATGTGCCTGTTGGCCATCTGGATGTCCTCTTTGGAGAAATATCTATTCAGATCCTCTGCCCCCTTTTTAGTTGGATCGTTTGTTTTTTTGTTAGTGTTCTCAATTTTTTATGTTCTGATTTTTTCTCTCATTTCTCTTTGGGACCCTGATTACAGGTATTGTTCTATAGGTAATGGTACTATAAAGGCACTAAGAGATTGGAATAGGAAAGGATTGGGATATATACATATATACATATATATATCCTATATATATATATATATATATATATATATATATATATATATATAATTGTGTGTGTGCACACACACTGTTGGTGGGAATGCAAACTGGTACAGCCACTACCAGTGGAAGGAAGACGCTAGGGAGGTTCCTAAAAAAGTTAAAGATACAAGTACCATATGACCCACCAATTCCAGTACTGGTCATCTATTCAAAATAACAGACAACATATATATGTGTGTGAGTTGTGTGTGTATGATATAACACTTGTTACATCATGACATTGTGATGTGTTTCTTAGGAAAGTATAAATATACAAGTACAATCCATCTTTTATTCTGAAGTGGTATCTATTCTTTTTCCTGTTGAAACCATTGTTTTCTTTACATTAATTTTATAGGAATGGCAGTATTTTATTGATTTTTTTAGTTAAAAATTTTTTTAATGTTTATTTATTTAATAAATAATATTAACAGGGGAGGGGCAGAGAAAGAGGGAGACACAGAATGCGAAGTAGGCTCCAGGCTCTGAGCTGTCAAGCACAGAGTTGCTGTGACCTAAGCCGAAGTTGGGTACGTTACCGACTGAGCCACAGAGGCACCCCGGAACAGCAGTATTTTAAATATTAAGAGTTAATCATACCTACACAAATTATATTCTAAAACTGGTGTGAATTCACAGTGAAATTCCTGAAGCCCCTCAGTTAGCTTAGGGATCTGTATCTTCTTAAGGGCAATGTGTAGATTTGCCAGTCTGAGACAGAAAGGCACTGTAGACAGAAAGTATTTCCTGTCAATTCCCCAGGGTGGACCGTTCTAGGACATTGTCTGGTGGGGCAGAAATAACACAGAAAGCTGTCACCCTCTCATGCAGGTTGTGATTAAGCAGGTGTATGACCATCCTTTCCAAAGCGCGTTCTTACTCAGAACAGTCATTTCAGGAGATTATCTGAGGGAGAACAGTGTGGGTAGGTCCTGGGGTCAAATAAAATGTACAGACTTGCAACACATAGCAGAGTATTAAAATCTCTGAAGTCTCCTACAGGGGAGAGTCCTGCTCTCCTTTCTCTTCCCCTGCATTTATTTACACACTTTTTAAAATGTGGGAGTGCCTGGGTGGCTCTGGGTGGCTCAGTCGGTTGAGCGTCCGACTTCGGCTCAGGTCATGATCTCACGGTTCGTGGGTTCGAGCCCTGCATCAGGGTCTGTGCCGACAGCTCGGAGCCTGGAGCCTGCTTCAGATTCTGTGTCTCCCTCTCTCTCTGCTCCTTCTCGGCTCGTGCTCTCTGTCTCTCAAAAATAAATAAATGTTAAAAAAATAAAAAAATGAATAAAAATTAAAATGAGGCATTTTCTCCTCCCTACTAAGTATGGGCATATCTTTTTAGAAGATACAATAGAAGGTGAAAAATTTGCTGAATTGGGAATACAAATAAAATACAATCTTTATCCTCAGCTTTCTTGTGTATTAAGTGGGCTGAAGAAAATACTTTCTATGTTTCCTTTTATTTCTGAAGATTTATATCTCATGGCAATAGTTAATTCATTTGACTATTTTTCCCCTAAATCACAGCACATGCCTTTTCTCCACTTTATTTTCTGTGAGGCAGATACATTTTTGATAACAGAATATATTATCTGAAAATATAAGAATATTCTTTTCTTCCACATGACCATATTTTCCTCCAGTTTAGCAAGAAAACAATGAAATGTATCCTTTGGAATATCTTCAGTTGAATCTAGAAATCTATGCATTAATGCTAATTCTACCAGTTGCAATTTATATCATGAAAACACATGTATATAGGGATCTGAAAACCAGGCAAGACTGAAATATAGCCTTTTGGAAGTTGCCAAAAGAACATTGTCTTTAGTTTCCAATTTGCTTTTTTTTTTTTTTTTTTTTTTTCTGGAAAGAGAAACCTGCTGAGGGATGAAACGGTCTAATTAACTCTCGGGTTCGTAGGAGACACATGTGAAAAAAATAAAGGTGAAAGGTAGCAGTTTCCTGTCTTCATCCGTAACATGTCTTGTCATCCACATGCAAGGTTAGTTATTGCTAAATATCTCACCTTGAAGATGTAAGCGGGCTGTCACAAAAGTATGCAATGGTGCTCAATTTAGAAGTCATTTTTAAGAGAAGAAGTGCTTGCAGTTGGAGACCCTTGTTACAAAAATGCATAAAACCGCTGGTTTTACTAAGCTCTTTATTCCACTGCCTGTAACGTGGATTTAGCCCAGTGACAGTAATAACTGAGTAATATCTAACCGGGCTCCAAAGCGACTCAATGACACCAGTGCTTTTAAGGTTTGGGCAAAGAGTTTAGGGCATATATTATGGGCAGCTATCCATCATAGGAGAGCATTACTAGCACAGATCTATACGCAAACACCATATCATCTGATCTAGAAAAGCTGACAATGTAATGCCAAGGTATGGAAACAGCCTACGATAGACGAATAAAGCAAATATGAGAGAAATGGAGAGAGAGAGATGATAGGTAGACAGATGATAGGTAGGTATATAGATGATAGATAGAAAGACACACACATGGAATATTATTCAATCTCTAGCAAGAAGGAAATCAAGGAATTTTGTCATTTGCCACGACATGCATGGACCTTGTGGGCATTCCACTAAGTGTAGTAAGCCAGACACAGAAAGGTAAGTGATGCATGGTCTCACTTACGTGGAATCTATAAAAGTTGAACTCAGAGAAGCAGCAAGTAGGATAGTACTAGCTAGGAGCTGGGAGAAATGACAATATGTTGGCCAAGGGAGAAAAAGTTACATTTATGCACAGTAAATATACCTGGTGGTCTAATATGCAGTGTGGTGACCACAGTCCATAACACTGTGCTGTATACTTGAAAGTTGCTAAGGAAGTAGATTTTAAATGTTCTCACGACACACACACACACAGACACACACACACAGATGGTAATGTGAGGTGATGCACACATTAACTGGATTGTGATGACCATTTCAAAATGTGTGCATATGGCCAAACACCAGGTTGCACACCTTATATGTATAATTTTTGTCAATTATACCTCACAAAGCTGGGGAAAAGGATAATAAATAGCACCAGCGTATTCCAGGAGGATATGCGTGTCACTTTGGTACACCCTAAGATTGTCGGAGAGTTGTAACAAAACCCACAGTCTGAAAGGTCATGTGAAGAGAAGTCTCAGCGAAGAGGTTAGAGTGGGAGAGAGCCAAAGCATAAGAGACTCTTAAAAACTGAGAACAAACTGAGGGTTGATGGGGGGTGGGAGGGAGGGGAGGGTGGGTGATGGGTATTGAGGAGGGCACCTTTTGGGATGAGCACTGGGTGTTGTATGGAAACCAATTTGACAATAAATTTCATATATTGAAAAAAAATAAATAAAAAAAAAGAAAAAAAAAGTCTCAGCGAGCAGAACAGAGTTTTATAGAGAATTCAGGAGAATCAGAATTTTGATAGGATCCTTCAGCCACCTGGAAGACATCATTTCCACATTTGGGATCTTCCATTGACTTGCGAAGTGACTTCCATAATCTCACGAAGGTCTAGGGGCCTCGGTCTTGTTAGTACAATTTGCCAGTTCCCCCATCACATCGTAAATCCTACTTTAAGACGGGTGAATCCTAGAGAATGAAGTCATCCAGATGCATTTTCTCATGGACATTTGATGTGGGGACTTTGGAGTCCCGAGGTGTTATGCCATGAAGGCACACTCAACATCCCAGTGCTTGTCTTCTGACTCTGAATCCTGTGCTCTTTTCAAAACTTCTGTCTACCTCCCGTCTTCCATGTTTTGTATAAATGCCCGCTCTTCTTTTGTATCTACCTCCGCTTTCTTTATCTTAGTTCATGTTTTCATGTGTGGATCCATGGAAGGTTTAGGCGAGTGCCTCAACTTGGGCATTTCTTATCTCGTGCTGGACTCAGCACACTTTACTCAGCGACTTCATCCTAATTAAGCCCTTAAAAGCATCAGTCTCGGGGCACCTGGGTGGCTCAGTCGGTTGAGCGTCCGACTTCGGCTCAGGTCATGATCTCGCGGTCTGTGAGTTCAAGCCCCGCATCGGGCTCTGTGCTGGCAGCTCAGAGCCTGGAGCTTGCTTTCGATTCTGTGTCTCCCTCTCTCTCTGCCCCTCCCCTGCTCATGCTCTGTCTCTCTCTCTGTCAAAAATAAATAAACATTAAAAAAAATTAAAAAAAAAAAGCATCAGTCTCCCACAGCTTCAGTTTCGGTTTAACCTTTGTTTATCAGTTAATCGTTTATTGTCCAAACTGCACAAGAAAAGTGTTTGTGGAAGATTCAATAATCGGCCCCAAGTTCTGACTCCCGTGCTCTGAATTATATATCCACAAGCTTGCCATGTTCTTGGGGGCTTGGATTGGACCATACGACTTTTTTTGGCCAATGGAAATGAGCCACTACTATGTGAAGAAAAGACAAAAAAAAAATGCCTGCACAGATATCATCATCCTTGGGCTTCAGTGATACGCCCCTGTCCCTCCTGTCTGAGTTCCTAAAGGAGCATCGGTGAAACATACCTGACGTGAACTGGAGCCTTGGCCCCAGCCACAGGCAGGAGCAGAGAGGCTGAGACTAATCCACGCCAACAATCCTTTTCAGAATTCAGAAGGGAGGTCACGCTGCAGAAGTATTATGGCCCAGGTGCCATAATAGAGTGCTTACAAATTCTTTCTGAGGTAATTGACACACATTTTCGACGAGTGGCTTTTTCTCTCGGTGCCTTGTATACAACATCCGCCTGCACCTTTGCCCTAATAAGTAGCCACTTCAAAGCCGGAAAACCCATCAGTCACCAGCCTCTACAATTGTGTTTCCAGGAAATCTTAAGAGCTGCATTAATGCGCGCGTCACCTATCTGTAGTCGTCTCACCGCTTCAGCACGTGGCAACGACTTCAGCTCTGGCCTTTCTAAATATCAGGGCTCGGAAGAGAGAGGAGGTTATGCATTCTTTGTAAGGCACAGGCAGGAAAGCCGTATAATTAGCTCACCTAAGTCAAATATTATCATGACTGCAGAACTGTGGCCAGCGCTGGCTGTCATGCTAATGTCCCCCTTTCCTCCCAAACTTAGCAGCTGTTGCTTTTACGTTCTCGAAGAAGCCACCCGTATAACATTTAGCCTTCACGTTATCTGAGAAAGTGAGTAGTATACAGTACCCACTTAGCGCTTTTCCCTGGACCTAATCCTCTTTTCTAAGCAAGAGTTGATAACACAAAGGCCAGCTCCTCCGGAAGTCCTCCCCTCCATCCAAGTTCGTCCTCTGTTTGACAGAAGCTTCATGTCAATGATTCAATCCTTTGACCTACTCTGGATGGGAAGATCTGTCATATTAGCAATTGAAATTGGATTTTTCCAACCAAATGAAAAGAGTATCTGACTCGACTCATTGTACATTTAAATCACCCCAACCATATATTTTTGTATGGCATGCACTTTTTTTTTTCCAAGAGGACAAGAGAAGGGGCATTGAAAAATCTATAAGAGAAAGATGACCTAACTGAATAACTATATCACAACCTCAAGAAATATTGTCCACAGATAAAAAGAAGGCACCTGTCCCTGTAAACACAAGAATTAGGTGGCTTATGGAGTGCCCGGGTGGCTCAGTCAGTTAAATGTCCGACCTCAGCTCAGGTCACGGTTCGTGAGTTCGAGCCCTGTGTCGGGTTTGTGCTGACAGCTCAGAGCCTGGGCCTGCTTCAGATTCTGTGTCTCCCTCTCTCTTTGCTCCTGCCCTACTCACGCTCTGTCTCTCTATCACAAGTAAATGAACACTAAAAACAAGAAATGGGTGGCATTTCATCTTGACTCAACCATCAGCCTGGGTATGCAACGATTCAGCTATCAGCCTGTAAGTAAGACCAAAATTGGCACTGAAATCCAACTGATTTCTTTTCTACCCGGGCACTACCCAGAGTCCATTGAAAATTGTACTACACTGTCAACATACTCCTTGCTAACACCCGAACAAGTAATTCAGGCACATGGTAGACCAGCCCATGTGTGAGAGCCAAGAGACATATTTGAGGAACTACCTTTAGCCCTTCAGTAAATTCAAAATAAGCCACATCAAGAATGCTGGTGAGGTTATACCATCACACTTCAGGGGTTTTTTAATGCTGTGGTTCCACTTTTATGCAATAATTATGCCCAAGTGAACAGTCCTCAACCTACACGGTCAAGAAAGGAATGCCTTCCGTAACTCAAAATATAACTGACCCATCACTCCCTGGGACAGAATTTAGAATGGAGACTCATGCTTTTTAACAGCAAGCCAGGCAATAATCAACAGTTGGGGTTGAGCGGCTGATGCAATACTGTGCTTTTTGGTTACTTATAAAGACAGAGAGTATCAGAATTGAGTGATAGGTCCTATTTTAATCTGTCACCACTTTCCAATGACCAGGGCCAGCTGCAATCTCTTCCACTCAGACCTCCAAGCTACCCGTCCTAATCATGATTTTGTATTCAGCAAATAGGTCTCTCTTCTGGAAATTGCACTTAATGGGAACATCTTATTGGTACTCCGATATCTTAGAGGAAATTCAATGTGGTGATTGAGGGACATGGAGATCTTGGCAAACTGATTCCTAGGTTGAGAGGCAATCCCCTGATCGATGATCAGAATGTGTGCGGATTTGGTGGCTTTCAGAGAAAGAGGACAGTGAGGCTACGAAAGCTGCACAGGCGACTTCTATCCCTGAAGCTTTGTGACAGCAGAGATATGTCAGGGGTGGGTCCATCTTTATTTTCTCCTTCATCCAAATCAGAGGACGGAAATTAGAGTGATTAACAGTATCACATAGCAAGTATGAAGTTCTAGGATGCAGTGACGTATACACATCATTTAACAATTTATATCAGCAGCATCCAATAGATGGAAATATTCTTTACAGAAATTTCTATTGGACGTTGCTGATATTAATAGTTAAGTGACATGTAGACCATGTGGTAACCGAGCATGAACAGTGTTAAGGATCCACGGACACCTTGGGTTTTCATTTATATTTAAGCATATTTCAGTTTTAAAGTAAAGAGCCACACACTGAATATATCGGACAATACAGATTTATGGTTTTTTATGTATTTTTTTCAAATTGTAGATTCACTTTTTTTTCTAAGTAGAAATTTGATGCTAGGAATGCTTTTGGGTGTATTTGGAGGGATAGATGTACTCTTACATAAAGGTAAGGAATAAGTCAATGCACTGCATATCCCCCATTTTACCAGTTTCTTTCCCCCCAGAAAAACCTTTACTATTAAGTTTATGGGTTCCACATCAAGCCAATGCCATCCACCTGAATGACTCCCAATTTCAATCATATATTAACTACAGGGACATAATCACTGATTATAGGATTGTCTTTCAGATGGAAACTTGTGCACCATAAAATCATATTTGGGGACTAGTGGGGATATACACCTCATGCTGGAGAGAGGTTAGAATAAACAGGGCAATTTGAGGTGAGCCAGAGCATGGAAATGAGTCAGGAACGTATGAATTAGTCAAGAATATCAGCTAGTCTGAGGAGGTTGGTGGACCAATTACAATATTGGCCATGGGTTTTCAGCCTGCTGTATATCTATATTCCAGTGCAGATTTTTTTTTCTCTTGAATCTCACTGTCTCTTGTCACCCCAGACAAGTTATCCCATCTTGATGTCATCCTAGAGCAGGAATCCCTCAGTCAACTGCCAGTCAGCCTCCAGGAGGAGAGCCACCAGTCTGACACGTACGGGCCAAAGCCCTGTGGCCAACCAGCCCCGACCAACAGGACCAGGCAAGTAAGGTCATCCTAAACTCAAAGAATGGCAAGCTAAACAATCATGTCCGCTCTTGCGGCAGATGGGGAAGGAAAAGCACAACAGACTGATGTTTGGTGGGGCAAAGTTTGGTTAAACATGGGACGGCATTAGGCAAGCCTGTGTGAAGTCAGAGGTACAAAGAGCGTCCAGAATTCAGTTAGAAAGGTCAGAAAAGAGGCTACTGCATGGGAGAGAAGTCGGTTCAACCTCCAGTCCTGTGTTCAATCTTTTAGTGTCTGAGCCAGGAGGGTATGTTTCTACCTGCTCCTAAATATGGAGGCACATAGGCACTGTAATTCCCCAAAGATGCTTCTGGAACACAGGATCCCTAATACCTTTTATCTCCATTCTGCACACGCATTCTCCAATTTATAAAGCATTAGATGCCACCCACCACCTTTGTAAAAATATAATTATTTGAGCTTTTTAATATTTGAGGTTATAAAGGACTGAATGCATTCCTAAGATAGGCATTTTGAATAAAACGTATTAGAATAACTTTATGGAGACTTGGATAAGCGGGGATTACACAATGGTATGTGAAACTGAAGAGTCTATTGAGGGAAAGTAAGTAGCCTTTTCCATCCATGTTGCTAGGTCATATAATACCGAGTGCAAATAAAAAGGTTCTCATTATTGTTCTCTGTGGTTGGACCTTATATAATGTCATAAATGCGAAGGACTTCAGCAGATTCACAGGTATGAATTTATATGTAGGTATATAGAGGTATATATATATATATATATATATATATGTATGTATATATAGGTATATACTACATATAATAATACATATACCACATATAAAAGTATATATAGACTTACATACTTATATACACATATATATACTATATATTCTATATACTATACACACACACTTATATATCAATATTTACTTACACCAAAAATATACCAAAAAAGAAATATAAAACATAAATTAAATATATATATTTATAAATACATAAATTATATATACTATATATTATGTATATACTATATACACACATGTACATATAAGTATTTACTCATACATGCCAAAAAATATACCAGAAAGGAAATATAAGACATAAATTAAATATAAACTTACATTTATATACAAATAAGTATGTATTTATATCTATACATATATATGCCTCTATATGCATAGTTATAAATATATGTAAGCATATAAATATGTGCTTATATACACTTATATACAGCATAGTACATATATAAATGTACTTATATATAGTATATACTTATGTATATAAACTTGTATATACTTATAGACTTATATAAATGTATAAACGTATATAACATATTTTATATAAATTTTATATTTATATTTATATTTATATTTATATTTATATTTATATTTATTTATATGCCACAACTGGTTACATGAGGTCCTGTCATTTCTTTTTTGGTAGGAAGTCAATTTAAATTTTATATTGGGTCTTCTTCTGTTTCCAGTTAGGATATAGAAAATATGAGGAAGAAATCACTCTTATGTTATCAAACAGTGGATATGGTACAAATTGTATTTATTATGAACACATCAGAGATTTGAGGAAGCCAAGAAACCTATTAAGTTAAATTGTAAACGAGATGAGCTCTCTGTGTGAGAGAATGGCCAACGGCTGTTATTATCCCCAAGGAGTTGGAGGAAGGAGTAAGAGAAGGGAGAAGGCAAAAAGATAAGGAGGAAGATTTGTTCCAGAAGCTAAATTGCAACTAATTCTCCATGGCTGTATGGTCCGGTGAGACGGTTAGAATCCTGAAGAGAGCCACAGAAGGATTCTGCATTTCCCACTGACTATTCACACAAGGTCTGTGCAAATGTACAAAGAGCTCACTCGTGCCTGAGGGCAGGATGGGAGACTTGGTGTACATCCGCAGTTACTAGGTATTCAGGCCTCATCCAAGAGCCATGTAGCCACACTCCGAAGGCAGAAGCTTGGGACAAGAGCTAAGAGTCATCCTCCAAAGCACTTCTGGCCTTCCTAGATTGTAAGGTGACAGTCTTCTAGAGTCTGGGGGAAGACCATTGGTGCAGAGAGATGCCTCCCCAAAACAGAAATATCAGAGCAGCAGTAGAGAATAAGGGGAAAATCCTTAACAAACCTAAAAGCTGGCCACTGGGCAGTAAACAAAAAAGGCCACACATGGAATGAAATTATGCAAATGCTCAGCAATTATGCTGAAAAAACAAAAACAAAAACAAAACCTAAAGCCTACTCTCAAAACACCTGAAGGAATTAGTCAAGTTCAATCAAATCAAAGCTGTAAAAGACCAATTTAGTGGAGATAGAGGTCATAATAACACAGCTTCACACTCTAGTGACTTAATAGGAAAAAGGATATATTTTCCCCCTGAGGTTAAAGATTATATGGTTCACATCTACCCTTCTTTGACCAAAATACCTGGTGTGCAAATCAAGCATCATGAGACATGCAAAGAATTACAAATTTTAAATGTGTAACACATGTTTAAAAGAGAAATAGTCAATAAAAGCAGACCCAGAGGTGGTCCAGATACTGGAATTACCTGACAAGGAATTTAAAATAACTATGATAGATTGATAGGTAGATTGATAGTTAAATTGATAGGTAGATAGGAGTTAATGCAGAAGATGAACAAAAGAATGAAGACTGGATGTTTTCATAAAAAGATTGGAATTCTAAAAAGTTAGCAAAAAGTAATACTGGAAGTTAAAAACTTCAGTATGAAAAATGACATATTCACTAGATTCAGCCAACAGGAGATTAGAACAGCAGAAGAAAAAGTGTATGATATGTTGACATAAGTGCATAGAAAAGTACCCAAACTGATAAACAAAAATTTTAGGGCACCTGGATGGCTCAGTCGGTTAAGCATCTGACTCTTGATTTTGGTTCAGGTCATGATCTCATGATTCGTGAGATTGAGCCCTGTGTCGGGCTCTACGCTGACAGCTTGGAGCCTGCTTGGGATTCTCTCTCTTCCTCTATCTTTCTGCCCCTCCCCACTTTCAAGAGCACACACGTGCGTTCTCTCTCTCTCTCTCTCTCAAAATAGATAAACTTTAAAAAATTTACATAAAATAGTGGAAAACAAACAGAATAGAGCATCTGATACCTGACGGAATTTATTGGAAGCTAAACATATGTACATTTGGAGTTTCAAGAGATGTTGTATAGAAAAGGCCAGAATAAATATTTGAAAATGAAGTAGGTGAAAAAATTCAAGAGTGGATAAAACACATCACCCAAGTTACATGAGACGCTCAGGAATCCCTAAGCAACATTAGTACGAGGAAAAGTGCACTTGGTCACACTGTAGTCAAGCTGGTGAAAAAGGAAGTGATATGTAAACCTGAAAGCAATCAGACACGAAAGACATGTTTGAGGCAGAGAAACAACGAGAGGGAGAAAATCTGACACGTCACCATGTAAGGGGAGCCCAGAAGACAATGGATTGAAAACCAACTTGCTGAAGGTACTGTGCTCTGGAAATCTTGCAACACCAGAAATGTAAATGATGGAGCCTTAAAATGTAGGAAATAATGTAGTTCTAAAGGGACACATAGAAGACAAGCCACCCACATTTAGTAACAGGTGGAGGAAATATTCAAGGAAGACAGGGAAGGTTTGAACAAAGTTACCTATTTGAAATTTATGTAAGGGTATACCCAGCAACTTCAGAGTATACGTTGATTTTCAAGTGCACTTGGAACATTCAGTTATGGGCTGCCCTAAAAATAAAGCTCAAAAATCATTAAAACTCTAGAACCACACTCAGGGTATTCACTGACTAAAAGGATATTGTACATTAAGAGCAGTTACATAGGTAGACAATCTCCCAGGTACTTCAACAAAGCAACGGGGGTGTGAATGTGTATGCACGCACCTGTGTGTGTTTGAGTGTATTTGTGTGTGTCTATATTGTGATAGAGAAACAGAAATAAAGAAAATCTACATGTTTAAAAATTAAGAAAACATTTAAAAAATCAGCAGTCAAAGAAAAAACAAAGACAAGAGAAAATAGAAAACATTGACCTGCCTGATGATGAAAAGACCAAAATATCAAATATGTGTGATGTGGTTAAACAGTGCTTAGATTTAAGAAAGAGCATAAAATCAATAATCTAAGATTCTATATTAACAAGCTAGAAAGAACAAAATGAAACCATGGTAAGTTGAAGAAATCGATAAAAATTAATGCAGAAATTAATATTTTAAAAATATGCAAAACAGAGATATCAAGATTAGATGGGCTTTATGGGGGAAATTTTAATGAAATTGCAAACATTTATAATGAATGGCAAGGAGAAAGACAGAAAACAGAAATTAGTAATACCAGGAGTGGAAAGGAGACAGCAGATGTTCAGATGATGAGAAGGCTATACTATAAATAAGTTTATGATAATAAATGCGGAAACTTACATAAAAAAATTTCCTCAAAAACCAAAATTTATCAGTTGGATATGTATCAGGGGATATGTAACTATTACAATGAATTTCATAGAGGATAATAAAAAAATCATCAAAAAAAAACCGTCCAGGTGCAGACAGATTTAATGGTAAATTCTCCAAAACATTCAAGGAAGACATGAAAGCAATACTACATAAACACTGCTAAAAAACCAGGAATATTTTCCAGTTTGTCCTAAAAAGTCAGCACTACCTTGAAACTGAAACCTAAGAAACACATCACTAGATTAGAATATTGTATCTTTGGTAGCTATATACCTACACGGTCCAATATGGCAGCCATTAACCACATGTGGCTATGGAGTGCTTGGCAATTCAGTAGTCCAAATTGTAACACACACACAAGAATTTCAAGACTGTGTATGAAATGAAAAATATCTTAGTAACTTTTATAGTGATTAAACATTAAAATGATAATACTTTGGATGTACTACACCAAATACATTTAATATTAAAAAAAATAATATTATAGGACAGCCACTCCATGAATGGAGGTGCAAGAATGCTTTCCAGAATATTAGGCAATTGAATCCAACCATGTATGTAGAAAAGTGGTTACCTCATGACTTTGAAAAAGGAAGAGAATGTACACTCTCTGATATCAACATGTACCATAATACTGCCATCAGAACAATATCACTGTGTCATTTGTACACAGGATATTGTACATTAATAGCAATTAAATAGGTAGACAATCTCCCAGGTACTTTAACAAAGCAACGGGGGTGTGAATATGTAAGCAGACCGCAGGAGGAAATAGGATGCCAGAGATAGACCCAAGGATACATTTCGATAAATGGTGTTGGGATAGCTGGCACACCAAAAAACATGAGAGCTTACACTTCTGCCTGAAGACTTCTAGCGATTAATCCTATATGGGATATGTACCTGAGTTTAAGAGAAATATTTGGGAAGAAATCATAGGAGAATTTCATCTGACCATGGAGTAGTACGGTTTCATTGAAAGGACATGAAAACAACCAAATATGAAAGAACAAATGGGAAAATTAGGCTCAATCAAAACTGGTAATTTGTACATATGAAAGGTACCGTTGATAAAATATTTAGGCTAACCATAGACTGAGAAAAATGATATACACATATATTTTGTTATGTATAAATCTCTATATGCACATATATATTTTTAGAGTCACATCCAGAATATATAAACAATGCCTACAAATGAACAATGAAGGAGAAAATGCAATTAAATGGACTAAAAATGGGTAATTCACAATTGAATACGTAAAAATTGCCAATAAACACATGAAAAGTTGCTCAAAAGTAAATTGAAAACAAACTACCAGAATGATCTGAATGACAAAGAATGACAATTCCAATTATTGGTGAAGACGGGGGACAGGTGGCATTTTCACACATTGCTTGAAAGTACTCAATTGGACAACCTCTTTGGAAAACCTGGTAGATCCTTATGTACAAATAAAAAATATCTAATATTAAATATTATATATTAAAAATTGGTGATTTCTTAAGACACTAAAAGTATATCAATCCTACAACTCAGCAAGTCCCAAGAACGCAAAAAATATATGTCCGTGCAAAGACACGTGCACAAATGTTTATAGAACCTATATGTGTAACAGCCCAGACCCAGAAGACGGCACAGATATCCAACGTCCGGAGAATAGATAAACAGCTGTATATATTTCCTGAAGGGACTACTAACATGCAGTCAAAATGAATGACGTATTGATAAATACAACACTATAATGCATTCCAGCAATGTTATAGTGAGGTTAAAAAATGATACAGAAACACATAGTGCTACGTAATTAATAAGAAATACAAGAACGGGGAAAACTTTCCCATGGCAATAGAAACCACCAAATGGTTTCCTCTGGTGTGGACTCCACACCAGATGGGAATGGGTTTATGGGGTGGGGATATTTGTAGGACACGGAAATGTTCTGTGCATACACTGGGTAGTTGTCACATGAATGCCGGCGATCGACAGAAAAGCATTAAATTGAGAATTTAAAATCAGTGCATGTTCTGTGTGTGAATGATATCTCAGTAAACATGTATATTCTAATCCAACATTCAATGCTTCTCCATAAAACCTGAAAGAAAATGACCTCTCTCCAGCACAAGGCCATAAAAGAAAAACAAAAGGCAAAAACAACTCTGAAGCAAATGATTTAATATCTGGCACAAATTCTATTTAAGAACCAAACGTACGTTGAATGTATTAAGTGTGACACAACTGAGTTTTTAGCATGAGAAATGGCCCACAAATATGAAAAAAAAAAAGGAATATAAAAATTCCAGTCCAAACCCTACCAACATCTTTTGGGGATGTTTCTATTCTTTGTTGGGTTATAATTTTCCCCGATTGATTTATGAAACATACTCTTTTATCTCTTCGCATGCTCTGCTGTGTTTAAGGAGTAAGGAACAACAAAAAAGACAGAATGACCATGCTCGATGTTTCAGCCAGGAGCCAAAAGATGGATTGAATTTGGAGAAATTGGTGGGAGCAAGTTTAGCTCCAGATGCAAACGCTATTAAATTATATCCCATTTTTATTCAAGCACTGTCAGCTTCACATGTTTTATTGTATTCCAATTTGATGCTAAAACAAGCCGCAGAATTTAAATCTTTCTTGCTCAGCGTGTGATGACAAATATGGTCTCAGTCATCGTTTCTGAGTCACCTGGGTGTTTATACTCTGGGGAGAATGTAGCCCTGACCTTCCGCATGTAGGCAGTAGCCGATAAAAATAACAGACCTGTTTACCAGTGGCAGGCAAAAATGGAGCTGCCTTCTCACTTGCACATGTCACAGAAAAATCTATTGAGACAAGAGACAGGCAGCAATGCAAAGATCATTAACTTAAAAGGCTCTGTCAGAAACCTCATCACACAATACTTTGCTCACAATGTGTAGCAGAGCATTTGGGTCTCATTTGGAAGCCTTGAAGCTTTCAGATTTAGGACGTAACTGAGAATTTAAGGGGGAAAATACACCTTCGTGAATTTTCATGAAATGAGTGGGCTTAAAGACGAGCCCCTCTCATTTTAACCCATTATATCACAGAATCACCCATGCACTCGGGGGATCCACAACGTTACATGGTTTCTAACGAGTTGAAAGCTTCACATTTTTTTCCCTCCCCAAATCATTTATTTATTTATTTAAGAGGTCTACCAAATAGAAGAATATTATTTCTAGATTACGGTCATGATTTGTAGGTAAGATAATCAAATGAGATAAAGCAATCGTCTATAAGGTCCATTTTTGTTTTTTCTTTCATTATGTCATAGATTTCTAGATGTATAGTTACTTGTGTCCATTGGAAGCATCAGAAAGTTACCTGTTACCATGACAGTGTATGTGATGTTATCAATGAATTTTAAGAGAAAAATAAAGGAAAAATATTTTTCTAGCATCATTAAGAAAAAAAAGCAGCCAAATTTTAAAAATTACCCATCTGGTATACATGTTTGTGAAGCACACAGGTGAACGAAATAAAGAAACTTTGTAACGTCTTTTGATTATTTCCATTCACTGAAATCTACTCTTTCACAGCGAGTGTTCTGCGGCAAATAGTGAAATTCAAAATCTTTAACTTCATCTCTCTGCAGTAATGTGTCATTTATCTGGAATCATTCATCCATGAGTTCTTCCACGAAAGTAGCTTTCCCCAAATCTAACACATCTGGAGGAAAATACTTCTACAAAAGTAGGTGATGATTTAATGTCATCCTTAAGTACTCAGCGCTGTTTAAATGAGAGCTTTCCAAATGGTGTTGTCAAACACATTGGTGCCCTAGGTATTTATTATCTGATATATGAATTTTTTTGCATTAACACCTATTAAAACCCTGTGGAATTGTTACTTCCACAGATCTTTTTTAGCAGATGCTAACGTACTGTGTTATCTTTTTTTTTTTTTTTAAACGTTTATTTATTTTTGAGACAGAGAGAGACAGAGCATGAACAGGGGAGGGGCAGAGAGAGAGGGAGACACAGAATCCGAAACAGTCTCCAGGCTCTGAGCGGTCAGCACAGAGCCTGACGCGGGGCTCGAACTCACTGACCGTGAGATCATGACCTGAGCCGAAGTCGGACGCTCAACCGACCGAGCCACCCAGGCGCCCCCTGTGTTATCTTTAAAACTAATGGTATTTCAAAGAATACAAGTACAATAGGGTAAATACATCTTAAGTAAGCAGCCTCATGAATTTGGAAAGCAGATGTATTCGTGTGATCATCACCCAGAAGAAGATACGAAACATTTCCATCATCCATCAGGAAGGAAGATTCTTCATGGCCATTTCCCCCAAAAAATCCTTATCTCAAGATCATTGTGGATTAGTCTTGTCTGATCTTAGACTTTTTCTGTCAGTGGCATCACATAGGAGGTGGGCTTCTGAGTTGACCTTCTTTCACCGAACAAACTGTCCCTAAGGTTCATCTATGCTATGGTCAAGTCAGTAGCATTTTGTTTGTTTAATGGTATTCTATTGTATGAACATGACACTTTTTTTTATGGGCATTTAGGGTTTTTTTCCCAGCTTAATTTTGCTTATTCTTGATAACTCAGGGTTACAATTACGGAGATCAGTGATCGTATGATAGGAGAAATAACTTTATTAATTTTGAACCATCATGCTAATCCATCTAATTGATACTGAATGACCTAACTGTATTTCATTTTTAATATGGTAAGAAATTATAATGTGAAACAACTCAAGGAAGCAGACATAAAATCAAAATGGTCCAAAGTGGAATCCTCTTAATATTATCTAAAATATACATTTTAGGGGCACCTGGGTGCCTCAGTAGGTGAAGCGTCCGACTTTGGCTCAAGTCATGATCTCGAGGTTTGTGGGTTCAAGCCCCATGTCAGGCTGTGTGCTGACAGCTCAGAGCCTGGAGCCTGCTTTGGATTCTGTGTCTCCCTCTTTCTCTGCCCCTCGTCCACTCACACTCTGTCTCTCTCTCCCTGTCAAAAATAAATAAACATTAAAAAAATAAAATATACATTTTATGTATTGGTTTAATATTCTCAAAGAGAATTTGGTAGTGACTCTAAAATCTAAATCTAAATCTAAATCTAAAATCTAACACCAGCAACAACAAAAGTTCACTGGTACCT
Source organism: Panthera pardus (assembly GCF_024362965.1). Classification (NCBI taxonomy): domain Eukaryota; kingdom Metazoa; phylum Chordata; class Mammalia; order Carnivora; family Felidae; genus Panthera; species Panthera pardus. The sequence continues at coordinate 121,328,140 of NW_026526843.1, forward strand.
ACCAGGAACTGACTGAAAAATCCACTGGTGTTAGATCTCACCTCAGATTTCTGCCTAAGAAACATCCACCTCTAGAAAATTGCGTTCGAGTATTTAGAACTGCATATCATTCTTATAACATCTGCATGAACACTAAGGCCATGAAAAATTCTCACTCCCGAAAATCACTCTCTTTTATGCATAGGCATTTCAGGAAATTCTGGTAACATATCATTTTTATTGTGAATCCTTGCTGGTAGTTATCTTTTTAATTCTTCTTTCTCCCAAACTAAGAGAGGTGACTTCTTCTTCAAAGCATAATTTACTTTCTGAAGGAGGCATTCTTAACCAGTGATCCCTATATGGGCTGAAAATTCCTAAAACTATTATGTGCAAAGGTACATATAAGCATTTGTCTGGCCAAGGTCAATAGTTTTGATCAGAAACTCATAGGTGTTTATGAATCCAAAAATGTTAATAAATTCTGCTTAAATAATGAGACCTTGTCTAACCTTGCTGATATCTTGACAAATGTCAGAAAAGAATAATTTCTTATAATTTAGGGAACCAATCTGTCAGTTGTTAAAAAGCAGCGATTCCTGTTTTCAGATGGCAGCAAAGATTTCTATAAAAGTAAAGATTTCACCTTCTGGTAAATTCTTCCAAGTTTCAGATTGTTCAAAAACTAAGAAGATTTAAAGAAAACGAAACTTTTGCCAGATTATCTAACCCATGCAATTGCACGGCTATGGTTTCAGACTTTCTGACCACAAAGAAGATAGGGAGATAAATTATATCCATAACGTGATTTCATACAGGGACAGAGTAGACAAGTTATATTCACAGATGTCTTCTTAGGAAGTTGTAGGAGAGTTTCTTTCACATTATATTTTATACTTAGAAGGGGGTATTAAAATACCTTTCAATTTAGTTTCTTTTTAATTTTTAATGTTTATTTATTATTTTAAGAGAGAGAGAGAGAGAGAGAGCACAAGCAGGGGAGGGGCAGAGAGAAAGAGAGGGAGACACAGAATCCAAAGTAGGTTCCAGGCTCTGAGCTGTCAGCACAGAGCCCGACACGGGGCTCAAATCACAAACTGCGAGATTGTGACCTGAGCTGAAGTCAGGTGCTTAAACGACTGAGCCACCCAGATGCCCCCAATTTAATTTTAAGAGCTGATTTACTCCAGCAGTCCACTGATTTAGAATGAAGGCGGTTCAATTTCAAACTGGTCTTTGTAGAAAAAACGAGTGAGAACTTGTTAGAACTTGGGGTTATACATCTTAATCTAAAGAACTACATTAATTGAACCTGAAATTGGATACGTAAATACTAATGATTTATTTTACAAAATCAAACTCACATAAATACATTACTGACCCTGGTAAGTTTATCACCTCTTATAAATTTTTAATCACTTATTGGATACACACACACATTTTTTAAAATGTTTATTTATTTTTAAGAGAGAGAGACAGAGTGTGAGTGGGGGAGGGGCAGAGAGAGAGGGAGACACAGAATCCAAAGCAGGCTCCAGGCTCTGAGCTGTCAGCACAGAGCCCGACGCGGGGCTTGAAGTCACAAACCGTGAGATCATGACCTGAGCTGAAGTCGGACACTTAACTGACTGAGTCACCGGGGCACCTCGACACATACACTTTTTTAAATCATGGAAATATAAGGAGTCTTTGAATAAATTCCATCTTGGGTGAAAGAAAATGACTACAATTTTAATATTAAAATTGCATTTTTTAATTTCCTGGCAAGACAAAAACAAAATCTGAAAACCAGTATAACTTTGGATTGTTTGGTCACACAAGCCCCAAGGGAAAAATAACGGGTTGATGGAGCCAGGACAAAAGGTACTTATTTAGATGCTCTTGAAGCATTCCAAATGCTTAAGAAACTACATGCAACATTCACTTGTCAAAGCCAAATCTTTGTAACCAAAAGAAGAGAAAAAAGAACAAGGCGTCTCATTTTGGAGTATCAGGTTCCTGATGCGGCCACGCTTACGCCTGTAACCCTGCCCTGTTCCCTTCTTGAGCAACCCGCTCATGTCTCAGCCATGCCTAATGGCCTGTGACAGCTAACATCCTTCACGGAAAGAATGTCATACTCATGACTCCCTTCTCCTCAATTCACTGACATTCCTCACAAGTCACCTTAGGTTCAGTTTCTGCAGGAGCTGTGCCCTGATACTCTCCACCAGCTCACTCCAAGGCGTGTCAGATGACAATTCTTTGTGCTTCTGTGACACCCATGTACACTTCAATTGCAGGACTTTCTATCTTGTGCCTCAGCTGTTTGTTGACTCTTAACTTTTACACTGTGGATTGCCAGAGGGCAGGTGCTACATTTTTCATCCCTTACGTACTTAGTCCCAACACAGTGTCTGGACATATATTAAATATTGTCAGCCATGAGTTTAAAAAAGAGATGAACAATAATTTTACTGATATCTTGCCTTTGTAGCTTAAGGACAGTGAGAATATTATTTAATTTCTTTGGAATTTACTTTGGTTTTGGAAAAGCTGTTCCTGTTAAGCAAATCCGTATCTATTTACTGAGTTGGAATTTTACCTGCATTAATAATTCTGGAGATAAAAGGACCCTCAGCTGAATGCTTTTTCACATTGATCATTTGAGTTCCAACAAAACCTGAATTATGGATTAGATGGTTTCTTTCAAAAAATATTAAGTCTTTGAACTGCATTAAAGAAAGTTGTCTTTGGGGACAAATGTGTTTTCTTAATTCTTTTTGTTACTTTCTTTGCTCCTGCCCCCGTCAATCTGTTCCACGGTTTCTTGTTTTCTAGTGAATTTCTCAGATTGCCTTACTTTCCTTTTCATAGATTTGCATTCTATTTTACATTCTTGACACGTGTATTTTCAATTATTGCACAACTGCTTTCACATCTCTCCCTGCATCACATCTTACTCTGATTCAGCCCATCTCACAGTACATGTGACACTCCAATGCTTAAGAACTTTCATTAGTTCTCATGATGAGATTCCTTCCATTCAAGACTTCCAATACTCTGGGCTCCACAACCTTGTCTCACCTTCCCCCTCACGTTACCCACAACCCCTTTGCTGGAACCTGTACAGATTGGAATGCCTTTGGCTGAAAGTAACAAAACATTAAACACCAACGCAGAGTGCTCCCATGTTGACAAACCCAGTGGCTCAACGAAATTTGCAGAGGATCACCCTCCTTCCATCTTTCCATTCTGCCATCTTGCTCTTCAAGCTAGCTTCTTTCCTTCCCCAAGAGGGCAACTATGGTCCCACACATCATACCACACCTCACAGAACAAAAGTACAACAGAACAAATACACCGTACAGATAGTAACATCCAGTGGTAGAGGAGAAGCTGACTTGTCCTTTCCAGAAGCCCCCCAGGACACATTATCTAAACTTTCCACTCATTTGAACCCAGGACTTTCTCCCTTCTAGTCAAATCTCAAGAAAGTGTTTGGACTTCTGAGAATGGCTCACACCAAGGAAAATTATCCTTTGATTAAGGGATAGGGTCAAGAGTGTTTGAGACATCTTAGGGTTGGGTTCATATCTGAGACATACCAAAATTATAAAAAAAAAAAAAACCCAAAACCATCTTTTATTTGTTGTCAGACCATTGTCTATTCTGTTCTCTGCCCCCTGAAGCTTAAATGGATGGATTACATCAATGGGATCCTCTGACAGTGGGAAGCCAGGTTAGTAATTCCAATGGGGATCTCTGGCAGGAAAAAAAGAGGGTTCCTGATTCCAAATTGGTGCAGTGATCTTATAATGGGTTTCCAGAAGGTCAGATCAAAGCTTCTTCTTTCAGGCACTGAAAACTTGCCTCTGTCTTTATTTCTCTGGGCGTAGGGCTGCACTCCCACCAGCCCTGTGGGTCCTACCCTAATATTTGGGCGTCTGCTACACCCTACACTATTCTGGAAAGGAATCCCCCTGGGTGCTACTTGCTACAAAGTTTTTCCACAAAGAGAAAGGGGAATTTGCTACTTGGTAGGGAACTAATGCTATAATACATTATCTGTCTTTATTTATAGATTCTTGACATTAACTTTTGTCTCTTTCCTACTGAACTGTAAATTGGAAATTCTCTATCTAAAGCCCATGAGTGTGCACATTTTTGCATGTATGTACATTTTGGCATTTACCTAAAAGGCCACCTGCTTTCATGTAAGGAATAATCATAGAGATATATGTATGCTGGTTAAGCTCTTAGCCATAACATAGAGTTTATATGTTATTTCTTTTTTTTTAAGTTTATTAATTTATTTTGAAAGAGAGAGAGAGAGCATGCACACCAGAAGTGGAGGGGCAGAGAGCAGAGGAGAGAGAGAATCCCAAGCAGGCTCTGCACTACCTATCACGGGACTCCATCTCACGAACTGTCAGATCATGTCCTGAGCCAAAACCAAGAGTCGGATGCTCAACCAACTGAGAAAACTGGGTGCCCCTGTATATTGTTTCTTAAGTTTAATATCACGTATGAGAAGTATTTTAAAGTCACGTACATGAATTGGCATGTTGGCAACTGGATTGGAGGCAGCTTGACTTAGAGATATTTATTTAGAAATATTCTTCACTGTTACCTTTAAACATAAATCCTATGTGTCTTTATTCCTGAATATAATTCAAAGTAATTACTCAATTACTTACTATTTAAAAGAGCTTTCTGAGCTGTGTACGCCATGACCCATAATTTAGATATGGCATTTGTAAGGTATTAGAAGAATAAACGTTGCTCTATATTTATATGAAAAATGTTTAAATGAATGAAGAGATTCTAATCAATAGAATTAGCATTCGATATAAAATACTCATCAGAACACAAAGTTTAGAGGAAATGCTACTACAAATAAATAAAAGTAGTAATTAAGCTACAATAAATTTCCAATCAAATAAGTCAAGCTGTGATGCTAGACTTAGACACCCGATTTTGTGAGTAAATTAACTTTAGTGATGACTATAATAGGGACAAAACATATAGACTACAGAATTAAAACCCATACAAAAAATCTAAACACTATATTGTCAAGGGACATCATATAAAATGCAAGCAAACAACTGATTTAAAGGCTTAGGGTAATATAAACTAACATGGTCATATAACCAAAACTTTAGTTTTTGGATGAGAAAGATTAGAAAATATTTGCATAATATAAACACTGGCTAAGGAAGTGAGTGATCAATGATTGGGAGGCTTTGAGAAGAAACAACTTTTTAAAAAAAATTTATTTTGAGAGAGAAAGCACATGAGCAGGGGAGGGGCAGACAGAGGGAGAGAGGGAGAGAGGGAGAGAGGGAGAGAGGGAGAGAGGGAGAGAGGGAGAATCCCAAGCAGACTCTGCACCCTAGGCACAGAGCCCAATATGGGGCTTGAACTCACAAACCATGAGATCACGACCTGAGCCAAAGTCAGACACTCAACTGACGAAGCCACCCAGGTGCCCAGGAAACCACTTCCTGATGGCAAAAGCATCTGAGAAATAATTTCAAGGTTATTGCATGGTCTTTTATTGACGATTCTAATAGTTTAGAGACTAGCTTCATTTTTACACTTGACTTGGTTGGACCCAGCTGTGGTTCTAGATATGGACAAACTCACTACGTAACAGCTGGAATTTATGTCACCGTGACAAATCTGCATTGGCTCTGGGAACATTACAGCAGACCCCTGAACAACTCATGGGTTAAGGGCGCCAATCCCTTGCAAAGTCCAAAATCCATGTGTAACTTTTGACTCCCCCTAAATGTAACTATTAATAGTGTATTGTAGACCAGAAGCCTTACAGATAACAAAAACAATAATACATATTTTATATGTTCTATGTAGTATATACTGTGTTCTCATAATAAAGTAAGCCAGAGAAAAGAAAACGTTATTTAAAAATCACCAGGAAGAGAAAATACATTTGCGGCACTGAATGCCTAATTTATTGGAAAAAAAATCCACTTCTAAGTGGATCCACTCAGTTCAAACCAGTGTTGTTCAAGCGTCAGCTTTCATTTAATTGCTGTGTTAATCAGACAAATGCGAAATGGGTCTTTGAGATACTGTGTGGTGATAAGTAAGACTTAACTCTTCCTCTTCTCAGATTCCTTCTGACATTCTGAGTTCAGAAAAATCACTCTGTACAATCAATTAATGTATCAATTACAGGAGCTCATGTGGACATTTTTTCAAACCTTTGTCCCTCCAAGCGGAATTCTGTCATATCAGAAAATACCACCACAATGTTGGACTTTACACTGCAAATGCCCTTTATCTCGATAGCCATTGACCATCTTTTTTTTTTAAGTGGTTAGATAGGAAATGTTGCTGGTTTTACGTGCAAACTATTGAATTCTGCCATCTTAGTGTGAAAGTAGTCGTAGATAATGTGCGAACAAATGGGTATAGATGTGTTCCAGGAAAACTGGATTTATAACAACTAGCGGTAGGTTGTGGTTGACCAGAAGCGTTAGACTGCAGAAGATAAAGATGAAAAAAAGTATAATGCTGAGACCGTTTTGTTTTTATAAGGACCAGAGGTGAGATGGAGATTGCTTTTTGATTAAAGGCGGTTGGAACTGGACCCTGCTGACAAGCGAAATGAGGAGAACACGGTAAAACAGGGGGCTTTCATGACCTAGGCAATATGCAAGTTATCCATGCTGACTGTCCTTAATTTCTGAAAAAGTGTTTTCAATGTCACCCACATTATATTCTGAAATCGTGAGGTGTGGAGACTTGATTGGAAGTCCACTCGAAAAAGTGCCAGTGATGAGGGACCTTTGCTACATTTGCACAACATATTGTAAAGACTGAATCGTGTTCTCTGTGTGGTGGCAACCGCTAAAGACAGAGAGGAAGTACAAAGCAGCACGTTGTCAAAGACCAGGTCCCCCTAGCTGTCACGCTATTGCGTTCTGAGTTTCCCAACAAGTTCCTGTAACACAACAGGAGCAAACACTACATGATCTTTTTTTTTTTTTTTTTAAGAAGGATGATCTACCTTTGGTAAAATTTTCTTTCTTGAAAGGTGGCAGTTTGTGAGCTTAAACGTGGAAGGGGGAGGGAAAAAAAAGCATTTAGCAGTATAAACGCTATCTTTAATATACCTCAGTTTAATATACCTTTAACATACCACAGTTGGGAACATCTTTTTGATTTATGTTTTGTTCAAATATCTATCATTGAAAAATGTACTTTTTAATACAAAGATATTATCAATATTTCTTTGTAGCAGATACTAGGGATGATTTCCTTTTACCCTTAAACTGTTACTGTGCACCATGACCCATCGTGTGTGTGTGTGTGTGTGTGTGTGTGTGGTTTAGTTCAACACCCCACTTTATGTAACTCTCAAAATAACTGTTTATAGGCTGCTGGATCTCCATTCCCAGGTGTAGAGACCTACATGTACCTGGGAACCCCTTAGGCTGGCCATTAACCATAGGATGGTCCACCTTTCTTTATTAAAACTGACACAACCTTGAATTTACAGTTCAGACCTCCCATGGGGTCAGGCTGAGTCTAGGAATTTGTCCTGTCTTCCCGTCTGTTATATCACTACCTTCCCTTCCAGCTCCCTTGGGGACACTCCCTCAACATCTTCGTTAACTCCACTTCTTATGGTTAAATCGATACTGTATGCTCTCAGTCTAATGAATAAATTCAAGTAGACAATGAAATAGGAATCCCCACACAAGGCGATGGTTGAGGTTTTCAAACGTCAGATACATTCATGGAACTTTACCAAGCCAGTGGTTCATTGTCTTACATGAGAAATACGAAGAATCACACTGCTAAAAATTACCAAATCACCTTTTTTTTTTCCGAGCTCTGTCATTGTAGTTGAGAGGTGACGTAATCAAGTGTTGTCTGTGTGGTTGTACTTCCATGGCATTTGGAGGGGGAAATGGGCTCAGCTCTTTGAGGCAAGGGACACTTGTGCTTGTCTGGTTTGAGAAAGCCTTGTAAAAAATGGTTGTGTTGGGGTGCCCGGGTGGCTCAGTCGGTTGATCCTCTGACTTCAGCTCAGGTCATGATCTCATAGTCTGTGAGTTCGAGCCCAGCATCAGGCTCTGGGCTGACAGCTTGGAGCCTGGAAACTGCCTTGGATTCTGTATCTCTCTGTCTCTCTCTGTCCCTCCTCTGCTCATGCTCTCTCTCTCTCTGTCTCTCTCTGTCTCAAAAACAAACATTAAAAAAATATCTTTAAAATGGTTGTGTCAAATTTTAAATTCACTGCTCTTGCATTGGTAAGACACATGGGGAATAGTTAGGGAGATAGGTAGAATGCACCCACTCTTCAAAGATGTTCATGTACTGATCTTCAGCTGCTAAGAATATGTTAGGGTTATCCAGCCAAAGTAATTGTGTTCTCTGATGGAAGTAAAGTTGTTGGCTGACCTAAAGATAGGGAGATTATCCTGGGTTATCTGAGTGAGCATCGTATAAATCACTTCAATTTGGAAGAGGGGGACATGAGAGTTGGTGTCACATAGCAGCATGAGGAAGACTTGACTGGTGACTGTTAGCATTGAAGATGGAAGGAGCCATTAGGTCAGGAATGGAGGAAGCTTCTAGAAGCTGGAAAGGACAAGGAAACAGATTCCCCCACCCTTAAAGCCTCTGTGCTATAAATAAAAGAACTACCAAGAGCTTGGTTTTAGCCCAATAAGACACCCAGTACACTATAGTAATAAGATATGCACATATAGTGTTTAAGACGCTAAGTTTGTGGTCATTTGTTATGGCGGCAATAGGAGACTAATCCAGTCATCACTGACCATCACCCAAAACCTCACCTACCCCCCAGAGACAAAGGTCAATGATTGGATATAGGATAACAGAATCAGATGGAATGAGCGTCAGGAAAAAAAGAGAAAGTTAAACTTATTTCACATGCCAGAGAATTTTCTTATGTTTCTTTTTCATGGAATCATCCATCCACGCTTTGGGATTCCACTGGCTTCCATCTAGTTACAATATTTAATTAGGAATCCTTCCCCCTTCTTGCCAAGGGTTGAGTGGATGACCTACTTAGGTCAAGGGATCGATGCCTTTCATCTTACACCTATTAAGTGGGGGATTGATCAGTGGCAGGCAGAGAATGCACTGAGTTAAGTCCACCAATCAAAGATGGGCAAACGCAGAGATAATTGTGAATGTCAGCTCTGGCAGTTCAGGGCTCCACCTAAAATGTCACCCAGAGGAGCAAGATTCACATTGCCTGTGGGGAAAAGGCTGTTATTTGGGTAAGGACACAGGAGATTTGTTTCCAACTCCCACTGAGGTTAATGAGTTCAGTTTTGTATAGATTGAAGGTAAAGGGAAAGCATTCACATGGAAATGTATTTTTTTAGGCAGTAAAATGCCCAGACCTGAAATTTGAGAGAATGCTGAGCATTTCAGAAAGAATCTTAGGTTCCTGCTGTTTTGCAAAGTGAGTACAACTGTGTTGAATCAGGCTGGAGACATTCCTGGTGATATTATTTCATCTGAGGCAGTGAATGCCTGTTACAGAAGTCAAAAGTTAGGCAAAAACAAAAAAAAAAATTCCAGGCTTAGTGCCTTTTCTTGAATAATAAACTATTAAAATAATAAAGAAGCATTATTTCTATTTTCCATGGGAGATTATGGGTGCAACACATACTTTAAAGCAAGAATAAAAATGTGCATCTAGTTTTGAGATGGTCCCTTTTTCCTTGCCTTTTTTTTTCTTTCAAAAGTCTTAATCCAGACTTGTATGTTAGTCCAGATCCTCTGCAAAACAGAAAGGACAGGATTAGAGGACCAAAGGTTTATGAGGGGATATTTGTGAGGGAAGAGAACAGAGCCTGCAGGGAGTAGGAGAGCCATCAGACCAGATGGGCATGTATCCAGTGGTGCATTGGGGCAGGCAGGCAGGAAGGTGGTGAGGAAGCATCTTGGCTTACAGCACAGTTCAAAGACAGATCCACAAGGCTGTGGGAGTATTCTCAAGTCAGTCACAAATCATCTGCCAAAGGCATCCTGTGACACCGAGGAACAAACTTGCTTTTGACTCCCCGTGGCTTTTAGGCACGGGTAGGGAACACCCACAGGAGGCTGAAATTTGGTTCAAATGCAGTGGTGGATTCCCGAGCTCAGTACCTGGGCTCCCCAATCAATGATGCATTCAAAGATGTGCCTGGCACATTTTTATGGCTGCCATAGCTGACTACTGCTTGCTTTTGGCCTCTCATTGTTAGTCAGCTCCCATGCAACTAATTTTTACAGTCTGGAAGCATGAGTTTTAGTGTTGCTTTGGCCTGGAGTCCAATTCGTTTGGGTGGGCACCAGATTACAACCACTGATGAGAGCTCTTGGTTGACTGTCACTAAACCAACTCTTCATGTAGAGACGATGGCGTGCAAGATGTTCTCAGCAGCACATTGGAGAAAGTCTCCAGAATCATGTTGGTTTTCTAACTAACAAAAGGACAAGTGAGGGTATAGGATACTTTGGTTGCCACCATAGATGCCTTGAGTTTCATACAAGAGGGTGTTAGCCTTCTTGAATCAAGCCCTGAGTCTCCTACCCATGGAATCATACGCTGGGCATGTCTGGAGCCTAAGATTATCCCTAAGGAAGATTTTGACAAGGAGTCTTTGCATCCTTTATGATATGCCCTTTCGAACTCAGTAGAAGAAAAATCTGCCTCTGCCCCTTAAAGAATCTTATTTTCTTTACATTCAGAGAGGACACAGTATTGATTAAATGTTTCAGGGAAAAAAAGATGGTCATCATAGTGGTGATGATGATAATGATGGTGGTGATGATGGTGATAAAGATGATGATGATGGTCGTGGTGATGATGGTGATGGGGTTAATGATGGTGGTGTTGAAGGTCATGATAATAATGGTGGTAATGATGGCGATGGTGATATTGATGATGGTTTGGGTTTCTTGTTTTTCCAAGTGCTGTTTACAACCCCCATATGGTGGCTTGTGAAAGTTTGTATTCCAACCTCAAAACCTTTGTGGTCCACACACTCACATGTGTCTTGAAGCAAAGTGCTCATCTGAAATACAGAATCTCACAATGTTCCTTAAATGAATTACTGAGAATTTGGACACACTCTCTACCTATCGTTTCTAATTTCTTCAGAGTTTTTGGTAACCTGCGCATCTTTGAGTTGACTGTGTTGTCGTAAAGGCTACTTGAGAACCTATATTAGTTGAAAGATGCAGTAAAAGATCTATTCTGATATACAGATATGTGAGGTGAACAGGTTTAAATGACTCACACTCTCTTGGTCTGTTTAGGGTGCAGTAACAAAAATGCCACAGACTGGGCAGCTTAAGCAAGAAACATTTATTTCCCACAGTTATGGAGGCTGAGAGTTGAAGAGCAAGGCGCTGGCAGATTTGGTGTGGTCAGTACATGCCCCCTGGTTCATAGATGGCCATCTTCTCACTTTGTCCACACATCATGGACTGGACAAGGTGGATCTCTGCAGTTATTTTTTTATTATTATCATTATTTTTATTTGAGAGAGAGTGCGTGAGCATGAGCAGGGAAGAAGGGCAGAGAGAGAGAGAGAGAGAGAGAGAGAGAGAGAATCCCAAGCAGACTCCACACTCAGCACAGAGCCTGACATGGGGCTCAATCCCACAACCCTGGGATCATGACCGGAGCTGAAATCAAGAGTTGGATGCTCAACTGACTGGGCCACCCAGGCACCCCTGGGGATCTCTTTTATAAAGACACCAAACCCATTCATGAGGTCTCCACTGTCATGACCTGATCACCTCCATAAAGCCCTGCCTTGATAACATCACCTTGGGGGGTAGGGTTCAATATATGAATTTGGGTGGAACACAAATATTCAGTCTATAGCGCCACTGAGAAGCTTTATTCATATGGTTGTAACAATTTTATTATGCATCAAATGTGGACATAATATCCTCTTTGGCAAGTAGGAGTGACATCGTCATAAATCGTTAATGTGTGAAAAGAAATTGTTTCTTCCTCTGACAGAGGTGATTTCCTCAGACTCTGAGCTGTTTATTTGAGGCCTCTTGCAGTGTTCAGAATAAATATCTGACAGGACAGCGACATTCCCAGTGACTTAGGTGTTATCATGCCTGGCTCGACGCTGACTATCTCTTTGCCTAGCTAAAGTTTTTTGATTTGTATTTAATCTTTTCCAGTTTGTAAGTTTGTACTAAAATTGGCATAATTCATAAGGATTGAACTGTGGATTTTGTGGTATGTATGGCTTCTGGTTATTTCCTGTGTATTATAAATATAATTGTGAAATTGTTCTTAAAATCAACCATACCTTACGACTGGTATACAGAAGAAGGTATGAAATTAAAGGGAGGCTGGGTGGCTCAGTTTATTAAACATCTGATTCTTGATTTCAGCTCAGGTCATGATCTCACAGTTCATGAGTTCAGGCCCCGCATCGGGCTTTGTGCTGATGGTGCAGAGTCTGCTTGGGATTCTCTCTCTCTCTCTCTCTCTCTCTCTCTCTCTGCCCCTCCTCCACTAGCACTCTCTATCCAAATAAACAAATGAACTTTTTTTTTAAAAAGAAGGTATGAAATTAACAGATCTACCTTGCATGACCCAGATGTGCCTTTGAGTATAGATAGAAACTCTCTGGACTCTAGTTCACCATGGGGGAAACAAAGGAGGTTTCAGTGGCTGTAAATTCTGGTATTTGAATGAATGTTTATCATTGGCTTGAATGCAATGTCTTCTATGGGCCACAAAATGTACTTGTGAAGATCACTGATCTTCTTTACCCCTTGAGACACGAAACACGAAACAATACCTAAGTAACGAGGGAACAAAGTTCCACAGTAAAAACAGCAACAATCCTGTGGTGCCACAGATGTGCAGATCAATCTCCAGTTGCCCACAGAGGAGGTCTGTGGGTTCAGGACATATCTCAACTCTCTGAGCATCTGCTGTGTCACATGTACGAGATAATAATACCAACATGACAATATGATAAAGACTCGATGTAAAGTGGAAGTAAATTTTCAGGTACGTGATTGGTGCCCATGAAGAAGCTTTTCTTTTTATTATTGAGGAAATGGAAGAGTGACCTCATCATGGCTTTCCCATTTATTCTGATGGCAGTGAGGAATAGAAAGGCAAATCTACAGTGTGATCTTAAACATCTTTAAAACATGAAAGAATTTTAAGCGTTTTGGATGACATGCATGCCATCCAGGATTCCCTGAGGCTATTTGTTAGAAATAGAAATGAAAACTGATGCCCCCAGTGAATGCTGTGGACAGATACAGCTAATAATTGTTGCATTGCCTCGACATGTTGAAGAAAGCATGTTCTGTGTCCCATCTTGTTGTCCCATTGTACATGGGCTGTGGAATTATTTCATTCCACTCGATTATTTCATTACACAGCCAGAAAATCTTCTCACAGCACGTAACAATAGTGGAAATTACATATTTATCCATGTCAGTGCCTTGTTTTTCCCTACAGATGCTTCAGTGTAGTTCAACAGATGAAGAGTCTACCATAGGGCCAGGCTGGGCAAGGCTTTCAGACAAGACCTTGTACGTGGTGCTTTTCAGCTCTGAGAGGACCAAGTCAAATATTTAGAGCTGGTTGGCAACTCAGTGGTATTCTTACCACCCAACTGACTTTTGTATTTTGCTCTATACATATGAAAACAACCTACAGGACACACAGCAATGTACTTCGAGCTTTCTGTGGGCATACCCCAGCTCATGGACTTCTGAGCGAGAATCCTCTTTCCATGCAGATGAAGAATATAGAAGGGCACATAGGCCCTCTTTATTTTATCATTCAGTGGAAATACGCCCTTCTAAATAGAAATTTTAAGACTTTGACCTTTAAGCGGACTCCAAGTAACCATTCATGGCCAAGATGGAATTGTGTTCATATTCATCATGTAGGCACATAGAAGTGGTATGGAGGTATTTGAGGAGCTATAACTGACATGAAATCTACATTAACTAAAAGAGTGAATAATCACCGTAATGAAATTTAGAAGAAAATGTGCTATACAATAATGACGAGATGAGGATTTCAGAGAAGGTGTCACTCCAACTTTATGTTTAACCAGAATTAAATGAGAATCAGGATGTCTGTTTATATTCCAATAGACTCAGTCTTCCATGGGAGTTTCACTCGAGAAAAATAAGCACTGGTTCTTTCAAGAGGAGACAGTAGGTAGGTATCATTTCTCACTTCCATAATTTGTAAGTTGTTTCCTTTCCCATGTATATTACTCTATGCATTTCCTCTACATTTTCAGTCACTGTTAAACATTGGAAGACCTTGCTTTTATTGGTATTGTTAATAGAAAATGTCATAAAGTGTTAAATATTTTGAAACAATCTTTGAAACAGGTTTTATCTGGAGAGGGTGAAGGACAGGCTCCATCAGTTATTATCTTTCACAAAAATAAAGATGTGGCAAGGAATATGGAGGAACCCCTTCTGTAATCCTTGAGGTACCCTTATGGGTGTGTGGCTAACCTTCTTCAGATTCTGAAGTCTATGTAAGTAATTAGGAATCCACAATTTTCATATATCCTTTGTCTTCTGGTGCATGGAGATACCATGCACAGTGGGTGCCAGGCTGAGAGGCAGACATGTACTAGGGGCACCCTTCATATCTGTTCACTTCTGAACCTTGTGCAGACAGTATGAAGCTGGATAGTCCAGGAGAAGCTCCCTGTAGAGGGTTCATTCTAACATGGGCTCCCATGATCCCCAAACCTGGTATTCACGTCTTTGCATAATTCTGTTTCATTGTGTTGGCCGTCCCTTGATTTCCTTGTATCCAAAAGAACAAGAAGTGATAGGATGTCATAAAAGACTATGACTTCTGTCTTACTAACCCTCTTCTTCTTTTTTTTTTTTTTTTTAACACTTTCTCAACTTATAGGGATTGATAAAGTAAGTAGTCACATTTGAGAGCTTCACATGGCTAGGATATTAGGGTGGCCTCTGACCAATTGTTATGAACTGAATGTTTGTGTCCCTCACAAATTCATATATTGTAGCTCAAAGTCCTGATGTGATGGTATTTGAGGTACGGCGTTTGGGAAATAATTAAGTTTAGATGAGGTTGAGGGCTACCATGATGGGCTAGTGTCCTTATAATAAAAAGAGACAGCAGCTCTCTTTGTCTTTTTGTCTCTGCAGGCACACTAAGAAGGGGTCATGTGAACACACAGGGAGGGGGTGGCCATCTACATGTCGAGAGAAGAGAACTAAAAATAAAACCCTACCTTGTTGACACCTTCATGTTGGACTTCCCAGTCTCTAGAACTGTAGGAAATAAATGGCTATTGTTTGAGCCACCCAGTCCAGGGTATCTCTCTATGACAGCCTGAGCAACAGGCTCATTGACAACAACAATGAAAACCTTTATCCAAAAAGCCTGGGAAGCTTGATGACTAGTGTCAGCTATTCTGGAGAAATAAAGTCTAGCAGATAATTATCCAGGGCAGTAAATTGGTCATAGGGAATGGATTACAAGGATGAAAAACATGTCCCATGATTTGCTCAAACATCTGAGTCTCTTCCATTTTCGACTTCATGTCTGTCTTATTTGGCTCATTATCCACTCTATTGGCAGAAGCCAACTCTTGAGTTCAAGGAATCTTGTCTGCCCTGCGGAATTCTGGTAGTCACGTAGGATTTTGTTTGTTTGTTTGTCATTTACTCAAATCTTTAGTTCCAATGCTTAAACCAAAAGTTAGGGGGTGGATAGGGAGTGGGTGGGGATAGTTTTGATGTTGGAACAAAGTGATTAGGTCCCTATCACTGAGTGTGGAAGATGGGTTGCATATTGGGAGAACCCAGAGGGAGCTGGAAGGCATAACTGTTACCAGCGCTAGGAAAGACCTGCTGGAGAGTGCAAATCAATAATTCGCAATCTGCATCTGATAAAATTACTGCTAATTAAGTCTTCCCAATCAACAAGAGGAGTCATTCATTCACGAGGCTAGGAATAAATCCTGCATCAAACTTATGCAAATAGTGATTTTGCTCCTTTAATCAAACTTACTCTGGTACTGAGAGCACTAAATAAAACATTACATATCTTCCTTCCTTCCTTTGATGTTCTAAGTCTCTTGTTCATTATAGCTATAACAAGCTCAAAGCAACGAATTACATGAGAATCATACAGAACTGAATTATGATGCGTATGCTTAACTCGGGTTGGCCCATTAAATAGCAAAGGGGACTCTGTTGTCATTTATATTTCAGTGGGATCTATCCATGGAGGCCACAAGTGTCATTACAAGCATTTAGCAGGAGGATAAGAGGGATGCTAAGGAGGTGGTAGTCAGCAGTGTTCTTCAATTCCTATTGCAAAAGTCAGAACGAGGAACGTTGGCCTCAAGTTTCAGCAGAAATGAGGTTAGCTAGATTTCATTAAAAATTTTGAGATGCAAACATGTGAGTAAGTGGGTATCTTCGTATGGCAGAACCAACGATAACCCTTCTAGGGCTCCTGGGTGGTGTCTAACTCTTGACTTTGGCTCAGGTCCTGATCTCGCGGTTATGGGTTCAAGCCCCGTGTTGGGCTCTGCACTGAGAGTGCATCCTGTTTGGGATTCTCTCTCTCCCCACCCCATCTTTTGAAATAAATAAATAAACATGTAAAAACCAAAAAGCAATAACCCTTTTATCTCCAAGTCTATATCAATAAAAGGAGACACAGAGAGAGAGAGAGGGAGATCATTGCCATTACTCATCAGTGAAAATAGAGGCTGCATGATACGTAATTTTTCTAACACATGGTTCTGGATTTCGGACTGTGCACATAATAAAGCTGAAAGACTTAGTTCACATTACAAAGAGTCCAAGAGAGATCACTAAATATGGCGAAGTCTTGTCTGACCACTCTTCCTTATTTCATTTCAATACATGGATAGAAAGATGATAAGAAGTTGGAAAACAATTGGAGAAATTAATTCCTATGAGAATGTTCTTTCTAGTGTTTTTTCAACTTAAAAGAGCACCAGTAAGGGTTTCTCGGGAAAGGGTGACATATTAATAATATAATGTCAGGCATCTATGTCTGAGCAGGTGGTTGGGACATTGCTTCCTTCCAGTGTGATCACAAATACTGTTCTAGGGTGCATCGGTGGCTCAGTTGGTTGAGTGTATGACTCAGTCTCAGCTCAGGTCATGATCTCACGGTTTGTGAGTTCGAGCCCTGTGTTGGGCTCCATGCTGACAGTGCAGAGCCTGCTTGGTATTCTCTCTCTCCTTCCCTCTCTGCTCATCCCCCACTCACGTGCGCGTGCACTCTCTCTCAAACATAAACAAACAAACCAACCTTAACAAAAGGTTTTAAAAATACTCTCCCAGCAGGGTTACTAAGTGGAAAGAATCTACCTGTGACTGTTGTGATAAAAGTATGTTATAATATATTCTTTTCTTACAAGCATGACTTACTCTGTGGCGAAACTCTACACTGTTGGTATCTCCCTAAAATCAAGATGCAACAAAACGTGGCATATACTAATAGCTCTGCTTTCTCAGTACATCCATGATCGGAAGGTCATGGCAGTGTACATCTTTGAAAGAAAAACACCTTTGATTTAAGAATGAGTATAGTTTTGGGGATTGGTGTGTGTGTGTGGGGGGGATATGTAGCTGTGATTTTTAGGTGTTTGTATTTAATCACCATACACACTGAGTTATCTGTCTTCTATCCACTCAACTCAGTTAGTGTCCCACCCAAATACTTTAGACGCAGCAATAAAAAGACAAATAGCCCCACTAAAAAAATGCACATAGGATTTGAATAGACTTTTCACCAAAGAAGAGCACATAAAAAGATGTTCAACACATTAGTCATTAGAGGAATTGCAAATCAAGATCTCAGTGAGATATCATATCGCAGAGTGGCTAAAATTTAAAAAAAAATGTTGTTAAGTGCTCATGAGGATATAGAGTTTGGAGCTCCCATACCCTCCTGGTGGGACTGTTAAATGAGGGAGCTGGCTTTAGGAAACAATTCAGCAGTCACCCCAAATATTAAATGCGGAGTTGCCCATGACCCAGCATTCCTTCTCCAGGCTATATATGTAGGAGAAATGAAAACATACATCCACACAAAAAGTGGCCCATAAATGTTCATAATAATTACACAGAGGAAAAAAAAAACTTCAACGTCCATCAACCAGTGAATGCACACACCAAATGTGGAATAGCTATATGATAGAATATTATTCAGTAATAAAAAGGAATTAAGCACGGATACATGGGAAAAAATGGATAGACCTTGATCGTGTTATGCTAAGTGAAAGAAATCAGACACAAAAGGCCACCTGTTGGATGATCCCATTAGTAAGAAATGTCTAAAATAAGCAAATCTATAGAGACAGCAAGGAGGTTAGTGATTTCCAGGGGCTGAGGACAGGGTGCAGACAGGGGTGACTGCTAATGGTTTGCAGTTTTCTTTGGGGTGATAAGAGCATTACGGAATTAAATGTAATGATGACTGCGAACACACTAACATATGTGAAATATTGAAAAGTGTGGACTTTAATGTTTTCTGGATTATATTTCAACAGAGTTGTTATTTTAAAAAAATTCCAGGTAGCTTTTCACCAATAGGTAGAAATTAAACAACACCACTTTTTTCTTTTTAAGATTTTACTTATTTTTGAGAGAGAGACAGATGTGGGAGGGGCAGAGAGAGAGGGAGAAGGAGAGAATCCCAAGCAGGGTCCGC
The DNA here is from genome assembly GCF_024362965.1 of Panthera pardus. Lineage (NCBI taxonomy): Eukaryota > Metazoa > Chordata > Mammalia > Carnivora > Felidae > Panthera > Panthera pardus. The sequence goes on from NW_026526843.1 coordinate 121,346,858, forward strand.
ACTGTCAGCACAGAGACTGATGTGGGGCTCGAACTCACGAACGGTGAGATCATGATCTGAGCTGAAATCAAGAGTCAGACGCTTAACCGACTGAGCCACTCAGGCGTCCCTAAACAACACTACTTTTAAGCAACCAATGGGTTGAAGAAGAAATTAGGAGGGAAATTAGAAACTATCTTGAGACATCTGAAAATGAAAATACAGCAGAAGTGGCTGCATTAAAGAAGAGGAAAGGTCTCCCATCAACAAACGAACTTCACCCTCCAAGGAACAAGAAAAAGAAGAACAGACTGAGGCTAAAGTTTGCAGAAGGAGGGAATAATGAAGAATTTAGCAGAAATAAGTGACATAGAGAATAGAAAAAAAAACCCAATGAGACTAAGAGTTGTTTTTAAAAAAATAAGAAATAAAAAAAGATATTAAAAAGGTGCCACAGACATCAACAGGATCATAATATACAAGTGAATAACTATCTGCTAAAGGGTCGGATCACCTACAAGAAATTGATAACTGAGTTCCTAGAAGCACACAATCTAGCAAGCTTGCATCCTGAAGAAGGGAGAAAATGGGAACAGACCAAAGTCTGGTAAAAAGATGGACTCAGGAATGAACAACCTCCCAATACAGAAGAGCTCGAGACTAGATGACTTTGCTGGTGAATTGTGTCAAACACATAGAGAATTAATGACAATCCTGCCATGTTCTTCTAAATAGGTGAAGAGGAGGGGATACACCCAGACCCATGTTTGAGGAGCCCTTGTTACTGTCCCCAACCAGGGGTTCGCCTTGCCTACACCTGGGCACACGCCTCCCCCCTCCCCCCCAAGGCAGCTCCTGGCCTGTGCAGAGCTTTGCTGAGCTGTGTAGACACGTGGGCGGCCCCTGTCGCTACACTGCATAGACCAGCAGCTTCTCAGCAAGTTTACCAGAATCTATCAATCTCTCCCCAGGACTACACGGTCACACACTGGGCTTCTGTGCACAGTTACGAGGTCACCTTTTCACCCCCGCTCTCCTTTCCCATCCCATTGACTCAGGACTTCTTCTGTTCTTGTAAAGGTCCTCACCTCCTACTGAGTCGCCTTCTGTCTAGATATCTTCATCCTCCCTGGCCCTAAAGATCAGCTTCCTTCCATCCTTCAGGATTCACTTCTCACCAAACGGTCACTTGTTCCTGGGCAGTTGCCTGTCCGAGGACGCCCCCTGTACACCTGCTGTATTTCATCATCACGTCCTGTACAATCCAAAACACCTCGCTGTGAAAGTGGGGTACTTTCTCCTTGTTCCTACTGCTTCCTTTGTGAGCTAACAGGTCAGCTCTTCTCTCTGAAACTGGGTCTGTCCCGGAAGCTAGCAGGAAACCAGGCACATAAACACCGCTAAATAAATATCCGTTGCATAGACCCATTTTAAGAAAGGGCTTTTGGTACAAACGATTTAATGCTTCAGCATGTTGGGTCTCCTGAGCTGTAAAAATCAGAACGTCTCATAAAGGATCACCAGTGTGAATATATTCTAACACAGTACAGAATTATTTTAGTGGGGCCATGAAATAAATTTCATGGTAAAACAGAATTTCCAAATGAAATTTCCAGGGAAAAATGACAGTGGAGCTTTTACGGATCATGACCTTACTTATGATGCAAACCCCATTCGTCCCAATCGAGGGTCTTATGCCATACAATTCTCTTCTTGTCATTTTGAAATAATCACATTTTCCTAGAGCCAATTTTACAAGTGATGAATACAGTAATTCCCCAATTTGTATGAAAACAGTGTATGAAATTTCTCCAAAGTAAGATGCTGCAAATTCCCAGTGTAATATTTTGGAGCATTTGAGCTCAACCATCACAAGACAGGCTCACTGTGCGGGACGGTGATGAGACCCTTAAAGGAGCTTTGGGAGGGGCTGATGGGAAGCCTGGTCACCTGGCTCCAAGTTCGTAGGTTGTGAACCTGGTCCCAGTGCCAAGCCATGCAGTGTCCTTCTCTTCTGACACAGAGCGGATAATGCCACCTACTGGGTCACTCCCGTGGCTTTAGTGCATGCCCTGCATTTGTGTTTTTCCTCTGTGAAAATGCCTTGTTCATTATTGTGGGACATATACACGCAGTATGAAAACAGGAACAGATAAGTATAACTGTAATATTTGTATCATGTATATGACATTGTGTGCAGTATGACCCTAAAATCAAACGAGGAAGAGACCTACAAAGTTTAAGTGATTTGCCCCAGGTGTGGGAGGGGAAAGGGAAAGGTATAAGTTATCTCCCTTGTCACAAAATCCTCTCTCTCTCGGTGACAGAAGACGTGAATGGAGTTCAGAGTCACTGTCTAATTGTCTTGTATTGACACGTTTTCAAAACTGTCTGATCCAAATGCATAGCAAGAACTGTTAATGGCTTGGTAAAACATGTATGTATACATTCACACGTATATACGTAACATAGGTACACATGTGGTAAGATTCACACATGTATATTATTTATACTTATCAACCCATAACATATACTTATTTATAAGGGTTTGGTGTCAGTACAAGACAATTAGACAGTGACTCTGAACTCCATTCACATCATCACCGTCTGGGGCTTCCTTCTCCAACGTCAGGCAGAACTCCCCCCGTGGGTCGCCCAAGAATCATGCACTGGGAGAGATTGTGCGAAGCTGACCCGTTACAGGTTGAGTGTGTCCATTTATGTCTGATGTTTCCTGAAGGTTCCTGAATTGGAACACTTTGATTTATTACTGTTATCACTGCCCGTTCTTATGGTCTTGAGTTTGACAGAATAATGCCCTTACACAAACACACACATCTTTTTAACCGTACATAATAGTGTGTGTGTGTGTGTGTGTGTGTGTATGCATGCACATACATCCTTAGCTGGTAAAAATATTTTCTAAAGCACGAAGCATAGCTGATCTTTGGTTGTCCTACAACTGAACTGGGGGAAAACTGACCTCGATCCTATAACCTTCTTCAATTTGCAAGTATTGGCTTTTATGTTGCTGGCATAAGAACATGAAAACAAGAGACTTGTTATGTTGGATGTCTACGCATATTCAACCCAGTGTTTGTTCTTGTCTTTGATGGAGGTGTAAGGCCATGATCTAGACCACTGTTGTCCAACCCAATGCTCATGTTAACACACTCACCAGGTGTCCCAAGAATCTTCTTCTTTTTTGTAAGTGTATTTATTTATTTTGAGAGAGATAAAGTGTGAGGAGGGGAGCGGCAGAGAGTAGAGAGAACCCAAGCGGGCTCCACGCTATCGGCACAGAGCCCAACTCAGGGCTCAATCTCATGAACCGTGAGATCATGACCTGAGGGGAAATCAAGAGTCGGTTGCTTAACTGAATGAGCCACCCAGGTGCCCCAAGAATCTCCTTTAATCGTATTACTGTAGGCTTAAATTACTTTCAAATAAAGGATAAACATTGTACTTACCTAAAGATCATTCAAATAGTTAAACAAAAGTAAAGATTCATGTTCAAAAACCATATGTAACATTTACAGGAGTAAATCAGAAAAAAAATATACAATTTTTACATTTCAAAAGAAAAGTTTGTATGTTGTGCAGGCCTTTCTTCTCCCCACCAAAAATAAGTTATGCGTGTGTATATATAGACTGCATATATGGGCATATGTAATATATATAGATATATTATACACTATATACTATGTCACTATATATAGCATACATAATATATACTATATGTATACAATATCGTCTGTCTCATAGTATATATTATGGTACATATATGTTATATTCTATATATGTGTCATTATTTTTATATGGTGTGTATATATGTAATATAGCCATAATTATGTATATCTATATAATTATATATTTGCAATATATATAGCCTAATAAAATTATATACAGTAAAAACCTTGGTTTGCAAGCATAACTAATCTGGAAACATGCTTGTAATCCAAAGCACTCATTCATCAAGTTAAAACTTATTAGAAAGGTTTGGTTATCTTGCGGAACACTGACAGAATGAGTTACTTGCAATCCAAGGTTTTACTGCGTATGATTTTATATATATATATATGATAAATAAAATTATATATAATTATGTATAATATATATTTAATAGCCAGTATTACAGTATATACTAAGCACACACACACACACACACACACACACACACATATACTTATATAAGCACACATGAATAAGCAAGTAAGACTTGCTACTGATCGGGGCACCTGGGTGGCTCAGTCAGTTAAGCATTTGACTTTGGCTCAGGTCATGATCTCACGGTTCATGGGTTCAAGCCCCGCGTTGGGCTCTGTGCTGACAGCTTAGAGCCTGGAGCCTGCTTCAGATTCTGTGTCTCCCCCCTCTCTGCCCATCCCCTGCGCATGCTCTGTCTCTCTCAAAAATTAATAAACATTAAAAAAATGTATACCTCAGTATGATTTTCTAAACTTTATCACAGTCTCTTTTCCCTTACTCTGTGTGCTCAGGTCTCCCAAGTGGAGTGTTCCCCATACATGAGATAAACAGCACAGGCTTCTATTTCATGCCAAATGAACAGAGAACAATAAAAAAAAAGTGAGTCCACATTGATAAGCACAGTTCCTAGAAGTCACCAAGATAGAGTGACCACTTTCTTCAAATATTGTTTAGAAAGAATCAGATTACCCAGGACCCTTTGAGATTTATAGGAGTTTATAACAAATTCTCAAATGTGCCATTTTGTTTTATCTTCAACTGGATGCGGGGGTGGTGGGGGGAGGAAGCAGGTCTAACCAACACAGTCCCTCTTTGGCAGGTCAAAATGCACACAAATTAAGTGGCTTGTGTGAGGTCACTTGACCTTCATTTGGCCAGTGCAGGAGAAAATGTCAGGTCACCTGACTCTGACCCATAGGTGCTGGGGTGTTTCGCTCGTATTTAAACACATGCTTTGCAGGCTAACAAGCTTCCTTAGCACAAAGATCCAACTCTTTTCCTTTCCCTAGAGGTTCAGTGTAGATTTATCTCCATTGTTGAAAAAGGAAGAGGGGTTCTTATTTCACTTATTGATGTATCTCTTGTGACCAAACATTGATTAAAAAAAAAATGCCTTCAATTGTTGCCCCTTTTTACAATTCTGTAAGAAAGCACTTACAGATAGGGTTTTAACACTGTCATTATTTTAACACTATCATTATTTTTCTGGACACGCACCTTTAAAAAGACCAGTGGGACCACAGTTACTATCATCATCCGTTGCACCCAAGAAACAAAGCAAATATGGCCCTTATGTTTGTATTTTGCACCTGTAGCTCAGTCCTAAATAAGGGGTCAATGAGAAGCTGAAGGTGTATTTTTTTTCTCTCTCTGTGCCTCTTGGCACATTAAAGATCATACTGTCTCTACCTTCTGTACCAAGGGGACAGGCTAGCGTCTGGTTTTAGACTGAAAGGATGCACAATAAAAAGAGACATTCTGCATACCCATAGTTTATAGTGAAAGCATTATTTCATATTATTTCAAGAACTGAGCCTCAATACTAGATTTTGTTTGCAACAGACTAGCAACAAACACATGATTTTTTTCTCATTAAAATCTAAGAGATGTTTGTTCCCACCACAAACTATGTTCCGCTTTCTCTCTGAGGCAGTTGTTGACAGAGTGTGGTTGATACATGCCTGTTCCAGTCACTTAAACGGGCCTCTCCAATAGGCTTCTTCTAGATGGAAGATGCCTCACCGGTCCAGACCGGACTTGTTACCGTAAAGAACAAGGGGCGGGTCAAGAACTACCTTAGTTCCCGCTTCTTTTGATGTCCCATGGGCATTATGGAACAATCTGTAAAAATTTAGGATAAAACAGAATAGGGTTCATGACCAACTTACGAGCACGCCTCTTAGGAAACTCACTTCCGAGGTGATTTTGGTATTATGGTTCAAAAGAAAGTACAAAGGAGGATGCTGTTCCAAATAGGATGTGTTTGGAGATGCAGGAAAAGGATGTGACAGAATCAAGACATAGGTGTGGGTTTTGTGGAAGTAAAATAGTTAGCAAGAAAAATCCCCATAACAGGTTGAAAGGAACGAGTGTGACTTTAATCAAAGGGACACAGTCCCACTTTTATTCACTTATTTCTAATTTTCCCTCTTCGTTGTTCATCTGAGTTCACAAGGATATTTCTCTTAAAAAAATTTTTTTTTGGAATGTTTATTCATTTTTGAGAGGCAGAATGTGAGCAGGGGAGGAACAGAGAGAGAGAGAGAGAGAGAGAGAGAGAGAGAGAGAGATACAGAGAGAGAGAGAGAGAGAGAGAGAGAGAGAGGGAGGCAGATTCTGAAGCAGGCTCTAGGCTCTGAGCTGTCAGCACAGAGCCCGACGCGGGGCTCGAACTCACAAACCATTGAGATCGTGACCTGAGCCAAAGTCAGATGCTTAACTGACTGAGCCCCCCAGGCGTCCCCGCGAGGATATTGTTAGTAAAGTGCTTCAGCACCCCACAGCCTAGAGCTGTGGGACAGGACACACGTGCACACACACACACACACACACACACACGCATGCATGGTCTACTTCTCTAGTAAGAAAGGAAATAATAATAGCAAAATATGGATGAAATCAAACTGCTATCCCCCATGATGGTGAATTCAAGATAATGGCTACAGCATCCAACTGTATGGACATGTAGCGAAGATCCTGCCATCTCTAATGAGTAAAACTAGCATATGGGCTCAAACCATGCACTGTTAAGGGAACCACTGTGATATTTGCTTATGATAATTATATTGTGGGCTCATATAATGAAAGTCAGATTTCTGATATTTATTCATAGGACTATTGCATTATGTCTCTCCAACATTTCTCTCAATGTTACAGGGCAATTAAGCACATTATGGTAGATGAGAGAATGGAACATGAGGAACTTTATGGCTTGTTGGTGGAAACACCATGAGGAGAATCCATACATTCTGGGAATCTTGGTTCCAAAGTGCACACTATTCCTTCCTACTTTATTTTCCCCAGAAATCCAGTGTTCAAGGCTCCCAGGAGGACAGAGGTAAATGTAGGATTTAATTCTCGTGGCTTACGATTCAAGGTCATCATTCCTCTAATTTTGTGCCCTGAACACCAACAAAGATAGCGTCATTTTAAAGTTCCAGATCATTTCTTACATAACTGTCAGCTGCTAGTTTTTTGTTGTTGTTGTTGATAAAGGGGACAATTAAGTGTTTTTCTAGCACACATGGATCACCCAACATTCAGATACTTTTGCATACTTTGTGCAGACAGGAGGTCAATTGTTATTTTCCCTAGTTACCCCCGATAATTAATTTAAAATACAAAACGTCAGGGGCGCCTGGGTGGCTTAGTCGGTTGAGTGTCCGACCTCGGCTCAGGTCATGATCTCATGGCTCCTGGGTTCGAGCCCCATGTGGGGCTCTTTGCCGACAGCTCAGAGCCTGGATCCTGCTTCGGATTCTGTGTCTCCCTGTCTCTCTGGCCTTCCCCTGCTTGCACTCTGTTTCTCTCTCTCTCATAAATAAACATTAAAAAAAATTTAAATATGAAACGTCAGCTCTCCACATTGTAGAATATCTACATAACCAAGACGCACATCTTAAACTGTTAGTTTGTGCCTTATTCCTGTTAGTGCGTAGGATCCATTTATATGTGATTAAAAGGGGATTTGGAAGAAAGGTGAAAAGTTTTGCTGTCATGAGCCGCATTTAGGTCCATAATAAAAATGAGGCTAACAGGTGTGAACGGCGACCAGGTGTCCTGTTAACTTCTTTCTTTCTTTTTGTTTGTTAGGACTTTGCCTGCTCCCGGGATCTGGCATCCGTTACCTGGATGCTTGTCTCAGTGGTGTTGAGGGCAGAGGAGGGAACTCCCGAGACAACCACTGACCACTGTTGTCTTTGACCCTGCGCACATCTGGGAAGCGGGGCTCCCCGGAACCCCCATGGGGACAGCTCAATGCGCCGGGGCTCATGGCATTGTGATGGTGGGTGGCTCCTATTTGACAAAGCATGAACTGAGGCCACACGGTTCAGGTGGCCAACACACCTGCCAATGAAGTCGCCTCTTCTCTGTGCTTTCTCCTCATTCAAATGCTGCTTCTTTCAAAAGCAGGCTTTATAACAACACGTAGGGTCAACATTTACAGCGGGTCGCATCTCCCTCTCCTTAGGTTATAAATTACTTACAGTGGGTCCTGGTGTAACTCTGTCCCCTTTATGTTGTCTTACCTTAACAGGCCAAGTTTCCTGTTCTATATCCATCCATTCATGTGAGAGGCCGGCATAGCAGGTGTTTAAAAATAGTACTTCAGTAAAATGAGATCCCAATGATTAACGACACAAAAGGAACCTAAAATTGTAAGTAAGACAATAGGTGATGCTGATAAATTATTATTTTTTTAAATAAAGGAACACTCTACAAAATCATATAGGCATCTGAATGTGTGTGTGCAGGTGTGTGTGTGTGTGTGTACGTGGGCATGTGTCTACATGGAAAGAGCTCTAAAATTTAAAGCTATCACTTTTCTCAAGACAGAAATGACAGACTTTTTTTTTTATCTTCCAAAATTCCTGCAGGAGACATAGATTTCCGAACCAACTGGCTACATTACAGAATAGTTGATAAGCACAGCAAAGCACAACAGATCTTACCACTGACGCTGTGTAATGCTTCCCATATTTGCAATTGGGCATCAGGTGATTTCCCAGTTTTTCAAGAGACATCTCCACTGCTGTACGTTGGGGTACCAGAAATGTATCTCCCCATTTCCTCCCTACATCAACGGACGCACTCAATACCAAGGTCCTGCATTCGGGACCTGAGACGAGGGACTTGGATGAGTTTGCTTTTCAAAGCTTCTCCCAGCTGAACCCGCTGGCAATTTTTCTCAATACCCAGAAGCCCCCAAGTCATTTCTATTAGGAGCCTCTGACCTCAGACACTAGAATGAAGACTTTAATGCATCCCACCTGTTCATTGTGGCCAGCTGCTTCTCCGCCCTGGCCAAACGTGGAAGAGGACGCACCCTCCCCATTTTCTCTCAAGCCCTTGTCTGGAGGAAAACACAATTATTTGTAGGTTTTCTAAATATGCGGGTAGTCGCTTTGTGAAAAGGTAGAGTCCTAAAAGACCTCTCTCTCTATAGATATCTATCTCTCTATATATCCATTTATTAAAATATAATCATGAGCATCTGCAGAGAAAGTATTGCTTTTGCTTCCTTAGCAGAGACTAGATTTACAAGTTTTTTTTTCTAATCAGGTGGTCCAGAAGACGTAAGATGATGAGATGAGAACATTTTGAGGCAGTTCTGAGAAGGAAATGAAGAGCCCTGCCATCTGACTGCTTTGAACTAGTCTGATGGTTCATGGCTCGGTCATGTTGGGCTCCGCTAAAAGTGACCCACCGTCTACTTTTATTCCAGTTTCTTTGCTGATGACAAGTCTGGACCTGTTCCGCTCCTCTTGCTTCCTGCCGAAACACTGTACACCACAAATTATCCTGAGGGTAACTAATCCAGAACAAATTCTTGTTCCCGAAGCCCTCTTAACGCCGCCCTGTGTAAGCCCAAACGCTCCTCTCTGCCGTGTGAACGGCTCACCCAGATGGCTCACTGTTCTTGCGTGTGCCCTGCCTTTGCTGCAAGTGACCAAATTCGAGCTGGATGCCAGAAGTGCCCCTGGTCATCTCTGACCACTGGGCTGTATCAGTTCTGGAACACAGGGCTGTAAAACGGCTCTACCCCTCTCCCTGTCCCCACCACCTTGGAGAAGGATGGTAATTCATTTCTCACGTTGCTTTAGCTTTCCACGGAACAGCTTTCACGGCGCCCAGGGCCCCCTGATCGTGACCGTCATGGCTACTTCTGAACCCTCTCAATAGTTGGGGACAGTTGGGAACCAGCAGCCTCTCCAGCACTTGAGAAGTTGTTGGAAATGTGGGGACTCCAGCCCACACATCCCCAGCTGAATGCTCACCACTCGTAGCAGATGAGGTTAAGGTTAAGATATCTATATATAGATATATATATATAGAGAGAGATGTCTTTTAGGACTCTATCTTTTCACACAGCGACTACCCGCATATTTAGAAAACCTCCAAATAATTGTGTTTTCCTCCAGAAAACCTACACTCCCACTGGCACTGGGTACCGTCTCCAAAGCCTGCTGCTATTCTGTCCTTTCACTTCACACACCATCCCCCGCACACGGCCTGTGAGGAGGGAGATGGTCGGTAAACATTTGCTGAGTGAACACGAGTGAATGAGTGCGTGAATGGATGCATACACTCTTACCATTTTTCCAGTTAGAATGCGCAAGAATGTATATGTACATGGTGGAAAAAAATAGTGACTCTCCCTCTAGCTAAAATTTACTAAAGTTTCGGTTTTAAACATTTTTTTCAATTTTGAATTCATGAACATGGCATTTCCATGAAATACATATTACATATACATATATGTATGAGAATATTATACATTCACATATATATACATGTAATATACACCTATATGCAATATATAAAATATGTATATAAATACATAAAAATGTATTGCAGATTATATAATACATGGTATATATTTTATGTTTTATGTATTTATATAAATACATGCTATATATTTTGTTATGTATTTATATAAATACATGGTATATATTTTATTTTTTACTTATATATTAAATATAAATATAACATATGTTGTATATAATATATAAATGAATGTGTCATACTGTGAATATTAATAACATTTATGTTTTCCTTTATATAATTATAAGATAAATACTATAATTACATTACAAATAAAATATATGATGTAAATTCTGTATATACAGTATTTCTATAATATATCAACTTAATATGCAATATATTATAAAATATATTTTTATATTATACAGTATGCATATATCATATATGCTATATTAGATATTATGTATAGTTTATATCATATAAGCATATAATATGTAGTTATAATAAAATATAGTAGGAAGTATACTACTAAATTATTATTATTATGTAGCATATTACATATATATTTATCTCCCGTTTGCCTCATACTAGCAAATGACCCCAATCAATATGTAAAAACCTTCAGTGCTCAACTGCAGCAAACAGTCACAGGATTTGTTGGGTTTCTTTCTCTGACCATCGGCTAATGCACGAGGACACGTGTGCACCTGCATTAGAAATTCCTGCTGTCTTCCTTACTGGTGGAGTTGGGGCTCTGAAGCACACTACCTTCGTTTGAACCCAACTTGTGCTGCCTGGCGGCCACAAGTTCCCGACTCTCAACCTCTTCCACTTTAAAGGAGGGGTATTACAGGTGCCTGTGCCTGGGGGCTCTCCCGAATGTTAATTAAAAGGATAAGAAACAGCCAGATGCACTTGTGAGGACTTGGCCAATTTGCTCTCCACGGGCCTGGGAGGCATGTTCTGCCTCTTGAGTTTTACTCACAATTTCTTGCTGTCACCCGAAGATTTACTCAAACAAGGCTGTTTGGATGCAGGAGGGCATTATTATGTCAAACTCAATGCCAAACCCAGCACCATAAGAACGGGCAATTCAGGAACCTTCAGGAAACATCATCATCACCCTCCGGGGCTTCCTTCTCCAACGTCAGGCAGAACTCCCCCCGTGGGTCGCCCAGGAATCACGCACTGGGAGAAACTGTGCGAAGCTGACCCGTTACAGGTTGAGGGTGTCCATTTATGTCTGATGTACCGCGTAGCTTTTAAAATGAAAACAGCAGTCAAAGGGGTAGGAAAAGTAAATAACATAGGCCACCTACAAAAAAAGGATGGACGCGTAATTATTTGCACAAAGCATTAGAAAATACTGTGATATTTTATTATTAAAAATGCTGCTGAAAAGTTTATACATATGTGTCCAGCCATATATATCTTCTATCATTACTTAAGGCAAAATCAAAAACAAAATTTCAAAATAATAACCCAAGAAACCATTAAACCCTGCGTGCCTGTGAAGGTCAAGGATAAAAGCCTAGGAAAGTTTTTTTTTTTTTTAACTTATTTTCTTTTTCTCATTTTTTTTTCTCATTTTTCTCTTTTTTATAGATAGCAAGTATATTTTATTCTCATAGAACTCTATGAAGATTCTATAACTTCTTTCCATGTAGAAATAAGATATCATTTAAGGTGTATTAAATTTCTTTTGATCATATCCTCTGTAAAAGCTATTCACTTAACAAGAACTCTTTTTTTTTTCCTTATCCAAATGTCACAAGCCTGATACATTACTGTGCATATTGCTAGCAGAAGACAATTGGAAATACTAAACAAATATTGGAATTCACATTACAAACATACCAGACCCACACTGATGCCAAGCATCACCTCTCGGGTAGTTGTATGGACAGTCTATTTGCCGTACCCCGCTGGGGGTAATACATAGCTTGCAAAAATGACCTGACAATACCTTTAGAAAAGGATGAACTGGGGACAAAACTTGTACCCGTGACACGTCTAGCTGCAGGAAAGGATTGTTGGTTGGCCATGTGCAAAGTGGGGATTATAATAGTTCACATATGTATATACAGAGACCCACTCTCAAATCTTAACCCAGATGGACGACAGAATTTATCGTGGGACTTCTATGCACCTGTAAGAACTGTCTTTTGCTAAAGGGCGTTTTCGAAGACGTTGGTATCGATCGTTACTGTTTTAGGGTAGGGGTTCAGTACTCGAGCGTTGTGCCAAGGGGCAAGGACGCTGGACTTATCTTGTGGAGCATCCCCAACGTAGCAATGACTTGTAAGCCTCGCTTTCTGAAATAACCATAGTCAAGCCCAGAGACAGGATTTTCAAACATCTTTGGCTGCTACTTCCTGATGTTGCAATAACTCTTGAAAGACAAACTATAAAGTAACCATTGTTCTTTTCCCTTCCACCGGAGGAAACTCAAAATATTCCTTCAGATAAAATTAAAAGGACAGTGGGAATGTGAGGAGGTGTTGGGGGCAAATGTCCAGTCCCCAGCTTGCCAATTTTAAGTGGGGCGAATAATTTCCGTAACTTATCTTGACAGCGAAGGCGACCCTAACTTTGCAGAAAAACCCATGCAGAGGGCTTTTCACGTTCTGTCCTTTCACGTGGGTTTGTTTTCTCCCCGTACGATTCATTGACCAGTGACTGATACACAAGTCTCACAGTACTTTAGACAAGCATATGTGTTATCCCATAAACGATGTAAAGAATAAAAAAAAAAACCTTGCTTCCTGATAAATAAGGGACTTACTGCTTAAAGAAAAAACAGGAAACACACATGCCCTCCTTCAATCTGATTAGCTAAGCTGAGCAGGTAGCCCGGCACCCACAGCCCTTTCTGCAGCTGCTGGGGAACACTGAGCCGTATTTACCCGGCGGGGCATGGCCCCACCCCCACCAAAGGCAAGCTTTCTTTCCTTTTTGGCAGGACCCCTGGGGGTGGGCAGCAGGTCTCCCTAAACATATTCAAAGAACCACAACCATAGACCAAGACTTGTATTTTGTTTTTTGTTCCTGCAGTGTCTCTGTGTGTGTGTGTTTCTAATTCAGCAAGCTTTACATAAACTCCACGCTGGGGATGGGGGATCCATCTAGGTGGTGCAACTCCATGGAGGCTAACACACACAAAAATAAAAGTTTGCTAACACAACGGTCGGTCTCCTAACAATGCTGTCGCATGCATCCCAGAAAGGGGGGTGAAGAGCCCCACCACACAGACAGTCTGGGTCCGCTGTGTGACACCACATCGTCCTACAAATGAAATGCGTTAGAAAACCCCATGTGTTTGCTTACCACAAGGAATTAAGAACATCCTCCTGTGTCCTGGAGGAAACAGAGGTGAATGACTAATGTATATATATATATTTATATACATACAGACCACAATGGAAAGCACAATCTTGCTAAAAGGTCTTTCAAACTGAAAACACCAATAAAAGCTTTTTTGTTGTTTTTTTTTTCCTTTCTCTGTGTGTCTTTTTGTTGAAACTCACAGCTATATACATTTGTTTTTTCTTTTTTTTTTTTACAAAGTTCCTTAAATATAGTTCAGGCTGGCGAAACACCTCTTTGCACAGAACTATACATATGTTACTGCATAGTCGGCTCTTGTAATAATAAAATTCTACTTCTCCTTCTGTCTGGATGATAGCTCCATGCACTGGGTAAAATCCCACAGACTCGTCCTTCCCTTAAGTAGAGCCATCCGTCGTATGGCACATATTGTATTTTTCAACTGTTAATTAAAAAAAATTTTTTTCTTAAGTGTCCCTGGCTGAGTCCCCAAAGTGTCAGCTTCTATTGTTAACACGGGAAGCATCCAGGTCCTGGAGACGGTGATGTCCTAGCCACACTAAACGTTCTCTGGAGAGGTGGAGATGTTAAAGCAGTATTGTAACAGCAATGTATACTTTTTCACATTTCATAGGGTCAGAAGTAGATCTTGTCATACTGGGAAATGCCAATGGGATGGGTCTACAGGGACACGATGGTGGCCCTGTTCTTTTTGTCTTATGTCAGTGGGATGACCCACACTCCTCGTGGGCACACGTTGCTTCTCACTTTCTCCCTCTCTCCAGTGGGAAGGAGCAGATGTAGCGGAAAGGAACAGCAAAGCTATACTCTAGTGGTCGAGTGTCCGTGGGGGAGATTGGTACTGTTTTGTCCTCCACTGAAGGTGTTGAATGTGTGCAAAGGCTGCATGCCCGTCAGTGTGTTTGGGATCATGGTGATGGTATTTGGTGTCATGAGTGGGATGTCATCTGGAGACCTGCGCAGCGTCAGGGTGTAGTCTGGAGGACAGGTGAGCCTCAGCGTGTCGTGAGCCTGCAGGGACTCACACTCGTGGTCATGTTCCAGCTGCTTCATCTGCAGGGACATGATCTCTTCGTTCTGGATGTGAGCGATGTCGTTTGTGGTATTCCTCTGGGGACTGGGGCGCCTGTGCGTCTCGTGGCGTCTCTTGTCCTTCTTGTAGTACAGAGCCGCAAATGCCAGAATGTTGAGGAAGAGCAGGGAGGCCCCCACGGCGATGGTGACGCTCAGTTCAGTGGAATAATCCCGTTTGGTTTCGATGAGGACGGTTGTGTCCTCGGGCCCTGTCTTATGAGGGTCCTTGGAGTGTTTGGGGTTGTTAGCGGGAGTGATGGCTGGGCGTTTGGTCGTGGGCCATATCTTGGCGGGAGACCGCCGGGTTCCATAGGGGAAGGAGGTCATGTCGGGAGGAGGGACCTTCGTGGTTGTTGACACGTACTGGAATATCTCATTCAGGTTGTGCAGGTGGGGAACCAGTTCCAGCCAGAAAGCCACCTTGGTAGCTCGGTAGTGATCCCTCACTCTGGGCTTCAGGCCAATATGTAGATAGAGCTGGTCTTTGGGGTTATACTTGGACCAGGCCACTTCCTCAAAGCGATTGGGTTTTGTATGAATGAACTTGGTGTCCTGAGGAACAGGCTGATTTGGGTCACTGGGGACAGAAGGAAGAGAAAAGAGGGAAAAAAAGGTCACACCCTTCGACATGTGACAAGTAAATCTCGCCATCAAACAAAACAGGGAATTAGGACCATTTAATTGAGCTCACCAAGACCTGTTTATGAACACCAAGTACTCAAATAGCAATGGACACACTGTGGTTTAATTCAACCATGGCTACCATTTTGTATTTTCTTTAAAGTCTTCTCTTCCTTTTATTTTAAAAATAATTCCTGGTGGCAGAGGTCTGGCATTTTCATAACATTTCTACTATTTTTTTAAATGCATCAAATGATCTTCAAAAATAAAAAAAGTAAGAAAAAATGGGTGTAGGAAATTTTTTCAGTATTTCAAGTTTAGCTACTCTTGAGCCATAAATCTCAACCAAGGCGTGTTGTCCACACAGGGACATTTGGCAATGTCTGGGGACATATTTGGTTGTCATGTGTGGACTGTACCGCCATGAATGAGTAGAGGGCACAAACATCAATAGTATTGAGGTTGAGAAATCCTGATTTAGAGGCAATTGTTCAAAAAGTAGCATTTTCTTTCTTGCACCAGGGTGGCTTCTGAGGTGGACAAACACATACTGAAGTTTTAAGAACTAAAATTGTGTTAAAAATCAAATAAAAATAGGACTTGCCATTGCAAAATGTGAAGACACGGTGAAATGAAGGCACCACGAGTTTGCTGTCTTTTTGAAAGAGGAATAGTTGAATATTTGAAAACCTTTCCAAGACTGAGCCATGTAAATATCAAATAACATTCCATTAATTCTAAGAACGGTGATAAGATCACAGCTTTACATATGGTGAAGCTAACATGTTTAGGAGAAGTAAAACACGGTGCAAGAAATTGAGAGTTTTTGTAGATGTTAAGTGTGCCAAGCCAACTCTGAACCCAAGAATTGTCTTGTTATTTACATAAATGGGCACAGGCAGAAAGGGAATCACCAAAATTAAAGGGAAATCCAGAAAACATGGTACTTTAAACATCTTTGCCACCAACTCTTTTCTTTTACTATAACAAAGAACCTCCCCAAAATATCATATGCTCATTTCTTCCATCTATTTTTACGGTTGGCAAAGTGAAGTGTAAAACATATTTCATCTTAATGTTTATTTGTTTTGAAAATTTTGAGGTCATGCACAGTAAAACATCACCTAGTAGACAACACTGAACGTTCAGACGTCATGGACAAGCCAGAGCAAGTTGGGATGTGCACACACAGATCTGGCTCTTCTCACTTCTGTTTTCCATGGAACAACGTTCTGGCAGCATGGACAAAGCTGCCTCTAGCCACTGCCTATATGCTCACATGCCAGAACACTGGCCAGAAGTCCTACCTGAAAGTCTCAAGTCCACACACATGACCGTGCATTGTGCAGGATGCAAACGATACCCTGGCCAACTGGTGCATGCAGCCTTTGCTAAAAGAAGGACATTTGTCTTCAGTCTGAGGCTGTCAAAATCATCTCCAGGCATTAAGCTCTGAGGCTCTCCCTCATTACAGCTGTGAAATCTTGCACAAATTTCTGAAGCCTCTCTGGGCCTCATCATCCTCATCTACAGAATGGGTGACGATACTGGGATTAGAAGTAATTGATGGAGGCTCAATAATCATAACAAAATGTTTGGAAAATAGTGACAGCCTAGTAAATATTATCCCCTTCGGCCAATATACAAAGTAGAATGCCTAAAAATTGCTTAGGGAGGGAGAGAGGACTGTAAAGTAATATACTGTAATACCCACAGCATGTACAGGGTACCATAATCTGCATATAGTATATGCCATATAAAAGTATACTGTTGGGGCGCCTGGGTGGCGCAGTCGGTTAAGCGTCCGACTTCAGCCAGGTCACGATCTCGCGGTCCGTGAGTTCGAGCCCCGCGTCAGGCTCTGGGCTGATGGCTCGGAGCCTGGAGCCTGTTTCCGATTCTGTGTCTCCCTCTCTCTCTGCCCCTCCCCCGTTCATGCTCTGTCTCTCTCTGTCCCAAAAATAAATAAAAAATGTTGAAAAAAAAATTAAAAAAAAAAAAAAAGTATACTGTTTACCACCGTATATATGGTATGCTATACATTGTAAATAATATACATCATAGCATGTATATTACATGGTACATAGTACACATCACAGTATATTATATTACATATTGTATGTATTGAATACTACAGTATATACAGTATAGTATATACTTCATATAGCATATACTCTATACCACAGGATTTATGGTATATACTATATGTTATATACAGTATATGCTTCATAAAAGTATAATGTAGAATATATACTCTGTGAAAGTATACTATATATCATAGTATATACTGCATAATGTACACTATATATATGGATAATTGTATCACTAGATATATAGCTATATATAGATACATATAATTATATGTAAATATAACTATATACACGGCATACAGAAAAAGAAATTTTACTACTTAACTGAGTGCACACTCACTTTTATTTTACTCATGGGATCAAGAAAAAAGAATACACATTTGTAGATCCTAATGCATGAGTTTTCTTTTTTATCTGTTCATTTATAAACATTAATATATTTAAAATCTTTTTATCTGATTTTTAAAAATACTTGCATGTTTCAGAAACATGTTGGATTCAATATAGCAACTCATGTTTCTTTTATTTGAGTCTTCTGAAATAAATTTTTGAAAAAATTCCTATTTAATTGGAATCTGCCATGGAAACTTTTGTCACCGATTTTTATTTTCTAAAAGCAAGGAAAGGTGGTAAGGATTCCTACTATTTTTCCATTGATCTGATTTCACTGAATTGGGTCTATTAGCTGTGTGGACCTTTTATTAAGCAGAGGGCATCTAGGAAAAAGAGTATTCTGTTCATGTTGGATATTGGACTCTTTTTGATGAAATTCGGTGTGCATTTGAAAGGTAAAGAAACACATTTATTTTGTTCTCAAAGAATAGAGCAGAGGATTTTGAAAATCCAGATAAGTAAGCTTTAGCCTGATACAATCTATCTATTAAAGTTCTTGGAGGTGCACGGTCAGAAGCCTTAAACCAAGATAAACTCACAGAGCTTATGAAAGTCCATCATTTTCCCTTGTCAAACACTCCAAAGACAGCAAGACCTCTAAGTGGGATATCAGTGTCTTGTTTTTTAGACTTGACTTCCGCATATGGCATGTTTTAATTTCCATGAGTAAAATTAAAGATCGTGATGATTAAGGATAAAAGCAATGGACGTATCTTCTCTCCCTAGTGAAAACCTCAATGCTACCTGCATCCACATTTCCCAGCACCTGAGACACACATTTTCACCTGTCACAATTTATTTGAGACATCATCTTGGCGGAGGATAGTCGAGTGCATTTCTAAGCCCTTGTGATCCATGTTATTTGCTAGAGATAGGTAATATGATTCCTTTGGAAACATCAGTAAACTCTCTGATGGGCTCCTTTTGATGGCACAAGATTCTCCTCACACCTAGCGTAACGTAGTACCTGGTATTTGTTACCAGATGTCTAAGAAGAAGGCTACCACGTGCACCTACACAACAGGTCAAGATGTTCATTCATTCTGCTTACAATGCTTTTTGGCCGTAAAGGTCATTTTAAGACCAGACACGGGCTGCAGTTCTCTCTAAGCCACGCACCCTAAGGGCCTCTTGAGTTTTCGCAAAGGTTGAAAATAAACTCATCACAGGATACCAACAACATCAACAGTCAAGATAGCATCTCATTAGACCTACACCGAGAGCCTTGGTCCTGAGACCAAGTCAAAAAAGTGGAATCTGTGTTGGTTGCATTTGCCATGCCAGAATTATCTTTGCATTATCTGAACTCCAATGGCATTTAAGTAAGGCCCTCGATGGACAATGCATCATCTGGTTCCTTAAAGTGCTGATTGTTGCAATATGTCCTACAGAGACCAACTTTTCTTTGGTGTCCCCACAAAAGAGTTCAGACTGAATCGGTGTTTGATCCACAAGCACCTGGATTCTATGGACCAGTCAGGGCTCGCATTCCCAAAGAGATTTTCTATGACACAGGTTGTAATTCTTTCTAAGCCTTTGTAAACCTTGGGATTAGTTTTCATTTTTCCTTGACATTGCTTTTCATTTAGCAAAACTTTCCACATCAGCTTTATTTTTAGGCTAGTACTTATTGTTTTGGCCTATGTTGTTCTTTTCCAGCACTGTTTCGGTTGAGTCTTCTTTTTTTATTTTTAACATTTATTTTTGAGAGAAAGAGAGTGTGAGCAGGGGAGGGGCAGAGAGAGAGAGAGAGAGAGAGAGAGAGAGAGGCAAGGGAGGGGCAGAGAGAGAGGGACATACAGAATCGGAAGCAGGCTCCAGGCTCTGAGCTGTCAGCACAGAGCCCGATGTGGGGCTCAAACCCAGGAACTGTGAGATCACGACCTGAGCCGACTAGCACCCTGGCAGCACCTTGGCTGAGTCTTCTAAGCTGGATCATGGGACCTTCCTTCCTTCCCTCCCTACCCGCCTTCCCCCTTCCGTGTCTTCTATACCCATATTCCCAACATTTACTTCTCTGTGATCCACAACAACAAAAAGTTGGCATATCATGTATTTACATTTAAAGACAGACATAAGGTCACACCTGTGAGCTGTGGGTTGTACGAAAAGCAGCACCAGGGTATACGCCTTGCCTAACATCCGAACAGTAAGGAACAGCAGTGTGTTGTCTGTAAGGTACAGAAGACTGGAAACAGCAGCCAGTGATAATGGCAAAGCATGTCCTGATGCCATGGACTCCTCTCTCTGTAGACAAGGGCTGTGACAAATGGCTGGGGAGATGTTCTTATAATCTAGCTCCTGTCTCTCTAGTGCTGGTGGGGAGCAGTTGATGGTCTGTGTGTCACGGTCTGAGTATGTGTTCTGAAGAACAGAGTTAACCAGCATGCTCACACTGTGGCGTCAGACATGGTTTATCCTACGTTGTTCCATTACTGGCACCATTTTGGCTCACCTTCCCTGGGACCACCGAAGCAGCCCCCGCCGGGGACAAGGAAATACGCCCCTGCAGAGAGCCTACTGCACCGCTACCCTAATTAAATAAATGAATAGCAACCACCTCTCACGACTTTGCCAAGTATTGACAAATACCTAAATCACTAGACTGCCCACCCGTTCCATCCTCTGTCTCCTTGTTCAACTGGCCGCCATGGAAATATTATCCCACACATACTGACGCTGGAAGACTCCACTTTGCATTTCACATTAGAGGAAGTTCTGAGTGACTCTCTTTAAGGATGATTTGAGTCATTTCAATGACCTTTCCAAACGAATGAAGAAAACTGACTGCATTAATATCCCTAAGTATTATTTCAGCCGTGGCCCACAGGCGCTGAGGAAGTAAAAATAGCTCCTGTTTGGATCCAGTCCAGGTTCTTCAGCCTGACATCCACAGCTCTCCATTGTGTCTTTCCCGTTTGCTCAGGGAGAGCTTGACTCTCTCTGAAGTTCTAGACTCCACTTAGGTGACACCTGTTCCCCCAAAACGGATGTCCTCCCCCTTCCGACCCCTTTTCCCATCTGTTCTGGCTGCTTTGACACCTTCATGAACACATACCATGAATGGTCACACGAATGCCTTTGGCCATGATTAAGCCCAGGCTATTTAACAGTTCCATCACTACGTTCCCCACACGAGGGTGTGAACCATAGGTGCTGGGCACAGAGATCTTAGGAACCAAGCTATGACATGAAAAGAAGCACTCAATAGCAGAATGCTGTGGTATTTTTAATCCTGGCTCAGCCTTTGATAGGTCTTGGTGAAAATATCCATTTCGTGCTAGGAGATCTTTCCCGTCGCGTGACACTAATTAATTTCCTTTACCGTTCTTCTTTCTTTTTTAAACGCCAAGAGGGCATCAGCCCCAGAGCTCTTGGCAAGGCAAGAGGAGCTAACGAGAATTTAATGGCTTTGTTTGGAGTTTGCCATTTTTTTCATGGTTCAGTTACACTGGTGATGAATGATCACCATGTAAGAAAAATCATATAAAGTCCATTTCCAAAACACATAAGGGAAAGAAGTATGTGGTTTTAACTAAAGTGAGTAAGGATGTTTAGATATTACTTAAAGAGTGCTATGTTTGGATGAAAATGTAGGGAAAGCAGATGGCCATCATTTGGGAAATCTTTCTGCTTCAAGAGCATGACACTTGGTTAGGAAAGGCATCACACACCTGAGTTCAATGACACAACTGGGCATCATCCTGCCTTTAAAAGGGGTGATGAGTTGAATTGTTCCCCCATCAAATTAATACCATATGCCAAACTGCTAACCCCCAGAATGTGACCGTATTTGGAAACAGGGTCATTCCAGAATGACCTCAGAATGTGACCGTATTTGGAAACAGTGTCATTCCAGATGGAATCAGTGAAGATAAGACGGGGCAGGTTGGACGTCTAAACCAATATGACGGATGCCCTTAGAAGAAGACGGCCATCTGCAAACAGACACATAGGGAGGCCACCACATCACACAGACGCAGAAACCACAGTCATGTGGCTGTAAACAGGCAATGCCACAGATAGCCTGCAAAGCAGCAGGAACTAGGAAGGAGCACAAAACTGTCCCCTAGAGATTGTAGAGGGAACTCAGCCCTGCCAACACCTGCATTTTGCATTTCTAGCATCCAGAACTGGGCAACGATAAATGTCTGTCGTTTGAAGCCACACCGTTTGTGGTACATGGTTACAGCACCCTAGGGATGTTATAATAACATCATAAACAAGGGTGACATAAAGATAGTCGTTGACTAGGGGACGCCTGGGGGGCTCAGTCGGTTGAGCATCTGACTTCGGCTCAGGTCATGATCTCGTGGCTCGTGGGTTCGAGCTCCACATCGGGCTCTGTGCTGACGGCTCGGAGCCTGAAGCCTGCCTCGGATTCTGTGTCTCCCTCTCTCTCTCTCTGCCCCTCCCCCACTCGTTCTCTCTCTCTCTCTCTCTCTCTGTCTCTCTCTCAGAAACTACATAAACATTAAAAAAATTCGTTGGCTTGATGTCAATCATCTCCTTGTTGAGGAAAGAACCCTTAGGTGACAGGCAAGCATCTGTCCCAAATATCTGTACATCCTCCCTCCCCTACTGCCTCCTATGCCCACTGTGGTTAGACCAAACGTGTAAAATGTGACAGTTGGACGTGGGTACCCATACAATACACTTGCCACTCTATAAACACGCCATACTTTTGCTAAGACCTCCAAAACTCTGAAGACAGCGTGCACACAGTAACAGTTGGAATCGTTGTGAAAGAATGAGCCCTGAGCATTGAGCCCTCAGCACCACGAACCCTGTCTCTAGAGCTGCCTCAGACTCAGGCACTGCGGGCTGCTGTCGTGTGGGCGCCTCTGTCCCACATCTGGAGTGCCACGGGAAGACGCACATTCCCGCGGAGAGGGAGAGCATCTCCGATTTTAATTCAGGGCAAGAGGCTCAAGGTTAATGAGAGAAGCCCACCCAGGTAGAACAGAACGATACCTCATTAATTTCCACAATCACGTTGTTAGACAGGAGAAAAATGAAAAGTTGCTGTGACTTTGTAGCCATTTAAAATGCTGGGGAGTCGGGGCGCCTGGGCGGCTCAGTCGGTTAAGCATCCGACTTCGGCTCAGGCCATGATCTCACGGCTGGTGAGATGGAGCGCTGCGTCTGGCTCTGTGCTGATGGCTCAGAGCCTGCAGCCTGCTTCGGGTTCTGTGTCTCCCTGTCTGTCTCTGCTCTCCCTCACTCATTCTATCCCTGTATCTCTCAAAAATAAATAAAAACATTTAAAAAAAATTTAAATGTTGGGGAGTCTTCTGATGCCTGGGTGGCTCAGGCGGTTGAGTGTCAAACTCTTGATTTTGGCTCAGGTCATGATCTCACAGTTCATGGGATCGAGCCCTGGGATGACAGTGCAGAGCGTGCTTGGGATTCTCTCTTTCCCTTTCTGTGTACTCCTCACCCACTGACACGCCCGCTTTCTCTCAAAATAAATAAACCTGAAAAAATAAAAACTTGGGGAGACTTTTCTATCCTTGCGTGCTTGGAAGCTGCTCAACAGGATATCGGTATGACCTGTTGTTATGTGTGCCTCTTGTGGGTTTTGTACTACATTTAGCTGAGGTCCTTTCCTGTGAGGTATGTATATACACATATATATGAAATATATATTTATGAAATAAATATGTATAAATGATATATAGATGAATAAGTATTTGCCAATATGTGTATATACAGGAAATAAATCTCATAACTGTAGAGAAATATACATACGTGTGTGTTCATATATAGTATAAACACACATGGATCGTATTTCTTAGATGTATTATGAGACTGAATTTGTTCTCGTGGCTACGCAATAAACACAAATTGCCATGTGGTACACGTGTTTTGATAACCCTACTATTTACCAAAGGACACGAGGTCCTATTTGATAACCCTACTATTTACCAAAGGACACAAGGTCCTATTTGATAACCCTACCATTTACCAAAGGACACAAATTCTGGGATTGGCTTCCAAAGGTATTGCCGTTTACCCCTGAACCCTGGAGTGGCAGGTAGAAACAGACTTTTAAGTATGCAATGAGCACTCTTAGTAAAAATCTGGTTGGCAGAAAACAATTTAAGGAGGAGGAAAAAGCGAGGCCCCCCACCGTTACCGTGTGTGAATGCATCCTGCACTCCATTCGTCATGGCAGAACCAGACAATCTAGGAGAAGAGGAAGAAAAACCTGCTGTGGGGAAGCACGTACCCGGTTTTGGCAAAATTGGTCCAGTAGGTCATGACCACTGCGCTGAGCATGACGTCGTTCTTGGAGAAGTTACAACTGAAGAGTTCAGTAGGGCCAATCATGGGGATCCCAAAGACGTAGGGGACTTCGTCACCATGGGCTGAGTCCGCCCAGCTGGGCTTCATTTCACTCTGGCAGTGGTGGTAGAAGGCATAGAAGTAAGTCGGGGAGCCGTACTGAGCATGCAGGTCAGCCGTGGCCACCGCAGGGGCCACCCACTGGTGATCCGTGAAGAGAGCCACCAGGGTCTTTCGCCGCGTCTCGGGGTTTTCCTTGTCTGCCCAGTCCGTGTACATGAACTTGATGGTTTCCCGCAAAGTGTCTTTCCCCTCTGGGTAGCCGTAAAGGTTGTCCACAAAGTTGGACACGGAGAAGTCAAAGTCGTTGGGCGTCACACCATCTTCGTTGTCCACGATGCCGTCGACAAACTTCAAGCCTTCCCCCTGGTTGACACCAAGCATGATGTCGTAATTGAGGAACTCCCCCTGCTCCATCAGGATCTGAGGGTCGTCTGGGATGACGTCCCCGTCGATGACGGGGCCAAAGGAAATGTGGTACGTGGCCGGGGTGATGGTCTGCTGAATGAGCTCCTTGTAGTTCTTATTCCGAAGGCATTCCACCATGTCCGTTGTGTCCAGCATGTTGCAGCCGACTTTATCTGCCAATATCCGCGTGTACTTGGCTGGCTGGTAGTTCACTGCCCAGCTGGACAGTGCGGTCCCGCTCTGGATGATCGCCTTCTGGAACAGACCTGCAGGTGCAACGTTGTACACATGCAAATGAAAACCCGAAAGACAGAAAAGCAGCTTTTACTTAGCAAAGAAGGCTCTGATTGTCTCTCGGGCATGTGAATTTCTGGATACAGTGGCATTCAGCGCTTTCAGGATTTTTTTGCTCATTTCCATCTCCTTCTCTCCTCCTCCCCTTCCCGCTGGACATTTGTTTTATGGGATGTTATTACACACACGCACACACACACACGCACACACACACGCGGTTTAAGAAAATGGTAAAAAAACTTTTAGCTCCAGTGGTAAAAAAATGTGCAATCTGTTTATCACTCCACAATTTAGGGTAGTCTAGCCGTTGGCATCCCCAGATGCTGTTATGAATAAAGCCACCCAGGGTAATCACCTACCTCCCATTCCTTAAAAATATGCTTTGAGCCAGGAAGATGTTAAAGACCATTTTGCCTCACCGGCAAATCCAGGTATCACTTCAACATGCAGAAAAAAAAAAATCCACTAAAATCAATTTCAGGGTAAAAATTCAGAGATGTATTTCTGTTTCCACCCTCAATATATTGGATGTATTAAGCTTTCACAACGAAAATATTAATTAAGCTAGCTATTCCTAAAGGAATCCTCACTTGATTGCCCAAGTAAAATGCATTTTTTAAAAAAAATCACTGGTCTCAAAATTGCATCCATTCGAATCCCAGACTTTCCTCTAATGTATTCTGCCACATGTTCAAAATGTCTGTTTCATGAGAAATAAAAAAAAAAAAGGGCAATTTGATGAGTAAAATTCTGTGTGGCTTACAATATTCTCTCAGTTCTGTCTAGTGCATGAATGTTGGGAAGTAAAAAAAGATTTTTTTAAACCCTGTATTTTTCACTACTACAGGACAAGAGCTGATGGGGTATAAAATGATAGCATTCTGTTTCTTATCTCTTCCTGCCATTTTCTTGAATTCCAGCATGATGTAGCTCTCATGTCTCAGGAGACGCTGGCAGAGTAATTCAGCTGGGAGCCCAAAAGTTCGTGCCCTGTAGAGTTTTAAGGTCATGCAAGCAATCAAGTGAGGAAACATGATTGCAATCAGGAAGATGTGATTCTAAAGACTGGAAGATTGCCCAAAGATGACACACAAGAGAAGACGTTAAGTTGATCTGGTTTTGCTCAATGCATCATCAAAGTCATTTGGGGGCCATTCTCCCAGAGTTTATAATGCTCTCAGACATGTACAACTACTGATGTTTGTGTTTGGCTCTAAAGATTAATGTGTTGAAGCCTCTTAAAGAAATGATGTCAATATGTGATCGATTGAAAATTTTCACAAGTTAAAATAATCAGGATTAGAAAAATTTTGCTAGATGTTTTTTATCCTGTTACAACTATTGGCCATGACTGACATAGCTATGTGTTTGTGTGTGTGTGTGTGTGTGTGTGTGTGTGTGTGTTACAGAATATAATTTCTGATAAAACTTGAATAATTGGATAAAGAAAAATACCACTCATACTTCATACTATAAAATTCAACCAAAATGTTTGGTTAGCATTTTACTGTCATTCCTACTTGGCTATCTATCTCCCCCTCAACGTTGTTTTGTACAACTGTGTCCAGTAGATGCATAGCTTTCACACTGTGTTTCCCAGACCACTGTACGTCTTCAGCACAATTCTTAAATATTTTAATTATTGTTCCTTTGAGTAAATGCATGTGTTCCTTATAACTTTCTTGTCTTTTTAATCTTGGAGCTTCTCATTTGATTCTTTGCTATGATACTGTGGCAAACATCTTCAAGAAAACATCATTTTCCATGCATCTGTTGATTGCTTTTTTGGGGACTACATCGCTAGAAGTATAATTCTAAGGCCAACTATCTAGTTATTTTCATAGTGCTCATTACATTGCTGGGTTGTTTTGAAAAGCTGCTGTGTAGAGACGCGACCCATGCCCAGCACGGCCATGGAGCTTGATCACTTCCGACATGCTGATTTAAGTAATTA
Organism: Panthera pardus; assembly: GCF_024362965.1. Lineage (NCBI taxonomy): Eukaryota > Metazoa > Chordata > Mammalia > Carnivora > Felidae > Panthera > Panthera pardus. Next base: position 121,373,840 of record NW_026526843.1, read on the forward strand.
ATGCTCTTCCTCCAATTAGATTTGGTTTCCTGTGTTTGATTACTAAGGAAGCTGGTCCTGACTACTTGCTAACTTGAGAACTGGGATTATATCAGTTGAAAAGTGGGAAAGTCTAAATATTTTTTGGAATGCTATAGGTATTGATATTGCCAACAACCCCTCTAATTGTCCACTGTTTCATTTTTGTAAAAATGAAGTGTTAATATAAATGTGAGCCCGTAATGTGACCTCTCCTTAGACATTATGAAATAATCTATAGCCCTGTCACCTTTGATTTGACCGATGGTTGCTTATGGCTCTTGGATTGAGCATCCTAATAACAGGTGCATTTTGAATCTCCTTACTAAGCCACAAATCTACTGGTCACATCAGTGCCTGTTACTAGTTAAAATTTCTACTCGAGCTGAACATTTGTATTTCCTAAGAGCTACAGAATACCTTGAGAGGAAATCTGAACTTCAACACTGGAAGCCGAAAGTGGAGAAGCAGTTGCTAGGTAAAATACCAAACAGGAGAGACAATCAGGGCTTTCCTGATAGTTGTTCTGTGCGCAGATATCCATGAATCCCGTACAGCCAGTCTATTCTGCACAGAAGATCAAGGCTACCCTCTACTCTGGCACAGTTTTTAATAGCTAAGGAAGAATGGTGGGAATAGGTTTGAATCAGGGTCTGGGAAGTTGGGTTTCTTCCCTGCCTCCATCACTTGCTGTGTGACCCTAGGCAGGTTATACAACCTCTTTGAGCCTCAATTTCCTTTTTGATAAATGAGGGCTTTGGGGTAGATACACTTCAAGGTCCTCTTCAGTTTTTTTGATTCTATTTTATTAAAATTCTATGTATTTATTAGTCTTTAAAATATTTTGACCCTTTCATTCCTTTTGCAAGACTCTTTAAGGAAAAACAAGTAACTCCTTTAAGGTTTCAAGTGCTTTTGATGAAAATGGTTCAAATAAAAATGGTGCAATTCTTCAACCAACCAATGACATGGAAGGAAATATAACATGACCCTGATAATTTAGATCATCACCAAGAATGTTTATTTGCATTTTCTTGGGTTGTTTGTTTATTGTTTTTTTTAATGTTTATTTATTTTTGGGAGAGAGAGACAGAGCACAAGCAGGGGAGGGGCAGAGAGAGAGGGAGACACAGAATCCAAAGCAGGCTCCAGGCTCCGAGCTGTCAGCACAGAGCCCAACGTGGGGCTCAAACTCATGAACTGTGAGATCATGACCTGATCCAAAGTTGGATGCTAACCGACTGAGCCACCCAGGTACCTCTGTTATGTTTTTGTTTTTGAGGGGGGAGCCAGGAAGTTATTATGAATGCATCTAATTCTAGTTGACTTCTCTCTTAAACCCCTCCTCTCAAATTGCTTGGAACATCAGTCATCAGTGGACACAAGGGAACCACCCCAAGTTAGTGTGGGTGACCCAACTGACTTTTAAAACCACACGACCATGAGCCGCGTTGCTTATGGAATGTAAAAATGTGCATCCGTCTTCCACATGACTGTTTCTCTTCTCTTTCTCTATTATCTCTCCCAAGTTGAAATGAGAAGACCTTAAAATTTAAAGGTGACCGAATAAAGTCAGGAAGGCAAAAGCAAAGTGTTGGTCTTCCTATAAGAGTCATTATGTTCCAATTGTTGTAACCAGCACTGAATTGCTAATATTTAAATGGTTAAAATACAAACAAAGCTGAGCTAAAAGAAAACAATGTGAGGGGCTCCTGGGAGGCTCAGTCGGTTAAGCATCCAACTCTTAGTTTCGGCTCAGGTCATGATCTCATGGTTCTTGGGTTCAAGTCCCACAACGGGCTCTGAGCTGACACTGCGGAGCCTCCTTGGGATCCTCTCTCTTCTTTTCTCTCTGCCCCTCCATCACTCACGCCTTTGCATGCTCTCTCTCTCTCTACATAAAAAAAACTTAAAAATTTTTTTTAAAGAAAGCAAGGTGAGCTCATGTCATCTGGGGACTTTCTGCAGAGGATTCGAGAGAGACTTATGGTGACACCACCAGCAGGCACCTTGGATATGAACTCCACATGTGTTCACCAGTCAGCCCTGGGGGTCGAGCACCAACACGGGGATGCCCTTGTTACCTTCTGAATAGTGCGATAAGGTCAACAGACTGACGCAAGACGCCCCCGCGCCTGAGCCGAAGATGGTCACTCGCTTGGGATCCCCGCCGAAGGCCCCGACATTCTCCTCAATCCACCGAAGTGCCTGGATCTGGTCCAGGAGCCCATAGTTGCCTTTGGCTGCCTGGTCACCGGTACTTAAAAACCCTACAAGAGAACACAGGATATTTTGGGTTGTTGATGATAACAAAGCACATAAACATCCCCGGTATTTGGAAATAAATCTCATGGGGGCGCCTGGGTGGCTCGGTCGGTTCAGCGTCTGACTCTTGGTTTTGGCTTAGGACATGATCTCTCAGTTTGTGGGTTCAAGCCCCACATGTCAGGCTCCGTGTGCTGATGGTGTGGAGCCTGCTTGGGATTCTCTCTCTCACTGTCTCTCTCTTTGCCCTTGTCCCTCCTGGCTCGCACACATACTGTCTCTCAAAATAAATAAATAAACACTTAAAAAATAAAGAAAATATATCTCATGGTTTACCCTGTTCATTCTTTGGTTGTCTTCCTATAAATGAGAAGCACCAGTGGAAAGCATTTTTCATGGCAGGAAGGATTATATTATGTAAATAATCGTGATGATGGTTATTGCTTCTGTTTCTATTGGTTCTGTTTCTGATGATAAAATGCCTCCTCTATGAGTCTGTACAGGGCTAACATATCAGGCAAAATCAATCTCAAATATTTATAATATATGATAATACCAGAGACCATAAATTTTACTAGATTCAAGTTATCATTTGTCTACACACGTTGGTTGTAAAATGAGAAAGTCCTCCTTGAAAAAATTTTTCAGGGATATCCTAAAAGAAGTTTTTCAGGGGTGCCTGGGTGGCTCAGTCGGTTAAGCGTCCGACTTCAGCTCAGGTCACGATCTCGCGGTCCGTGAGTTCGAGCCCCACGTCAGGCTCTGGGCTGATGGCTCAGAGCCTGGAGCCTGCTTCCGATTCTGTGTCTCCCTCTCTCTCTGCCCCTTCCCCGTTCATGCTCTGTCTCTCTCTGTCCCAAAAATAAATAAACGTTAAAAAAAATTAAAAAAAAGAAGTTTTTCAGGGAAAAATAAGTGTGTGTGTTGGGCTGGGGCATCTGTGTGTTGGTGTCTGTGTGTAAGTGTGTGTGTGTGCATGTGTGTGCAGAAAAGCGTTACAGGTTGTCAGCTTCTCCCCATTGAATTCCTTATTGATATTTTCATTCTTTTTAATGCTTAAGTTTCAAACTAAGCGACAGATCCTGGGGACTCCACTCTTACTTAGCGCCCACCCCTTATAGACCACATATTAGAGTCGCACACAGAAACATGAAACTCTGTAATCTGAGCCGAATTACGGTGCGTGTTCAAATCAGTGCAACTGTCCCTTGAAATAGCACGAGCTGGTATGTCTTATTTTAAAAATAAGGATGATTCTATAAACTGAGGAACCAATTTCACCAAAGGCATCACGTTCCTAATTCGTCCTCAGAGGCTGCAAAGAAGGCAACCCAAAGCTTTTCCTGTAGCAACGTGGTCAGATGGAAACCAGACTCGTCTGTCTCTCTCTCGTGGCAAAAAAGATCGTGACCTCGAAACAAGCCTTCCCTCTGATGTCTGACGTCGTTTTACGGACAGACGGGTCCTCTCCTTCTCAAATTCCATGCTTGTTCCAGCCTCCGCCAAGGTTCCCGTACTGCACACATGTTGATCTCCCTTTATATCCACTTCTGTCTTGCCTAGGCCTTCTGACAAAACAACACCAAACGCTAAAAAGGTGTTTTGTTTGCTTCTTAGTCATTTTACTTTCTTATATGTGCCCTTGCCCCCAAACACCCCCTTCCATCCCACCTCCTTTTTTTTCCAGCCATTTCAGTAAGTGCTTATTACGCTCCTACAGCCACCCGCTGCAGTGTTTGGGTGAAGACAGACTGACTGAGGCCCTGAAGTCACACGAATCAAAACCTGGTTCTGAAACGGCGCTAAGTGAACTCACGATCTCCTGTATCTGCAGAGATGCATGGCCAGGGCATCTCGAAGATTCAGGCCTCTCCAGCATTCTCAGGGGTGGAGCTGAGATGAGCTTGTCATTAGTGGGAACGTTCCGACGTTACCAACCCCTCCCTTATTTAATTAGCAATTACTAATTAGCGTTTCATGCCAACGAGTGTTCCCTGGCTCTGGCATTCATCATGCAACCTTTTGCACAGTTTCTCATAAAATGCATCGCGCCCTGCTTGGGAGCAAAGGCCCTTTCATGCAGCTTTATGTATGAAACGGGCTCATAATGGTAGTTTGGGTGCCGTTTAATAACCATAAGACAAGCCTCTCTTTCCCCATTAAGGAAAGCGGTGATTCATTCCTAAAGGCTCCAGTAATTTTCTGGCAGAACCGCTCTGTCTTCAACACATCCTTCCTCCACTCCCTCTCCCCCTCTGTGAGCTCTCCCAGAATGACCTATTTGCTTATTTTGTTTCCGCGGGGCACCAGTGAGGATTTGCAACATACGGTGAATCGCTAGCCTTTATGGAACTGAAGCCCCTCCCCAGCAAAACATGACTGTGGTAACCTCTCCAATGGCAGGCTAATTAATATTCTATACCCTGGCAAATCTTAGCTTTTCTAACAGCCTCCTATTGAAAGGTTTGATCTTTGCGATTCTGAATTCCTTCCAAAAGTCCTGAGGGAAACAGCTCTCCGTGCATGCCTGAAGTTTAGCAAATGAACGTGGGTTTTTTTGAAGTTGGTGTTTCCATAGTTGCTGCCACGGAATCTTCATTCACTGCATCATCCAGGGATTTTTTTCCACCCTCTCTTTTAATTTAAACAATCAACAAGGCAGAGTTTTTATTGCAGGTGCAGAATGAAGGCAAGCAATTTTATTTTACCCTGCAAGAATATATTTCTTCCCTATTCTGATTGTGGAAATAGAGTGCTTGATATAATGCAGATACAAGATGTGTATCAGTTTCCTATCATGCAATTCTATGAACGTGAGAGTAGATAATCCGTTTGGAAACGGCCATGCACATCACCAAAGCCGAGTGCTGGTAGAGGCATCCTTAGAAGTCTGTCCCCTCGAGAAGCACATCTCTCTCCATATATGCTGTAGATGAATTAACAGAAGCAGCCCCTTGGCTGGCTAAAACCAGAGATTTTAAACAAATGGCTTCTTTCACTGATAAGCACTCTTGGCTCCAAATCCGTTAAGCATTTCAGCTGATGAAACATTTGGCTTTTGAGATTTACTGTCTCTGAAATGAAGATTGTAAATCAGTCAGCCCCCCAGCCCCCCTCCCCCCGCCCCAACCCCCCGCCAACAACAGAACAATGAGAGAGAGACAGAAAGCACATACTTGAACTCAGACCTACTGTGACAAGATCGGGACCAAGTTTCATTCAAAGCGCTGGAAGGAACCAAACAATATACATACTCACAAGAGATAAGCTCAGGTGTCCAGTGGTTATTGTAAAATATGGTCCACGAGAGGGGTGCCTGGGTGGCTCAGTCGGTTAAGCGTAGGACTTCTGCTCAAGTCGTGATCTCACAGGGGTTTGAGCCCTGCGTCGGGCTCTGTGCTGACAGCTCAGAGCCTGGAGCCTGCTTTGTATTCTGTGTCTCACTGTCTCTCTGCCCCTCCCCCGCTCATGCTGTGTCTCTCTCTCTCTCTCTCTCTCTCAAAAATGATTAAACATTAAAAAAATTTTTTTAATATGGCCCATGAGAAATGCCCTCAAGCCAGAAATCACATTTCCCGCCTTGCTCGTTGAGTGAAATGGACATTGTGTAACAATGAGCACTGAAGTCGGTCTTCATACTGTGGCTAGGATACACAGATTCAGGCTTTTGTGGTAGGACATCACAATCTAAAGGTGTCTTGCTCTTCTGAATTGCACCATAGGGCTTAGGAGAATGATTCCAGGTCACGTGGCTTTTCACACAGGCAAGTCAGTGGTTATAACGAAGCCCGATGGTGCCAGATGCGACGGCCCTTTTGTTCTTCTGTAATAGAACTTTAAAGCTACAGTTAATTTTCTTTTAGGACATAATTCATTACATAAGTACAGGAGACCTTTTCTTGGGTGACCATTAACTAAAAGATAATTACCAAGAGAATACAGAATATTTTAGTGTATAATTTTATTGTGTGTATTCACTTGTGATTGGTGGAACTGGAGTCTCAACTGTACTTCTAAAAGAATTTCTGAAATACAGTGGAGACTATATATTAGTAGTACCTATACACATATGTATATGTAGGTCATATATGTATATACATATTCGTATAATGTATACGTATATAGAATGTATATGTATAAATATGTCATTGTGTGAGAACATACGTGTATGTAAGTATGGGATAGATTAGATAGATAGATGATAGATAGATAGATAGATAGATAGATAGTTATAGGGATGGATACATAGATAGATATAGATGGGTGGGTGGATGGATGCATGGATGGATGGATAGAGAAACAGATACAGAGTAGCATGGGAATTGACAAATCATTAGCCATTATTAAATCATAATACCTCTATCTTATAAATTTAATAGAGCAAAAGCAAAATGGAATGTTTACACAAAAATTCTTCAACAAAAATAGATAGAATTCACTTTAGGTCACATAAAGGAGCCTGGAAAGGAATCTATGATAAGAATAGAGCAGAGGTAGAAAAATGAAAATCAGCCACATAAATGCAAATGTCTACTCTCTGATGTTTATAGGAAATCATTCACTGAGTGCACTTATTACAATGTGAAACTGAAGTTTTCCTGCTGGAATCACTTATGATTTAACAAAAGGGTATATACTTGCACAGGATGGATGGAAGGGGAGAAAAGGTATATATTCCAAATCTTTGAGCCTGATGGGGCACAACTAATTGAAATTTAATGTCTCTATTTGTAGTTTTGTTTACTTAACAATGACATGAGTCATAACTTTCTACTGCATTTAATTATCACACCAAAGTCATACAGGGTCAAAATCTATTTATAAATCTATTTATAAATAGAACAAAAATTTATAAATCTACTTATAAATCAAAGACAATTATGAACACACACGATTTCTGTAGCACAGGTTTCCAAACAAAGGGTCCATTAAGTTGTTAACGGGAATCCTTGCATTATTTCCATAAAGTATATTATATTTCCACACAGTATTTACACTGAGGCTGTGCAGGTTTTTCATACTACTTTAGTTGAAATTACATTAATTCACAAACTAAAACCAATTATATTCTGGAAACAAAGCACAAAATAAGAAACAGTTTTGTTTAGTATATAATATAGATCAACATATGAAGGTTAAGAAGTTTCACAGTGATGAAATTTTTGGCAATGGCCATGTTGGAACCAGATCCTTTGAGCCAATGTTAGATGAGTTTCCATTCAAGACCCCATGCTGGAACATTCCTCTAGATTTGTGGGACTTGCATTTACTTGGCCCTCAAATCTTTTTGCTTTTATTTCTGAAACAGCTAATATACCTCATCACTCTGCTGGGTCCACACCCCAGTGCCCAAGATAAGACTTCCAGCTCACCCCTCCATCCTGGCTGCTTCCAACCTATTCATTACCATTAGTCTAAACATAGTGCTCCCCAACTTGAAAAAATTGACAAAACCCATGAAGATGAAAACCTGAAACCCTCTGACACTGAAGTTCTATTTCTATGCTTTCTAGATATATATAAAAAAATCTTTATTTAAAGGTATAAAAGTTGCCAGCCACCCAAGGATCAATTCTTTTTGATTGTGACTTTGAAAATAAGAGATGACAGCAATGTCAGTGCCCATGCATAAAAGATTTGTTGCGTAAATCATGTTGGCTGAACCATATAATGAGAGGTTCTTGATTTCTGTGGACACAGAAAAACATCTAAGATCTCTCAGGAGAAAACAGTGAGTTTCTGAATACTGTGTGGTAAGATCTCTTTTTTATTAACACAATAAAGCGGGGTGTAAATTATAAACTCTGGAAGGAAATCCAACATTTAAGTGTTTAGCTCTAGGAACGTGGATTGTTTACACTTAATCCTACATCTGGGTTTACATTTTTTTCCAATTTTCGCTTTCTTTAGCAATCACTCTCACACACTCACACACACACCACACCACCCTAAAGCAAATATGTTTTATAGTCAAATTCCTTAGTGGGACTTCCAGAGCCCCTCTGTGAGGTATCATGTCTATACGGCTGACCACGTCCTATGTATATTCTTCAGCAGACAGACCACGCCTTGCATTTCTGTATCTCTTTGCCTTTTTACACGCAGCCTGCTGCATCCAGGATGCTCTTGACCAAGCTGCGGTCAGCCTGTAACCTTCCTGATTCACATTGCCCGGGTCTGCCTTGCTCCTAGAAACCTGGCCTCACTGCAAGGTGCACCATTTGCTCAGGGAGCACAGCACCACCTATAGACCAACCCCATCACCTCCCGGCTGCAACCACTGAGGCAGGATTTCGCACCTCATTTTCCTTCCTTCCACTGAGGCAGGTCTCTTTTTAAAAGTTTCCTGATGGCCTCAAATCTCTCAGCTCGGCAACTTTCTTTCAGTGACTTTCGATTCTAGAACGTACTGCTCTCTAGGAAGGATGTGTGCTTGTAGTTCAGCAGCAGGTTGGAATCTATGGTAATGCCTTGGGCATGCAAGTTTAAGATTCCAAAGCCCCACGTGGCTCCAATGTGGAGTCAAGAAGTCCCACAGCATTGCTTGGGGGAAATAACTGGGCAAGACCAGTAACATACAAAAGCACTGTGCCTGGTGTCCAGCGTGTATTTTTAAAAAACAGTCACCGAGTACTATGACTTCCTTGATATCAGAAACACTGCTATTTATTTCTGTTTCATGTATGCATAGCAAGTTTGAAGAGATGCCCTTTGATTAAAGAAATGGGTCCAGAGGAAAAACTGGTCACAGGTCTACGTAGATTCCGACTTTAAGATTCTGCAGGTGATAGATGAAGAAAACATGTTGCTTATGCCAGATTTTGCATGAAGGTGATGCATATTTATTAATTCTGTTTACTAAATGTTCATTATGTGCTTAAAGTCTAAGGAGAAAAGCAAGGCAAGAAAAAACCCAAACAAAACAAAACACCCCACCACATAATCTACCTTTTCTCCATGTTGTGAATTAGGGAGATGCCATTCTACCAACATTTAGATATACCCAAAATGACCCAAGCAACATGCTAAAACCTGGGGTGGGGTGGGGCGGAATACAGTATTTGAGTAGATTTCTACAGATACCTTGAAAACTTGTACAATTTTTTTTTTTTTTGCATTTGCAAGCTTCTATTTGGTTTTTTTCTTTATTAAAAATTTTTTTTCAACATTTTATGTATTTTTTAGAGACAGAGTGTGAGCAGGGGAGGCACAGAGAGAGAAGGAGACACAGAATCTGAAGCAAGCTCTGGGCTCTGAGCTGTCAGCACAGAGCCCCACGCGGGGCTCAAACTCACAAGCTGTGAGATCATGACCTGGGCTGAAGTCGGACGCTCAACTAGCTGAGCCACACAGGCGCCCCGTTCTTTCTTCTTCTTTTTTTTAAATGTACTTATTTAAATTCAAGTTAGTTAATATACAGAGTAGTGTTGGTTTCTGGAGTAGAATTCAGTGTGATTCATCTCTTACATAGAGCGCCCAGGGCTCATCCCAACAAGTGCCCTCCTTAGTACCCACCACACATTTAAAAACTGATTAGAACTGAAAGTTCTATTTTTGGCATCAAAGTGTATTTATAGAGCACACATAGGATGCACATTTTGTACATGGTAATCAGAGCCCTCTAAAGTGCATATAGAAGAAAAGCCAATTTACACAACAGTATTTTACAAATAGGAAACATAATTGCCATAATTTCTTCTAAAGTACAGTAATTCAAAATATGCTGCTCTGTTTCAACATGATTTTCTAGCCTCCATTGCACATAAGTATGCTAGTGGAGAGACTCACAGTGTTTCCTAGTACTTACCGTTAGATACTATCTGGGGGCAGACCAGAACTACTCTGGTCTGTTCTTATTTTTCCATAACATAATCACAAGAACTAAATGAAATAAGGACAATGCATTCTCTCTCAACTCTATCAAAACCTGACATTATCTCGTAGCTCACACAATCTTTTCTGTGCCCAGAAACATCCCTAGGTTTTCCATCACTGCTTTTCTCCAGCAAACCTGGAACACAGATACGGACGTTGTTTTAATTGTTTTTATGGTCTGTTTATTTTTGAGAGAGAGAGAGAGAGAGAGAGAAAGAGAGAGAGTGTGAGCAGGGGAGGGGGAGAGAGAGAAGGAGACAGAATCTGAAGCAGGCTGCAGGCTCTGGGCTGTCAGCACAGAGCCTGATGCAGGGATTGAACCCACAAACCATGAGATCATGATCTGAGCTGAAGATGGGTGCTTAACCTACTGAGCCACCCGGGCACCCCCGGAAGTTGCTTTAATTAAGATAAAAACAACAACATCTCAGATGAAATAGCATACTCTTGAGTAACAAGTAAGCGTGAGGGTAGATGAAAGAGTTAAAGTCCCACTGCGAAGTTTAGTTTCGGGAACAGAAAGGTCTTTAAAGATGACCTTTTCCAGAACTGAGTGAAGGCACAGTTGTGCACATATCCTCCGTGTATCACACGCTAAAGCGGTCCCTTTGGCTGAACGCTTTCGAGCGCTTGCTGCTTCCTTATGTTGTCACTTATTATAGATCATGCCCATGACTGTTCTAACATCAGTGTTATTACTGTCTTTGCTATTTTTCTCAGAGCTAGCTGGTATGCCCACGACTCTCAAGGTCCTGTTCCCCACAAACACAACACAGCTGGGGAGGCCCTTCCTAAGGCTCATCACGGTACCTTTGCTCACACACGTGCAGTCATGGTGGACTGGAAGATGTACAGATGTAATGTAACCTAAGGCAGCAAGGGAGGAGGCTAGGGGAGCCTGCGGGGCTCAGTCGGTTCAGTGTCCTCCTCTCGGTTTCCACTCAGGTCACGATCTCACCATTAGTGAGTCTGAGCCCCACGTCTGGCTCTGTGCTGATGGCACGGAGCCTGCCTGGGATTCTCTCCCTCTCTCTCTGCCCCTCCTCCGCTGTCTCTCAAAATAAATACTGAAAAAAAAAATTAAAAAAAAAAAAAAGAAAAGAAAGTGAAAAGGTTTTCCCCATTTGCAAGCAGCTACCACATCCCATTCTATCTTTTACTATACTAACGCTTATTGTTATAATTGGTATTGTCAATTTGGGTAACTCTGGTGGCACCTGAAGAGGCAGGGAATGCTTTCCTGAGGATTTAAAAGGCAGAAATTGAGATTTCTCATGGAAAAATAATGTACAAAAATATTAAATAGACCATATGACAAAACAGGTATGGATAGATTCATCTCAAAAAGAGTATAACTCTGGTTTTTAAAGATTTATTTTTAGTGTGCTTGGGGGGCTCAGTTGGTTAAGCATCCAATTTTGGCTCAGGTCATGATCTTGCCCTTTGTGAGTTCGAGCCCTGCGTCGGGCTATGTGCTCACAGCTTGGAGCCTGGAGCCTGCTTTGGATTCTCTGTTACCCTCTCTCTCTGCCCTTCTCCCACTTGCGCTCTGTCTCTCTCTCTCTCCCACTCAAAAATAAATAAACATTAAAAACTTAAAAAAAAAAGATTTTTTTAAGTAATCTCTACACCCAGTATGGGGCTTGAACTCACAATCCCAAGATCAAGACTTGTATGCTCTACTGACTAAGCCAGCCAGGTGCCCCCATAACTCTCTGTTCTTAAAGATTAGACAGTAAGGAACTCTAATTGTGCTGATTCTCCACGTAAGAAATTTTATCCCACCAACTTTTGCTTAAAGAAAGCAACGTTCCAGAGTCAAGAACATCTGAAGTCTTTCCTGCACAGACGGCATGTAGGGACCACGTTGGGTTCACTGAATTTTGCCCGGCACCCTTGGGTTCAACCGGATACCATTATCCTTATGACGGCCAGAAAGGAAAAGCAGAATCAGAGCCAGAGTCAACTGTGGAAAAAGCAGAGATCTCAAAATAATGACGATGTAATAGAGATCAAATATTTAACAGGCGTAGGGGGGTAATTTACTTATGAGTTCAACCTGATCTTCCTGGGTGCCTACCATAGTCTAGGCACTGATTGTCCTTGTGGTAAAGATGTAGCAATGAACCAGCTTTTTTTGGTTTTTTGTTTGTTTGTTTTTTTGGACGGCTTGAAACTCATATTCTGGCAATAGGTAGATCATCAGCAAACAAATGAAAATTAAATGATGTTTATATTCGCTTCCTTTTGCTGCTGTAACAAAGTGCCACAAACCTGGTGCCTTAATCCCACACGTATTTCTCATCGTACAGTTTTAGAGGTCGGCATCTAAAGGCCTGGGCGGCTGGTTCCTTCTGGAGCCTTTAACACCGAGCCTGCTCCCTTTTCTTGTCCAGCACCCAGAGGCTGTGCACGGACTTTTCTTCATGGTTCTGTCTTCCTTCATCTAAGCAGGCAGCATAGCATCTTCTCTCTGAATTCTGCTTCCAAGTTGAAATGTTCTCTGGTTCTGACCCTCCAGCCTCCCTTCCTTAAGGAGATTTTTGATCAGATTGCACCATCCCAGATATTTGAGGCTGATCTCCTCATCTCAAGATCCTTAATATATCTGTAACATCCCTCCTCCCACATAGTCTATATTCTCAGGGTTAGGATGCACACATATGAACAGAAGGGGACTGGTGTTCTGTCTACCAGGGATGGCTGGCCTTGTCCTGGCTGAGTCAGGTACATTGTCACCAGTCCTGTGACTTTGACAAGCTGAATCAAACCCAGGTTTCTCTTAAACTCTGAATGGTGTTCTGTCCTCGTCCTGCCACCACCACATGGCATGGATCGGATGAGGAATGTGATGTCTTATACAGCTCCATGGAAATGTGATTTACTATCATCATCTTGTGTATGAAAAATACTTATTAAGGGCTTGGCGGTAATGACGGTTATGAAAAAAAGGCCAATAGCATATTTTGTTCAATTTATCTTTAGCTAATGGCACAGTCGCTACTTTTAAAGCAGTGAGAATTTACCCAAGTGTTTCTGTATACCAAAGGCATTTTAAACAAGACCATGCATAGTGAATTTAAAAGATCTTCTAGTTAAGAAAAATATATATGTGTATGTATGTATAAAGATATAGGTAAAGACAAATAGATAAACAGATAGGATATATAGATGATGGATAAATGGATAGATTGATGGATAGATGGATAGATGGATGGGTCAGTGGGTGGGCAGGTGGATGGATGGACAGATAGATGGAAAGGTGGGCAGATGGAGGGATAGAGGGATGGATGATTGGATGGATAAATGGATAGATGGAAGGGTGGGTGGATGGATGGATGGATGGATGGATGGATGGATAGATGGAGGGATGGATAGATGGAGGGATGGATGGATGAGTGGGTGGGTGGATGGATGGGTGGATGGGTGGGTGGGTGGATGGATGGATGGAAGGATGGGGGGATGGAGGGATAGAGGGATGGAAGGATGGATGGATGGATGGATGGATGGATGGGTGGAAGGACAGATGGAGGGAAGGAAGCATGTATGGAGGGATGGATGGATGGAGGGATGGATGGGTGGAGGGATGAAAGGATGGATGGAGGGATGGATGGATGGAAGGATGGATGGAGGGATGGATGGAGGAATGGAAGGATGGATGGATGGATAGGTGGATGGATGGAGGGATGAGGGAAGGATGGATGGATGCAAGGATGGATGGAGGGATGGAGGAATGGAGGGATAGAGGGATGGATGGAGACATAGAAAGAATAATTCCAAAGGCTGAGGCATAGCACAGACTCATTTCATTACTATCAGAACAGTTTCAAGGTTGCCAAACCTGACAGACAAGGGCAGAAAGTACTAAAAATAGGGACTCAGAGGGAAATGTACTCAGTTCCTCTCCCAGATGCTTCTGCCACATGACTGTACATTGCCTCTCAATATGTGACTCAGCTGCATTGAAAATGAACTAGAGAGAGCGATGCCACTGAGCACCTTCCGGGTGCAGGTGTACCTTTGTCTCCTGAACACATTGTTACGAGCATGTCTGCATCCTGCACTGTGTTTCCTGGGTGAGCTAGGACCATCCTCTCCAGCCTTCATGGTACTTCGAGCCAGGGAGGGCTGGGCTATGTCAGAACCAGGGTGAGGGATTCATCTGGACCAGCCCGAGTTCCCAGGAAAAATGGACACAGGTAGGCTCCATCCCAGGCCACAGAAGCAGAACCTTTGGTGGTACAACTCAGGGGTAGACACTAAAAACCAAAAGGGATTCCCAGTCGGAGGAGCATGGCTGTCCACAGTTGCACTTGGCAGGTGTAGCTATTCAGGGTTGGCTTTTTAAGAACAAATGGAGCAAAACCAAGGTAGGATTTTTCCAGGTTCAAGACTCTAGGCGGTCATTACACATAATGGGCAGAGTCTGCTGAGCGAGGTCGTCTCAGACTTTGGTATATTTTTCTTAATGTCATCGGGGAAGGTGCCAGCCACTGAAGAAGAAAGAGAACTTGCCACCTTCAGGCACCACCTCCTGTATTATCACCAGCCCCAGAACTGCTCTTCAGAAAGAAACACAAGAAAAAAGGAAAAGCTGTCTCTTACCAGAAATAAAAATTCTAGAATCAAATGTTTTTGTCTCTTTCTCTCTCTTTTTTTTTGCTTCATCTGCAGAATTTGTGACCAAATTCATGCTTACCTTCGGTACCTGAAACTCTGAGTGAATCTTTTTTTTAAATTTTTTAAATGTTTATTTTTGAGAGAGAGAGAGAGAGAGAGATGAAGACACAGAATCCAAAGCAGGCTCCAGGCTCTGAGCTGTCAGCACAGAGCCCAACATGGGGCTCGAACCCACGAACTGTGAGATCATGACCTGAGCTGAAGTCGGATGCTTAGGCACCACCTAGGCACCCCATAAATCTGGTTTGTTTTTGAGAAAAAAACATGTATGGGGTATTACATTTTCATGCTACCTCACACCGTCCTTAATTTGAGGAAAACTAAAACCAAAAATCTTATAAAGATATGTGTATATACATTTTTCTGTTTTCATCATTTTTTTAAAAGTTTACTTATTTTGAAAGAGGGAAAAGGAGAGAGAGAGAATCCCAAGGAGGCTCTGTACTGTCAGATCCTATGAACTAATGAGACCATGACCTGAGCCAAAAGCAAGAGTCAGACACTCAACCGACTGATCCACCCACGCACCCCTGTTTTCATCGTTTCTAAGCACGCAATTCAGTGGGATTAATAATATCCATAGTGATGTGCATCTATCACCACTACCTATTTCCAAAAATTTTTATCACTCCTAACAGAAACTATATGAGGCTACCAGTTCCCATATGGGAAATACTCTGGATCGTAGTGTCCATAAGATATGTCACATACACACTGGGCTAAATCCACCTAATAAGGTATGACACCTGGATTGAATGACTAAGGCCACTCCCCTTCTGTTCCTCCTTGCAATGGACTGAATGCTTTTATTGCCCCCCAAATTCCTATGTTGAAATCCTTATCCCCAAGGTTTATTATTGGGAGATGGGGCTCTTGGGAGGTGATCAGGTCATGAGGGTAGAGCCTAATCCATGAGCAGGATCGTTGCCCTCCAGAAGGGTGAGAAATAAACATCTATTGTTTTTAAGTCACCCAGCCTATGGTATTCAGGCTATAACAGCCCAAGTAGCAAAGAAACCAGTAGTGCTCATGCTGCCTATGAGGTCTGGACATCCATGTCTCCAACCAAGAGTGAAGGTCCTTGCCAAAGTCCACAGGAGTGCTTGTTAGATCCCTTTGAGTGACTTTAACATTGTTGTGTTGTAGTCTA
Source organism: Panthera pardus (assembly GCF_024362965.1). NCBI lineage: Eukaryota > Metazoa > Chordata > Mammalia > Carnivora > Felidae > Panthera > Panthera pardus. The sequence goes on from NW_026526843.1 coordinate 121,389,828, forward strand.
TATTTACATAAGTAAAGCGCCCACAGAAGGTGTTTACCTTGAGTGGTGTTAAACACAAATGATGGAAAACGGAATCCTTTTTGTCTAATTATCCAAAGTTGATTGAAAAGCCAACTAATACACCTCATCCTGGGGAGAACTTGGGTCCACCAAGATGTCTCTCTGGTCCAGTTTGCTCAGTGTAGAGTCATGGCTAATTGTCAACAGGATGACTCCAAAACTTGGCATTATGTTCAATGTGTAAGAAACATCCCATCATGTTGAACACCTTTTTTTTTTTTTTTTCCCCATGGGAAAATTCTTTTAAGTGCTTTCAGGAGAAAAAAAATATCAAATGTAAAAAACATATTATTTAACCGACCATGGCATTTAGATAGAACCTTCAAATAAGAGCTAAACTCTTTACACAAATCACCTTATCATAATTTACAAAGTGCTTTTTACACTTTATCTTATTTGTGCCACTGAAACTGGGGTTCCTTTCATTTACCAATATTTCTGGCTCCTTGCGTTATGTGTGTGGTCACACACCTATTATTTTCAAAGAGTTGGGTAACAGGAAACAGGTGACTGCCCTCCCTGCCCACACTAAATATCTGGACATCTTTTAAGAAATAGTCATGCCCAAGCCCCAGTGGTAGAGATCCTTAATTAGTTGTTTTGGGGTAGGGTGCAGGCACACATAGTTTTCAAAGCTTGTACAAGTAATTTTAGTGGACAGCAAATAACGTGAGCTGCTGATCTAGAGACAGAGCAAATAAAAATAATGAGAAGATCTCTTTGGTAATAAAATTCGTTTCATTTTCTGATGACATCAGTATCTTTAAAACATCAGGCAAATATTGCTGTGAAGCAAGGCTGTTCCATGTTAGCAGGCATGAACATCGCCAGCAGGGTCTGTGAAAACACTGGACCCAGGGGGCCCCTGCCCCAAATTTGAGATTCAGGAAGCGTGGGGTGGAAGCCAGAAATGTGCATTTCTAACAAGCTGATGTCACCCTGGTCTGTGAGCTACAGTTTGAACACCACTGCTGAAAAATATCCTGAGTTCTAGAATAAACTGAATGCTTCCTACGCTGTCTTGTATCTCATCCTGCTGTTATTTCCTAAAAAACAAAACAAAACAAAACAAAACAATTAGTATTTAGTTCACAGGTTTGGTTAGATTCATGTTGCCTACTGCAGGCAAAAATGCTCTGTTTCATCATATATCCCGTAAGAACGTAAATGGTGCACCACTGTCTTATTTTTGACTATCTTAACAGTGATTGATCATTGGATTCAGGTGGTAACTAATCCCACCAACTATAAAAAAAACATCTACCAAGTTTTTCAACTGATGTTTTACAAGGCACTGGTGAAGATCGACATCTATGACTCCATCTGGGTTCTACAGAATTCTGATTGCCTGTTGTGATTATTTCTTCTGCATTCCCTGTCTGGAATGGCACAAAAGTTCCCCAAACTTTGTAGTTGCTCTTAGTTTCAGAGGGAAAGTGGGAGAAAAGCAGGATTCTTTCAGTTGTTGGTATTCAAAGATGTGTGATGGTGCCCTAGCAACGGGACCAATGAGTTGTACTTGTGAAATACACTTCAGTTTTAGAGGAGTATAGCTTCATGGCAAAATTGACAGGAAGGTACAGAGATCTCCCATGTACCTCCTGCCCCCCCCCGTATAAGCATATGCTCCCGAATTATCAGTGTTCCCCCCAAGAGTGGTACGTTTGTTATTATCAATGAACCTACATTACCATATCATAACCACTCAAAGTCCATAGTTTACAATAGTGCACTTGGTCGTGCATATTCTGTGGGTTATGACAAACGTATAATGACACAGATCTACCATTATGATATGATACAGAATAGTTTCACTGCCTTAAAAGTCCTGTGTGCTCTACCTGCTCATGCCCCCCACCTCCCCACCCCTTGACAACCACTGATCTTTTTACTGTCTCCATAGTTTCGCCTTTTCCAGAATGCCATAGGGTTGGAAGATTACAGTATGAAGCCTTTTCAGATCAGCTTCTTCCACTTGGTAATATGCTCTTAAGGTTCATTCATGTCTTTTCAAGGCTTGGCAGCTGATTTCTTTCTTACTGTTGAATAATATCCCATGTCTGGATGGACCACGGTTTATTTATCCAGTGACCTACCAAAGATATCTTGGTTACTTCCAAGTTTTGGCAATTATGAATCAATCTGCCATAAACATCCATGTGGAGGTTTTTGTATGGATGTGTTTTCAGCCTCTCTGAGTAAATACCAAAGACAATGATTGCTGGATCTTATGGGAAGAGCATCTTTAGTTTTGTTAGAAACTGCAAAACTGTCTTCCAAAATGGCTGCACCATTTTGTATTCCCACCGGTGGTGAACGAGAGTTCCTCTTGGTCCACACCCTCTCCGGCATTTGGTGCTGTCACTGCTCTGGATGTGTGGCATTCTAAGACATGCCTAGTGGTATCTCGTCGGTGTTTTAAGGTGCATTTCCCTGATAACCTATGATGAGGAGCATCTTTTCATATCGGTATTCATCACCTGTCTATCTTCTTTGGTGAGGTGTATCTTAAGGTCTTTGGCCGTTATTTGTTTTCTTACTATTGAGTTTTAAGACTTCTTTGTAACCAATGAAGTATTATATGGAGTATCATGGTGAATGTATGGGTTATTATAAATTTGTCAGGTTTTAATTCAGTACACCTGTTATTCTTAAGGATGTTGAAATTGTCCCGCTGTGGCCAGGGAGGGTCTTACCAGTTGGCGTTTGGAGACTTTGTGTTTCTATTGTTTCCTTGTTTTATTTATTTATTTATTTACATACTTACTTACTTATTTAGTGAACCCTTGAACAATGTAAGGGTGCTGACCCCCTGTGACCCACGCAGTTGAGAATCTAAGTATAACTTTTGACTTTCCAGAAAGTTAACTGCTAATAGCCTAGTGCTGGGTGGAAGCCTTACCAATTATGTAAATGGTTGGTTAACACATAGTTTCTATGTTACGTATATTGTATAATAAATTCTTACAATAAAACAAGCTAAAGTAAAGAAAAGGACAGTAAGAGAAATCACAAGGAAGAGGAAATACATTTCTGGCACTGTTCAGTATTTGCGGGAAAAAAAAATCCACACGCGAGTGCAGTTCAAACCTGTGTTGTTCAAACCTGTGTTCTATATACATACACACACGCACGGACACATACACATATATTTTTTTCTTTATGCCCTTTGACATTCTAAATTTATAGCATTGAAGGTGTGTTATCTCAGCAGTGAGACAATTAGAAAAACATAAAAATATTACACTTAAAGAAGGGTATCTGAAATAGAAGTCAAACAGACACTCCACACCGGAGGTGTCTTATGGTCTTAGAATAGTTTCGAGAAGCAGCAAGTAGGCTCTAAAACGATTGTTGTTGAGTTCCTGCAGCCAACTTTTGATCAATTGTACTTTCTGTAGCAAATCTGGGCATTCCTGAAAGCAAATTGGATGTGGAGATATAGTGTGAATCAACAAACTTGAAGGAAAAATCATTAAATATTAAGTTTGGAACTCAGCCCGAAACAAATATTTCTGCTTTATCTGTTTTTCTAACAGATGGATAGCATCGGTGAATCCCTATTATTCTTGCCCATCTCTTCACAAAAGTACCAAGGGGAGCATAAAACCAGGTAAGAGTGAATTTACATTAATTCTTGCAGCACGAAAGCAGATCCTTCAATAAGGATGCGCTCCCAACATGGGTCTGTGAGCCCACACCGGCCTGGAGCATCGAGGATCTGATGACGATCGCAGCCTAGATCTTTAGGGAACCACAAGGGGCTCCAATTTTACACGCTGCCCAAGCATCATGGAGTTGTTTCGCTCCGTTGTGTTCCTAGCTCAGTGTGCCCAATACGGAGCTAAACATCTTGACTTCCCTCCACCCACTCTCCCTTCCTTCTCACTCCCTGTGCCCATATCAGGAGCATGTCTCCAGCTACTGAAGCTGACACATCTGAAAAGGCGTTTCTGGCATCAGTGCCCGTTTAGAAACCCCAGCATTTGGTTAACATTCAGGCTGTGCTGATTTTACTCTCGTGTATTGCAGTCCTTCCTACGCATTGTCACACTCACCCCCAACGCCAGAGGGAAGACCCGTATCTATGGTAAAGACACAGCTTCCCAGTTACTCCCCCCCTCCCCGATTCTAAACTTTACTGAATGCCCACACTTTGTTGACTGTCCTCTTGTTAAGTCTTGCTTAAAACTTGTATTCCTCAGAATTCTGTAGGAGTTGTGTGATACAAACACGATTGTGTTCCTAGTCTCGTCCGTCAAAGCCGTGCACACAACTTGTTTTGTCACCTAACATTTATTACCCTCCTGTTTCTGTGCAGTCAGGTTAGTCCTGTAAACTTTATGTTCTCAAACTCATATTGTGTCCATTAAATGGATGTTGAAAGAATAAGCAAATGCCCTCTTAACAGGTGACAGATGGCCCCAACTCCCGTCCCAAAATTACTGCTCCAGTATCAGGGCGATTTGAGTGGGGAAGGCGGCCAGGGATCAATTGATAGGAAGACAGATGAGGTTACATTTAGAAAGGTGTACAAATATTTTGGACCGCATGCTTGCTGGATTCATGTGTTTTCCAATACGCAGCGAACAGCAGACCTTTTGAAAAGGTATTCATCGATTGTGCAATGGTGTATTTAGCAAGAATGTGTGCACACCTCCTATGGCAGTGACTTTCAGCTGAAAATGCTGTCCTGAGCTTTGCCAAAGCCTGTGAGCATCCTGCCTTCCGTCAGCAAGGACGTGACCTGGGCAGAGCTTGCTAACTTGACGTGTGAATCCCCGTGCAAAAATGTCCCCTAAGCCTGTCATGCAGTGGTTAACTTTTTATCTGACTCGATCTACTAATTAATCCGTTGAATGAAAAATCCAATGCTTCTTATTTGGCAGGCCCTGTTTCAGAGACTGAAGCTTGTCCGTTTTGAAACAAAACAGATATAAGATTTGTTAATAAACCACTGTATGTTAATTTTTGTTTCATATATATCTTTTTATATATTATAACATTTAATAATATATGCATAGGCTATATTGATATTCTGTAAGATTTAACTTCAGTTAATGTGGATAATTAGGGAATTGTTTAAGAAAACTCTTTGAGTTGGCTTCTCTCTGTAGTTATAGTCTGGAATAAATTCATTTTAGCCTAATATAATACAGATAGAGATTTTAAGAAGAGAGTGGTTGGGAACTGGCCAGCAGTAACAATTACAGATGACAAGTCACAGTTTTTATGACATCCAGAGGTCTATACACAGCACTACTCGAAGTGTGTCCATGGACCCAGAACAACCACATCATGTGGGAACCAGTTAGCTCTATGAATCTTCTGCTCCCTTCCCATCCTCTGGAGTTATTGAATCCAGATTTTGGAGGGTGGGCTCTGGAATCTGCATTTCAGCAAGCCCTTCAGTGGATTCTGAGAAATGCTGCAGCATGGCAGGTGACTGGGTGGCTCGGTCAGTTAAGCATCTGACTCTTGATTTTGGCTCAGGTCATGATCTCAGGGTCATGAGAGAGCCCTGCATTGGGCTTTGCATGGAGTGTGGGAGCCTGCTTGCGATTCTCTGTCTCTCTTCCTCTAGTGCTCACACTCTCTCATAAATAGATGGATGGATAGATAGATAGATAGGTAGATAGATAAACAGATGATAGATAAAGCTAAAGCATGAGAAGCATTTTGGAAGAGTGTTTGGTCATAGAAGTAATTATCACTCAAAATGATCAATTTGGATAAACATTAAGAAGACACTTGACAAGTCAACTAATGAACTATAGTTCCACCAACTTGATAAAATGTTTGTGCAAGAAGTCTTCAGACTTGTGAATAAATACGACTCGTTTTGTTCTGGGTTGTGGGGGAAGGCACCTGGTCCCTCTTCCATTTAGCATCTGAATCTGATAATGTATGAGATCCATGGGAAAAGGTGGTGAGATAGCCACCTATCAGTAAACATTTCTTAATCTGAAAAAGGCCATTTACCAATACCATTCTCCAAATCTTTCACAAATGGTAGAACAATAGAAGACTTTCTTCTAAAGACAAGATGCCAAGATACACAGTCTCATTTCCATTCAACACTGTGTTCAGATGCCCTAGCAGCTCTATAAGAAACACAACAATGACAACAACAGAAAGTCTGGACGGAAAATGAGGATTGCTATTTCCAACTGGAAATAGTTGCCGAATCCTATTCTCTATGACCTATGCAAACCAACAGGATGTAAATGTTATTCACACTAATGACAACATTTAATAAGGTGTCTGCATAGAATATCAGTACACAAAAGCCAGTATTATTTTGATGAATCAGCAAGAATTTATGGGAAAATGTTCAAAAGATGTCATTTACCAATCCGTGGGAATGTAAGAGAAACTATACAGCTGTACATGATCTGTATGGAGAAAATACAAAACAACTTGTTAAAATTGTTTGTCAAAAATATCGTGCCCAAAATTTCAAACTCATGGAATTATACACTTAAGACATGTGTATTTTGTATGTAAGTTACATCTTTAAAAAGAAAGGTTTACAGGGGCAACTGGGTAGCTCAGTGGGTTGAGCGTCCGACTTCAGCTCAGGTCATGATCTCATGGTGTGTGAGTTCGAGCCTCCCGTAGGTCTCTCTGCTGCTGTCAGCACGGAGCCTGCTTCGGAGGGTCTCTCTCTCCCTCTCTCTGCCCCTTGCCCGCTCACAGTCTCTCTCTCAAAAATAATAAGACATTAATACAGTCACCAGGTTGAAAAATAAACATAAAACTTAGACAACACCTCGTCCAGTGAAGAGAAAGGTCAATGGAAACTCAGATACTATTCTTGGCATCAAAGCTCAATTATTCAAAAAGTTGCTGCCTTTTGCAAGTACATGTAAATATGCACATAGAACGTGGCACAGTGGGCTGGTTATCGGTAATACCACTTCTACAACAAGAGAGCCCTACAAAGTGTTCCTGGCCGCAGTGTTTATAAAAGGTCAACCCAGAGTAAATTTCCAGTTTCAGAAAAAAGTTAACTACACGGTGGCCTAGCCACACAATGTCATTCTGTGTATCAGTGACTATAAAGGAATTATAGCTTCACACATCATCTTGGCTGAATACCAAACATATAGTAATCGATGAAACACCAGGCGAAGAATATATAATAATCCCATTTATAAAAGACAGAAAACAGACCATACTTAATACACATTTTTAGGGTCATGCTAGTGGTGACAGTTTTGAAGAAATCGACTTTCCTAAAGGAAATTTCCTAAAGGAACTTTGATTTCTTCAAACTGTAAAGAAGGAAATCATAAGATTCAGAAAGGTTTGTGCAGGAGGGGAAAAGAGATCTAGAAATCTTCCTTGTGTTCTAATTTCAGGCCAGATTGTGTATAGAAAGATGTTTAATTAATTCTTCATGTCTATGGAGGAAGCATTCCCTAACAAAAAAAGAGAGAAAAAGAATAAAATGGTCTTAAAAAGCTACACTTGTAAATATCTGGAACAGCTAGAGATATAAAAGAGGTAAATCCTTTCTGTGCTTTAGATCGAATCCACCAGTTCAATAACCAGTATAACCACCAACCTTGCACTTTTCCAAAGAAACCAATGGGTTTACGTTCATGGCATAGCTCCAGGGACACATGAAAATAACTGTTTCTCTGGAATGAAGAAAATGATATGTGTTCTAAGTGTTCTAATTCTTCCGTGTCTTGCGCCAAATGCTAATTCTCAGGAGCTAGAACAACAACAAAGAATCTAAATAATTCAGTCTCGGGTAGCATGTAGAAAGGATTTATTTAAAAGGTTTTTTAAACTAACGTTCGACCGTTGTCTGTTGCCAAGCCTGCAGAATTTACTGCTTATTATAAATTTTTACCAGTGGTTTCCAGACCCAGCTGAACACCTGGGGTGTGTTTTGCAAAAGTCCCCAGCGATACCTCCCGGGGATTCTGACCTATAGACTGGCTACTGGCATTGGTAGAAGGTAATTATTCAAATTGCAAGCGTAGCTCGGAGAAAGGATGTAGCTTCCAAGGGGACGTCCCTGTGTATGTACAACTCTCTTAATAGAAGCACACATTGACTATTATTTTACCCTAAAGAAGCAAAACTCATCTTAGGGAGAAAACGGACTTTCATAGCATTCTTTCTTGAATCGTGAGTGACAGAGGGTAAAACTCCAGCAGAAGGACAGACTATAAATCTGTTCTGGCAGATCAGTGGCTTTGGTGAGTCTAGGAGAAAACCCCCAGTTTTAGGATGCCCTAGAGGTATCTATCACAAGGCCAGGCATATGTTCCATTTGAAAGGTTTATCTCTCCATTATTTTGATAAAATGCTCAGTGTCTCCTCAAATCGTAATTACAATTTGATGAAAACCACACTACACTACACACACACACACACACACACACACAGGAACACACAGCTCGATACCCACAGTTAAGTGGATTTCTGTATATACTGAAGAGTAGCTAAGTTTCTTATGTTGCTGCCCAAGGTGGAGACTGCACAATGCATAACTGGAAGTAGAGAAAATTGGCTCCAGAAAGAGCTGTGTTAACCAGAGTCTCCATCCATGCCCTATGGAAACTGTGCAGGAATATGTGGGGAGGGGTTAGGAATTCCCTGTGGAGTGAATCTTGGAACTGAGTCAGAGTTATCCCCAACCACTAGGGGATGTCCATTCCAAGGGGCCAGGCATCTGGGTCTGTACTGCTCATGGCTATATCTATGAGCCTACCTGGTGGTAGGCACACCACGGGTACTGCATAAATACTTGTTGAGTAAATGGATTTTCAGGGATACAGAAGCCCACTGTTATCTCTGAACCTCAGTTCTGTAGTTAGGAGTATCACAGGTCAAGCCATGTGGATGTCAGTCATCTTGTGCTTTGTACAGACGACAGGAACCTTCCATACCTGGTTCTCCTTTTTCCCAAACTTGCCCAACTGTGTGGTGTCTGTAGGGCTGTAGGGCTGCAAATCCCATATCTACCTTCTAGAACTGAGACACTCATGTGCTCCTGTTGGGGTCAGTGACAAGGGTGGGTTTCAGATCTGTAGCTGGGCTGGGTTGAGTTCAAGTGTGGGTTCGGGTTATGATTCAGGTGAGAAAAAGGTTTTGAGTACAGATTCAGATTCCTGTCCAGAATGAGGGTTCATGCCCAAGAGTTAAGGCGTGAAAGGTTTTGAGTATGGATTCCGGTTCAGGGTAGGGTGAGGTTAGATTTCTGATTGGATGTTGAGTTAGGGTCAAAGGTCAGTGTTAAGATCAATGGATCATTCCCATGTTATTAGGATGGAGGTCAAAGGTCAGGACCAGGATCAAATGCCACAGGTCAGAGATTCTCTGCAGGCTGGTTTTAGAGTATGAGTGCAGGGTTAGCAGTCAGGGGTTATGGTCAAAGGTCAAGACTCTGTTGAAAAGTTCATTTTTCTTTAAATTTTTTTTTTAACGTTTTATTTATTTTTGAGACAGAGAGAGACAGAGCATGAACGGGGGAGGGGCAGAGAGAGAGGGAGACACAGAATCGAAAGCAGGCTCCAGGCTCTGAGCCATCAGCCCAGAGCCCAATGCGGGGCTCGAACTCAACAGACGGCGAGATCGTGACCTGAGCTGAAGTCGGACACCCAACTGACTGAGCCACCCAGGCGCCCCGAAAAGTTCATTTTTTTAAGTGAATTATTTATTTTGAGAAAGAGAGAAGGTTCTATCGGGGTGGGGTGCAGAGAGAGAGGGAGAGACAGAATCCCAACTTGGTTCCCCTCTGTCAGTGTGGAGCCTGACAGGGGGCTCACACTCACAAACTGTGAGATGAAGACCTGAGCCAAAATCAAGAGTCGGGACGCTTAACCAACTGAGCCACCCAGGTGCCTCTAAAGAGAAAATTTATAAATGCACGTTCAGTGTCCTGGTACCAAAGGCAAGAGTCAAAGAGCTCTGGGGTTTGCACAATTGGATAGAAATTTGGAAAGCACTGCACAACAGAGAAAAGCAGAGTGCAGAAATATTTCACATAAGTGTGTCAACATTTTTTTTAATTTTTTTTTTTAATGTTTATTTATTTTTGAGACAGAAAGAGACAGAGCATGAACGGGGGAGGATCAGAGAGAGGGAGACACAGAATCTGAAATAGGCTCCAGGCTCTGAGCTGTCAGCACAGAGCCCGACGCGGGGCTTGAACTCACGGACCGCGAGATCATGACCTGAGCCGAAGTCGGCCGCTCAACCGACTGAGCCACCCAGGCGCCCCAGTGTGTCAACATTTAAATTGGTGTCTCCCAAAATACTTCAACTAGGTACACTATGGAAAAAAAATCTGATCACTCAGAGGGAGTGAACACACAGACACACCCTTCTAGCTCCCAACAGGCTGATCTGCGACCAAAATCAATTTGCTGTGTGCGCTACAAAGAGGTCAAGACATCCATATTCCATCAAGCAACTTGGCGAAATTACTGTATTTATACAACAGCCATTCCTGATATCTTTTGTGCTTTCAAACTGCAAAATAATTTATTTTTTTAATAACCTTTCCCCTACCACGCCTAATTATTGTATGGTTGATCTCTTTCCACATCTCTGTCTCATAAAAGGATGCCTGGGTTATGAAGCTCTCCCCTCTCCATGCATTTTTCTAATTATGATCTTCAATCACAGGATCCAAAACGTAAGGATCCCTGTGGTGTGCTCAGCTTTCAGTTATGTTCTGAAATTAAAATCACACGAGGGAAAAAAAAAGGTCAGGAAGAAACACCTAAAATAATTCGGTTTACTTAGCAACACTGACTCTGCAGGATATAAAGCATCAACAAGGGCCCCTGTTTTTTAAGTACCTGGAGATTCTGCTTAGATATTAATTCTTGACATTTGTCCCTGGAAGCTTACGCTTCCTGTCCAGGTAAGACAGTACTGATACACTCACAGAAGCCCAAACTCACTGGACAATGGGCTAGCATAGGCAGAAAATTCCAAAATGGCACGCCATTGCTTCTCCTAACTCAGTCAGCCATCTGCAAGGTTGGGGAGACCACACTATCACAATATTAGGTATGCCAGAGTCCGCTGTGCCCATACATTTCTTCTTTTAAAAGTTGGCATTTCATTTAGGAAAAGCAGATACCCTTATTTGTAACACTCATTTATAAAAATAAAGCCATGTTTTTCAGGGATTCAGTCAGCACCTATAACTTTATTTTAAATGTATTCTACTCTCTTATCCCGGCACTGGATTTAAAAGCCACTTCTGTATCTTGTCACCACAGTTTTATTAAACTATCTAATTTCTTCTGGTTCTTAATTGACAGAGGATTTTTGAGGGCTAAATAGATGAGTCGAACTCTTCCTTAGAGTTCATCTTCAACGTATTCTCTTAGAAGAAACTAATTGTATCGCCTTGAGTAAAATGGTTTAATAAATGGGAGAAACAGTAGGATCGTATCCTTGTGAGGATAAGGTGCTAAAAGGGTTCCCATTAATGTTCCATATATTAAGAGGAATATATAACACAGTGACACCGCTTGGTCCTATTTTCTAGAGAAAAACTTTTTCAGCTGAGCAAAATGAGATATACAATCAGACATTACTTTAAAATATCTTTCTTGCACTACTCGGTTATAATGTACCATGGCCCCAGAGAAGGTGTTAAAACATAAGAAGCTACAACAGTAAATTAGCAAGCCAGGTCACTACTTGCAGATTTGGTCTGGAACTGACACAAGGCAATGGAAATGTGAGTTAGAAACAAAGCTAAAATGTTGGTCTGGACGTTAGGCTGGCATTTTCAAATTATTATTAGGAAAAGTAGTTTAAAGGCAGACTGTTTCACGGACAAAGCAGTATTTCCTAAGAAACGGCTAATTAAAGTACCAGAGTGGCCCAACCAAGACCCCAAGCCAGCAGACAAACACCAGGAAAACAAACATCGGAAAATGTGTGTAGGTCAGGTTGAGTCGTACAAATGAACAGTCCTTACCGAGCCCGCTGGGGTTGCAAAATCACTTTGAATAAAATAGGTAAGGATATGTATAGAAGACGGTGGGGCACCGGCTCTGAATTTCAGCAAGGAAACACCCTAAATATGAACAGTTTCGCTCTCTGGAAGGGAGCATTAGACAGAAGGCATTGTAACTCTCTTCCTAAGAATGTAAGACTTCCAAAGCGTAGGATGATCTCCCAAGGTCTTCCCCTGTTCTTTGACATGATTGAAAGCTGATTAAAAATGCAAGGGCTGCCAAACGGTTGCCTTATGGAAATGTATCCACCTTTAGATTCACTGCTGGAAACTGATGAAGGTGAAAAAAATTAACCTGTGATGATGCAAGGGGAGGGAGAAAACAAGATGGGAATTCAAGGGGGCTCGGGTACTAAGTCCCTTTTAAGGTGACAGAAAAATCACACCCTAAGTAGAAATACTAGAATAACAACCACCATATTGGTAGAGTCCATCAACTTCAGGATGCGGAATTTTGAGAAAAAGGATATACTAAGTAGAGAACAAAGTTAAGGAATAGAAGGATGTTGGCATTTTTGAGTCTATTAAATAAGAAAGCACAAATAATTGGGGTGGTGGCCAGCCACATCAGAGAGGAGAGGCAGATATGATTGTCCCTGATGAGAAGCAGTGTCAGCTGAGGAATATTACATAGAATGGGGCAGGGTAAGCAACCTTTGGCATATCTTTCCCAGTTGGGTTTTCCCTCAACCTGGGGAGCCTACCGGCTGAGTGGAGCCTAGCCTAGTCTGATGGGTGCTTAAAGCCAGATGTCAAAGTTCAACCAACTGCAACAGTCATTTATATAGGGGAATGTAGTAAGCAGAATTCTAAAGATGTCCCCCCCCCCCCAAGATTCTTCTCCCCCTGATTATTCAGTCAAATGTGAATCTAGGTATTCTTGGGAAGGGACTTGCAAATTCAATGAAAGGTACTAGCCAGCAGATCCGAAGATGAGCAGATTATCCTGGAAGATCCAAGATGCTCCAACGGAGTTGCAGGACCCTTAAAAGCAAAAGATGGAGACAGAATCATCTGGGAGATGACACAGAAGATGGAAAAGGAGCAATGATGGAGAAGGGAAGTCAGAGTGATTCAAAAGATTTGAAGGCACCATTATGGCTTTGAAGACAGAGGAACGGGACAGGAGTTAAGAAATGCTAAGGTCCTCAGGAAGCTAAGAATGACCCACAGCCAAAAGCCAACAAGGAAGCAGGAACCTTAAATACATGGTACTGAATTCAGCCAACAAACCAAATGTTCCTGGGAGTGGATTCACCCCTAGTGTCTCCAGGAAGGAACATAGTGGGTCCCCTACATTGATTTTGGCTGTGTCAGGATTGATTAGAGAAGCCGTCCTAGAAATGTGGACTTCTGGTCTACCAGAAGTGTGATATGATAAATTTGTGTTGTTTTAAGCCACTGAGTGTGGGATTATTTGATGATACACGGGCCACAGGAAACACATGCAGTGACGTGCAGGCAGGACTAACCCCATGGACACACCTGAAGGTGCAGACTTCGGGATTTGGAGAAACAATGACTGAAAATACTTAGAAAGATATTTCCATGGAGTCCGAGACTCAGAACCCACTGGGAGGTGAACGTTCCTTCTAAGTTAAGGAGATAATTTAAACATATAGAGTGACCGTTTCTTGTTAAATCATGTACTTTCCCACCTGAATGAACCTGGAGAACATGCACCTGGGCAGTTTGCCAGAATTGCTTCGGAACGGAATTGTCTCCTTCTTGTGGGCCTGACTGGGGATCCCCAAACAGTATCTACTGGGACTGACAAACACCAGGATGATTCGGGAGGAAAATGCAACTGTGGGCACCATCTCTGACCATAAAGCTGGTTCATTCCAGATCTTTCTCTACCAGATCAAGGTGCCCAGAACTTCAATGAAGAAGCCACCTATTTGGGGGCACCCCATCTGCAACACCAATCCCCAATCTTGAATGAACAAGGGTAGCTCAGATGAAATTTCGGTTTTGTTACAGTGCAAAGAGTTGCCGTCAGTCTAACGTGGAGGTGAAGGCCACCCAAGCTATGGCAAAAGTCACCAAGAGTGGTGTCCAGAAGCCCTAGGGACAAATATCTAGTTGCCATGGGGCAGGGATGGTGCCCTCTGAGCTCATTTTGCAGTGGTCTTCTCCTGGCTGCCCCCATCCCTGCCTCCCTCCAGAACCACTGAGCAGGACCCCAAAGCTGCCCTCATTAATCAGTTTCCTTTAAGACACCAGTGAGGAAAGCATGAATCCACACCAGTTAGGAAGATACGTACATCCGTGGCTCGCCCCAACCTTGGAAACTCCTCCGGTCTGAAAGAAGAAATTGGCCAAAGGAGAAACACTCTTAAAGTTTTCTTTAGTGTTATTTTTAGTAGAATAATAGCAAATAGCATGGAAAGAACAATCAATATGGAGCCAGAGGACAGCATCCAGATCCCCAGGTTTGCTGATTTTTGGCTTCGAAATCCTGGCGTGTGATGAAAACCCTTCTTTTGTCACATAAAACACAGGTGCAATAATGATACTTTCATCACGAAATTGTTGTGGAGGACAAAAGTGAGGCAGGAGAAAGTCTTTGGAAAGAGTATTTATTAAAAGGACACAAAAAATAACACTAATAATTGTAAAGAAGGACGAGAGCATAGCAGAAGGGCTACTGGCCGTCTTGTTTCACTGTCCAATATGCAAGGGTCGCAATAACTGATGATAAATGCCAAAGAGGAGCGGGGGCTCGTAAAGACACAGAGACGCTGGGAGAACACAAGGGTAGCAGTAAACAGTTTTCAGAAAGGCTACCGGCAGTGGCAAGATTGATGGCTTAGGTCAGCAAGCATCGTTATAAGAAACCACTTTGAGGAAGCACCGAGAGCGAACTCACCGGGAACGACGCTTAACCAGATGTACAGCGTGATTTAAACTCCCAGAATAAAATAAAATGGCATATGCTTCAGAAAAGAAAAGTGACATATGATTCATTTTGTGAAAGTTTCCAGCAGCAGAAAGTAGGCTGTCTGGCATGCCTTGTTGGTCAGCCTGGAGTAGTCAAATTTGGAAGGGGTTTTTTTGCAACGCTGAGAAGGTAGGTGACCTCAAGGAGCAAGAAAAGCACACAAAATGTACCATTTCAGGGTCACGGCACTCGCGTTGCATTAGGAAACCTATGTCCCCAGGGAAGTCGGTGGGCGCCATGGTTTCCCTAACATGGACCATTCTGGGAAGTATCTTAGCTGATAGGTACTTCTCTCTTTGCTCCAGAATTTGCTGAATTCCATATAACCAAGGCATTATTTCCTCCCGTGATCTTTTTTTTTTTTTAATTTAATCACGCATAAACCATGTAAGGGAAAAAGCAATTCTAAGTCACACTTTGTGCTTATCAATATACTCCTAGACCAGGGATCCTCAACCTTGTCACTAGTGACACTTGGAAATAGATGAAATCTTTGTCACTGTTCTGGGCATTACAGGACGTGCAGCACCGTCCCTGGCCTCTACCTTCTAGATGTCTGTCTAGAACAGACTTCCACGCAGCTGGGGCAACCAAAACTATGTCCAGATACTGAAAAACTTCCCCAGTTGGGAACCACCGGCCAAACAATCAGACATCTACTTATCTACTTTACTTCCTTTAACTGACTTTTCAAAAGTGCACTTAGTTGTTATTGCATGTGTTGAAGATATTAGACAGCTCATGTATTTTTACAGTCTTTGTACATGCCCTCAAGGAAAAAAATAAGAGTATGACGGTACTGTACATGGAGAATCAAATTAGGAAATAGTGCTTCCATGGCTTATAAAGAATTCAGTCAAGCAGGAATCACAGCAAAGCAGAAACAAATGTGGACAGAGAGAGAAACTGATTCATAAGCACAAGTAATCAAAAGATGTTTTGGAACTTTAAGAGAGTGTCTCTAAGATCAAACGTTAAAAATATGTGTGTAAATACGGTGGATGAAGACATATCATTTAGGATTAGGCAAGGAATCAGAGGGATAAGGGAATGTGTTCAAAGTGCTGCAGGTCTGAGGTACAAAATGCATGCAAGTTCGGGCAAAGTTTGCAAAAAGGAAGTTTGAAATTCAGTAGAGAAGTAAAAATAGTTTCCAGTGATTTCAGACCCTGTACGTGGGTTGATACTGAGGGCAGAGGACCTGAGTTCCATGTAGGGGAAGGACATATATTAAGTAGATATAAGTTTGATGGAGTAGTCATTTTTCAGAAGGTGATGGTATTGTGTGTGTGTGTATGCATATTTATATTACATATGTACCATACACAAACATATCTGTGTGTATGTATTTAAGACGGTCAAATAGGAAAATACTACACGTTCATAAAAAAAATAACCCTTCTGTAAGAAGCTACGAATGTGCTTTCTTTATGTATCTCTTGTCTTCACAATATAGATGTTTGTAGTACAACTTGAACCCGAGCATGGAAATATGTATCTCTAAACAGAAAATGAAATAACTATGCAACTTAAATACTTGTTAGGCAGATAGAGGCTGAAAGGAACGTGAAGGGTATTTTCTGACTTTACACAAACATTCAAGAATAGGTAGGAATGAATTAAACAAAAGAGTAAGTGCACAGTTACACAAGAATAGACACGGAGGAAAACTCGTTGAACACTCGGTCTGAGAGGAAAGATAACTACAAACTGATGTTTTATAAATTGTTATTTTCTGTGGGAATATGTTTCACAAGATTCCTAAAGTAAACATAGATCTTTATGTGACTCCAACAATGGGAAAGTCATGGATTAGATGACAAAATAAAAATGGTGCTCACAATTGACATTTAAACATAACAGAAAGAAATAAAAAGGAATATATTATTATAATTACATCCTTGACCTTTTGCTATGCCATGGAAATTATACTATACTGAGATTATAAATAACATACACCTCTGAAATTCATGTTAACTATTATATTCTTTAGGAATTGCTGATGACAAATGTGTTCATCAGGATGCCATCTTTCCATTTGAAAAGACAAATCTAAGTTTATGTGAAATTGTACAATGCCCAAAGCTATTTTTTTCCCCATAAGAGTCTGAATAAGTTAGTCTTCTGTATGGTTCTCTCTGTCCATCCCACTTTACCAGAACCTCATTTTCTTCCCATTCTTCAAGCCCACTGTCTTCTACCCATGGCATTTCTAGCTCCCATCTGCCATCCAGTCCTAGAGGTCAACACCATACATTTTAGGTTTGAGGTTGTTGCTACAACAAAAGTGTCTTGTTTCAACGGCGTGCTGATTAGCTCATGCCATATAACAAACCAGCCCAAAATGTGAGGCTTGCAACAGTTTACGATGATCTCTCATGGGTCTTTGGGTTGACTGAGTTCAACCGGGAAGTTCTCTTTTGAGATTTCCAGGGTTATAGCCTGTTAGAAGCTGGAGACTGGGTCATCTGAGGGTTTAATGGTGGGATATCCTGTGTACTCACATGGCAGGCAGTTAATGCTCTCAACAGAGTGTGCGGCCAAGGCTGTTGATGGGAGCAAGACACACGGCCTCCCCGTGGGGCTTGAACGTCTTGCAATATGGAGTCTGTGTTCCAAAAGTTACTGTCCCAAGTAGCCTAAGCAGAAACTATATGACTTCTTATGATTCAGCTTCTACAACTGCCAGCACATTACTTCCAGAACATCCTATCGGTGAAGAAAGCCACTGAGGCCAGCACAAGATGCAAACCCTGTGCTTCTAAGTTGGAAAAATATTTGTGTGGTTTTCTCTGTTACACCCAGTACATGAAATGTGTTTAATCACGTGATGATTTCTAAAAGATAGATTATAGGGGCCATAAGAAGAACAATGCATTGAGAAGAATTCACTCTTAACTCAGAAAACCAGAATGCTATGATCAATTAGTGATGTCTACCAAATGTAACAATGGCCTACCAGTTGAACATGTGACTCATACCAAAGTCATCCCTTTAAACACAGGAAACTTGAGAGCGCAGATGATGAACTTGCCTTCAAACTGCCCCAGATCATACATCATATGTCAAATCATACATATGTGGTTGATCACAAGTAGTACGTCAAGTGTGTTCCAACATATTGTTTTAACCATGAATTTCAACGGCATCACTGTTGAAACATTGTAGTTTAATTTCTATAGTAGTAATAAGGACATGTGACATCAGCTGGAATTTGACATTAGCTCATAATTTTTTTAATTTAATTTTTTTTAATTTTAAAATTTTATTTAAATCCGAGTTAGTTAGCATGTAGTGTAATAATGATTTCAGGAGTAAAATTTAGTGATTCATCTCTTACCTACAACATCCAGTGCTCATCCCAACAAGTGTTCTCCTTAATTCCCATCACCCATTTAGCCCATCCCCCCATCCAACACCCCTACAAAACCACAGTATATACTGCATCATCCATTACAGGAGCAGAAGGAATTTTTCATACATTAATTCAACTCAGCTGAGGGGGAGGCTTCTATATCTGTTATGGTTTAGCCTCTCCACTAGGCATGACGGCTGGATAGTGAAGGGAGACACTGTGCCATCTTGGAGCTTATAACCCAGAACAGAGGCCAGATATACTCTAGAGACCAAAGGCATGGTAAATGTAAAGTAAAAGAGCAAGGTGCTTAGAGGTTTGGTCAGAAGACCTACAATATGAAGAATGAAAGACAGATGATGTGCAAAGAGACAAAATGGCTTACTAAGTAACAGACCACTTTGAGTCTTGATGACCAGTACCCAATTATGAAGGTGATTCAAAGATATAGATGTGTTTTGGTCATCTGTTTAAAAGGCCATTTGGTCTTTCTAGAGGCCAATTAATTTGGTGGGGCAGGAGTGGATGTCTAGAAGCCAAGAGATTGTCACTGAGGTAGAAGTGAGAAAGTATGGGTGATAATGGTGTAAGTGTTCAGACTTGGGGCACCTGGGTGGCTCTGTCTGTTGAGCGTCCAACTTTGGCTCAGGTCATGATTTCATGGGTCATGAGTTCGAGCCCTGTATCAGGCTTGTTGCTGTCAGGGCATAGCCTGCTTGAGATCATCTGATCCTCCTCTCTCTTTGTTCCTCACTCACTTGTACTCTCTCTCTCTCTCTCTCTCTCTCTCAACAAAACAAAACAAAAACAAAAACAAAATATAAAGAAAAACAAGTGTTCAGACTTTAATACCATGGTTTCCAATATGGTAGCTGTAAACACATGTGGCTACTGAGCCCTTGAAATGTGACCTGCACAAATTGAGGTGTGTTCTAATGTATGTGGACATCAAACATTTAGTAAAGTATACACAAAATATCCTCTCAATAGTTTGTCTGCATTACATGTTGAGTTAATAATACCTTAGAGATATTGGGACAACCTAAATGTATTATTAAAATTATTGCTATTGGTTTCTTTTTACTCTCTTTCATGTTGTTGCTAGAGAACTTAAAGGTACACATGTAGTTCATACGACATGTCAGTGGGCACTGGTACCTGGGAGGAAACTGGTGGTTCTTAGATGTCTTGGTTTTCTATGGTTTGCAAAGGTTGGCAGACATAAGTAACCACATTTAACAGCTTAACGAGTGTCATACAACGTTGCCTTGTTCCAGAACCTTGGTGCTAAGAACTTTTCTTTACGAGGAGATAAATATGTGTGACAGTGAAGGTTCCAAAATTACCTATGGACACGTGGAGGAGAACTCAAGGGCCGATGGAGTAGTCTACCAAGGTGTGTGGTGGACGATGAAAAACTTCTGAAATTGTTTATGCTGTTCAATCACTGTGACCTTGAAACTTCTGTGCACACATGAACAATGGAAGAGACTGAGATGTGTTTCTATCTGCCTTCACTCCAGCAAAATGTTTACACCATTCTCAGGAGGAAGAAGGGTGGGCAGGAAACACTCCCACCCAAGGTGAGTACAAGAAGACTCAGATTGGCCATGGTCTTTCAACTGCCTTTCTCTTATGTTTCTGTCACTGCAAATCAGAATCAACTCTGAGAATCATCATTAACCTTTAATAATCAGCATTTGGCCACAGCCAAAGAGGCATGTTTCTTTCTTTCTTTTCGTGAAGTTTTTATTCAAATCCCAGTTAGTCAACACACAATATAATATTGGTTTCAGGTGTACAATACCGTGATTCAACACTGGCATACAACACCTGGTGCGTATCACAAGTGCACTCTTTAATCCCCTTCACCTACTTCACCCATCACCCCCCTTCCGCCATATTTATTTCTGGAGGGTGATGTATAGTGATTCATTGTGTTTTCAACTAATTCTTCTGTTATAGAAGATGCCTACTCACTTCATATGATTATTACCTGCTCCACATCCTCAAGCACTAGGAATGTCCTATTTATTTATGGCTTAATAAAACAAGAACTTGCCACAAGTTCGAGAGTGCGCCAGAGTCTGACCACCCGCCTTTTCCGAATCTACTCCAGAATCCCAAAGAAGTCATATGACCCATTTTTTCCTGACATTTGAACAACTGGACAACTGATTGCATGGAC
This sequence comes from Panthera pardus, assembly GCF_024362965.1. Taxonomy (NCBI): domain Eukaryota; kingdom Metazoa; phylum Chordata; class Mammalia; order Carnivora; family Felidae; genus Panthera; species Panthera pardus. The sequence continues at coordinate 121,410,379 of NW_026526843.1, forward strand.
CAAGAAAATTAGAAATGTAAAGCAGGTCTTTCGCCCTACCTGGTGGACCAAAGGGCACCGAAGTTAGTGTGTCCTGCCTTCCCTGGGCTGTGTGTTGGAGCATGAAGGTGGAGAGCACACAGGAGTGTGAGGGCTTCTCCATTCCTTAGTATTTCCTGGGAACAAGCCCAACCTCATGACTTCCCCCAAGCATTTTGAGATGTGGCTTTCTGAAACCCTGCCGGAGCAAGCTGGATGATGACTGGGAGTTAACTCCCGGATGTAGCAGCTGAGGGCTCAATGGTGAATTAGCAACAGGAGTCTGGTGGGAGTGGTCAGAAAGGTACACTGATGTGAGCAGATTCCAGAGAGGGTCAGGAGGAGACAGACTGAGACATTCATTGGTGAGGACTTTCCATGGGGAAGGGACTGGCATTAGAAGAACAAAGACATGGGGCCACAGGAGCCGTGGAGGGAGCACTTGTGAATGGGACACATGACAGAACATTTACCAAGGATCAGGTATGACCAGCGGGCAGGAAGAAATGCAAGATGTAGAAGCTGGCACAGGAGAGTGGCCACGTGTTCTGGAGTAGGTGTGAAAAGGATGGGGTTTTCCACACAAGATCATCTATGGTTGAGTCTCTTTTCCTGTCTGCAATGCCTATTTTTATGTTGGGCTGTTGATAGATCTCTTTGTGAGTGGGTGCGTGTATGTGTGACAAAAATGCCAGACAATGACTTATATTTTAGTCTAAGTTATTCCAATTTCTCTGAAAAGAGCCAAGCAAGAGTGGGACCAAGATGAATCAGTCACAGCTCTCTGTTAAATGTGTTCACCTGTATAGGTTGAATTGATTAACACTGTCTATTTTAAGGAATTGGCTTGTGTGCCTGAGGGGGCTGGCAAGACCGACATCTGCAGGACCGGATGGCAAACTGGAAACTCAGGCAAAAGATGAAGTTATAGAGTTGACTCAGAATTCCTTCTTCTTTTGGAGACCGCAGGTTTTGCCATTAAGGTCTTGGCTGATTGGATGGGGGCTCACCCACATAATGGGGGGACATCTCAAGTTGACTTTGAGTCCACTGACTTTAGATATTAACTGTATCTACAAAACTCCCACACAGCAACACCTCCACTCGAGTTTGATTGTATAATTGGGTAAAATTCAACAGGCCTAGTTTTGTGCCGGTAGGTTAACAGAGGAGTGGAAGTAACCTTGGTGTATCTGTGTAGATAATACCAGGTCTTTCTGCACGCCCGTCACCAACTAAGCTCAGGTCAGGGCTACTTGGAGAGATCTTTTGATTATCTTTCACTGCAGGTATCTCCGAAAGCCCCGTGGGTAGGGAGATCCATCAAAAAAGTCAAGTCAAATGCGTCACGAGGATGAAAAGTACAGCATAGGGAATATAGTCAATGATACTGTAATAATGTATGGTGACAGACGGTGGCTATACTTATCATGGTGAATACTGAGTGATGCACAGAATTGTTGAATCACGATGTTGGATAGTGAAAAGCAATACAGCACTGTATGTGAAAAATGGTTCAATAAAATAAATAATTTAAAAATTAAAGAAAAATAAAAGCAGTCTACAGGGGTGTCTGGCTGGCTTCGTTGATACAGCATGGGACTCTTGGTCTCAGGGTTATGAGTTCAAGCCCCTTACCGGGTGTAAAGATTATTTAGAATATATTTTTAAATCCTCTTTAAAAAAAAAAAGCAATCCATGAGAAAAGGAGAGTCAAAGACATCATTGTGTTCATTTGAAAAAGCAACGGGTAGAATTAAAAATTGAGAGCTTTCCATTTTAAATTCTGATGAATAGGCTGGAATATTGCTCTTTTGTCTTCCTAGTCTGGAAATGCAACATGACTGATGGTTGCACTAGGAGCAAACGGGTGTGGGAACGTTTCCTGTGCTTCACTGCATTTGCTGTGTTACCAGCCAGGATAGGAAGCCTCCTAAGGAGGTCTAAGGCAGGCTGTAGTACTGATGGCCTCATCCTTCCTGCCATGGACTGTGGATTGAAATGGAAGAGAAGACACTATGGGCCAACAGGCTGGGCCGTGGAGAGTCTCCGGTGGATAGCGAGCATATGTGCTCACCCTAATAAAGCTGTGATTTATGCCCGCTCCACAAAGCCCGGAGAGGAGGTGGGCACTGGCTGGTCGCCAGGGATTCCAGGCGACGTGGGCAGCTGTTGCGAAAACTCAGATTCTGAGCTCCGGTTCCCTTTCATCTGGGGAATTTAGGGAGAAAATCCATTTGTAGGAGATTGTAAGGCATTTAGGAAATAGAAAGGACTGGAAAATCATCACCCCATGGCATTACGTGATGATTCCCAGTGAAATGTTTCCATACTATTCCACCTTAGTGTGTGCCCTCTCTCTCTCAAAATATATGATAGGTGCTCTCAAACCTATCAAAGCCTTCACTGATTAAATCAGATACTTTATAAAACTATTCTAAAACAAAACTTGGAAACTTTGACTTTACGGAATCTAAAGTAGACCCTGCCATTATCAGAGGATCTTGTTTTTACAATATTTCCCAAATATAAATCCTTATCATCGGGCAACAACTCAGGACTTCAGCTCAAAATAACCAGATTGTGGTCAAACAATCCATTGAGAACCAGGAGAGAGTCCTTTACTCATCAGTAAGTGATGCAGAAATAGTTCCGTGACATCAGACACAGCTGATGTGTCAGGTATGACAAGAAATGGATTTGTCACCAATGAGAATTTCAAACCTCACTCTCATACGGATGGATATTTAAAGCTTTAGCACATCAAATCATAAAAAGAAAAATGTTCTTTAAGAGGCATTCATTGAACCAGTAGAAAAAAATGGTAATTTCCATGCACATATCAAAACAAAATTAGGCTGAGTCTTAATATGTCAGAGGATACAAGTATGTCATTATCCAATCCAGTCAAATAAAAACCACTTCCCAATGCTAGAGAAAAAAAAAAAAAAAAGAGGTTCCAAAATCGTAGTATAACATAACAGAAAATAGTCAGATGGTGACAGACACATATTTAACCATAACATTAACAATATTTTAAAACTATTGTTTCCGTTAGAAATGCGTGTTATGACCTTACCCTGGCAAAGGAAACTATAGTCATCTCTCATTCTCAGTAAGACCGGTCTTAAAAATATGAAGCATCTCAATATGGGCTAAATTAAAGAAACAAGGAGGGATATGAACTAGAAGACATACAAAAGTCTGTGGGAGCGCAGACCCACATATAGCAGTGGTCAAGGAGACATAAGCAATGCTGCTGGTAGGGCATGTTTGTTTGGAAAACCCATGTAGACTAGTCTTGAATAGTCAAGGACGTGAGAAGGTCACAGGGCAACAGGAAATGAACACACTGTAAGCGTGTGCCTTCCAAACACTGTCAGCATGTAGCCTTGGGGGTGGGGGGGTAATGCATGGATATGAATTTTGTGTTGGGTAGAAACTGACAGGAAGTACAAAAATGAAAAGTGCTGGTTGAGCGCGTGGCTACCTAGCCATGCCGTCTGAGGATTACCAAGGTGACCGCCTCTCTCTCTGTTTCTGTCTCTTTCTCCTCTGATGGCGATCCTGTTATTTCCACTTCGTGTGCACTAAGTCATGGGAAAAGTCAGTGTGTGTGTGTGCGCGCAGGGGCAGAGACAGAACCAGAGACCCAGAGAGACAGAGAAATAGACACAGAGAGAGAGAGAGACAAAGAAGAGAGAGAAGTCAATCATTGGTAAGGGAATCCTCAAACCTGTTTGCCCACTCATCCACGAGCACCCCTCTACAATCTTATTATTATTTTTTCTTAAGAAACGCCAGTTACCGATAAAAATCCAATGCACTTAGAGCCACCTGCATTTTAATGTGTAAATAAGTAAAACATTCATATCTACTTTACGGGGGGGGGGGGGGCCCTGCTTCTAGCATCACCTTGACTTGCCATCTTTACTGTCGTAATGCTGGGGAGAAACCGGAGAGAGAGGCACCACAAGATTCAGGATTTATGAGGTCTTTCACACAAGGACTGACTCTCGAATTTAACACGTGTGACATTAGGTTATTGCCTTTGCATCGATACGATCAGTGGCAAAGCCCTCACAGTAGATCGTTTTTTCCTCAGGGAGAAAACTTGTGATATGAAATATGCATTTACTTTTTAAGTTTATTTGTTTATTTTGAGAGAGACAGAGACAGCGTGAGTGGGAAGGGGCAGAGAGAGAGGGAGACAGAGTCCCACACAGGCTCCACACTGTCAGCACAGAGCCCAATGTGGGGCTCCAAATCATGAAACAGCGAGATCATGACCTTAGCGGAAACCAAGGGTCGGATGCTTAACCAACCAAGCAACCCAGGCGCCCCTGAAATATTTATTTAAGCCTCCCTAATGCCAACCACCCTTGTGTATCCCACGCAGACACACAGGCAGCCGCTGTCTGTGCTCCCTGACTTCCACATCCTGCTAGTGCACTGAACACAGCGAGGTACAGGTGACGTAAAATCGCACGTCCTGCAAAGATTACAGGACTTGGTGAATTTAACTACAGAGCTGGAATTATTCCTTGAACTACTAACAGATTGTAATGTGGGTGACTCACATGTGATGTCCCCAAACCATTAATCCTGCCAACGACAGTGACCCAAAAGCCCTTGGCCAATCTTTATTTTCTGTGGCTTTCCATAGAGTTTCATGTATATCTTACCTTTTTCTTAAATAGGAGATAAAAATTCCAGAGTTACAATGTTCCCCAAAGCATTTAAGACCAACGTTTTCCCTATGATGGAGAGAAATAAAATGTTGATTCTAAAAAATATGTTTTAGTGAGTTCCTTTAAATGGCATTTTCCTGGTTTGTGATTACCACTGGGTAATGGGAACCATTTTTAGACATTTACTATAATAACATTTTTTTGCCTTCTCCCCGACAAGGACAAGTTTCTATCTAACCAATTTTGCAGACTACATGTGATGGACATATGGAATGCCATTAAGTGATATTTGCTGAGAAATCCACTCACACTAAGGGTCCGGGACAGCAGGGAGCAGTGAGGAAAAAGCTGAACATTTCTACCAAAAAAAAAAAAAAAAAAAAAAGGATCATCTATGCATTTGACAGAGGTAATGATGATTCTCGGATCTTTTACAGACTTCTGGACAAAACAGAAGAGTATAATATTACATTTATCAGAGTCAGTTTAAATAGGTATCATCTTCTGCCCGATCAGCATCATTATCTAACTACACATCTAGATCTATGCATCTGTCTATATGTCCATCTATCCAGCCAGCCATCCACCCACCCACCCATCCATGAATCTTTCTTTCCAACTATCGTTAAATGGCAGCAGTGGGGATTGAGGAAGAAATAGAATAAGTAGGACTACATAATGATTAACGTTACATTGTCTGAACCACCTGCCTAAGTTCCATTAAGTGGATAAAAGTGTATTTTATCCACTTGAGGTCTAAGGAGCTATGCTAAGGCCAGGGACTCTGGTGGTTGCAAATCACTTTAAATGCTTAACATAGTATTATTATAACCTTAAACATGGTTTTCCAAAATAATTATGTCTCCTAAATTTGTAATGGAACATGGGTGTTTATATCATTTTGGCTCACATTCAACATTGCTGTCTTATCCATTCCCCAAACTATCCCTCCACCTAATTGCCTTCCTCTTCTTGCTTGGTCATGATTTATTTAAGATTTGCCTACAGCCAGGGCATGCAGCATTTCCCTCTACAGAAAGGAGGTTGTGGAAAGCCAAATGATACAGTATGCTGCAACTTTATGTAACTTGGCTGAGTTTCATTAGGCTCAGCCCCTGGGATAGCCCTGGGTTCACTCTGTAAAGTCAGTGTCACACATCTCCCTGAGCCAAGTTGCTAATGCACAATTCGCAGGTTCGTTTCAGTAGGTAACAGTAACCCCTGAAGATCCAGGGGCAGATGGTTAGCTATACTCCCCCTCTGCCCCTATTCCATCCTATACATATTAAACCCAAAGGTCACACATACAACCATGTATTAGATTCCTATAACAGACACACCACACTTCAGTCCCCTTTCAAGAGATCCGACCTCTATCTTGCATCAGGCAATGAGAAATTGTTTTCCCTTCTTCATGGCTCTGCACAGGGCTACTGTTCAAAGCCAGGAGCATGGAGCCATGTCAGCGGCATAGACAATGCTACATCTGTGTACCTCGATCGTGCAAACGTGAAGACTGTCTCTAAAACATTTCAGGCAATCCACATATCTTCACTATCTTTAATGTCACCAAGAAGAGTCCAAGCTAACATTCCTTGAGACATAACACGTAATTCATTTCATGAACAAAATGCATTGCTGACATGCTAATCATAAGCAGCACAGTTGGCCGTGATGTGGATGCCTAAGGGACTAGGCTATCTGATGTTGGGCTAACTGGCCAATCGTGGATGGTGGACATGCCATTAAAATAACGGTATTCTCTCAAAAATAACGAGCACATACGTAATACCATACCGTCTATGCTTTTTGTTACCTCGACTTCCCTTTTAGCTGTATATATATGCTGTGCTCCGCATCGTAGAATCCACAGGACATAGGGCAAGGGTAGACAAAGAAAACTGTCAGATCCTCCTTTAAAAGCTAACTATGAAGTATTTGGGGAGTTGGGGGCACAAGACCCTCAAGGAATGTTGTTGTTAGTTTCTTGGTGGTTTGCTTGTTTGGCTGTGATTTACATTTCTACTGCAGGGCACCTCCAACCTCACACGAGAAAGATCAGTCTGCATTTTCTCGACAAGGAAAAGAGCTACTTACAGAGATGTGAGCTAATTGGCACCGTGTGTCCAATTTATTCCAGCGACATTGTGACGTGTCATAGACACTGTGAATGGACCGAGCCCTAAGCAGCTTCCAATTACTTCTGGAATTTCCACAAAAGTGCAAATGGGTACAAAACGAGAGTTTTCATGACAACACTGTCCATAAACGACCCCAAACAAGGGTTAAGGCAAAGTATGAAAAATAAGACAACAGGCCCCAAATCGTTGTTTATGTAAAGCCCTAGGTCACTAGGACTTAGTTTAACTATGGTGTCGGTTATCCCAGAAATGGGAGTACCAGTCAGTCAGGAATTGCCTGGACAGCACTACTTAGGGTAATTCGACTGACACACCTCTGCCATCCATTAAAGGAAGGTAACCTTCAAATAATCAATCAGAATTTTTGCTTAGTACAACTTCCTTCTGCCTATGAAAGTCTTTCGTTTTGTACAGCTCTTGGGAGTTCCTTTCTATCTGCCAGATTGAATGCCTGATCTGAATTGATTTTTACTCAAATAAACTCCTAAAATTTTTAATATGCCTGTTTATCTTTCAACACGAGGAAGTAGTTAAATAAATTGTGGAGCATTCAGTTGAATATTATATAATTGTTTGAAAATGAATTCTTTCTGTAAACTTCCATACTGAGATACAGATTGTAGTAAATACAGCAACTTACGGTACAGCAGGAATGACAGAATACCAATTTTGTGCAAAGACGCTAAAAATAAACATGCCTATAAATGCATAAATGTGTGTGGTATAGCTGTATAATAGATGTAGATAATTCAAGAAAGAACTATAAAAAATTATACAGAAAATACTGATGGAGGAACTTAACTGTCCATGTCATACGTTTCTGAATTGTTTGAAGATGTTAAAAACAATAGATTTTTGAGGGTGAACATATCTTAAAGACATATTTCAAAGGACTTAATCAAATAACCAGACTGGAAGTTAGGAAGTAATAAGGTATAAGAATGCCTAAGGATGCTTCCATTTTGATTGAGAATGGGGAAGAATTTATCTTTACTAAGCTGTTGTGTCTCATATATCACAGGAAAACCATATACGCTATGTTTGAGAGACCTAATTAAGCATCTTTTCTATTAGCACATTAACCAGGAGCCTTCCAAAGACGTGATTCCTTAAGATAAAATAATCATAAAATTGAGGGGAATTTAAGGTAAAATGGTATCTCAGAAAGGGAGGTTTTGGAAAGCAAATGTATATTCATTTTATAAAAATGCAACAACCAGGCTGCCATCAGAGCCTGGCCATATGGTCCAACAATTACTTTATAATTAGTGTAAATATTCCATCAACTTGGTGAATTTTATACTTTACTGTGGTGTTTCCCATAGCTTGCAATATTGTTCCAAGAATGTTTTCTTCTAAAAATGTTTCCAATTTTCACATCAATAATAAATTTCAGATTTTAGGAGAGAGATTTTATTGCATACACATATACAGTAACAGTGTGGGACCTTCTTTGTGAAAGTAAGTTAAATTTTGAATAGTGATTTTTGTGACAAGAAGTAGCTTTCAGAATCAAATAGATATTTTGGTAGAGTCATAATAATAATACTGAAAAGCTTTTGATGCTAATCATAGAAACCTACAGACACTCCATTAAGACTCTTTGACTTTCAAGGCAGTTCTTAGTTAAGTAAATTATAATAAATCCTTCAGAATTTCAACCGTGTTTTCAATAAGGATAGATATCCTATCACAGACATGCTAAATTCTTGAATCTGAAATTTGCATGCATAGAAAATGTAGCACAGGCTGGATGGATATCAAAATCTATATTTTAACACCATATCCCTTTAAGATCTAAAAATGAGAATGTTAACTTGTTTTATATTAGGTTCCATGACATTTTCTGGAATATTCAATTCCATAAAAGTCAGCACAGCCATTTACATAAGACACTGGAGTTTAAAAAGAAAAAGCTAATTCTGATTTACTAAAATGTCAATGTCAATTTGAAATCCTATTAAGGTTGGAAAAGAAGTTCTTTGCCATGGATACTGAAAAACATGAGTCATTTCAAACTTTAAACATGTTTTTACATTTTTGTGAACCTCTGAGGTATCGTCAGGTGGATTTATCACCTGGAAGTCTTAAGACATAAGAAATATGTTACAGGCATACTTCAGATATACTGCAGCTTCTGTTCCAGAGCACTACAATAAAGGGAATATCACGATAAAGGGAATATTGCAATAAAGCAGTATGTTTACACTATACTGTAGTCTATTAAGTGTGCAATAGCATTAGGTCTAAAAAAAAGTCTACGCCTTATTTAAAAACACTTCATTGCAAAAAAAAAAAAAATGCTAACCATCATCTGAGCTTTCAGCGACTCATAATCACCCATCACAGATCACCATTTAGCGAATAGAAGAATATTGAAAATGTAAGAAATGAAAATCAGAAATGAAAATGAAAATAAGAAAATGAAAATGTGTGAGACTGTGGGAATACCCAAAATATGACAAGGAAACACGAAATGAGCAAATGTTGACAAAATGGTGCCAGTAGTCTTGCTCACGGCAGAGTGGCCACAAACTCCATTTGTAAACAAAGAGAAAAATGCAATATTTGTAAAGTGCAAGAGAGCAAAGTGCTATAAAGCAAGGAATGCCTGTGTGTTGAACCCTCAAAAGCAAAGGTGGCCTTCTATTTCAACGATAGAGGCACACGTAGAGTGTATCACCTCTCCAAGACGTGCAATAACCCAAACAGAAATTTGAAAAGTTCACCGCCATGTTATACCTGTTTTCTCTTTTGTACACCAGGTTCCTCTGCCCCTGTGTTCATAAAAATGTGAATCAAAAGTTCATTTTGTCCTGAGTTCTAGGAAGAAGAGTTCCCAAAGAATAGACAATATAGTAATCCGAGTTATTTGACATTAAGTGTTAGCGTGTGTGTCCATAGAAATAGGAAGTAGAAAGTCCAATGGATTATAATAATGCCTAGGACTGGGGTATCAGAGCCCTTGTTGATCTGTCTTTTGTTTACGAGGGCCTTGGCCAAGAACGTAGAAGGATAGTAGAAAAATTATTCTCTTCTCCCCCCAACACTCATTTTAAGATGCAAAAGGCCAAGTTCTCAGATATTGGGTAATCTTTCCAAGATCATATCAACTCAGAGAAGAAGCTTACAGCAAATCAAAAGCCATGGTTTTCACAGTATCTTAGACGACAATTAAATACAACCAGGGGCACCTGGGTGGCTCAGTTGGTTAAGTGTCCAACTTTGGCTTAGGTCATGATCTCACTGTTTGTGAGTTTGAGCCCCATGTCGGGGGCTCCATACTGCAGCTCAGAGCCTGGAGCCTGCTTCAGATTCTGTGTCTCCCTCTCTCTCTGTCCTTCCCCTGCTTGTACTGTCTCTTTCTGTCTCTCAAAAAATGGAAAAATGTTTTAAAAAATTTAAAAAAAAGGAATTAAATACAACCATGTACATTTATTTTCTGGATAACGAATAATATACAGAAAGTACACGTAGTAGAACCAAAAACATACTTTGAGTATATTTTAATCAAAACCATAGAAGAGTTTATGGATTTCAATAGCTTTCCTCTACCATCTCCTTAGCTCTTTAACAAATATCTTAAAAACCAAAATCAGGGGGATTTTGTCTTGAGACTAATATAACTAACTGCCGTTAACAGAGTGCATAGGGAATCCTGTGCACAGCAGCAGAGATGGGCAATACACGCAATCCTGTATCACTTGCTGGGCACGCAGAAAGAAATAAAAGAAAATCCCTTCCCTGGAGGAATCCTCAATTTCTAGGGCTGATAGCACATTTGGCTGATGGAAGTGCCCAACATAAATCATTAAAATACAATGCAAAGTTACTAAAATAACAGTCATTACACTGTATGCCTGGAATCGTACCATTTTTTCTAGTCATAGGTATTCTAAAAAGATTACAACTAACATAAGAACTGGCTGCCATCTAACAAGTGACAGAAAGAAAAAGGAAGCTCAGTTGAATCGGTCAGTTAATGCCTCCAAAGAATGCAGCCTGGCCAGTCGTTCTTAATTTTAGATATGAGTTTTTTCTACAAAAATGTAAGTAAGATGAGATGTTGATGTCTACTCATGCTTTGCAACGTCAGGAAGAAGAGGGAATTTTCTACATAAGGCGTTCAGTAGTAACAGCTCAAATGTATAAAAATATGAGAATTTCCCCATCATTTGTATGAAGTTACCTGATATATACAGAACACCAAATACATCTAAATCAACCATATGCAGCTGTGCTATGTGGACCATGAGGGTAATGAATATAGATGTTGAGTTGAAGGAAGACATGTGCAGTGATCAGTCGAAATGCCACCTAAGCCTGTCCCATGTAATTGTTATAGACTGAGTGTCTGGGTCCCCCCTACAATTCATGTACGGAAACCCATCTCCCCAGTGGGATGGCATTAGGAAGTGGGGCCACTGGGAGGTAATCAGGTCGCGTGGGTGGATCCCACTTGAATGGGATTAGTGCCCTTATGAAAGGACTCCAGACAGCTCCCTCACTTCTCACACCATGTGAGGACATAGGAAGAAGACAGCCATCTATGAACCAAGAAGAGGGTCTCACTGGACACTGAATCCACATGTGCCTTGATCTAGGACTTTCAGCCTCCCGAACTGTGAGAAATTAGTGTCTGTTGTTTATAAGCCCCTCAACCTATGACATTGTGTTGTAGGAGCTTCAACAGACTAAGACGTTAAGTGAATGCTTTACCAGCCTGAGAAAAAGAACAAAACCTGTACCTGTCATAGGCACACAGTGAGCAGTGCTCGAAGCACCTGATGATTAACAGTCATTACTTGGTAAGCCAAGGCAAGCATCACACATCACACGACTAATCTCTACATTCACCTTGACTTACTTGGGGGTTACTGTAAAAGCAACACCTGAGAGGGGCACTGGGGTACAGGTGGTTTATTTCGGTAGGGGAACAGTCAATAAACGGAGCTTGCACGAGTATGTTTCTAATGTGGGCAACTGGAATTCAGTTCTTCTGGAAACCTCTGAGGAACTCTGTAGAACGCGGTTCAGAGCTCTTCCACTGTCTCGACAGAAAAGAGGCTGAGTGAGTGGGGCATTTTTCTACCCACACTTTTAGTTGAGAGCCATTCCTGGATTCTGCTGGTGTTACTTCCGTTGCTCTTCTGGGTTGTGCCTACATACAGCATGGTCCTCAACAGCTTCAGAGTGAGCACGGCAAAGAGAGACCACAATGGTACGCATTTTTTTTTTTTTTTTTTTGGTGGGATGATGGTGAAAAGGCACCATTTGGAACTGTCCGCTGGGAAGGTGCTGAAGTTGGGCAGAGAGAGGGTGAGTAATCAAACTCCACGCTTGCCTCCTACAGCCCTTCTCTGATGGGCATAATTGCATTAGGTAAATGATAAAGTGGAATCTGGGAGAAGCTAAGTCATGGACCCACATTCAAATTGCCTGTAAGGAAGAAATCCTCACTTCCAAGCAAATGTTCTACAGCTCATGTAGGCAATGACCCCCAGACTAGGCAAATGCATGTGAGATATCAAGACATTCCAAATAGTGTCACTCAGTTGGAATGACAGGGAAAATTCAGTAGGTGTTGCCCCAAATACATAAAATCCCCAAGAAGCATCTCTCAGTTCCTGTATCACTAGCCTCAACTTCTAACATCTTTTTCAGTTAATAAAATTTAATGTCTCATTGGCTGTGAGGACCCCTGGAGGGAATGTGTCACGGTATAAAGAAAAACCAGCCACACGCCAAGATCCCTGAAAATGTTACTGGTCACTGATCCGCTTCTCACAAGTTGTAAAGGCACAGCTTTGAAATATTCTTAATTATGGTTAAAAAGAAAGCATCCGGCAACATTTGTTCATTGGAGCTCTCAAAAGGGTAAAATATGGTATATCCTTCACTTTTATTACTCTTTTTAAATATGCTGTCACAAAACAATACAGACAGTTGGGAAAGAAACAGACTTTGAGTGTGAATAAGATGCTGAATCATGCATAGCTTAAGTTAAACATTAATAAACACTTAGTAAATTAATCATTTTGATTTTCCATCACACAGCTTAACTTTTCAGGGCATACTTTGCTGCCTCTTTACAAAGCTGATCTGTTCCTGTGCTTCCTAGAACATGAAAATTCATAGAGAAAGTACAATTTGTATAATAGTGTAAGGGGAATATAGAATATATATAAGGTGAAAAGCCAATGGGTACACTGTACTTTTAGAACACAGAAAAGAGTAGTGACTTCCCACATACCACATTGGCCCATGATTAAAAATTAAATGTACTTAAGACTAAATAAATACAGGCAGATGTCGACATGCTTTAGTGTCGCATTTAAATACACTTTTCAAATAAGCTTCCGCGTGACATCAGAGATAAAAGCATTGCGGCCATATATAAAATTTTAATTTTGAAATGACTCCTTCAAGATAGCTTCGATGGCTAAGGTAGAAGAAGTATCCTTTAGTGAAATGTCAAGGTTCAACCGAATTGCCAGAATGGAAGCTGAAGTCATTTGAGAAGCTGGCCACAGTCCAAGCTGGACATTAGAACAGATTAATGTGAAACTCAATTCCTTAAAACGTGGAGGGAAGAGGCAGCCTTGTAGAAGCTTTCACCTGAAAGTCGATGAAACATCTGTAGGACTGTTTCCCAATCTTACTATTTCCATAAAACATAGTATCCCTGCACATTTCTCCTCAAGCCCTTCAAGAGAGCAGGTGGCAATAAAGCTCCAAATCAAACTGGGGACAAGTTCAGTCTGCCATCTGAGATGAAGGGAGAAAGGACTTCAGTTGACAGAACGAGGCCATTTTATTATGGGGGAAGAGATGTGACACCAGTGAGTAGGGCACAAGGAGCGCCACTGAGGTCTTACATTTCTTCCTTTCTAGCGCCTAGGACAAAATACCAATTTTTACAGCAAAAGGTATTGCAGTCTTACTTAAAATATTATGAAATATTTTTACATAAAATATTTTTACACAAAATATATTTCCATAAAATATTACAAAATGGTGATTGTCACAGAATTGCCTTTAAATCTTCATGATGGGATTCATCTTTTTAACCAGCCACCTAAAAATGTTAACATGCTTTGTAATAGAAGCACCAGGTAGGGGCTGGATGAGAAAAAAAGGGGTTTCTTATCCCTCTGCATCCTGGCCCCTGTCTGGTTTTTGTCATGTATGCTTCTGAAGGAGCACAAGAGAGCTCCCCTATAAAATCTCAAAACCGAAAGCTAAGGAAGGCAGAAGAAATTCAGAAAAAAAGCTGAGCCACTCCACTCCCCTTCTCTTTGTGGGCATTCAGCCTCCTTGTCACTCAGTCTTGCTCAGGGGAGTTGAATCTGGTGCCTGAGAAAGTAGTTCTAAGAAAGGTTTATTTTTAAACCTGTATCATCAGTGCTGTGCTTGGGTATACTGGAGAGAAGCAGACACAGATTGGCTGTCTCTCCTGCAAACCTCCAAAACATACACAAAGAAGGGTACTTGGAGGACAGGCAGGAAAGATTATCGCCCTTACAATTTGGATATGTTGTTAGCCGTGTGGTACCAAGCCTTGTTTACTTCTCACCACCAGATACTACCTGCAATATGGTGTACTAAGGACTCAACCCTGCTCCCATTACAAAATATCCACTGACCCTGCCCCTCATCATCTATTGAACTCCTCAAATTACTCAAATTCACAGCCCTGACACCTGATTTCCAATCGAGTTTGGATGTCAAGCAGCATTCTGTCCTGTACTTCCCTCCAGATGGCAAGACAGCATTTATGGATATACCTCCCCACTGGAGTGTGACCTGAGTCTTTGGGAGGAGGAGAAGCCACAAGCTGAGCAGCTGATCAATACATTCTCTTCAATGAAGGGATCAATGATTCATACTGAAAAGGACCCTCGAAAATTCTTACCTCACTGTGTTCTGCTGTTCTAGACATTTCCTTCTTTCCTGTCCATCAAAGGACAAATAGAAGTCCTCCATAAAAGTGCTTTTAACGTGTCTTAGTGTATTTCCAATTTATGTGCATGGCGATTTTATCTACATCTTGTTTGTACCAACTGTATCTGGTTGTGTTCTCTCTGACTGAGGTGGGATTCAGGAAATGCTATCTCAAAATATGGCACCTTGGCACACTGAAAAAAATATATACACACATGAATATTCATTCATTCATTCATTCATTCATTCATTCATTTAAAAACCCAATAGTTTAATGAGAGCAATTAAATCACACTTAAACTAAATGGAGATAATGTACCATGTTTACAGATTGAAAAATTCAATATTATAAAGATGTCAACTCTTATGTGGATCCTGAGAAACTTAACAGGAACCCATGGGGGAGGGGAAGGAAAGAAAAAAAAAAAGAGAGGTTAGAGTGGGAGAGAGCCAAAGCATAAGAGACTCTTAAAAAATGAGAACAAACTGAGGGTTGATGGGGGGTGGGAGGGAGGAGAGGGTGGGTGATGGGTATTGAGAAGGGCACCTTTTGGGATGAGCACTGGGTGTTGTATGGAAGCCAGTTTGACAATAAATTTCATATATTTAAAAAATATGAATAAATAAATAAATAAATAAATAAGATGTCAATTCACTCACTATTGATCTAAAAATTTACTCCAGTGATCATTAACATCTCAGTGGGCTGCTTTGTCTGACAAGCTCATTCTAAAATTTATATGGAAAGACAGGGACTAAAAGGGGCCAAAAAATTTTGAAAAAGTAGCAAGAATTGCTCTTTCAGTTATTGTGGCTTACTCTAAAGCTACAGTAATTACACCAATGTGGTATTTGTACAAGGATGAATGGAAATCCAACTGAACAAAAAAGGAAGTTTGAAAACAGACCTTTGCATATTCAGATGCCTGTTCTGTAACACATTAAAGAATGATGCATGCATGTGTACAAATATACATGTAGCTAAGTTTCCACAGGTACTCTGAATATTTTAAGCTGAAGGAGTTTAAGAAAATGGCAGAGGCCAGAAGGTCACTTAGACCTCTTCCCTCCACTGGCCTTTGTCCCCTGAAACAGGTCATAAGATCCTCAGGTGACAGGTGCCTTCCTGTATCTGGAGGAAAGGAACATCCTTATCTCTAAAGCCAAAGGGACCTTGAGAAGAATCCCCACGAACAGGCCTTTTCCCCCTGGTTAACTATACTTGCCTCAAGCTCTGCCCTATCGTATTTCTCCATGGCTGTCCACACGTCATCATACCTAGTTTACACTACTGAGGTCTGGTGGGTGGAATTAGATAGAGTGTGTTATGCTAAATGAAATTAGTCAGAGAAAGACAAATAATCATATGACTTCACTCATCTGTGGAATTTAAAATACAAAACAGATGAACGTAAGGGAAGGGAAGCAAAAATAATATAAAAACAAGGAGAGGGACAAAACATAAGAGACTCTTAAATACGGAGAACAGACTGAGGGTTGCTGGAGGGGCTGCGGGTGGGGGATGGGCTACATGGGGAAGGGGCATTAAGGCAGACACTTGTTGGGATGAGGACTGGGTGTTATATGCAGGGGATTAATCATTGGATTTGACTCCTGAACTCATTATTGCACTATATGCTAACTAACTTGGATGTAAATTTAAAAATGAATGAATGAATAAATAAATAACAAAACAAGAAAAAAATTTTACATAAAAAATATTACTGAGGTCTGTCTGCTTCCTCCCATGTCTGTTTCCTTATTTTCCTGTCCTCTGTTTCCTGCGTGCCACGGATGTAAAACTTACACTAAATAAATGCCTAAGTTTTTTTTCTGTTCATGTGTCTTTGTTAGTTTAATTTTAGACCCAACCCGGGGGCTCGAGAGAGTCAAGGGAAACTTTTTCCTCCCCTACGACAGTGAGCATTTGTGCATTTATGTGGTTGATCTAAAATTCTGACATATTTGAAAAAGAAAACCAACTCTTATGAATGAATTCATGCATCTGAGTAATCACGGTATTCCCTGAGGAGTTTATGAAATCTGGGGCCCAAACAGCCAGTAAACAGCAGTTTGTGGTTTAAAAAAAAAAGTGTGAGGGGCGCCTTGGTGGCTCAGTTGGTTAAGCGTCTGACTTAAGCTCAGGACATGATCTCAGGGTGTGGGGGTTTGAGCCCCGCATCGGGCTCTGTGCTGACAGCTCGGAGCCTGAAACCTGCTTCGGATTCTGTGTCTCCCTCTCTCTCTGCCCCTCCCCTCTTCACACTCTGTCTCTCTCTCTCTCTCTCTCAAAAATAAACATTAAAAAAACCTAAACGTAAAATAAAATAAGAAAAAATTTAAAGTGTGATTTTTATTGCTAAGTTGCTCTGGTCCCTTTATGACCCACCCGGTGAGATGCGGAAGGGTGGTTTCAGGAGTCACAAGCAGTGCCTGTTGTGATGTAACAGGATCATCACTGCAGAGACATGCGAACTGGACCCTCGTCCACCGAACCCCTAGAGCTGCCCAAGCTTTTGTGAACGGCCCCTTGAAATCTCCCCCTCAGCAATTTCCACCTCCCCTCTAGAGCGTATCTGAATTCTGGGAGAATCACCTCCTGCCTGCCTCACCAGGACTGTGTTCGCCCGTCTAGAAACCAAAGGAACTTTCATGAGCATGCCCACCGTCCGTAGCTTTTTTGAGGCCTTCTCCCCAAGCTTCATTATTTAGCATCTTCCTACACTATCGGTAGCCGTCTTATTTTGGACCTCAAGCCATTTATAAAGCCCTCTGCTTTAAGATACTGTTTTTCTCTGAATGTAATAGGAAGATGTCCCCACCTCCAGTTCTACCTTAAGAAATGCACTCCTATCACTTGTAAGTTTAAGTAACATGAATGAGATACTAGCACGTAAGGGTGTGTGACTCTCTTACGTGGCTAGGAGCCTCTGTTTCCAGCCATAACTTTCAGGCCTTAGAAGCGGTGAGAGGCATACCTTAGCTGCCAATCAATATAGTTGGCAATGATTTGAACAATGACGATGTTGGGAAGGTTTTGATATTGAGGGCCTGGGCTCAGAGAATCTCAGCATGGCCAAGAAACAGAGACCTGGTTCAGTTCAAATGTTCTTTCCAAATGGGAATGAGCTTTGAACCGCCCTGACTACTGCCTCTGTGGCTGATGTGTAAACACCTTCCGTGATAGGAGAATTCACGGTCTCCTGAGGTAGCTCACCCCACGGCTCAAGAGCTCAAATGGAAACCAATGATAGTTATTATAAATAATTAATAAGCACTGGAAATGATATCCTATTATTAGAAATAGTTACGGGAGACCCCACAAGCCAGGTAGAATCTTAGCTTAGCTCTCTCGAATAATGGGGAAATCATCAATAATGCTGTCTTGCTCATTTTGTTCCGAAAACCATGGTTGCCTAGACATTTAAACTTGTCATTCACTGGATCAGGCAACCAGGTGAATAATAATACCAGGGCCGGACCATGATATCTTCTTCCTAGGCACCCTCCGTGGGACCAGCTTTGGAACAACTCTAAGTCAGACCTCATCTGTGCCCCAGTCCATGCTTTGCAAACGGGCTGCTGAGGTTTTTTTGCCAGGTATTTCTGCGGCCTGGGAAAATCATAATGAATCCTCTCTAGCACATCTTAATAAAAACCATGAAGTTGCATTTGCAATGATTTGCTATGATTTTCAACTATTCCTTTACAGACCAAGACGCCTTCAGTCATGATGTGAATCATTGCCTCCTCTGTGACTTTAAAACGGTTCTTAATAGAAGGAGCAAGTCACAACAGATCCAAGGATAATGCATCCTGATTTTCACTTCTGAGAAATGCTTTCAGCAGGTAGATGTTAATTTAGCAAATAGGAAAGGAACAGAAGAGTGATGTCAATGCTTGGGTGCCATCAGCCACAGTTTCCTCAGTGACACTTTCCTTTTTGCAAGGGGATGACATTTCTTTAATCAATTTCATCTCAACTGCCCATATTCTCATTTGGGCATGATTTGCACAATAAATGACATAACAGTCTTTGGGGAAATTATATTAGACAGAATTGAGCTTTGCACAGCCACCCTGCTGTGTTCCCACAGTATGTTCTGTTCTGGGTCAGAGGAGTGAAAATATTAATTGAATCATAATGTGTGTCCTAGAAGCAAAGACCACTGCTGGTGGGTGGACAGAGTGAAGTAGGACATTACTTCAAGAGCTTGATAGTTTTTTTTTTTTTTAATTTTAATATTTTCCTCTGTGCCAGACTCAAGAATATCCTTAAAGGCAGTTAATTGCTTTCTGCCATGAGAGCAATTTGAAACATTTTTTGGATCATGGTAATCTAGAACGTTGCGCTATCTCAATAAACATTATCTAAGAAATGATGGATGTGTTTAAAACACAGAAGGAATGTGAAAGGTAAAACCCCAAACACACATCATGTGGGGTTTTGTGTGTGTGTGTGTGTGTGTGTGTGTGTGTGTGTGTGTGTGTGTGTGTGTGATTTTTTACAACTATTTAACTAAGGAACATAATCCTGAAGATCTTGCCTCTCAATACCTTCTCAAATTCTTTCTGTTTTATTTACTCATGGAAACTCGTACTTTGAGACTAATTCTATACCTGTCTCCTTCCTATACTAAGAAACAAGTGATTAGTCACTAAAAGTTCAAAGAAACCAACACGCCACACATTTAAACACTAACCCTTTACTAAACAATAAAAGGAAAAAATCTTGGCAAGGTATTAAAATTCGTGTAAAATTAACATAGCTAATATAAAAGTCAACGATATCTACTGCCTATCCTGGGCAAATGTGAATACATGATTCTTGTCAATTTAACAGTTGGTGCATACATGAATGAGTGATTTGCCAAATAGAAATGCAAGAGCCTAAAAGGAATCCTCCGTGGGGGGGTGGGGGGGCTGGCTCTCCCAGCGCAACTAGGAAATCTCACTTCTCTGTGAGAGACCGCTGTATTAGCTATCACCTCTGCATTAGATGGCCATGTCAACAAGTGTTTTTATTTTTATTTATTTATTTTCATGAATATAATTTATCGCCAAATTGGCTTACATACAGCACCCAGTGCTCATCCCAACAAGTGCCCTTCTCAATGCCTATCAACCACTCTCCCCTCTCCCCCCCAACCCCCGTCAACCCTCTGTTTGTTCTCTGTATTTAAGAGTCTCTTGTGGTTTGCCTCCTGCCTTTCTGTTTGTAACTGTTTTTCCCCCTTCCCCTCCCCCACGGTCTTCTGTTCAGTTTCCGAAGATCCACATGAGTGAAAACATCTATCTGTCCTTCTGATTCTTTCACTTAGCATAATACCCTCCAGTTCCATCCACATTGCTGCAAATGGCAGGATTTTATTCTTTCTCATTGCCAAGTAGTATTCCATTGTATATATATAAACCACATCTTCTTTAACCATTCATCAGTTGATGGACATTTAGGCTCTTTCCAAAATTTGACTGTTGTTGAAAGTGCTGCTATAAACATTGGGGTACAAGTGCCCTTGTGCATCAGCACTCCTGTATCCCTTGAGTAGATTCCTAGCAGCGCTATTGCTGGGTCATAGAGTAGATCTATTTTTAATTTTTTGAGGAACCTCCACACTGTTTTCCAGAGCGGCTGCACAGTTTGCATTCCCACCGACAGTGCAGGAGGGTTCCCGTTTCTCCACATCCTCGCCAGCATCTGTTGTTTCCTGAGTTGTTAATTTTAGCCATTCTGATCACTGTGAGCTGGTATTTCAGTGTGCCTTTGATGTCAACAAGCGTTTTTCAATTGCTGCTACTATCAGAGTCCGTATCCCACCTACTGGCACCTCCCTGACATCCCATGGCAGGGAAGGTAAGCAAAAGAAAACTTGGGCAGAAGTGAAGGGCAGAAATGAAGAAAACAGGACTGCTGGTGAGCTGGCTTGGGAAGAGGACTTCTTGAATGTATGAGTGCACCTCCCTAGAGGGTAGTTAAGCTGTAACTCTAAAAATGTAGGACGTCTGATTTGTGACGTATTATTTTAATCCCCATGGCAACTGGCAGGTGGGGGCTATAAGGAAAAAGAAGGCCCTAGGACTGAAGTCCAAAGCTGAGTTACAGACTCAGGTCCATCTTTCTAACCTATCATCCAGCTCAGGCTACTCTGAGACTCAGTTTCCTCATCTGGACAATTGGAAGGCATCTCAAAGTAAGGATGTAAAGATCACATACCACACAGTTGATTGAAAATACTTAGAAAACTACAGAAGTGAACACCGATATAAAGTTGAAGTGTCTTTAAATATCACAGGGCCGCCTATGTGGCTCAGTCGGTTGAGTGTCCGACTTTGGCTCAAGTCATGATCTTGTGGTTTGTGAGTTCAAGCCCCGCGTCAGGCTCTGTGCTGACAGCTTGGAGCCTGGAGCCTGCTTCAGATTTTGTGTCTCCCTCTCTCTCTCTCTGCCCATCCCCCACTTGTGCTCTGTGTGTCTCTCTCTCTCAAAAATAAAAAACAAACATTAAAAAAAGAGTAAATGTCACAAACCAAAGGGGCATAAAATAATATTTACTCAGTTCTATGTAAAATAGGAATTTATAGGAAAATCAGCTGTTGTAACAGCTAAGAGATCATTATATATTCAGCATATATGAAATGCTTAGGTTTCAAATATAAAAAAAGCTCTCACAAATCAATAAGAGAAAGTTCAAGTGCATTATGAAATATGAACAAAGGATTTAGACAGATTTAACAGAGACTGATACCTAAATGGATTTTAAACACAAGAACAGATTCCCAAGTTAACTCATATAAAAGAAGCAATTTAAAAATTATTTTTGAGCTATTGGATACATCAGAGTCAGCACACTATGGTTCATAAACCAAATCTGGCACACAACCTGCCTTTTCAAATGAAGATTGGAACACAGCCATAATAGAGTTCATTTATGTCATCATCTATGGTGCTACCAAATGACAATGACAGACTGGAGCGTTTAGACCATACGGCCCACAAGTCTAAAGTATTTACTGTCTGGCCCTTCACAGAAGTTTGCTGATCTGTGGTAGATAGAAATTACACAGTTTACAATACTTTGTGTTGGCAAGAATGTGGCCAAGATGCACTTTCATAGGTTATGGTTAGAAGCTGGTTTGGCTAACTTTCTTAAACTCTATAAATATCCCAACATCTATATAAATTTAAAATAGATATGGAATCTAACCCCCACTCCTAGGGCCTGTTTTTAGCACACCATGGTTTATAGCAGCCAGTGTTTAGAAACCATGTAAGCTGGTCAAAAATTATGTTACGTCCGTATACCCAACTGTCATGGAACCTTTCTGAAAATGGGACAGATTCATAGGTGTCAAAATAAGCAATCTCAATTTTATGTTATTAAGTGGAAACAGCAAAATGTTAGGATAGTGATTTGCAGTGGCATTTAAATGCTGGTGAGATACAAATATCTCTGGAAGCTTTCTGTAGACAGAAGGAACAGTGGTGTTTTCTGGGAGACCTGAGTAAAAGGTGTGTTGATGTGTGGTCACATAGTTCCCTATATACCTTTTGTTATGCTGGGAGTTTCAACCACAGATACAATTAATTTTTCAGAAATAAAGGGGCGCCTGGGTGGCTCAGTCGGTTGAGCGACCGACTTCGGCTCAGGTCATGATCTCACGGTTTGTGAGTTCAAGCCCCGCATCGGGCTTTGTGCTGCCAGCTCAGAGCCTGGAGCCTGCTTCTGATTCTGTGTCTCCCTCTCTCTCTGACCCTCCCCCACTCATGCTCTGTCTCTCTCTGCCTCAGAAATAAATAAACATTAAAAAAAATTAAAAAAAAAAAGAAATAAGAACAAATACCTGGTCTGCTTAAATGAAAAGTGGTTCAGATATGGATATTTGAAACACATTTGTGGATGCACCAAAAGGACAGGCTTGAGAGATAGTCCATAAAAGAAAGACAAGTTCAATTTCAATCCAAAGTCATGAAATAAGTCAAGTGAGGAGACATTACATTTGGAGAGGCTCAAGGGAAAGTAAGAAAAGGAGAAAAGAGAAACCATGAATTCAAAGAGAAAATAAATTCATGAGTTTTTCCTTCCCCAAATTATATTGACTGACATCATAATAAATTTAAAATTCTTCTACAGGATATAGTGGATCAAGAGTTAAAATGACTAAGCAGAGTGGGTGCCAATTCAAAGTCACCAAAGGAGAAAAGACAATCAATGAATCTAAATCTCTTGAAATACTGCAAAAATGTTGTACGAAATAAACTTATTATAATTTAATAAAACGTGTAGACCTGATTACAATTCTACAGAAGCCACTTTGGGTAGAAATACTGTTACACCATTCGTTAGTGAGACTAAATACATAAATTGCTTGGCAAAAGATGAAGATTATTCTATGCTAAAAGAAAGAGCTATTTTCTATTTATTAGCATAACCCTCCTATTTTAAAAATTTTAATATTAAGACAAGACTCCACCAGAAGCAATAAGGACCTCCAAGCTGCAGAGCCCCTGTTTCCCCTTGCCTCCTTCTTCATGCAAATACTACCCAACCATAAAACCAAATCAAGCCACTCACTCTTCACGGAACCCAGAACCAACATGTCCCTTTTGGAAAGGCATAGGCAATGAAAAACCCCATTAAACACAAAGCAACATCTATGGATTGCCATGTAATTTAAAGCCAAGAGCATCACCTCATAGGTAGCTTCCCAGATATTAACAATTACAAAGTTTCCAACAAACATACAGTCTGCCTGTATGATGCTACATTTTAAATTGCAGACAACAGGAAAGTACCCTTTGGGTAGGTAGATACAAACCGATCCTGTCTTGCCCAGTTACCAAAGGCTGTGCCACGGAGAGTGGACCATCAAAACTGTGAAGGCGGAAGTAGAGATCTTCCAGCAACATGAGTAAACACAAGAGAAATGTAAAGGTTAGAGTTTCCATGCTTTTCATCCTGTGAAAACATAGTACAGAGAAAACTCATTTGGTAACTGATGGAACCTCTTACAAATCTGCTTCTCTCCTGCTGTGAAATCACTTAACTCATTTTTTGAGAGGGGATAATATACACTGAAGATTCTTAACCTTTTGTGAATGTGTTTTTCTTTTATAGCTCTCAAAAAAGAAAATAAGCGGGCCCCTTTCATGGCTGATATATTCTAGCGTTTGAAACTGAAGAGTCCCTCCCACCTCAACACCCTTTACTTTGGGCTATACAAATACAATTTTGTTTTAGAAAATCTGTGTATCAGTATCTTTAAGGTATTTCATTCTAAGTCTCCATCGTCTTTTGAGAAAGTTGAAAAACAACAGTAAAATCTGGCCCTCTGCTTATATGCAAACAGGCCCTATGGTAGTGCGTTCTGATTATGTTTTTCTCATGATGATAATAGAGGCGTGAACAATTTCATAGAACGACTGAAATTTTCTACCTGCCTGTACTATTCAAAGATTTTTTTTTAAAAAGATGTCCAATAAGGGGTGCCTGGGTGGCTCAGTCGGTTAAGCGTCTGACTTCGGCTCAGGTCATGATCTCACGTTTCATGGGTTTGAGCCCTGGGTTGGGCTCTGTCCTGCTTTGGATTCTGTGTCTCCCTCTCTCTCTCTCTGCCCCTTCCCCACTCACACTCAGTCTTTAGCTCTCAAAAATAAATAAACGTTAAAAACATAAAATAAAAGATGTCCAATAATATTTCCTCAATATTTCTTGTGAATATAAAGAATATTAGGAAATACACTTTAAGACAGATCTACATGTTTTTTTTCTCGATAATTGGTCTCACGTAGGGGAGCATTAAACTCACATTCACAGAATTGAACTAAAGAGAAAGGCCCAACATTTTTCCATACAACCATTTCTGTTCCCATAACCAACATCAGAAGTGAAGTAAAATTATCTTTTAGAAGGTAAGTGATTAAGAAATTTAATTTCTTTTCTGTTTAATTACATAGCTCATAAAGAAGACCATGAAATGAAAATAAAATCGTTTCACTATTCATTAGTTTCTAGATATGCCAGACCTCATGGGGAGAGTGAGGGTCAGGAAGAAATACTAGTTAATTTTAAACCTTGTTGACGTAGGAAAAAAAAAGAAATACTAATAGAAATACAAATACATATCCATTGCATACTGGGTAGAATTTTTTTTCTCAGAAATGTAACTGATATTCCTAGATAAATAATTTAAAAATAAGCCAGATGCTTTTGAATAGAAAATAAATGATATTCCACAACACATTAAAATCTGACACAGCAAAGGAAGCCAGCAAGAAAGCAAAAAGACAATTTATTGAATGGGAAAAGATATTTGCAAATGATATAGCAGATAAGGGATTAATCCAAAATATGTGAAGAACTTATACAACTCAACACCACCACCACCAACAACAACAATCTGATGAAAACATGGGCAGAGGGGGCACCTAGGTGGTTCAGTCAGTTAAGTGTCGTACTTTGGCTCAGGTCATGACCTCAGAGTTCATGGATTTGAGCCCCACATCAGGTTCTGTGTTGATAGCTCAGAGCCTAGAGGCTGTTTCAGATTCTGTGTCTCCTCCTCTCTCTCTGCCCCTCCCCTGCTCCCATTCTGTCTCTCTCTGTCTCAAAAATAAAAAAAACATTAAAAACTTTTTTTTTTTAATAAAAAACATGGGCAGAGGACCCGAATAGACATTTTTCCAAAGAAGACATCCAGATGGCTAACAGACACATGCAAAGAGGTTCAACATCACTCATCATCGGGGAAATGCAAGTCAAAACCACCATGAGATGTTAGCTCACACCTCTCAGAATGGCTAAAATAAAAAAAAAAAGATAAGAAACAACAAGTGTTGGTGAGGACGAGAAGAAAAAGGAACGCTTGTGCACTCTTGGTGGGAACGCAAACTGGTGCAGCCACACAGTACAGAGTCTCCTTAGGAAATTAAAGACAGAGGTATCGTATGATCCAATCCTTCCCCTGTTGCGTATTTACTCAGGGAAAAATGAAAACACTGGCTAAAAAAGATACATGCACTCCTATGTTTACTACAGCATTATTTACAATAGCTAAGATATGGAAGAAGACTTAAAGGTCTATCAACAGGAGATTGCACAAGGAAAATGTGGTGTATATATGCTATGGAATATCACACAGCCATGAAAGGGGATGAGATCATGCCATTTGAGACACTACAGAGGGACTTAGAGGGTATTATGATAAGTGATATAAATCAGACTGAGGACAAATACTATATGATTTCACTCACAAGTGGAATCTAAAAAATGAATAAGTAAGCAGAAACCACCATCAGAACCACAAATACACAAAACAAAATGATGGTTGCCAGAGGGGAGGGAGTTGGCATATGATCAAGCATATCATCAACAGTATGCTATAGTCTCATCGTTTGCATTTTTAAGTTTAATTTTGAGAGACAGAGTGTGAGCAGGGGAGGGACAGAGAGAGGGAGACACAGAATCCGAAGCAGGCTCTGAGCTCTGAGCTGTCAGCACAGACCCCGACGCAGGGCTTGAACTCACGAGCTGTGAGATCATGACTGAAGCCGAAGCTGGACGCTCAACTGACTGAACCCCCTGGGTGCCCCATCAGTGATAATTTTCAATGTAGATGCTATGTGTGTACTTTCTCAGATCTATTACTACATGGTGTATATATTCATACCAGAGTACCTTTCTGACTTGGATTGCAAACAAAAGACAAACAACCAAACACAAAACCTAATTATCCATGACAGATGGCTGAATCGTGTTGTGCTATGAGATATTCTTGAGAAATACGATCATTTAAAAATTTTCCCATTTATAAAGTAGTAATTCTGATGAGATTTCACCTCTTCTTTCTGCTTTCCATTGAACAATTGATAAAAGTTTTGGCAAAACGTAACTGAGAGAGTTTTACAAACTTAGTTTGCAGGGGTGCATTTGATGTACATGTTTCCCTTCTATTGACTTTAAATTTACCGCTATTAAAGCACACTCAAGGGGCACCTGGGTGGCTCAGTCGGTTGAGCATCCGACTTCGGCTCAAGTCATGATCTAATGGTTTGTGAGTTCAAGCCCCGCGTTGGGCTCTGTGCGGACAGCTCAGAGCCTGGAGCCTGCTTTGGATACTGTGTCTCCCTCTCTCTGCCCCTTCCCTGCTCATGCTCTGTCTCTCTCTGTCTCTCAAAACTGAATAAACGTTAAAAAATTAAAAAAAATAAAGCATACTCAACACTCAAATTTTTCAAAGTTGATTTGCATTAAGAGTAAGGTAACTAAACTTAGGAGTCCAAGCTGAGTCAAACATTCAAATTACCAATATAAAAGCCTAATTTGCATTCCTGGAGAAATATACGTTGTTACTCTCCCGACAAATTTTAATTTTGGCATAAAATATACCATTTTTCTTTTATATTATGCCTGGATTTCAAACATAAATTCGCTGCTATGGGACTGATTAGTAGACCTACAATCATAAGATGATTATTTATTGAGTAATTAATGTATACAAAGAAGCTGGCTAGGTCCTTTACAGGCACTGTCTCATTTATTTCTCTTAGTTGCTCTGCAAAGTAGCTACCATTATTGCCATATGATAGATTTAATTCAGATACACTCATGAACAGCTGGCAATAACTCCATCATTAATCTTTAAGGTCAATGATCTTACATCACATTATGCAAATATAAAGGAGGACATTTTGATTGGAAAATTCAAAAAATCTGAATTGTAAATGCAACACTAGCTTTAGTCGTTTCCATTTAAAACACTCATGAGTTTATCTCCAAAATGACTCTTAATCATGCAGTTTAAAAGATCAAACGCTCTTGAACAAACCAAAATAACCAAACTCACATTTTCCAGGAAACACTCAAAGAGTGATTGAGAAGGGTAAAGAAACCTGTGAAAAACCAAGAGTATGACTCAGTGTTTCCTAGAGAAATGTTAATGAAAATATCTCCACGTCCATAACTCTAACATAAATCCTAATTAAAATCCAAGTTGCGTGTGCTGTCTTGTTAAATGATGATTAACTGTCCGAAATTTCTTTGAAGTTCAAGTTGTTAGGAACAAGATTGCCTATTTAATGCCTGTAAAAGAAAGTAGTAATTCTCTGAATTCTGAACTGCTGTTAAGAGAATATAGCTCTAATAAAATATTTTGCATTATCTCTATCAACTGGTATCTCCTACCTTCCATTTGTGTTAAAATTAGAATAAATCAGACATGTACATCGTATAGTAATAGATGACGTAATTGAAGCCAATCCCCTTACAGAGAACAAGTGAAAATTTGCATGATTAAATAAGAATTCTTAAAAAAATTCCAACACTAAAATCATACTTAGAAATTGCAGTACTAAACCAATGAGAAAGTCATGATCCGGGTAGGCAGACCAGTAGAATCCCCAGCACACAAAGCGGCTTGTGCCCAGGGCATTTTCTATTCTGCAGGACTGACAGTCACCTGCACAGCCTCGTGTTTTGTTTTTTTTTTTCATTTATTTTTTTTAAGCAGACCACCATCAAGCCCCATTGTCTGCCAAAGGTATGCAGGACCATGCAGCCCACCCTCCACAACATCTAAACAATTCAGAGAACAGCAGGTCTTGGTGGATTAAATCATCTGGAATTTTAAAGTCCAGAGATGTCTGCCCTGGAGAAAGAGGCCATTAACCCAAGCATCAATTTATTACTATGCGTAGGTACTTTTCAGCAGCAATGGCCAGTTCACAAAGATGACCAAACACATAAAGAAAGAAATAAGAAGTCACTGGTAAGACCAGCAGAAGTAATCATCACTAAAAGAGACCCTGGAAAAATTAAGAGAGTGTCATGATCAGACATATATGATAACCTAACTATTCCAGAATAATACACAAGGAAGTACAAAAACAAAAAACAGAGATTGAAAATTTCTGCAGGGTGAGAAACTATTAAAATGGGGCAAAAGACATCATAACAGACCAGCTAGAAATTCTAAATCAGAGGATCATAGAAAGAAAGAAAGAAAGAAAGAAAGAAAGAAAGAAAGAATGAAAGAACTGATAAGTCAAGTTCAAGGGCAGATCACTTAAAGCTGAAGGGAGGGGCACCTAGGTGGCTCAATCCATTAAGTGTCCAACTTTGGCTCAGGTCATGATCTCATGGTGTGTGAGTTTGAGCCCCGTGTCAGGCTCTGTGCTGACAGCTCACATCCCTGAGCCTGCTTCGGATTCTGTGTCTCCCCCTCTCTTTGCCCTCCCTTGCTCATGCGCTCTCTCTCTCAAACATAAATTAAAAAAAAAAAACATTAAGAAGAGAATTAAAAAATAAAAAAATGAAGAGAAACGAGTGACTATGAGTACAGGTGAGAAGGAAGTGTCCAGAATATATCGTGGAAAGATATCAAAAGAGAATATATATAAAAGAGCATTAGAAATAGGGAAAGTCACATGAGAATTTCTCAAATGTGTATAATCTCAACACTCAGGGTATGAAACCATCAGACATTGAGATGAACTATGAAGGAAGAAAGAGTCATGGGGTGACTGAGATAATGGCAATACCAAATGTAACAGTTAAATATATTTTGTTCATTTATTTTTGAGACACAGAGACAGACAGAATGTGAGTGGGGGAAGGGCAGAGAGAGAAGGAGACACAGAACCCGAAGCAGGTGCCAGGCTCTGAGCTGCCAGCACAGAGCTCGTCTCTGGGCTCGAACTCACAAACCATTAGATCACGACCTGAGCTGAAGTCGGATGCTTAACCAACTGAGCCACCCAGGCGCTCCCCAAACGTAACATTTAAAATAACTAGAAAGAGTATATGCAAGAAAATGCAAAATTGAGAACTTCCAACATGTGGAAATTATAAGGGGGGGTCGAAAAATCTCAAAGTGTAAAGAAACTATGTAACTAAATTATGAATTGGATGCATTTGCTTAACCACCCATTAGAGACAGAGAAAGGAGATATACTGGAATAGAATGGAGGTCTGGGGGGAAATATTCAGAAGGAAGCTTGAAAATAAAATTAGATGAAAATTCAAACAGAAAGGACAGAAATGGAGTGGTAAAGATAAAGTCTAAGCTATGTGCAAGTTGACCACAAATAGGAAAGAAGGAAGAAAATAAAACAGCAATATCAGAAGCGGTAATGATGAAGCATTCTCACAAGTTAAGAAAAACACCCTTGCAAAGGTGAAAGGTGATTAAGGAATTCCAATCAGGTAAACAGAAAAAGAATGCAATACCTAACTGCATCAGAGAAACACTAAAGGAACTCAAAGGCAAACAATCTTCAAAGCATCATGGGAATGAGATCCAGAGAATGTATTATTTTCAAAGGAGAAACTCTTGAAGTGACAGCTAAGTTCTCTACAGCAACAATGGACTCCAGACAAGAGGAGAAGGATTTCTTTGATGGCTGGAGAGAAATAACCACAAATTAAAATTCAGCAAGAATACTCTTCAAGAGGAGGGAATTGTAAAGACATTTTCAGACAAGCTATCTGAGGTTTTCAAAAGCTCACATGCTCTGAAAACATATTTCAGATGATTACTGTGGTTTCTCATAAGAGAGGCTCACAGATAAAGTCAGAGGCACAAGAAATAATGAGGAACCAGTAAATGATGGGACTGTGGGGAAATCAACATTAATGTGGAATACATCAAATAAACACATATTTCCTAGGAGATTCCGAAAAATACACACAAAATCAAATGCCAGTAATGGTAGGTCAGCCAGGTACATGAACATGGAGGTTAAAATATACTAATTAGGTAGTATTTGCAGAGAAGTGGAAATTGCATTAATTAAAATTAGTGATCACATTAAGGGCCCCTGTTGTAATTTCTGGCGTTCTGCATTAAAAGATTACAGGCACAGTGCTTTAATTTGTAACACAGAGGGAGAGAGGAAACAAAGGGATGAGAGGATTAAAAAAACAAGCAATTCACAGGAAAGCAAAAAAGAGAGGCAAATACAAAAGAAGTGGGCTAATAAAAGCACACGTTTAGGGTGGAAGATTTAAACCTAAATATATCAAAAAAGAAATGCAAATATAAGTAGATCTACAGTTGAAAGAGCAAAGATATCAGACCCCAATGTATACTTCTTATAAAATATACAATGAAAATATGAGTCAGCAGAAAGGCCAGAAGTAAAAACATGGAGATGATCCACAACTGAATTACTAACAAAATACATCATTATTAACATCGAGCTAAATAGATGTTAAGGCATGAAGCGCAGACTGATATAAAGGACCACATCAGAAAAAGAATTTTAATTTGTCACAATGTATACAAATGCTAGATATCATCCCCTAAATTGATACGTGCATAAAATATGTAAAATAAAACTGTAGAAAATATAAACGAAGAGAGAAAATTCACAACGATGGTGGGAACACTTAAGAGACTCACTCTAGTCAGTGACAGAATACTCAGACTATCAATAAAGTGATAGAAAATGTGTAACATATAATCCAAAAACCTGAGTTATTAGATGTATATAGAATATCGCTACCAACTCCGGGAAAATAAACACTTTCCTCAAGGATGCAAAACACACTGAGAGGAAATAAACAAAACAATTTTAAATGTAACTAGAAAGAGCACATACATTTCGAAATTAAAGAATGGTCTCTGACAAAATTCACAAGTCAAAGAAAAACTCATAATGGAAATCATGTAATATTTCATACGGACAAAAAAAGTATCATTCATGACTTATGAAATGCAACTAATGGGTTCCTTGAGCAAAATTCACAAGTATGTATTAACATGTTAGAAAATGAGGACATTGGATCCCTAATAAAATAGGCTTCTATTTCAAGATGATAGTAAGTAAGAAACAGTAAGATTAATGAGGAGGAACCAACAGAGATAAGAACAGTAATTAATGAAAATTAAATCAACATATAGTAGAGAGAAGAGTAAAATGAAAGTTGGTTCCTTGGAAAGTGTAATCAAAGATAGAAACTGATGAGTTTTACTGATAAAGTGGAAAAGCATACATATTTTGGGTATTGAAAAAATAAAACACCAGCATACACTTGCGAAAGTAAAAACATAAAAGAAAATTACTAACTTCTATACTTTTGAGAAAAGAACATTTGTAAGACATTCAAAGACTTCTAGAAGAATGTAGCGCAACAAACTTGACTCAAAAATAAACAGAAAACTGGAATGATGCTACATCCGTTTAAGGTACACATAAGATTTATTGGCCACAAAAGAAAACTCAATGCAAAAATGGCTGCACTTACCAGTTCTGGAAAACATTAAGGAAGAAATACCTCAATCTTTTTTTTTTTATTATATTTTTTAATGTTTACTGATTTTTGAAAGAGAAAGGCAGAGCTAGGGCAGGGGAGGGGCGGAGAGAGAAGGAGACACAGAATCTGAAGCAGGCTCCAGGCACCGAGCTGTCAGCACAGAGCCCGATGTGGGGCTTGAACTCAGGAACAGTGAGATCACGACCTAAGCCGAAGTCAGCCGCTTAACCGACTGAGCCACCCAGGCGCCCCCTTACCTCTGCTACTTTTTGATAAAATGCTCACCGTTCGTGAGTTTGAGCCCTGCACTGGGCTCTTCACTGACATCATAGAGCCTGCTTGGGATTCCTTCTCTCCCTCTGCCCCTCTCTCTGTCTCTCTCAAAATGAATAAATAAACATAACAAAAAAACAACAAAACAAAACAAAACAAAGAAAAAATACAAATAGCATTGTTTAAATGTTGGAAACACTGTCTTTAAAACCAGAAGCAAAAAATCAAACACCCAAATCTTTGCTGTATTTTGCCAGCTAAGGTGAGAAAAACAAACATGTGGTTTTTACTCACAGATGATATGAGTGTATATGTAGGAAATCTCAGATCACATAATTTAATAAATTTGCTGGCTGTAAAGTTAACATTAAACAAAAATGTATTTTAGGAGTGCCTGGGTGGCTCAGCCAGTGAACCGTCTGACTTTGGCTCAGGTCATGAGCTCATGGTTCATGAGCTCGAGCCCCAAGTCAGGCTCTATGCTGACAGCTGGGAGCCTGGACCCTGCTTCAGATTCTGTGTCTCCCTCTCTCTCTCCCTGTGCCCCTCCCTGGCTCACAGTCTGTCTCTCTCTGTCTCCAAACTAAATAAACATTAAAATTTTTTTTTTAATAAAAAAAAACAAAAATAATTTTCTGGGGGCATCTAACTCAGTCAGTTAAGCATACTACTCTTGATTTCAGCTCAGTTCATGATGTCACCATTCGTGAGTTCAAGCCCCACGTCGGGCTCTGTGCTGACAGCTCGGAGCCTGGAGCCTGCTTCGGATTCTGTGTCTCCCTCTCTCTCTGCCCCTCCCCTACTTGTGCTCTGTCTCTCTCTCTTTCTCCTCTCAAAAATAAATAACTAAATAAACATTTTTTAAAACTGAATTTTATATTCCAACAGTAACAGGAAACAAAGATTTTAAAAAGATAAACATTACAAAAGTTCCGAAACCTTTCCTACAAAGGTTTCACAAACCTTTCTAACACAAAATGACAGAAAATGTATATAAGACCTCTATTTGAAACATGACAAAACATTACTGACACAAAATGTGTATAAGACCTCTATTTGAAACATGATAAAATATTACTGAGAAAAAAAGACTTAAATAAGCTATAGGGACATATCATTTTTGTGAATTGGTCTAGGCAATGTTGAAAGATGTGCAATAAAGCCTGACTGGGCCAAGACATTACAGTTTTCTTTCAAAATCAGATGTTTGTTTTCCCAACGGGAGATGCTTAAGTGTATACAAAAATGCGAAAATTCAAAAATAGCTAATGTTCTCTTAAAAAAACAATAAGAAGAATACTCATTACACTATATATTGTAGTTTATTTTAAGTTTATTTTATTAAGGCAATTTTTAAGGGGCATCTGGGTGGCTCAGTCGGTTGAGCGTCCGACTTCGGCTCAGGTCATGATCTCACGGTTTGTGGGTTCGAGCCCCGCTTCAGGCTCTGTTCTGACATCTCAGAGCCTGGAGCTTGCTTCAGATTAAGTGTCTCCCTCTCTCTGCCCCTTCCCCACTTATGCTCTGTCTGTCTCAAAAATATGTAAACATTAAAAAATTAAAAAATATATATATAATTTTTAAGAAAATACAATACTGGCAAAAAGGTAGGCAAAGGAAGCCGTAGAACTTTAGCAATACGGTATACATGTTTTTCTCTTTTAAAGATGTTTATTTATTTTACTTTTGAGAAGGGGAAAGAGTCAGAGAAAGACGGAGACAGAGTCCCAAAAAGGCTCTGTGCTGTGAGCACACAGCCCAACGCAGGGCTCGATCCCACGCACATCGAGATCATGACCCGAGCTTGAGATCAAGAGTTGAGAGCTTAACAAAGTGAGCCTCCCAGGTGCCCCATATTATTTTCAATAACTGGTATTGTGACCTCAACGTGTCTATAGGGAAGAATAAATTGCATCCATTATCTACACAAAAGAAGAGTGTTAAGTCCCTGTGAAATTTAACATAAAAATTAAAAGATGTGTTGAAGATAATGTGCTCTTATCCTTAGGAAGGAAAATATATTTTTTTCCCTAAAATTATATTTAGGGAAAAATATCTTCATAGTCCAAAAGCAGTAATCCTATAGTAAAATAATGTAAAGTCAATAAAGTAACTTTATGAGCAGTGGCTCATGAAAAGACACCCTTAGAAACAGTGAAAGGCATGCCAGGGTATGGAAGACATTCGCAACTCACGAAAGACAGTTCATCCAACAGGAAATACGAATGATCCAGAGATAAATGGACTAGCATCAACCTCAGGGAACAACAAATTATAAACACAGTGAGTTTCCATGTACGCCCACCAGACAGGAAGACAAATACTGCTGCAGATCTCACGCTGCTGGTGAAAACACTGATTCCCATCTTGGAAAATGGCTCAGTCTTACTTAAAGCAGACTTAAAGTAGCAATTCCACAATGCACATATGTCTCCAAAAACCCATGTTCTTGAGAAATGAGGATGTATTTCCAAGAATGGCTGTATCATTAAAGTTTGTAATAGCCGGGGCTGGAAATAACACACATCTCTATTAACGAGAAAATGGGGGAAATACAAGGTAATGTATCCACACAATGGAATATACAGGAATTCAAATGAGTGGAATAGATCTACAGAAAGGAACATAGACTTTAAACACAATTGTGCATAAAAATAACATGTCAGAAAAGAATATAACGTTCCATTCATTTAGAGTCCCCAAATATGTAGAATGGAACTGTGACGTGTGGATGCCTATATTGATGTGGGAAAAATATAAAAAGCAGGTAAGTGATTTGCATAAAAGTCATGACAATGGTTATCACCTGGGTGGGGAAGAAGATATGGTCAGGAGAAAACGGGTGTCTTTATGAGGAGAGGGACATCCTATTTCTTTTTTTTTTTTTAATTTTTTTTTTTAGCGTTTATTTATTTTTGAGACAGAGAGAGACAAAGCATGAACGGGGGAGGGTCAGAGAGAGGGAGACACAGAATCAGAAACAGGCTCCAGGCTCTGAGCTGTCAGCACAGAGCCCGACGCGGGGCTTGAACTCACAGACCGCGAGATCATGACCTGGGCCGAAGTCGGCCGCTTAACCGACTGAGCCACCCAGGCGCCCCTAGGGACATCCTATTTCTTGACACGGTGGTGTTTACTAGAACATTTGCTTGACGTTTTCACGTTGCTCTAAACGTCAATGCTCTATACAAGCTTTCCTTTCTGTGTGTTATATTTCAGAGATGTTTTATTTTTCAATCAGTGTGCATCTAATTACACCATAAATGTTGACCAACATACCTAGTGTCTACTGTCTTCCTTCATATGGTCCCATCATTTGTACCCGTATTGCCACTGAAGAAAATGCCAAGAGAAACGTGACCACGTCCCTGGAGAGCTAGTCACGCAAAAAGGAAAACGATGAAGGAGCACTTGTGTCCCCTGCTTCCAGATAACCAGGATAGCTCCTAGGGAAGTCCCTAAATCTGCACACTTTCTTACAAACCCAGCGGCAGAGAGCCCTGAACCCACTCATTCTCAGATGATAAACTCCAGTCTAAATGGAGCCGTCTATCCACACAACTC
Source organism: Panthera pardus (assembly GCF_024362965.1). Classification (NCBI taxonomy): domain Eukaryota; kingdom Metazoa; phylum Chordata; class Mammalia; order Carnivora; family Felidae; genus Panthera; species Panthera pardus. The sequence goes on from NW_026526843.1 coordinate 121,446,262, forward strand.
ACGCCTCTGCTCACGTCGACCGCACCGTCTGAGGCTTACGTGGCAGCTATTTTTTTTTTCTGATTGCTTGTCTGCACGTGTGATAACTTATCACAACTCTCTACAGGCCTAGAGCAAATATTCAGAGCTATTCCTACACAAATGATATGGTACGATTTTTAATTATTCAAGACATTTTTGGGGGGAAAGGACCTCATTCAAATGGCAAGCAGATTAGCTAGGTTTTAACACCGGGCGGGTACTTTCAGTGGTGACCCGTGGCTCCAGTGATACTGACGATGCATTGAACGATCAAGAGCCACTTATCGAGCAGACTTCTGGAAGATGAGGGTGCCAGATGAGCATTGTGAAAACGTACATTTTTTTGTGAACGTAAATGTAAATGTAAATCGAGCAATGTGAAAATAAGCACGGTGGAAGTCATAGCTCCAAATGGATGCTCTCCTTTGCAACAGTCAATTCCGAAAGGTGTGTGTGTGACATGTAGACTGCACAAAGCATCTTTGAGTCAGTGACCTTCATGTTTCCAAATATAAATCCCTCTTTAAGGATTAAAAGTCGCCTCGTAGCAAGATATTGAAAATAAATTATTATAGGCTCTAAAGGGATTTATACAAGCAGAAAGGGGAGACTGGGTGGCTCAGTTGTGTCCAACTTCGGCTCAGGTCATAATCTTGTAGTTTGTGGCTTCGAGCCCTGCGTTGGGCTCTGTGCTGACAGCTCGGAGCCTGGAGCCTGCTTCGGATTCTGTGTCTCCCTTTCTCTCTGCCCCTCCTCCACTCTCTCTATCTCAAAAAAATAATAAACATTAAAAAATTTAAAATAATAAATGAATGAGCAGAAAAACAAATGTTTAAGCAATCTTCTTTATTATAATTAGCATATTGCCTACAAAGTGACTGATTTGTGTATAATCATGCTCATTTGAGTATATAATTTCTGATATACTTGCTAAATTATTTCAGCCTAACATACAAGACTTGGTGCTCATACACCTTTAATATTTTTACCATTAGTCATTAGACTATTTCCCAACCAATAGTCATTAGACTATTAGACTATTTCCCAACGACTATTAACATCATCGTTCCGTATGTGATCGGATACATAAATTGTGGTCCATCCAGACAATGGAATATTATTCGACGCTAAAAAGAAATGAGCTATCAAGCCCCAAAAGACACAGAGGAACCTTAAATGCGCATTGCTAAGAGAAAGAAACCAATCTGAGAAGGCCGCATCCCTTTTGTCAGATTCTGTAGGAATCTATAGAATGATTCCATCTATATCGCACCCTACACAGGACAAAAGTAAGGAGACAGTGAAAAAGTCAGTGGTTGCCAGAGATTAGGGGGAGAGAGGCGTGAATATGTAGAACAGAGAGGATCTGCAGGGTGGTCAAGCTACAGATGATACGATAACGATGGATATAGGTCATTATAATTCGTCCAAATTCATGGAGTATGCAACACCAAGAGTGAACGCTAACATAAACCACAGGTATGACAACCTCCCAACGTAGGGTCATCCCTGGTAAGAAAGGCACTAATGTGAGCAGGATATTGATGACAGGGAGGCTGTGCATGTGTGGGGCCAGGCGGTACAGGAAAAATCTCTGTATCTTCTCAAGTTTACTGTAAACCTCAAATTGCTCTAGAACAATAAATTCTTTAGAAAAAAAATTTTAACATTCGTTTATTTTTGAGAGAGAAAGAGCGACAGAGTGCAAGCAGGGAGGGGTAGAGAGAGAGGGAGACACAGAATCCGAAGCAGGCTCCAGGCTCCTAGCTGTCAGCACAGAGCCTGACACGGGGCTTGAACACACGAACCACGAGATCATGACCTGAGAGGAAGTCAGACGCTTAACCGACCCAGGAGACCTCAAGGAAACAGAGGTCAGTCTCAAATAATCCCTGAAATTACATCAACTATTATGAGAATTTTTTTTTAATGGTACATATATTCTATAAACAGGGATGCCGGGAAAGAACACTCCTGAAACGTCCTTAGATTGTTTTAAGTATAGAAAATAAAATTTTATCATTCTATAAAATTTTTAAAATTAAAAAAAACCCAGCTGGTATTAAAAATTAAACATTTTTAATTTTAAATACCAGCTGGAGTTATAAATTAATTAAAATTAATTCCCTAGAAAGTAATACAAAAAAACATAAAAAGTATGTGAGAAAGTTGAAAAATAATTAAATAGTTTAGGTATCTGACTTCTACAATTTGGGAGACTTTTTCAAAGATGAGAGTATCAAAACCAGGTGGGAGGAAATTGCCAAAAAGAAAATAATGAATCAGAACATTTCCCAATACCAGAGGAACTAAGTCTCTAAAGGGACACCTGTCTGGCGTAAAAAATAATAAAAAGACACCCATCTAGGCACACGACGTTGAAATTTTTGAATACCAGAAAGTCAAGCCAAAGATGGTAAGTGTTTCAAAAAAGAAAAACTGCACACAAACCCAAACAATAAGAGAAGTAGAATCAGAATTATATATAAAAGCAGATAAGGCGATGGACATATTCATTCTGCCTTTTGTGAATTTGCTATTTCAAAACCTGTAGTTGTTTTATCCGACACACCTTTGCTGAAGGTCTTCCAAGTTTCCAAGGAATGATTTAGGCACTGAGGGTAAGGTGGAAGAAATCCCATCAAGTTGGGTCAAACAGACAAACATATTAACAAGGAAATACCCAGCATCTGTCAGGAATAGGGTGAGGGCGGGGAGAGTTGGGGGAGCCTGTATCCAATGAGGCACCTGCTATTGGGTGAGGTGAGAACAGCCACACCTCTGGCCATGTGATACAACTCCACAGGGACTGCTGAGCGTGTCTAGGGCTAAACGTCAGGGTTGGCCTGTCCCATCGGCCTCCTGCCTTTGCACAGTTCAGGAATTACCTGAACTGGATTACCTGGATACAGGTCATTATAATTCAGACAGATGTTAGAAGATGTATGTACCATCACTGATAAGAAGTTAATTCATCAATAATGCCCCAAATTGCACTTTCTTGGACATTGGGCTCAGACAGCAGAGCTGTCTGTAACAGTGTGTATGTGTATGTATATGCACTTTTTATTAGCTTGAATCACAAGAAGACTGTCTTTATTGCTTGTCTACCAGCAAGAACCCATAGGTCAGAGGGCAGTCCTCAAATCAGAAGACATGGCCCAGAATTTGGGGGTGAAATCTGCAGCCATCTTCTCCCTGTGCAATTGGCACCTGTTCTAGGGAAGCACACCGATTCTACGGTAGGAAAAAGAAAGAAGAAAATGGCCATGTGTTTATTGGCTTATTTTGCAAGGGAACAGTATCAGAGGAGATGGTGTTTCCCTTAAAGACTGCCTCCTGTTGGGTCGCCCTCGTGGTTTAATCCAACATGGCGGCATCACCCACCTCATGTGTCAGACAAGAGATGGGAGAGTGGAAAACTTCCTCCCTACCTCTGGTTTCCAACTTGTTTCTGAAGGGCAACGCAGACCTGCACCCCACAAGGTGCCTGCAGCTGACAACCTTTCCATAAGCTAGTGTGTTCTCTCATGAGCAAGATGGAAATCGATGCGGTGAAGTTTTGGAATTCCCAGGTCTAGAAACCCACTAGGAAATTAGGTCTCTTCTTCGGGATGCAGTATTCTGGGGAAGACATGAGGATTCTAGCCCCATGAATGCTAATAACAGTACACAAGTGTGAATGATGCCGGCCACTGATGAAAACCCCCGAGAAGACAAGAACATCTACTGTGGCAGATAACGCCAATGAGCTATAATTGAAAGGGATAATAAAGACACTAAGACTTTCATGTCCAATGTGAAGACAGCCTTCTTTCTGTTTGCTTTATGTTACATGCACTTTAATTTCCTGAGAGTAGCATAATCTGATTCCATTTAATGAACGAAGCAAGGGGCAGGAGAGGAGATATTGAATAAATTTGGACTAGCGGGATTACTTGACAATGGAGGGTCTACTTGCTAAGAGAGGGGGTTTGTGTATAAGCGATGCTAATGCCTGCCTTCACTCCTGCTACCTCCCCAAGCTGAATACAGAGGGCGGTCAACAAAGTAATACTTCCAAGGTGCTTACTCTCGGCCAGGCACTCCGATATACTGCACCGACATCTACAATCCACAAGTTACCTTCAGCGCCGGGCCTTATGAGGCATAGAAAAACAAACAAAGGATCTAGAGGCACAGAAAGATGAAGTAACTTGTCCACGACCTAAGATCACAGACAGAGCTACAAGTGCCCAAGCCGGGACTCACGTCCAGGGAGTATATTCCTATCTAGGGAGTTCAAAATCTGTGCTCTCTCTTCCTCTTCCAAGCTGCCACTGCGGCAGCTTGGTGGACACCAATAAGTAACTCTACATTCTAAACCAAGGTCTCTAAATCTTAACAGTAGTGACATTATGGGGGAGAGCCAAGGTTCTTAATCAAGGGACTGCTTCATCCATGCAAGATCTGCCAAGACCTTAAGGCTGGCTCTGACATCATTGGCCTATCATGGTCATTCTAGTGTTGTCAGACAGAGAAAAGAATATGGTAGCGGTTGAAGATACTGAAGGGTTTCTGAAGAGAGGACCCTGTGAGCCGTGACTATGTGGAGACAAAGGGGCACCTCCTGGAAAGAATCATTTTCTAGTCATCTAGAAAGAGTACTTGCACAAGAAAACCACCTCTAGGACCAGGTGGGTGTAAGAAAATAGATGCATCCAGAGATAGCCATGGATGAGAAAATTCAGTAGAAGAGGGCTACCCCAACTCAAACAAATTGCAGTTTGGGGACCCCACCACAAGACCCTGGAAATTATAAATGCATCCAATGTAAAATTCAGCTGTGGACACCTGTCACTCCTAGAAGCCAGCAGAAACAGATTTTAGCTCTAATAGCCACGTGAGAATGTGTAGTTTCCTCAAATTTCCTCGCTTTTTTTGGTGAGGGAAGAAGTCAACATCACCCTCTATTCTTACTGAAATTTTGCCACAATTATGGTTGTCACAGAGAGTAAGAAAGCCTTACACTGGAGGCAAAATTGCAATAGGCAAAATTTGGATTGTTATAATCTTGGAGTGCCTAGACTTGGTACACTTCATGTTGCGTATTTCAGACAAAGGCGAAGAAGTCTACAGAGTGCATTGAAAATGTAAACCACAGAAAGAATAACTTTGCTTCTCGCGTATGCTATGCGGAATGATGTTAGTCTGGAATCCATCTGTGGAACTCTACCTCCAGGACACAGGAAAACTACTAAATTTCTAATATCTTAGACCAGACACTTACCAAGGGTTGGGGCTGGAATAAGATAACCCATGGGGTCCCTGAAATCTCTTATTCTATTTTTAACTGTGTTTTTAACCTAACAACAATGAAGATTGTATATCCTCAGCCAAAACCAAATTGGTAGGTGTATTCTGTGTTTTGCCAGACCAGACCTACCCACTAAACTTAGCAGTATGAGGATGATTTCAAGGTAGCCCTTCTCAGAGACACTCAGAAGATACACAGGGATAGTGAGGGTGTCAGCTTGGTGGAATGAGCCTCTGACCTCCTGGCCCAACCCTGTAGAATGCAATATCCCCAATGGAAATTGTAAACAATTCTCACGTATTGACAACATGGTAATCACAATGAAGAAGCCTGAGATGGCTGTATGGCAGAAGGGTGACCCTTTCACTGTAATTTGGCAATCTTTGTGGGTTAAACATACTCAGTGACTGTCTGGTTACCCGGGTAGCTCAGCTGGTTAAGCATCTGACTCTTGATTTGGGGCTGAGGTCATGATCTCACTGTTCGTGAGTTTGAGCCCTGTGTTGGGCTCTGTACTGACAGTGCGGAGCCTGCTTGGGATTCTCTCTCTCTCTCTGTCTCTCTCTCTCTCTCTCTCTCTCTCTCTCTCTCTCTCTCCTGCCCTCTGCCCCTCCCCTGCTCATGCTCTTTCTATAGATAGATAGATAGATAGATAGATAGATTATATAGATAAACGAACTTAAAAGAAAACATACTCATCAACTGCTTAATTCTGATGATGTTAGAAGATGTATGTACCATCACTGGTAAGAAGTTAATTCGTCAATAATGCCCCAAATCATACTTTCTTGGACATTGGTCTTGCTTAATACTTTTGATATTTTATAATACTGTTGATAATCCTGTTTTGATATTATTCGTTTCTACAAGCTTTGTAACTGTTCTCTCCCACGAATGAGTAAATACTTTTAATAGTCCCTCTCAATTTAGCCAATGTTTTTATGAGACTTTTTCCACCCTCACTTGGTAAACTGAAGGAACTCTCTTGGTTGAGTAAATGCATCCTATTTAATAGAAAAGAACATCCCAGGAAGGCACTGGCCTCTTCTGCCCTTGGTGAACCTTACGTACAATAGTGCTCCTGGGTTCAGAAAGCAGTCCGATGCTTTACAAAGCTTCACCCAAAGGGGAGGAGGGCACAGGATCAAAGAGATGACTCAGGGACAAACGAGGCGGGTAGAAGGTGTCGGTACACACACTCTGGAAGACCTTCACTGGGAGCATCCTGGTTAGGCCTGACTTATTCCTCACCTATCGTGCAAAAGTAGAAACAAAATGTAGCGCTCAGGCTGATGCATTTGGCAAAGTGGAAAGGGAGTTCTGCAGAGAGAAGCTGGAGAGATCTGACCTCATCCGGGCAAGAGTTGGCCAGACTTTAGGAACTAAGGGCATGCTGGGCTTTACCGAATGGTTACATACAGGCTTTTTTCTTTTATAATTTCTCATGTTATCGAAGAGATCTACATGGCACCATTTCTGAAACACAGACTTTAAGGACGCAGAACAGTAAAGGGGCTGGCAAATTGTCATTGTCACACACATTGAGCGAGAAGTAATGGAGGGAGAGGAAGTTATGTACAACTCTGGGTTGGAACTGGAGGGAAAAACCTGTTCAGGACTGAAGGAAGGTCCTTGGTCTCTAACAACAAACTTCGTCTTACTACAAACCTCTCCTTGAAGAAAGACTACACAGGTAAGAGTGTCAGTTTACAAAAGCCACTGAATTGCACAGAAGGCGTATTAGGCAGGAGAAGTGGCCAGGATGGAAAGATTCAGGCTGTGGGGACCACAAGTCAGGGATGGCTGGGTTGGAGGTCAGAGACCCAGCTGGAGGCTGCCACTCAAGTCCAGGACCTGCAGGGAAAGAGCAGGCAGAAAAGTCTAGAAGCACAGGTGAGTGCATTCACCCAAAGTCCTTGCTTTCCAGTCAAGCTCCTACAATGCTTTCTGCCAAGAGGGTCAAAGAGGCCATTTCTGAGGGCCAGCAAGAACGTGCTTGGTTTGTACAGGGACTTGGATGAGAGAGAGCTGAACTACCTGCAGACTCTAGAATGAAAATCACACATCAGCTTCTTCTGACCAGGAAGAACCGCTCTGGGTCCCTGACTCCAGTATCAATGTCCACCCTACTCCTTTTCTGAGATCTTAAATCCTAGGTCATCTTTCACGAGGAAGTCAGTGGGCATCTACCATAGACGCACAAGCAGTGCCATCTGGAAGCCTCTATTTCTGTGAATGAGCCCTTGGTCTTATATTTAAGCTTCTCATAAGCCCGGAGCTCCTATGTGTCCATCATGTCACATGGACAGACACCTAAGCGTATCCTCTCACAAGTGAAGAGAGTTATGCCATCAGGGCGATGCCAGGCATACCTCTGGAAAGGGTCCTGTCCAAAGTCAGACCCAATTTACCCATTCAAGACAGTGCCTCTGCTGATATGAAGAAAAGATCAACATATGATCAGTTGAGCTTATCAGAGGTCTACCGGTGTTCCTGAATTGCAGTTTGGGAGCCCGTGGTCCAGGTGAGTCCCCTCCAGATCGGAGCCCAATGTGGACATGGGGGATGACAGCTTCTCTTTCGTCCTTGCCTTTTGGGCATCTTGCATCGCTGCACAGCCTGATTTCAGCTGTTTTTCCTCCCTGCCCCTGTCACTTAGGTGCCGGTAGATGACAGAGGGCAAAAGGTTCGCTTCTACAGAGCACTGGAGGCTGCAGGAAGCATTCGAAGGCGAGGAACAAGCCTCCTTTGAAGCTGTGTCAGAGGTAAGTGGTGGTTTTCACACTTTCGGCAGTTGGGTCCGAGGGATCGAGAGGTGTGGAGCTGCCCTCAGAGATGACAGTACGAATCCCTGCCTTGGTGGTTTAATGGAAAGAGATGCAGAACAGTGGAAGAACACAGATAATTACTGCATAGATCATCATGTCTTCAACAAATACTGCGTTTATGAAAAAGCCTCAAAGAAAATACTATAAGATAATGTCATTATTATTAGTATCCTTTGTTGTTTCTGTATAAATCAGGTGAGATTTGAGATTCCTTTTCTTTTACTGTCTACTTCTGTGTGTGTGTGTGGGGGGGGGGAGGGAGGACCGGTTAAAACAGTATCAGACTGTGTGATGAGTACGTGTGTACCATGTGTAAACATATATTGTATATGATATATAATACATAGGTACAGATCTGTGTTATATATAAATGCTTTTTTATTAAAATTGTTTTAACGTTTATTTATTTTTGAGAGAGAGAGAGAGAGAGAGGGAGAGAGAAACAGAGAGAGAGGGAGACACAGGATCCCAAGCAGGCTCCAGGCTCCGAGCTGTCAGCACAGATCCCAACACGGGGCTTGAACTCACAAACCATAAGTTCATGACCTGAACAAAAGTCAGATGTTTAACCGACTGAGCCACCCAGGTGCCCCTATATGAATATGTTTTATATGAAACCATGTACAGATACATTATAATAAATATATACATTACATATATCAAATTTTATATGTGTAAATTATACATGAATGCATACATAACAAGGCTTGTAAACATTTTATATATATTTTATATATTTATATGTTGTATATATTACTTAGAAATATGTATATAAGTATATACATGTATATGCTATGTATTTTGATACATGTGTATATAGGTATGTATACTCATATATACTATGTATAAATATAGGACACATATTCACATATATAAAGATAGGTATATGTAGTATACAGTTATATATATATAAGGTCACATGGTATTATATACAGTTTTATTTATGTACTATTCTGTTAGTGTATGTCCTGTATATGCTACACTGCAGTATAATGCATGTGTGTGTATATATATATGTATATATATATATATACATATATATATACACTGAACTATATAATTATAAATATATAGTGCTATATCATTTCACATAGTATACATATATAGTATGTACATAGTATGAACATACATATATAGTATATGTATGAACATACATATATAGTACAAATTGAACTCACATATAAGTATATATACAGATCTGTACATATATAAATATATGTAATTTTCTAACTCTTCTGCCTGAGCAACTATTTCTTCCACCATCTCCCAAGATCCCCTACCATCTGCCACCTGTTCTTTATTTATTACCCAAAAGGATGTGACAAAACAATCGATCTTCTCTGCCTGCAGCCAAACCTTGGAAATCCTCATGCTCAATGGGGAAGTTAGAAGTCATTCTGCAGGGACCAGAAGAACAAGGAAGGGCTTGAAGCCAGGACAGTGAGGTGAGGTGAGCAGTGACTGGCGAGGACGTAGCATTCCTTCGGCCCGGGGAGAATGGGTGACAGAAAGAGCTGCATCTGGAGAACAGAAGGCCCCCGCTTGGGAGGATGCTGGTATTGGAGCACGTGTGGACACAAGGACAAGGGAACTGCACAGAGAGCAGCCGGCAAGGCAGGGTTGGGAGGGGGGGTGGACAAAGGATTGCATGAACACGCATAAGCTAAATTCAGTTCTTGGCAGTTTCCTCCCAAAAGGTGCATGCAAGTTTACAAAAACATTTTTTGTAGGGGCGCCTCAGTGGCTCAGTCGGTTAAGCATCCGACTCTTGATTTCTGCTCAGGTCGCGATCTCATGATTCTTGAGTTCGAGCCCCTGCATCAGGCTCTGTGCTCACGGTGCAGAGTCTGCTTGGGATTCTCCCTCTCCCTCTCTCTCTGTCCAGCCTCCACTCATACTCTCTCTCTCTCTCTCAAATGACCATTTTTTTTAATTAAAAAATTTCATTGTATTTTTCTAATTATAGAGAATTTGCAAGGAGGATAAAAGCAAAGTGTTTACACTCATCCAAAAATATCACCTATGTATTTATGCATATATAGTATACACCCTTTTTTCATACATATATATTACTTATACTATGAAATTGAGACTGTGTAATCTGTACTTCATTTTTCTGACTTTTTAAAATTTGTAAGCATACTGGGGCGCCTGGGTGGCTCAGTCTGTTAAGCATCCGACTTCTGCTCAGGTCATGATCTCACAATTTGTGGGTTCGAGCCCCGCGTCAGGCTCTGTGCTGACAGCTCGGAGCCCGGAGCCTGCTTCGGATTCTGTGTCTCCCTCTCTCTCTGTCCCTCCCCTGCTCGCTCTTTGTCTCTCTCAATCTGTCTCAAAAATGAACATTAAAAAAAAAGAAAACTACACATATGAAGAGGGGACACTGATTATTTGGGGGGGGGGGAATGAATACAAGGTACACAGCTTCATGTAAAATCATGCTATTATTTAAAAATCTTCCTTTAGCTAATCTTATACTATGTTGAAACCATACACTTTTCCCCTCTCCTGCTCACGATCTGCTTCTCTCTCTCAAAAATAAACATTAAAAAAATTTTTTTAAATTTGTAAACATATTTAAAAATTTTGCGTTTTGGACTTACAAAGTCTTCCTCCAATATTTATTCAAATTCCCTTCATCATGTGGGAAAATATAAATTAGCAGTAGTGAATTAAGGAAAATTAGAATACTTGAACAAAGAAATAGCCAGAAACACAGGGGTAGTTTGGGGAGGAAACTGGGCTAACAAAGTTATCAAAGAACTTGCTAAAATAAAGCCTTTTAGGTCCCGACCACTTTTGACAGGTGACCTCTTTCGAAGTGCAGAATAAGAAATAGTTTCCACGCTGTGCTGCTTCGGGGCACCGACAGGGAGGGGACTCTCAGCACCAACGCAGATTTTCCTTGCGTGTGACAGCCGGGAGCCAGTATGTGATTTGGGGCACATTTACCTACGCTCTTGTAAAACCTTAGTTCAATGTCTGTACACAAGGATAAGAATAGGCGCTCAGCTGATTTAGCCTTTCTACACGGCAGGTGGCTTTGTGTAAGAAGCCCTTGGAGACTCACAGAGAATCAAAGGAGTCTTCGGGGGAAGTCACCTGCTTGGCCTCGCACGGCTCACGAGGCTGCTGGACAATCCGGATTTCACCCCCAGGGAGGGCGTCAAGCAGGGCAGACACGCATCCCGACCGCCTCGATCTGTCTCTCTGCTTTCACACTACATCTTGCAGCTCTTTGCATGTTTTTCTGGTATTTCATGGAACATTTCCATTTAGAAATCTCCACATACAGAACGGCACTGTGCGCATTTTTACCGTGTCCCCTGAAGTGCCTCTCAAGAACGGTTTTACTTAGATACATTTCTCAACATCAGTGCCGCTGCTGGACAACTCTGGGCTAATGCTACCTTGAGACCTGAAACATGATTTCCTATCACGTTAAAATATGCGAAATGGCTGCCGAAACTTTATCTCCAGAGTTCCCGATCAAAGATACCGTCAAAAGCATAATGGATTTTCCCCCAGCAGCTAAAATGAAGAGTTGTGCTGTCTTGGCATTGAAAAAAAAAAAAAAAAGTAGCCAAAAGCTGATAAGTCTCTTGGGCTAACTACTTTGAAAATATGACATTTTTGACAATAAATAAATACAGAAATTAATACACAAATCTGTACAGGGTGCTGGCTTCTTACAAAAAAATGCCCCAAATTAGACCCTTTGTATGGTGCATTTGAATTTTCCAGTGTGAATTACCATAGTTTCATTGTAAGAAAGTGCAGGTAGATAGGTCTGCATGAGGTAGATTCTACCGAAAACTTTGCACAAGGTGCCTACTCAGGGCTGTAGAAATTACTGTATCTCCCAGCCGGCGATTCCTGAAGGTGTGCCCTCAATTTAGGGAAGGTTTCGAAGCAACTTTTTTGAAGCCCTGAGCTTTGAAGCAAAGGAAAAGCCACTCGGGCACCAAGAGGGTATTGACCCAGCTGTGATGGCCACCGTCTCTCTCTCCTGGTTAATCAGAAGCAGTTCCTTCCACAAGAGGAGAAACACACACACATATCTTTCCACTCTTTGCTCACTAGTCATATTTGCCCCGCTTGCACTTCTGCAGCTTGAATGGCTGCATGGCTGGTCTCCGCCATCATCAGCCCCATTGTTCATGGCCTCTTGTAAAACTCTCCAAACATTTAAAGGTGCCTGAAATGCCACAGGATTAGTTATCCACCTATAGGAGCCGAGGTATAAAGCTCTTGACCTAAGAGACAAAGCTGTCAATCAGCTCGTTTTTCAAACTGGGTCTCTTAAAATCTTGAAAAGTAATTTTGACAAACTTAAGACACACTGTTATTTAAAAAAGCACATGAGAATAACTAAAAAAAAAACAACGATATGATATTCTTGCCTTTCCTACAACCTCATCCCAAAATGACATGCATTCACTCATCAGGAACAAGAGAACACAGGATTCACATGTGGGATCAAGAAAAGTTTCTTGGCAGATGCCTCTGGCTCTCAAAAGCCAGAATCCCAGGCATTGGAGGAAGTGAGGCTGAATCTGTGCGATCCAGGCTTAATGACCTCAAATAGGTTGCAAAGATTGTCCTTTGTCTGCGTTTTTCTTTGCATTTCATCGTGCTCTTCAAATCCAGGGAGAAATGCACATGAATGGATACCTTAGGGTTTTTCTGTTTTAGGTAACGTACAGAGCAATATTGGTTCGTTCCAGGAGTAGAACACGTTGGCTTATAAATGTAGTGCCTGGTGATGAGTTCAGACCCTTCTCCTCTGCATGGCTGGCAAGTCCTAGCTGTCATTAGGTGGAAACCAGAAAGGGGAGTGACAGATTGGTCTGTGGAATTCAGCTGCAGGGGGAAAGCCACTGTTCGGCACTGAATTCGGTGCCTTCAAGGCGGGAAGGCTCGGCCACAAAATCAGAGAACAAATGGCGCAGCGTGGACAAGTCACAATCAGCCACAGAAAATACAACAGTAAGATCAAAAAGTTAAAGACACTGCTATTGGCCGTCCCCACCCAAGGAAGGTCCGTGGAAGAGGTTGTGCAGGCTGTACATGGAGGGTTCCCATCCTCACCATACCCTCAACCCTAGAATCAAGATGGCACCCGCTGGCCAGCCACAGAGCGTCTCCCACCTGCCAGTGACACGGCTCTCTCCTTCAGCTTCCTTACATTCTAAGGCTGTGCCTGATTAAAATAAGATCCCACTGGAAAATGTGCTGGCCGTGTACGACATCTCGTTTCTGCAACAAATATGTTGGCATTCAGGTTCCTAGAGAAAAGCTGCAAGCTCACAGTCTAGACCCCATTCTACAGTTTTTGTTGAGATCTCAGTGCTGCCTCGTGCCCTCTGTGTAATTTGGACCGCGTTATCTGGTGTATTTAATCCTTGGTTACCTGAGAAAGAGAAAAATAGCCCGTTCACTTGGCTGCTGGCCAGGGGTTACCATGCCAGTGTGGCTGGGAGCTGGCTCAGCCCAATCCCAGGCTGTGGTGGTCTCCCGCGGAAGATAAATATTTCACGGAACAGCTACATCAGGCAAAACTAGTGAATGATGCTCAGCGATTCTTTGCCAAGTATGGTATCAGCTTTCATCTAATTTTTCCTCCTTTTACATCAGCAACCCTAGAATTACCCTCACTTCTTCAGACTTTTGCACTCCACAGCCATGCCTCACTTCCTGGGATTCTCCCTAAGGTCACTTAATAGAAGCCTACATCCTAGAAGGACTTCTTATCCCTTCTTACTAAGCACTCCACACAGGGTGCATTCTCACGCTTGTTGCAAAGAGTCAATAAAGCCAACGTTGTTCAAAGAGATATGTGCATCTAGTAGCTGCTGTTGGAAGACCACAGATACATCAGCTGGGAAAATAAAGGTACAGTGGGAGGTTTTTGAAAGTTACCAGGTGGATGATGGGTGTGACATTTCCCCAGTCATAGCCTCTGGAGGAATGTGTTAGCCACTATTTGCATCCCCACTGAGTGCTGGGGACAAGAAAACAGGTCTCTACCCACAGAGTCAATGGGTTTTCACCGATGGTTGTAAGCCCATCCAGAATTATTCAACTTGGCGAGGACACCTCACTCAGCATTCTCCTGGCAATCCAACTTTCTCTCAAATGCTGACATGTCAGTTAATCAGAACATACAACTAACACAGCCCAAATCATGGGCATCAACATCATCACTGACACTATACTATCGCTACAATTAAACCATGCTGGACCGCTTACACATCTTCCAGAACTGTGGTATTAAGGCAAATGACTAATTAGAGAATGGGCAGAATAGGCCTAAGGTTATAGAATAAGGTGTTTTCTCTCTCTCTCTCTATCCATCCACCCACCCATCATATCTATCTATCTACCTATCATCTATCCACCCATCATATCTATTAATCCATCCATCCACCCACCCATCATATCAATCTATCTATCTATCTATCTATCTATCTATCTATCTATCCATCCATCCATCATATCTATCTATCCATCCACCCATCCATCATATCTATCTATCCATCCACCCATCCATCATATCTATCTATCCATCCATCCATCCATCATATCTATCTATCCATCCATCCATCCATCCACCATATCTATCTATTCATCCATCCATCATATCTATCTATTCATCCATCCTTCCATCCCTCCATCCATCCATCCATCCATCCGTACATCCATCTATCCATTCTCTCTCTCTCTCTCTCTCCTCCCTAAGGTAACAAGTCCTACTAATGCTTATGCATGTGGCTCTGCAGTTAAACTATGTGGATTCCAATCATATCTCCAAAGATGACCAGCAAGACTATCATTGGGATTGTGCTCAACCTCTCTGAGCCTGGGAGTAATGTCTGGTAAAGGAAAGAAAATGGCATCTTCCCTTTACACAGGATTGAGTGGGACATCACAAGCAAAGATCTAGGAACTAGGTGAAAAAGGGGAACTGTCATTATAATTACTGCTTTTAGTGCTCGCATCGTTATGAAATGCCTGAAAGAATAGATTTTCCTATTAAGGTTTAACCATGTACCATAGCCCTTTTAAAAAGGCAAAAAATAAAAAGAGGAAATGCTTTCTCCTTGATAATTTTACCATAGAAAACACAAGCAATGGTCATCATAAAGACACTGGTTAGTTTGGTCTTTATAGAATATAAATATTACCCCTGTTCGCACTCTATCCCAAAATAAATGAACATTTAAACAATTTTTAAAGAATATAAATTTTAATATTTTAATGATTTGCAAGGTACTTAAAATATTTAACTTTAAAAAAAATCCTAATAGGTTTTCATAGCAAAACTACTATAATAGTTAAAGATGAGCTGAAGGTTTTTGCTGTTTTCATTTTAACTTTCTTGCCATCCGTTGAAATCTTTCTAAAACAGGTCTAGAAAAATATTATTTGGGAAATTCTGTCTTTGTTAGAGTGTCAATTACAATGTGATTTTCAGTAAATCATGTCAATAGGATTATGGTTTCCTCATTCCCATCTAGGGAACTGAACAAACAATAAAGTCAGCAAAATTTCTTCAGTCTGATCTTTCCTTCTCTTTAGGTCGGACGGACGTTTCAATTCCAAGAGTAAAGATCAATTCCACTTGGGAACACAGTTGGGTACCAGCAAGCATTTGTTATTCATGCCGCATCTCGCGCATTCTACAAGTTTATGGGGTGAGTCTGACCTACGCATCGTGTCTGAAGAGCTAAGCTTCAACGCTTGGTATGCACGGAGCATTTATTAAATATAGAGTGCTGACTCAGATCATATTTAAGTACGCCTAAAGGAACATTTGATCCAGAGAGATCTCCTGCCACAGCATGCCTGGATCTTATCTGTGAAATGACTTCCAGATGAATCCCTTTACTCCTGAACGAGAAAATGTTCTCAACCTTGCTTCTGAAGCCCAGAAAGATTTATGTGTGCAACACTATCAAGTGAAATCAGCGGGAGTCTTTAACCAAGCCCAAGTTCCTATGTGAACTGTATAAAGGAGACTAAACGGTGTGAAAAGAAAAATACAGCCTTCTGTTGAGACAGAATTGGCGGAAATATGTGCAGCTCACTTAACATACGTCACCAAGAAGTGGCATGATCTGAAATGACTTTTCATCATGGTTGGAAGGCATACGTTGTCATTGGGAGACGAAAGTCCCGAGTTTCTTACAGCAAATGGCCGATTCCCACATCAGGATCACACACAGTCATGAGAAACTTTGTACCTGCAGAAGGAGGCTTCTAATAAAGGACTATCTACTGGTCTTACATCTGACATGTTGAAGTGAAAAGCAGTATGGGGCTTAAAAAAAATCCCCCGTCTCTCGTGGACCATTTCAGAAATGACTAGGAGAATAAACCGAGACCTTGGAAGTGTTCTCTGAGTTGTAGCTTTTGAACACAAAAACCGCTGAATGTACACTTAGGTCACCACCAAGCCCTGCCAGCGCCCTGGCAAGAAACACCAGTTGCTAATTCAACTTAGTATGAACCAAAACTCTAGGAAGGAAAGGACGGGAGAAGCCAAAATGGAATACACGCAATTCTATTTTCTTATAGTGGAATCTGTTGGATTTGGGTCACTCACTCCTTTTAAAGGATGTGGAACATATAAAACGAAGTGGCTCAGGGACTTGGAAGACAGTAATAGGATCTGTGTTTATTTGCTGCACTGGGCTGGGAGCTTCCCTAAATCATGGACCATGTGTGACAAGGCTGATACAAGGTATGAACTCAACCCGAATTTGTGTTCAATGTGTGACAGGGGACTTAGAAATTAAATGTTTATTTCACTTCATTTTTTATTTTTTTAATGTTTGTTTAGTTTTGAGAGACATAGAGCACAAGTTGGGGAGGGGCTGAGGCAGGCTCCAGACTCCCAGCTGTCAGCACAGAGCCCGATGCGGGGCTTGAACCCACGAAGCGCGAAATCATGACCTGAGCCGAAGTCAGACACTCATCCGACTAAGCCCCCCACGTGCCCCAGAAACTAGACCCTTAAAGATCCCGGACAAATGTTACCTTCAGACTACTGATATTCTTTAGGTTTTCTTTTAAAAAAATAGGGGTGCCTGGGTGGGTGGCTCTGTCGGTGAAGCGTCCTACTCGGTTTCGGCTCAGGTCACAATCTCCGGTTCCATGAGTTCGAGCCCCGCGTCGGGCTCTGTGCTGACAGTGTGGAGCCCGCTTTGGGATTCTCTCTCTCTCCCTCTCTCCGCCCCTTTGCTGCTCGCGTTGTCTCTGTCTCTCTCAAATAAATAAAAAATTTATTTCTAATTTCTAAGTTATTTTCTAAAAAATTAAAAATAAGTAAGTAAATACTTTGCAAGAGCTGTATAGAAAAATCCAAGGCGAAGCTATCTCAGAGGTCCTGTAATGATGTATACAACCTGGGTGCTCCCAGTTGATGATGAAGTGTTGTCCTGTGTTTGCGGCTAATATGCATTCTTCCAAGAAATGGGCAGACAACTGCATTCTTGGGCCTTTAAAGTCCAATCAAGGGGCTGATGTCACAATGCACACGTTGTGCCGAAAGTTCTAGATATACAGGGGAGCCCGGCTGGCCCAGTCGGTAGAGCATGTAACTCTTGATGTCAGGGTCTTGGGTTCAAGCCCTAGGTTGGGTGTGGAGCCCACTTTAAAAAAAGTTCTGGACATTAAAAAGACTTTTGAGATGGCGATACATGTGTCACGGGTGTTCTTTGTCCTCCTAAACAACAAACAACATACATTTACAGTTTGGTGGGAAGCCGTCAGCACACAGCTCTCGGGGGCCCTCAGCATCCAGCAAAGGTGGGTGGGGCAGGGTCCCTGCATGGTTCTCAAGGCGACAGGTGAATAATGATAGGAAAATAAGAGAACTCTACAGGCTGAGAAGAGGGCCACTGTTTTATCTCACTGTAGTGCAGGGAAAAACAACTTGGAGGCAGATTTCAAACCGTGTGAGAAGTAACGGAAAACAAGAGAAAGTCTAAGCACTAAATGTAATTGTCCAACCACTATGCCTCTACCGAAAAGTCCTACTCCCCAAGCGTCCCAAACAGTATTACAACCCAAAGAAAGGAAAGTTAACATTGGACTGACACGAATCACCACTTAAAATCGTCACTTTAGCAAGTGTCTTAAGAAGCCCCTGATACGTGCTATGAAAAGTGATGAGTTGTTTTTTGGTGATTCTCAAGAAATCACAGTAGCAGGAGATGAACACTTAAATTCGACCGTCATGTCTACAGGTTTGCGGTTTTAAAGGAATTTCTTTAACTTCGCTCTTTACCTTGTCAAAAGCACAGGAATTCATTTAGCGGCCCTGATTGATTCGATCCCGGGACACAATGCCTCTGAACGTAGCAGAAAGGAAGAAAAAAGAGGAGGTCTTTGGGGCCAGGTCGCTTCTGTTTTTGCATTTCAGGACGTTGTGGTGTATCTTGACATGTTTTTCTTGTTCATTGCTAGGCTTGTTGATAGGTTTCTTGGAAGAAATACCCTCAACCTTTCGTGAAAGTTTAAGGTGGGGAGCTCGGGGTGGATGTGACCAGCTTCGGACTTTTGCTCAGACTGTGGTGAAATGCACGTAACATGAAATTAAGCATCTTATGAACATCACAGATCTGGTTTCGCTTCTCGGTTTGAGTTGCTCTCATCTCCGTTTCTCCAGGAAGGATAGGAAGGTTCTCACATTTGTATTTCAAAGGCTGGTGCCAGGATAAACTATAAAAGGCAGGGACTACGGGGGCTTCACGCACCAGAGGTATCTTTAACAGTTAAACAGAAATCCCACTGCAGATATGAGAAATACTGAATTCTAATCACTAATTATAAATCGTATTTGTCCCATTCGTTCCTATTTTAAAGTGGGTCATGGTCTCCAAGTCTATACTGGCAGGGAGACTAACGTTCCCCACCAGTGAATCTTAAAAAATTCTCATCACAAGAAAAAAGAAATTGTCACCATATGAGGTGATAGTGTTAACTGATGTGGTGGGCATTTCACAACATACATCAATCATCATGCCATACACCTAAACCTACGACAGTGTTATATGTCCATTATATCTTTATAAAACTGGGGGGAAAATCTCTCAGACTAAAGAGGCTCTTCGTGTAAATGAATAAAGGAAGAAAAAGCAGCTTAGTGAATGGGACTAGGAGTATCAGAAACTATGAGCAATCTAAACCAGGATTCTCTGCTTTTATTCTCTAGCAAATAAAAAATAAAGCCTAAGAATTTCCCTATAATAGGGGCGCCTGTGTGGCTCAGTTGGTTAAGCATCCAACTTTGGCTCAGGTCATGATCTCATAGTTCACAAGTTCGAGCCCCGCGTCGGGCTCTGTGCTGACAGCTCAGAGCCCGGAGCCTGCTTCAGATTGTGTGTCTCCCTCTCTCTCTGCCCCTCCCTGGCTCGCACTGTCTCTCAAAAATAAATAAACATTAAAACGAAGTTTTTTTTCATAAAAAAAAAAAGGAATTAAGAATTTCCCTATAATGGACTATTTTATTTTCACTGGCCAAATGCTCTGCTGGTGAAGCACCAACGAGCTACCATGTGTCCAGGAAAAACAATCACCCCTGTGTGTGCTGTGGGCTCAGACCTCACTGGTCGAGGCGTCTCTGATCTCCATGCCACCCTATACCCACCCAGCACACATGCATCCATGAATCAGGCACAGGGTGCCCGTGTCTGCTACAAGACCTACGTAAGATTTGTGTGCAAGGAACATCATGACCACTCACCTCCATTTAAAACCAGAGAAGGGCATGAAATAACCTCTTCGTAGTACTGTGGGACAAGAGTGAAAAGAAAAAATAAAGAACACCACCTCTCCAAAGCCGGATTCAGGCAAAGTAAAGCTGCTCTTAAGGGCAATGTGTAATGTGATTGAATTTGGAAAGAAATGATGAGGCATTATGAGGCCACTGCTTTCATTAAAAGTCCATGAGTCACATTAAAACTTCAGATGGATTTGAGGGGTTCCTGGGTGACTCAGTAAGTTAAGCGTCCGACTTTAGCTCAGGTCATGATGTCACGGTCCGTGGGTTCGAGCCCCGCGTCGGGCTCTGTACTGACAGCTTAGAGCCTGGAACCTGCTTCAGATTCTGTGTCTCCTTCTCTCTCTGCCCCTTCCCCGCTCATATTCTGTCTCTCTCAAAAATAAACAAACATTAAAAAAATTAAAAAAAAAACCCTTCAGATGGATTTGAATCAGTTCCTTTTTAAAACCCTGTATTAATCTTGTACGTTAATCTTCAGGACCTGCGTTTTGATGTTGCCTGTGGCCAACTTGCAATCCCCAGATAAGGCATTCAGGAGCATTCGTAATTGGATTTTATAATAGGGAAAAGGCGCAAAGAACAGAGCAAAGTGATAGTTTCGCTTTATGTTTACAGCTTTGTAATTGAAGATATCAGACATAGCCCTACACGTGGCTGGTGCAAAGGCATAAGCTGTGTCCCGGGAAAAATGCTTCTGCTGCTTTTAATACTAGTGGGGACGCTTTAAAGGTTCAGAGGAGACACTTCTGGATACTGCACGACTACATTACTGGAAAGCGAAGAGGAGGGAGGAAGGAGGTGAAGTCACAGCAAGTCCTAGGATGTTCCATGAGGGTGGTGGTGAGTGAAAGACAAGGCTGCATAAGGTGGCATCCCAACACAACAATGCAAACACTGGATACCCCTGTGCCCACCCACAATATCGAGATAATGACCCAGTTGAGAAAGGTAGGAACACAGGTTAAATGCTGTCTTCCAAACATTCATGCCTCCTTGGAGCCTTAGAATGCCACCTTCCTTAGAAATGGGTCTTTGTGGATGTTATCCATTAAGTGTCTTGAGAGGAAATCATCCTGAATTCAGGTGAGCCCTAAGGTCAATGACCAGTTTCCTTATAAGAGGAGAGATGCACACAGGCGAAGCCATGTAAAGGTGGAGGCCAAGACAGGAGGGATACAGCCACAAGCCCAGGGACACTTGGAGCCCAGAAGCTGGAAGAGGCAGGAAGGACCTTTCCTTAGAGCCTGCAGAGGGAGCATGGTCCTGCCCCGCCTGGATCTCAGTGGTCCTGCCCCCTCTGGATCTCAGGGGTCCTGCCCCTCCTGGATCTCAGTGGCCCTGCCCTGCCTGGATCCCAAAGGCCCTGCCCTGCCTGGATCCCAGTGGTCCTGCCCTGCCTGGATCTCAGCAGCCCTGCTTGGAACTCAGCAGCCCTGTCCCCCCTGGATCTCAGGGGTCCTGTCTCCCCTAGATCTCAATGGTCCTGCCCTGCCTGCATCTCAGTGGTCCTGCTCTTCCTGGAACTCAGTGATCCTGCCCTGCCTGGATCTCAGGGGTCTTGCCTGGATCTCAACAGCTCTGCCTCCCCTGGATCTCAGTGGTCCTGCCCGCCTAGATCTCAGACTTTGGGAGAACAGACTTCCATTGTTTTAAGCCACCAATTTTCTGGTAATTTGTTATGGCCACCCTAGAAAACTAATACACTGAGATTTTAGGATCATTTAAGAAACTTGCCAGCCATTTGCAAAAAAAAAAAAAAAAAATATTAAGCCAGTTTTGGGAAAAATCACAATTATTGCTTGTTTACCAGCTTTGTTTAAAATAGCCACGGAAAGGGGTGACTGGGTGGCTCAGTCAGTTAAGCACCCGACTTTGGCTCAGGTCATGATCTCAGGATTCATGAGTCCAAGCCCTGCGTTGAGCTCTGTGCTGACAGCTCAGAGCCTGGAGCTTGCTTTGGACTCTGTGTCTCCCTCTCTCTCTGCCCCTCCCCCAACTCACGCTCTGTCTCTATCTCTCAAAAATAAATAAACATTAAGAAATTTTTTTTTTAATTAAGAAAATACCCACGGAAAGAGCCAAAGAGAGAAAATCTCTATTACGAAGCTCTATTGTTTTGGTTTGTTTTTACAACTCTCAAAACCTGATAAAAAATATAAGGATATGCAGATTTTCAAATGTTTCTTTAAGCTTATGTTTCCATTCAAGATCAAATGCATGCCACGAACATAAACTGTGTGTCTTCAAGCTAAGTCACACGTTAGGAAGATACATCCTGAACTCGTCACACCAGCATCAGTAGATGTATCCAGGAAAATGGAACCTTTCAATATGTGGGAAAAAGGAACAGCTGGTGAACGTAACAAGTGGAAATACATATGGTTTACACAAAATGAGGCATTCGTAGAATTTGACAACCAGGAGTTCACTCCTAGTGCAATAAAAAAAAAAGAAAAGTTGTTCAAGTCAATATATTCTCTCCTTTATTAATTAGCTTCCAATTTGCAATTTGGAGCTAAATGCATGGCAACTGCTAATCATCCTGAAGACGTTTATTGTCTGGTAGACGCTCAGAAGACAACAGGCAGTATCTGCTATGACCCTGGCCCTCAAGGAGCTTGGAAACCGGTTACAGGAAGTAAACGTTGTCCGCAGGAGGGAACAAAACCGTATACAACACATTCCAAATGAGTTGAGGGACAGGGAGCAAAAAGCCAATTCTGCTGTGCTTCTCTCCACCAGGGGACACTGAGCGGGGACCGGAGGCGTTTTTGGTGGTCACATTTGGGACATGGAAGAGTTGCCTGGCAGCTACCATGTGGAGGCCAGGGTCGCTGCTCAATACCTTTTAGTGCACAGAAGAAACATCAGTCCAACGTGAGAGGCTACATGCTTCCGCAGGAGGTGAGATTAAGGGAAAGAAGGCTGCTCTATGAATCAATGGAAACCAAACAGGATGAACTTGAGCAGAGGTATAAGAATTATGAAACAGAAACCAATCTAGCAGCCTTCCATGCTAAATATTTATCCATAGCAGTCACCATATCGTATGATACTGTGCATTTTATGGTGTGTGTCTGGTTTTTATGGTCTCCTCACTGGAATAAAAAGGGAACGTGCTTGGGAATTTTTGTCTTTTTTCTTCACTAGTCTATTCCCAGTACCATGTGGAAAACAGTAGGATTTTAGTATACATTTACTGAATGAAAGAAACAATGAACGAATGAAAACCACGATTTTTTTTGAATGTTCATTCATTTTTTGAGAGAAAGAGAGAGACAGACAGTGAGCAGGCAAGGAGTAGAGAGAGAGGGAGACACGGAATCCAAAGCAGGCTCCAGGCTCTGAGCTGTCAGCACAGAGCCCGACGCAGGGCTCAAACCCACGAACCGTGAGATCATGACCTGAGCCGAAGTCGGACGCTGAACTGACTAAGCCACCCAGGTGCCCCTGAACGAAATCCACTATTGTATTTTCCGTGGCAAAGCTATCTTTGTAAGGGTGTGGAAAAGTGTCTTACCACTTACACTTTACACAAACAAGTCTCTTTCTCCCCCTCTCATTTTTGTAAAATTTAAATTTAGGGATGCCTACAACACCTTGTGAATTTGGCTTGCCAACTCACAGCTGAAGGATTGCTTATCAATGTTTTGTGGATAGTTATGAAGGGCTTTATGACTCCCGGTCAATGACTGCATCTGCATTGCAGTTTGGTTCATGCTGGTCTTCCCCCGATATATGCATCAACTGCTCACAGATTTCCATTTCCAAACCTGCAGTATCAGGATGAAATCCCCAATTATGGAAACCCTCAGATGCTAGTCTGTTCTGGGTGCACCTTGCCCATTCTTGCATCCAGGAATCAGATGGGTGCAATGGTTACACAATCTTGACAGGTACGGGAGGCAGTGCGGCTCTGCCCTGGGGGGATGGGGGGTGATGGCACTGGGCTTGAGACATGCCAGGAGGTCATTATGCAGAGCGGTGGATGTGTGAAAGTGAGGGCAAAGTTTCAGATACGTAAATGGTACAAGAGACGCAAAGAGAGTGCAGGGTTCCCTCTTTGCAGTGAGTTTTATGAGTAACATGGAGTCTTTTCCTTTGAAAGTCTTGGTGGCAATTTCAAGGGGGGATATGCTGTGGATATGGGTAGGAGGATGGGAATGAAAACTGAGTGCAAATATCAGCGTAAGAGGTGGGAAGTGAAGCACCATCACCTTCCAGGTAGGCGCTGAATGTCTACCGGCAAAGGAGCTCCAAAGACGGATGAGGAAATGTAGACAAGTAGACAAAGTGAATCAGTAAGGAAAAAATTTTCCTCAAAGAACATCCCAGGCCCAGATGGCTTCCCTGCTGAATGCTACCAATTGTTTAAAGGGGAATTAACACCCATCCTTCACACTCTCTTTACAGAAATGAACTGCAGGGGACACTTCCCACTCGTTCAGCGAGGAGAACGGAACCCTGATACCAAAAGCTGATGAAGGCATCACCAGAAAACAGACCTACAGATTCATCTTTCTTATGAATATGGATGTAAAAGTCCTCAAAAAAAATGCCAGGAAACCGAATCCAGAGACGTATAAAAAGGATTATACACTATGACCAAGTGGGATTTATTCCAGGATGCAGGTTGGGTTTAATATTCAAAAATCAAGAGTCAGACGCTCAACCGACTGAGCCACCCAGGCTCCCCTAAAAGTTTTTTTTTATTTTAGTAACATATTCTGAATACATATTTCTTATCAGATACAGGATTTGCAATACTCTTGATTTTGGCTCAGGTCGTGATCTCATGGTTCGTGAGTTTGAGCCCCACGTTGGGCTCTGTGCTGACAGCGTGGAGCCTGCTTGGGATTCTCTCTCTCTCTCTCTCTCTCTCTCTCTCTCTCTCTCATTCACCACTCATGCTATCTCTGTCTCTCTCAAAAATGAATAAACAAACTTAAAGAAAAAAACTTTTAACAACTCAGTAAATGCCGAGTCCCCCAATAAAAATGGGTAAAGGATCGACATTTCTCCAAAGAAGATATATGGCCCATAAGCACGTGAGATGATGTTCAACACTATTACCATTCAGGGAAATGCATATCAAATATGGTACCTCTTTGCACCCACTAGGATGGCTCTACTAAAAAGACAGATGTGAATGAGTGTTGGTGAGACTACATCTTTTATGCTGGTACCAATGCATCCCCTTTTGGAAAGAAAGTGGAAGTTCCTCGTATCGTTAAACCAAGTATCATATGGACCAGGTATCATACTACTAGGTATATACACAAGAGAAACGCTTACGTAGAATCCTACAAAAACTTGTACATCAGTATCTAAGGCACCTTTATGCATAATATCCAAAAAGGGGAGACAACCAAAATGCTCACCAAAAGATGACTGAATAAACCAAGTGCATCACATTAATACAATGGACCACTATTTGAAAATTTTTTGATGTTCATTTATGTTAGAGATAGAGAGAGACAGAGTGTGAGCAGGGGAGGGGCAGAGAGAGAGGGAGACACAGAATCTGAAGCAGCCTCCAGGCTCTGAGCTGTCAACACTGAGCCCAATGTTGGGCTCAAACTCACGAACTGTGAGATCATGACCTGAGCAGAAGTAGGACACTTAACTGACTGAACCACCAGGAGCCCTAATTTTTGTCCCCTTTCTTAGAAAAAAAAAGCCTTTACAATCATTTCTCTCTTAAAATAGAACATTTTACCACATTATAGGTAAAGGGGAAAAATTAGGTCTTAAAAAATGGATGAGTTTAACACATAATGCACATAAACTGGACAAATCTTTAAGTGTGAAATTCAGTAATATTTTATGGATGAATATACCTATGTTACTATCACTCTGTTCTGATGAAATATGTTTAGAACATTGAAAAAGCGGAGAAAGCAGAGACAACATAGCATTCGCTCAGGATGCTTTCAGATGTGACATCTATGCATGGTTTTTAATAAAGAAGTTCTCCAGAAAACCATGAGTCATATTTCTAGAGGACTTTCATATAGGTAGATGCTTAGGAGGGACAGAGATAGCAGTGAGGGGAAAGGATATTCAGAGGTTCAGAAACGAATGGAAAACAGGCACTCCAGGGGGTGTCTTCTGTGTGTTCAGAAAGTAGAGGGTGGACTAAAAGAATATTTATATATAGGGGGTGCCTGGGTGGCTTAGTCAGTTAAGCATCCGACTTCAGCTCAGGTCATGATCTCACGGTTCGTGGGTTCGAGCCCCGTGTCGGGCTCTGTGCTGACAGCTCGGAGCCTGGAGCCTGTGTCTCCCTCTCTCTCTGCCCGTCCCCCGCTCGCGCTCTGTCTCTCTCTCAAAAATAAACATACGTTAAAAAATTTAAATAAAATATTTATATATAAATATGGCATATTATTATACACATATATACACATACTTGTATACAGTATGTGTATATATATATGTGTGTGTGTGTGTGTGTGTGTGTGTGTGTGTGTGTGTCTGTATATGGGGCACATCATTAATAAAAAAGAGGAATAGAGTCATCTAAACCATTATCAGGGTATTTTAGTAAAGAGGCAGGGTCATTCTGAATGATAGAAATTGTTTCTCAATCCAAACTGGAAATATTTCCTCTTTCGAAAACTGTTCTCTCACTTCCGGTACAACTCTTAGTTATATTGGGTAGAATTGATGTTGTTTTTCTAGGAGGCCAGGTCATACCTCTGTCTATACCAAAATGTGTGTCTTTTTTTTTAAAGTTTATTAATTTATATTTGAGGGACAGAGACAGAGAGCAAGGGAGGGGCAGATGGAAAGGGAGGGACAGAGAATCCTAAGCAGGCTCTACACTATCAGCAGAGCCCAACATCGGGCTTGAACTCACAACCCGTGAGATCATGACCTGAGCTGAAATCAACAGTCAGACACTTACCCGCATGAGCCACCCAGGTGCCCTCAAAATGTATTTCTTTTTTGAAAAATTTTTAACATTTTTATTCATTTTTCAGAGGCAGAGTACAAGTGAGGGAGGGACAGAGAGAGAGGGAGACACAGAATCCAAAGCAGGCTCCAAGCTTTGAGCTGTCAGCACAGAGCCGATCATGGGGCTCAAATCCACGAACGATGAGATCATGACACTTGACCCAGTGAGCCCCCAGGCACCCTAAAATGCACTTCTTTATAATGCATTTATGCTACCCACCTGTTCATGACTGTTTCACAGGACATTTCACGAGACACAGCCTTCCCTCCATAATATCTGAACCTATAATAAAAGCTGTAGTACTGAACGCAATGAATATAGTTCATCCAGTGTCATATTATTAACAGAACCACCAGAGCCTTGTGACTGATTTACCTGCATAAAGATTTTAGCTCATCCATATCTAATGGCCAAAGGATGGTTCCATGCAGTGTTCTAGAATATTTCTGATTCTTTTATACTGGGAAATGCACACTTCATTCAAAAAGCTATTGTGTTTTTCTGTTTTTAAATAAAAGATACACCGTCCTAAGCATTAGGCTCAACATACCTAAGCAACATGTTCCAATGTAATTTTATTTGAGAAATACATTTACATTGTTAAATCTACAAGACAGCCGCGGTGTCTGAGTGACATTTTTCTTCCCAAGAAATTGACTTTGAATCTGCACCTTGCATCCGCTAGGGTCATTTTCACAAAGCCAGTGACTTCTTGACATGTGATTGGGAAAAAATAGGAAGGTATCTTCAAGAATAGGGCGCTCCGGGGTATCCCTGCTGCGGGCTAGGTATAGATGTGTACATTCTTTCCACACTTCTTGTAAAGGAGGTGTTCAGGCAAAGGGCAGAATAAACAAAAACTGATCTGCAGGCCAGATTCTTTTGGTCATGGAGCGTTTCCGCCTTAGGGGTCTTTAAATGTCCCCCTCAGGTTGCCTTTGGGAGATTTTTCCATTAAGTGACTTGGAAGGACTAACTTCCTTGAATATACGAAGGGAAGGAAGTCAAGATACAGAAGAACTATGGAGGTATTTATCTTGTTAGGGATTGTTTAAAACCCATTTCTCTGACACAATCATCAGCAGAATCTGAATTCCCAGCCATGTCCAATCAAGCTAATGCATTCTGACCCTCAGGTTCAATGCTTCTCCTTGGAAAAATTCCTACCTTTCTCCCGTACCCAAATGCCCATCACTGTTTTCCTTGTCAGTAGAAGGATGCCTGTGTCCCTTTTTCCCAATAAAGACAGCAGCCACTTTACCTAAAACAACTGAAAAGAGTCAACCGTTCGTGTTCACACGGTGGGTGAGACGGAAAATTAAGAAAACATGCAAAAGAAAGAATGTGTCTTCTTTTTGAATTAATAATCAGAAAAGGACTCTGTTCTGAATGCAAACATTCCAAGGAAGGGACAGTTTTCAAGGGTTACCCCATGCAATTGTTAACTCAAGCTTACACAGTCCTCTGCAATCAGTTAAGCGACAATTATTGTATTTACTTAATAGGTTCTTCAATCAAGTGTGTCCTAACACCTTGATTTCCAAGAATGACGATGCACAAGGAAATAAAATTCCACCTTCCTTGAGGAAATTCTGAATCATTCTTAAAGGATCAAGTATATTCTCTGTAGAGTGGCAGGGGCTGGTCATAGTTAGGCTCATTTGAGATTAAAAGTGAAAAGTCTTTGGTTCTGATTTCTCCCAACCATGATTGTCTTCACCCCTCAAAAAATCCGTTCATATCCCTGGGTGTCTACACTTGCCACAGACGTCTTATTCTTATTCCATGGACCCAGCAGCTTGCAACAGAAGGGACCTGTCTCCCTTGTTCATACTCATCCTCCTCGTTACAAAGTCTCCACCCCACGGCAATGCCTTCCAGATCTGCTCCCGGGGCCCTCTGAAGTCCCAAACACAGGACTTTATTCTAACACGATGCCTCTAACTTATTTGCTGAATGCATCAAATCAACGTAGTGGGCATTTTCAGCCACCTGAAAGGCAGGCAGAAGAGGAAAGTCCACGCCAATGGTCACCAAGGGCATAACAGGGCCATGAACTTGTCTACTCCCAGAGCTCAGGTTCCACACCAGCAATAACAAAGACCCGATTATGGTGTTTCCAAGTGGGTTATTAGATGCATCGAAACCTACTGATGAAGACAATGGAAGATGATGTATTTTTTTGGGGGGGAGAGAGGACATTTCTTGATTTTTCTATTTTGCATAAATTTTGGCACAGAGAAGAGGCAAGGCCAACCCTCCTTTGAGCAATGTATGCATCCTACGATTGTGTTATGTGGAGTATACACATCCGTCCACATCCCAGCCCATCTTAGAGAGTCACATGGGCAAGCAGTGCAGCAGGGAGACCCAGAGCTTGTTCCTTTCTACCACCGACTTTCAATATCCTGGTTTTGAGTGGTCCCACATAATTCCTCTCACCTCCAGATCCCATTTCCCGCCATTTTCTCCCATATTCCTTTACTTCTCTAAGATTATGTATGTTTCTCTAAATGCAACACTTCACTTTTCCTCTCTATGCCCTGAACTTTTCACCGCATTTTTAAAAAAATGTTTATTTTTGAGATAAAGAGAGAGAGTGTGAGCGGGAGGGGGCAGAGAGAGAGAATGAGACACAGAATCCGAAGCAGGCTCCAGGCTCCAAGCTGCCAGCACAGAGCCTGAAGCAGGGCTAAAACCCGCGAACCATGAGATCATGACGTGAGCCAAAGTCAGATGCCCAACTGACCGAGCCACCCAGGTGCCCCTATGTGGCATTTAAAATGCAGCTTAGCAATGCATGGTTTCTAAGACACAGAATGGCAACACTTCCAGTGGGAAATCAAATCAGGGCAAACCCATAAAGAGGGGGAATATAATGCGAGTGAGTTAGGAGGGCAGCAGCAAGATGAGGAGATCCTCAAAGTGGGCCGGATTATTGTTTCCCTTTATAGATACGTGTATGAACTTTTGACTTGATCTTAAGATGGGTTCCATTTGTAATTTAAAATAAAATGCTTAAGGGACGCCTGGGTGGCTCAGTGGGTTAGGCATCCGACTCTGGATTTCAGCTCAGGTCATGATCTCACAGTTTGTAAGATCGAGGCTGGCAGTGCGCTCTGTGCTGACAGCACAGAGCCTACTTGGGATCCTCTCTCTTCCCCTGCTCCACCACCACCTGTCTCAAAATAAATAGACTTTAAAAAATTAAAATAAAAAGCAAACCAAAATCCTTAGTAAGAGATAAAAACAAACCAAAGACAACAGAGTGTCTAAGAAAAAATAAAAATAAAACAGTGCCATTAGCAAACAGCAACCAATAAACTCCTCAAAAAAGGAGATGTATTCTGGGTACAGCAGCTTGACATTTTCAGCAGAGGTGTCTAAGGCGTATTATAGGGACCCACCAAATTATCACGGATGTAAAATGCTCGTGCACAATGCACACAATATGTAATTCAGACCATAGCTCTTTATAGGAATGTATCAATCCTTTGCCCCAATGATTCCCAGACTCCTTTTATGGAGTGGAATCAGACATAGAACACCAACGTATCAAATGGATAATGGCGAGAGTCCTCTGGCTGATATCAAAGAGCTGCCTACAAATGCCACTCACCTACCCCGCATTTCAGCTGGAAATCGAGACCCCACAAAGGACACGAGAACCATGAAGGTGGACACCCCATCATAGCAGGCATATGGCTCAAATCCTGTGAATTTTATTTATTGATTTATTTTAATGTTTATTTATTATTTTGAGAGGGAGAGACAGACTGTGAGCAGGGGAGGGGCAGAGAGAGAGGGAAACACAGAATCTGAAGCAGGCTCCAGGCTCCGAGCTGTCAACACAGAGCCCAACGCAGAGCTTGAACTCGCGAACCACGAGATCCTGACCTGAGCCACACTTGAATGCAAGCAACTGAGCCACCCAGGCACCCCAAAGCGTGTGAATTTTTGTTCTGCAAGTACACTGCCTTTACTTCAAACCATTTCTGTGTTATATTCAAAGCTATGATGTCACTGCATGTGAATGAACTTACGCAATTACTCACCTTAAAGACAACTTCAGGATAACCCCTACGCAACCTTCCCTGAGGCAAAAATTTTACACCAGTTACAACACCTGAGAAACAAGCAGGTATTTCTGATACTTTTTTGAATCCTTGAAAAAGTCAGTTATATAAATCTGTGGGCAATGTTTCCTAAGACCGTAGAATACCTGTCAGGTGAGAAATCTGTTGAAGTCACCATCTGGCTTAGTGGCATTGACTCCATTATGGGCAGCACGCAGCAGATAGGCAACGAATGGGCAATACCGATCAATCCCACACCCAACCGGCCCATAAACCATTAGATCTACAGCAGCAAAGAGCTTTGCTGTGATCCATCGATGGTGCTGCTGGGGTGGACACCACCCTCACCGTGCACCATGATAACGAACGAGATATCAAGACCCACTTGGAGGCACATAACTGTAAGCATCGTAATCATAATTTTGTATCTAGATCAACTGACTTTTTTTGCATAATTATAGAAGCTACATCGGTTTCCAAACTCATTCTGTAGTTTACCTGATTCATGCTTTATACCGACAGGAAAGCCTGGAGGTGCGATCTTAGTGGAAAAACTACAGAGTTGAGGCTTCTCTCAGCCCTGAGCTGGGATCCCAGCACTGATCCCCACAAGGGATATCGCTGGGAGTCAACCCTTCACCCTTCACCTCTACATGTCCTTTTCTTGTAAGTAAAGTAAGCAAGCCCATCCAATGGGCGTGGTGAGGATTAAGTGAGCAACTACAGCCATCCATGGCTGGCCAGCCACAGGTTCTCGATGAGTGGGTACTAAAGCATAGAAGTCAGACTGTGGTAAAGCAAAAATAATTTAAAGCATGCATGAGGCTTCAAATTGCAGGTAGTGATACCCAAAAGGGAGTGATGCCATGGGTGGTAAATTCAAATGAATGTTTAAATGGTGGTGGAATGAACTAATTCAAGATGTAAAGGCAAAGTGGAGACAATGAATGAGTGAATAGAGAGGTTAAGAGCCACAAATAAATAAATTCCGGGTATTTCCATCAGAAGGCATTCGGGAGGAGTTTCTCTTTTATGTCTAAGGTCTTTGGACACTTGTCATGAAAAAATAAATAAATAAGAGGCAGCTGTGATGGAACTCGAGTCTTGGATATGTATGCCTTCCTAATGACCAAGGTGCAGAGCAGAACAGGAGATATGGTTATAAAAGAGCATCTTTTTGGAAAATAAATGGAAGACGAGTCCAATGACTAGACTTCATGCCGACATAAATAATGACCTTCTAGTCCTGATGATACGTACCAGTTTGCCTGGCTTAATTCCAGTGTATCAATAGCATATGAACAGCTCTCCACGCATCCTGGACTAGATAACAAGTTATATGGCCAATGGCTGGCAAGACTGTGCCACACAGTCATGAGTAAAGAAAACATCCATATTCCAAAACACAAGTGTCTTCTAATCATTATTTTTTTTTAATTAAGGTTCAGGTTAGAGGGCGGCATTTGATAGATACTAGTGATTACATTGTTTCGCCAGCTGCGATTACACGTATAGAGCAACAATGATATTCATATGTTGTCCAGAGGTATTAGTAAGAATGGAAATTATAAGGTGATTCGGTGTCCTTGTTGCCACTACTGGGCTATGAGATTTCACACCTAAAGCCTCATGCTGAAATCTGTGTTCGTTCCATGCACCAGCCTCCTGCGTATACCGTAATTCCTGTTGTCAGACCCTCCTCCTTTGGGTGGGAAAACAGCATTTATTACTCCATAAAAACAATAATATCAAACAATATTTTTCCAATTTCTTAGAAAAAGAGCACTTATGCACTAATGGCTTTTTTGAAGAGGAAACTCAATATTTCCACGTTTTGCTAAAAACATATCTCTCCATATCAAAAGCACTAATTAGAACGTTCGTCCCCACGTACGGTTGTGCCGTTTTATCGGATCATCTTTTTAAATATCCGGACGGCAATGGTTTAAAAATATTTCTCAACACCAAAAATAGCCGGCTTCCTGCAAGCTAAAAGGAAGTGTCCCTTAGCAGTTTTGAAGAGGGTCGGGAACAAACGCAAGATCCGTGGTAAAGACAGATAAACTAAGTCACATTTCAGAATCTCTAGCACTCTGTATAATCGGCCAAGCTGGCACGGTTCACCCCAGCAAATAAAAGGGGGTCTGTGGCCTTCGCAGCGTCTCCACAGTAGCTCATTCGTGCACTGTAAATAGACCGGCACAGAGATGCTAAATTGATTCTTTGATTTCTCTGTCGCCCACTACAGCTCTCTGTTTTGCCACCGCGAGTTCTGTTTTAACTCTCAGGAGCAAAACGTGGACTTAACGTCTTTCAAGGGGAAATATTTTAGAAGCAACTTTTTTCTTTTGCTTAAAAGATCCGTATGTATACATGTATAAATGTGTACATATATGTGTGCATATGTATATATATATAAATATAGATACACATTTACATATGTATATATATAGTGTGTGTGTGTGTGTGTGTATAATCCCACCGCATTTCCCAGATCTGCACATAATTTCACAAACATGCCAAACTGATAAGGGGTCACCATGTAAATTGAGCTACATCCCACAGCTGGGCTTCAGAGGGGGAGAAAATCGATTTCCTTTCAAATCTAACGTTTTAAGGAACATCAACGCATCATGCACGCAAGAGAACATTCTGTAACTCCACGGAAGCAAAAGCTTGTTCAATGGGCACTGCTTCATTCAGAAAACAGAGCCCAGGGCTCCGTGCTCAGTCTGATGATGCTACAATGTCCTCTTCGAAAAGACCATAGGCACTGCGCTGACACGTTGTATCCTCCCTCCACCTCTAGGTCAGAATGGACCTTTTGTAAAAGACCAAGAAACACGATTTCCTGTTTCAAGGACTAGAGGCAGAAGCAACTACCCAGAAACTGCTGAAAAAATGTTCAGAAATGCAGGCACTCATGGGGCTGTGATGTTAACTACAATGATTCTACAAGGACCTGGCTCAGAGGACCTATGAAAACAGAAAAGGAAGTAAAATCATAAAACAAGAGGGTTCTTGATGCTAATGCTTTTTATTTTCTTTCATGTGCAAAAACCAATGGGGAATTTTGAGGACTTTATCAATGCTCCAAAAGGCTCAACTTTGCAAACATCTGTGGGTGATTTGCATTTGTAAACTACAAATGCATTTCTACCACTCCCCATCCCCCCACCCTCCCAGCTCCAGGGGTCTTTCCTAGGTGAATGTTTTCACATGTAAATGAAAAAAAATGCTCAAAATAAAATGAAAACATCAAGGTGAAAATCATACATTCTTGGTAATATTTGTCCATTTGGAGAGAACATTTTCAGCCACAGATTTTGTTCGGCAGAGCTCCATTTACGCGTTCTATTGTCTTAAAAACAAACGTTTTCATGTACGCCTAGGAATATTAGTCATGAAATGTACAACGGTAGACAAAACTACAAACGAAGATAAATATCAAAATAGAGCCCACCCCAAATATCTATTTTTCCAAGCCCCCAGTGAGGAAAAAGGAAATAAACAGCAAAACCATGGAGAGCTCTTACTGGTGGATTTCCATGCCCTCACCCTTTACGGTAAATAAGAAACTGTTGCAAAATTCAAGTGAGAGCCAAGTTCCATTGTGTGCAAATACAACAGTCATTGTAACCCCGCCACAGAGGCACAACGCTCGTAGATGATCAGTTAAGGAATTAGGTGAAAGATTTCCAGCCCCCAAGCTAAAGACAAGTAAAGAAATCTACTATCTACGGCCCTCCATTGTCACTGCTTCCCAAAGGATCACCCATCAGCAAATGAGTTCCCTCTACAGGGCTGTGATGCCCAAAAAGTATTCATTTGGCCCAAAGATAGAAATGCATTTAAGTAAAATTTCATTTTAATTTGGGACCTTGGAGTCTGCCTTTGTTGGAGGAAGGATAGGGGTTCCCCAAAATACAATTCAACGATGAAAAGCTGCATGCCTGAAAAAGAAGACCAAACCTCTCCTGCAGAGAGCCCAGGGAAATAGAACCTTCCAAGGATCGGAGTAACACAGTGCAGATCAGCTACTCCCCACACAGTAAAAAGCACCACTTTGTCACCGCCCCTTGCACATTCACCCGATGCCATCACTCACCTAGAATTCCCAGCCGGTAGTTAATGGTGATCACAATGACATTGCCGTAGCTGGCCAGCACACTGCCGTCTATCATATTCCCAGTGCCCTCCATGTAAGACCCGCCGTGGATATAGACCATGACCGGCTTCTTACTGTTCTGATCATGGATGTCTGGAAAAAGAAAGTCAAGTAAGGAAATAGAATAAAAAAAAAAAATCACACGGATGAACTGATACTATGCAACGGACAAAGGGCACGGATTATTATGTTCTTCCTTCTTTGGACTGGAATCAACCATGCATCTATGTGGAATTACATACACCGTGGTAAGACTGCCTAAGAAAACTGCTCAATGTTATCATTTTTTCTAGTCACAGAAATGGTATTTTTGACAAGCATACGGACATCTGAAGTAATATGAATGCCTATGTACATTTCTCTATCTACCTAAAACACTAGAAACTAGAAGATTTTGATGAAATGCTTACTTCCTAAACAGTGCTCAACTCCTAAAAGGTGACTTATTCAAGAAGCACACGGCGTAATAAGTTTCATCATCTCGGGAAGTGTGCAATCTGCTTCAAAAAGATCATTTGTTTTTACCTCTTTATTCAAAGATGAGCCTACAGATGCATTTTTAACCGAAACATGAGAATACATGAGAACCAGTGAGGCTGAATGTAGCAAACTCCAAGTAAACGGTTAAAAATTATCAACAGAACAGAAACGTGTAAAACCGAAAACAGGGCAAAACAAGATGTCCGAGCAAAGGTCTTTGTTCTAGTTTGCTGACTGCGATAAATATCTCAACATATTTAAGTAACAAAAATGAAAGGGGCGCCTGGGTGGCTCAGTGGGCTCAGCGGGCTCAGCGTCCGACTTTGGCTCAGGTCATGAACTCATGGTTCACGAGTTTGAGCCCCGCGTAGGGTTCTGTGCTGACAGCTCAGAGCCTGGAGCCTGCTTCGGATTCTGTGTCTCATTCTATTTCTGCCCCTCCTCCACTCACGCTCTGTCTCCTCTGTCTCTGTCTCTGTTTCTCTCTCTCTCTAAGAATAAACATTAAACAATTAAAAAAAAATGGAAACAGATGTAACAGAAATGACACGACACTCCAACCTCAACGTGAAATGATTGACATGCAATCTATTTTCAGAGGGATATGAACCCCAGTTGAGATTTGCAACCACTGGGCACCCTTGGTAATAACTTTGTGACTTTATTTCGTAACGATGTAAAAACAGTGTTTCACAATGGTCTGTGAGGACAGGAATTCAGAGACCATCTGTGCATTTGTGGAGCCTGCTTTGTGAACAGGTATTGATTAAATCACCTTTTAAAATCAGTCTTTAAGTTTACGTTTAATGTATCACACTGATTCCTTTTACAATTATTTCTGAATATCTCTCTACATGTATCCATAGATATATACACATAGGTGTGTGTAAATAATGTATATATCTGTCTGTCATCAAAAGAAACCCAAATGTATCCAATGTACATTTATTGTCACCCTTTTTTCAGTCAAGT
Source organism: Panthera pardus (assembly GCF_024362965.1). NCBI lineage: Eukaryota > Metazoa > Chordata > Mammalia > Carnivora > Felidae > Panthera > Panthera pardus. The sequence goes on from NW_026526843.1 coordinate 121,482,855, forward strand.
GTTTTTTCTCCTCCTTCAGCAAGACGCTTTTGAAATCTCAAGAAAGGAATTTTCAGGAAATGAATCGCTATCATTTGGTGAGGGGGGCTGCTAATAAAATGAATTCTGATCACAATCTCAAAATGAGTTCATTGGGTGCCTCAGGAAGGCGGCTCGAGAAACCCACTGGTCACAGTCAAATACAGAAAAAAGTGTCACGCTCCCATGTCCCTGCAGATCCTGAATAGATAGCAGAAGAACCGACCTTATTTTCTCAAATAAAATTCAAATATACAGTAAAAATGTTTTCTTCATCCCTTGTTCATCAAGCACTACGTGGAATTCTGAAACACACAGGTGTTTGGAAAGGTGTTGGGTTTTGAACCACGTACTCCTGTGTCTGGCTCCTGATTTGCCGGTTTTCCCCTTATTTCTTTTAGCAGGTGCAGGTTGTTGGGTGGTCCACTGTGGAACAGGACGTGGTAGAGACTTTGAAGGCTACTTGAAGGCGACTTTGAAGGGGTTTTCTGAGAGAAAATGCTAGGTTAACATCTCTAAGCTTTCCAAAGGCATAGAACAAGGTTCTCGTGAACTTGAAGAGTAATAAATAACGAATGCCCTGTTAATTCAAAGTAAAAAAATATATATCACAGGGTATTGGTATTCAGTGAATAGAGGGCATTTTAATGGGAATAAAGTTGCATTTCGAGCATTGGGAAAACAGATCCTAAGAATCAGAAATGCTCTAATAAGAGATGCAGAGTAAGAGGCAAATTATATCCCTGGCTGGTGTAAGAGAACCCCCCCCCCCCCCCAAAAAAAAAAGTTTTGGGTTTTGTTTTAATACATTTTCTCTTTTTTTTTTCTTTTTAGATGATCCGATAGAATCTTTTTAAATTAAAAAAAATTTTGTTTTAATACATTTTTTTTCTTTTTACATGATCTAATGGAATCTTTTTAAATGAAAAAAAATTTTTAATACATTTCTTCTTTTTCTTTTTACACGATCTAATAGAATCTTTTTAAATTTTTAAATTTTTTTGTTTTACTACATTTGTTTTTTTTTCTTTTTACATGATCTAATAGAATCTTTTTAATTTTTTTGTTTTAATACATTTCTTTTTTTTCTATTTACATGATCTAATAGAATCTTTTTAAATTAAAAAAATTTTGCTTTAGTACATTTCTTTTTTTTTTCTTTTTACACGATCTAATAGAATCTTTTTAAATTTTTAATTTTTTTGTTTTAATACATTTCTTTTTTTTTTTTACATGATCTAATACAATCTTTTTAAATTTTTATTAATACGCTTTTGGATTCAGATAAAATGGCAGGCGTTCTGGGGCCCCCCACAACAGAGAGGCTGGCGGGTGAGTCAGGTGCCGGATGAGCTATTCTAAGGCCAACGGAAAAGATCTTGCGAAGAGAGGTAGGGACAGCCCTAGAAACACATGGGAGTTACAGTAATAATTAAATAATAACAATGTTCAGACAAAAGCACGTGTGAAACCAGCATTGGCCCAACTTCTTGGACCCAAGTTGATTAAACAGCACCACCAGGGACGCCTTGCTGCCTGGCAGGGAGAAGTCATCATCTGCTTCTGTGCCTCGAATTGTGTTTCCCCCCAAAACCCAAATGTTCCTCAAGGGCCTTTGCCCTGTAAGGCAAATGCACAGAGGTCCGTGCACTTTCCTACTTGGACGGCAGAAATGGAGTCTTCCTGGCAACTTACTTGGCACTTTCTGTCTTGTCTCTTTGACACTATTTGTTCTGCTGAAGGCACAGGTACAGTGTGGTCCTGGTTGTTAGAGACCACTCTCTTCCAGAGTTTAAAAAGCATCAGTTTAGTTCCAGTGGCTGATCTGTCCAGCAACTTGGGATCCTTCAAGAAACAACTTTCCATGGCAACCAAACATTTTTTTGGGGGGGGTAACAAAAAAGTTTTCAAAACAGCCGTGGTGTTGAAAAGGAAAAGATAGAGATGTAGGTTTTTGACCTTTTCATTTTTCACAACTTTGCTATCCCTGCTTCCTACCCCCCAACCCCGCACCCCCTTTAAATGCTGCTAAAAGGCAGGCGGCAGAGAAACGAGATCTTGTTAAAACACTTTTTCATGTATTTCACTGTGAGCCAGAGAAGATTCTTTGAAACTTAACTGTGAATCCGGATATTAAAAAAAAAAAAAAAAAGAAAGAAAGAAAGAAAAAAAAAAAAAACAAAAAGAAACAACCAAAACCAGAAATGCCAGACACCCAAAAAGTTCTATGAAGGTGTCTCACTGAGTTTGGCAGCTCGTAGAAGGAATTAAGAAAACCAAATCTCCAAAATACAATATTAACTTACAAATAACTTTGGAAGGAAGAAAAGAAAGTATACATGCATGTGCTAAAATTTCATTTCCTCTTCTTATGACCAAGCCAAAAAAAGGGGGGAAAAAGGAAAAAGGAAAAGAAAAACATACGATGCCTTGTAAATAACATTTTTTTATTAACTCACTTCATATTTAGAAATGTTTATACTTCTTATGGGTGGTTTGCATTCAGTGACAGGGTCATTGAGATTAAAAAGCACAGTGGTTTCCAAACAAGAAGAAAATAAAAAAAGCACACAAAAGTGTACTCGTTTCAGAGAAGGGGAGGAAAAAGAGGTTGAAATAAAAAAAAAACAGAGAGAGAGATATAAAATCATGCATCAGGGTCGAGCTTTGAAAAAACAAAAAATACCTTCATCTTCAGCACGATCATTACTGGTTATATCATCTGCGTTTTTCTTTGTGTTGGCTCCTGGGGTCATAATGAGAAGGAAAATAAAGGGAAAAAAAAAGAGAATTCAAAAACAACAGGTTTGCAAAAAAAACCAGAAGAGAGATACTACCCAGTAAAAGAAAAAAAAAATGTCACACAAAAAGTTGAAATTTGTTACATTTGGATTTCAAAAAAAATGAGGTAGGGGGTCGATGCAAAATGCATAAAAACATAAAGATGTCAAGAAGAACAAATTCAAAATGTTACTTGCGAAAAATATTCTCTATCCTGTGAAAATGCAGTTTGGGGGGTTATAATGGTAGTACTGCAAAAAAAAAGGAAAAAAAAAAGAGCTAATGTGAGTTTGAAAAAAAAGAAAATTAAATTATTAAAAAAGATTTTCCACATTCTCAAAAGAAATGCACATGAAGTATTCAATGTCCCTCTAATTTTAACATATTATAATCTACATAAATTCATGAAATGTCACTGATACACTTTGGTTATAAAATTCCATAATGGAAGAAGAAACACATTTATGCAATAAACACAGAAGGACTTTCAATAAAATACTTAAAATTGACATTAGTTCCATGCAGATGAACTTAAAACACAGCGTTTCAAATACAAATCAGAAATGTCAGTTGATTTATTAATTTGAATCATGAAATTCACCTCTCACCAGTGTCTAGAGAACTACTCAATATTTGCTCCTGTTTAGTATAAAAACAAACACAACAACAAAACCAGCATTTTCAATCAGGATTTCTTAAGTTAAAACATTATCAATCATGTTCTCTCTGATTGAAACACTTATTAAATATTACTTCAGTGTTATCACTCATTGAATTTAAGATAAGTATATAATAAAGTCACCTACCTTGATGACCTGAAATTTAAACCAGATAAGAATGTCTATGTAGACAAAATATGGCAGGCAGCGGCGGGGGGGGGGGGGGGGGGGGGGGTCCCTCAACTACACCACAAACACTCTCTTCTATATTCGGTATGCAGTGCACCATTTTCCTTTTTATATTTTCCAGATACAAGATGACAAAACATTTAATAATGCTTGAATTGTTTGGTTAATTAGCTCAATTGTCTTCTTTTCATAGATAGACACGATCAGGACATGCATATTCCAGATCCAGTAGCTTCAAAAAGGTCTGAACCACATCCTTCTAGAAGTTCTAAGTAGCTCAAAAGAACTCAGCATGTTGTGAAGCCAAAATGTGAAACTGTGGTGTTTTTGTAGTCAGAGAAGTCTTGCGTTTTTTCTGTTTTATGTGGTTTAACACCTTTTAATGAGCACACCTAGGTGGGTGGGAAATCTGATTTGATTTTTGAGGCTTAAATATCCCCACTGTTGATAATTTCAAGCTACCAACATAAGGTCGTTGAAGACAGCTGCAGAGAGGTGCCTGGGACCCTAGAAACTCCAGCCAAATTCCACCCTCATCCACCTAAAATTAGAGTCAAGTCTTATAGAAACCACCTCTCCTTACAAAACTTTCATTTCTGGTCCCTTAGAAAGTATCATGATGCTGACATCCCAATCTATTATAGTCATTACCTTGATATCAACATCTATTTATTGCCCACAATCCTACTGCATTTAAATATCTAAAAAGGGGCACCCGGTTGGCTCAATTGGTTAAGGGTCCGACTCTTGATTTCAGCTTAGGTCATGACCTTGTGGTTCCTCAGATCAAGCCCCACATCAGGATCTGCGCTGACAGCTCAGGGCCGGCTTGGGATTCTCTGTCTCCTTCTCTCTCTCTGCCCCTCTTCTGCTCATGCATGTGCATGAAATCTCTCTCAAAATAAACAAACTTTTTAAAAATAAATGAATAAATACCTAAAAGAACTTTAAAAAATCAAATTAGCTTGACTGTCTCTGGGTTGTGTTTGTCGGGGTTTATCAGTATAGAACCTATTTCAAAGTGAACTCATGGACTGAATTTATGACAAAACTACGTAGAAGCTTATAAGGGATGTCCTTCTTGGAGAAGTATGCTACGGGAGTGATCCACAAATCTGTGTTACAAGTCCTCCCTCATTTCTGGAACAAAAAAATGTGCATTCCTCCCTGTAAGAAGATTTTGTAAGTAAAGTGTGAGTGACCTGACACACATCCTGGGCTGGATGAGAGGCAATGGTTAGGGAACCTTCCCCAACAAAGAGAGGAAAGTTCTAAAGACTACGAATGCTTTTACAATTTTGATAACATAGTTCCAAGGCTGATTAAGTAGCAATCCAGGATAATCTACTGCCTCTTTGATTCTTTACCAAACTTTCTGGTTAACCAAAGCATGATTTTTAAGAGCTTTACTGAAGCATGATTTACATCCCATAAAATCAACTCATCACAGTATAAGATTCGATGATTTTTTTTAACAGAGTTGTGGCAACTATCAGCATAATCCAATTTTAGAACATTTGCATCAACCCAGAAAGACTGTGTTCTAATTATAGGTGCCATGTTCCTAGCCTCCGTCTCATTAACCTACTTTCTGTCTTTCTACATTTGCCATCTTGGGGCGTGTTGTATAAAGTAATTCGTATAATGCCCAGTCTTTTGTGTCTAAAGCAGACACTCTCACTTAGCGTGTTTGCAAAGTCATTTATGCTGTAGCATGGATCAGTACTTGATTCTTTTATATGGATGAATAATATTCCACTGTATGGATAGACCGAATTTTGTTTTTCCATTCATCTGCTGGTGGCTGCTTGTACTGTTTCCACGTGGTGGCTATTAGAACGCTGCTCAGAACATGTGGGCACAATATTTACGTTAGGATATAGGTGTTTCTTTCTGTTGGGTAGATATCTAGGAGTGGAACTGCTATTGTATATGGCAAATTGATGTTTAATTTTTTTTTAACTGTTTTAATGTTTATTTTATTTTTTTTTTTGAGAGAGAGGGAGAGGGTGAATGGGGAAGGGGCAGAGAGAGAAGGAGACACAGAACCCGAAGCAGGCTCCGGGCTCTGAGCTGCCAGCACAGAGCCCGATGTGGGGCTCGAACTCACAAACCATTAGATCATGACCTGAGCTGAAGTCGGATGCTTAACCAACTGAGCCATCCAGGAGCCCCCCAAACGTAACATTTAAAATAACTAGAAAGAGTACATGCAAGAAAATGCAAAATTGAGAACTTCTGACATGTGGAAATTACAAGGAGTCTCTGTCTCTCACGGTCTCCCAAAAATAAATAAATGTTAAAATTTTTTCTTTAAATCGGGTTCTGTGTCCCCTATTATTGAATTGTTAAGTGTTCTTTATTTTTTTTTAATTTTTTTACGTTTATTTTTGATAGAGACAGAGTACAAGTGGGGGAGGGGCAGAGAGAGACGGAGACATAGAATTTGAAGCAGGCTCCAGGCTCTAAGCTGTCAGCACAGAGCCCGACATGGGGCTTGAACTCATGAACCATGAGATCGTGACCTGAGCCAAAGTCGGACGCTTAACCGACTGAACCACCCAGGCGCCCCTATATTTTTTAGATACAAGTCTTTTTCCAGAAATATGATCTGCAAATCTTTTCTCCCAGTCTGTGTGGCTTCTCTTTCAGTTTTCTTAGTGGTGTCTTTTGAAGTGCAAACGTTTGTTTTTAATTGTGATGAGGTCGATTTTGTCCATTTTCTTTCAAAGCTTGTTGCTTTGCATATCATATCTGAGAAATCCTTGCCCAAGCCAAGATCCTGAAGATTTTCTCTCATGTTTTTCCCTCAATGCTAACCAGTTGTCATTCTTCACCTTTTAAGTGTCTGAGTTACTTTCAGTGTATGATATGAGGTTAGGGTTGAAATTCATTGTTTGCATATGAGTATCTCACTGTTTTAGGACCATTGATTGAAACGCTAACGTTCCCTCCTTAAATTCTTGAGACAATATTGCTGAAGCCAGTTGACTATAAATGCCAGGACTCTATTTATTCCTGGACTCTTTTAATTATATTCCATCCTGCGTTTCTATCCCCATGAGTCCCTACCTGTCCTGAAGACTATAGCTTTATGGTATGCTTTAAAATGGGGAAGGAGTGGGGCACCTGGGTGGCTCAGTCGGTTAAGTGTCTGACTTAGGCTCAGGTCATGATCTCACAATCCGTGAGTTCAAGCCCCACATCAGGCTCTGTGCTGACAGCTCAGAGCCTGGAGCCCGTTTCAGATTCTGTGTCTCCCTCTCTCTGTCCCTCCCCTGTTCATGCTCTTTCTCTGTCTCAAAAATAAATAAACGTTAAAAAAATTTTTTTTAATAAATAAATAAATAAAATGGGGAAGGAGAAGCCAGCCAACTTTATTCTGCTTTGTCAAGATAATCTGCTCATTCTAGATCCTCTGCCTTTACACACAAATTTTCAAACGAGCTTGTCAACTGAAGAAAAAAAAAATCACCCATTGAGATTTTGACAGAACTTATTTGCCAAACTGCAATTTTGAATTAATTTCATATAGCACAGTATGACCCAGAAACATCATTAGGTATCACCTTTAATGTTCAATGTGTACTTAATGTTTCACCTTTTTGTTCAAAAAAAGTTAAAGTTAAAGTTAGTAAGTTGTTGCTGCATTTTTCTTCGCAAATATAGCTAATTAAATGCCCTTTAAAAAAAACAATGGAGTTATCCTGAATATCTAATTTAGTTAGAATCGTGAGCTATGGGGAAAAGATTCTGGTGGGATTCATTCCGCAGTAAACCCATCTTGCACAAGCCAAAAAAAAAAAAAAAAAGGCATTTCAAAATCCATACACGCCATGAGTTTTTTTTTTCCACCCACTCCATGTCTATACCATCCTCCAAGTGCTAGAAAAATATTCCTTTACATCTAATAATTAGGCCCTCTATGAAACCTCCATGGGGAAATAGCTGTAAATATTAAAGGGAATATTTAAGCAACTTCAAACAAATGCATAGCTGTTCCATTATTAAAATTTAACTATGATTTTATAAATAAAATATCTCAATGTCGCTGGTCCTTGAAGGGTGTCCATCATTTTTTTATACCTGTGCTTCTGATGTGCGCTTCTCATGGTTTATGTGCATCATTTTCAAAAGTAAAACTATTTAAAAGAGTACTCTGTACCCTAAATGGAGAACTACTTTGCAGAGAATTCAGAAAAGGTAGAGCATGGGAAAGGGAAGGAAAATCAGTGAAAATCCTCTAGATGCTGATTTTAACATTTCAAGGCAAGAAAATAATTTCATAATTCCTCTTTTTATTATCCATTACCTTTGTTGCCAGTTATGTATGGAAATCCTCAAACACAGTCATCAGACAGTGTGAGATGATCGCGTCATTTATGTGAGAACGTAATGAAATGATAGAATATGGAAAACCTTTAAAGTATTGCTTTCGAAATGAGATATCATATTAAGTATGTATTTATTGGTTCACATTTTTTGGGGTCTCTTAACAGTGCAAATTCCAAGCAGAAGGTAGACTTGTTTTCTTAAATACAAAAAGGGTGTGTCTTAGCCAAATGCATTATTTTCATCACACGGGAAGTTGTGTAATGGGCTACAGGGGACATAAATGCTTTTCCCAGCCATCACACATGTGTGTGATTGATCACTTTGTCCCTCGGCCACAGAGGAACGCTTCTTTAATCTTCTAATTCAGTAATGGGCTCATTTCAGCAATAATAAGCTGAATGGGATCTGATCCATGAGAGAGTGCCCATGCCTCATCACTTAACTCACTGGTAAACCCATTCCTTCTAAAGACAGGTATGGATGCTTTAAAGATGCCAGCCTTGGCCGCTAGTGGGTACCACGAATAAATACTCCACACATACATCTTAACATACGCTCTCACTCTTACTGGAACATCGATCTGAAAGATAACACGAAACACTTCATTCAGAGGGTTTCATCCAAAGCATATGTACCTTGAAAAATGGGGCCCCCACAGATGAATTCACTTTCTGCATCTGAAGCAATCAGCATCACTGATCTTCATTCCACCCCCACCCCCCCCCACCTGGAATCACAACATCTGAACCAGATCGAGTTGCACTCAGGGAAAATACAGGCAAGGCTGGGGAGCCTGTCTAATTAAAGCAGCCTTCAACGAACAGGCTTCCTGACATCCCCATTTGGAATTTCTGTTCATTCCATGCCTTGGTGACACAGGACAGGAGGGTGATACGGGACAAGGTCGACTATGGGAAGTCAAGAGCATTCCTTTTTTTTTTCTTTTAATGTATTTATTTATTTTGAGAGAGAGAGCTTTAGTGAGGGAGCAGCAGAGACACAGGGAGGCAGAGAATCCCAAGCAGCCTCCCCACTGTCAATGCAGAGCCTGACGCGGGGCTCAATCTTCTGAACTGTGAGATCATGACCTGAGCCGAAACCAAGAGTGGGAGACTTAACCAACTGAGCCACCCAGGTGCCCCAAGGGCATTCCTTTTTAATGTGGAAGGAGGATTCTTGGTGATCAAAAGCCTTAGGAAACAGAACATATGGAAGCCGGTGGATTTCTCTGAAGTCATCGGCAGACGTCTATTTTGAACACACTTTGTGATGGCATCCCCAAGTTTGAAGGCTTCTGCTCCAAGACATATGAAGAGATATGGAATTGCTGACTTACTGGGTGTGGTCTTGAGGTCAAATACCTAGGATTCATCCCACAGACATTTATTATGTGACTTTCACGTGCTTGAGATTTTCCTAATCGTTGTGAAATGTTCTGCCAATCAACTTATCCTCCGTTGTCCATGTATCTGTGACTACAGTAAAACCAAAGTCTAATTCTTTGTAATTTTCTACCAGTTTCAAAATGCCTCACTGTAATAGTGAAAATAATAGGAGGGTTTTTGTTTTTTGCATGTATTTTTTGCATGTTTGCTCTGATTGGCTTGGGAAGACAGATTGAGAGAAATATGAATAATAATTTGTTCTTTCTTTTGGAATTAGGAAGAATTCTTTTCATACTTTCTATGGTTGGAATCAAAATAAACCTAAAAGTGCATAGGTCCCTGATATATGTTTGTGCTTTTTATTAAAATCTCGAGGCACTGCATAGCTTCACATAAACATTTTTTTGTTGTTGTGAATTTGGTTATTGAAATATTTCTGTTCTTGGGAATAAAACACAAATCATATTAGATTTGCAGGAGTCTCTCCTTTTTATTAAAACGTTCAGCTGATAGGATATATTACCTCCTCACACAATCTCTGAGAGCTTGAGATTAAATCACAATGCATTTAAAAGCTGGAACTAATTTAATATTGAATTATGCTGGATGCTTTTCCTGCACCTGTATTTAGAAAACTCATGTTGAAAATGAAATGGGCTTTTATTTGCCCTAAGATACCTCCAGAAATGTTGTATTAAAAAATGATAAACCTCTGTAGATATGTATATAGGTATACATATTCATTCTCCTTGCCAAGAGATTCTGGAAGATTTTGACCCCATGGGCATCGTTTTAACTCTGATGAAAACCTTCTTTCCGTAGTCGGAACACAGACTTCTGGCAACTGGGTGGTTCTCTATGCCAGGAGAGTTTTCGGTTGTGGCATTGGAATTACAGAGAGCTGGGACCTTTGGCATTTCGTCCCCTTGCATTCTACATAGAGGAAGAGTCACTTGTCCAGCATCACCAATAAAATCTGTCCAGTTACCTTTGGGTTTCCCTGTGTCTGACTTGGGGACTATTGCACAGTCTTCCCCTAAAAATGAAATTTGTTTGGACTTATGCAAAACCCTCCCTACTTTGCAATTCCTGAATCTGTTGTGCCAGGAGATGCTTAACTGAATGCCCCCAAAGAAGGCTCTCAAACTATTTTTAAGAATCACAAGTCACTGAAGCCTTTGGAAAGCAGGACGATATCTTACTGCAGATGACGACTTTTGCAACCTCTATCTGCTTTTGAACTTTGCTGACTGGTCACAAAAGAGCTGTTCATTGTTCTTTTCAGTGAGAACGCAGAAGACATCATGATACAAACAATAGAAATGTCAACAAGGACACAAACGTAAGGGGATGAATGCCTCTCATGTCTTTTCCAGTGTGGCAATGTTCAGCCAACACACTGTCTATAAAGGACCCTGTGATTTGCTCAAAAGATCCAATGCCCTGCCCCAGGGAGGTGTCTTACCATCCACACCTGCTAACCTAGCACTCTTGGCCAACGAAATGTGATTGGAAGAGACATACGTCACCCCCAGGCGGAAACATTAGGAGGTATCGCGTCTCTGCCGTATTTCTTTCCCTCTAAAACCAGACCAGCATGTCCCGCATGGGGACTACCACTTCAAGTTTTTGTTTGGGAAAGAAGAGGGAGTAGAGAACAATCAGTCAGCCCCAAATGGACACAAACATCATAAAAGGGAAATAAGCTATTGTTGTTGTCGCAAGCTGCTAAAATTTTGGACGCTTTTGTGACAACTGCACAACCTACTCTAAGATCGCTGTCGTAGCCATCTGCTTCTCTCCATGAGGTACACATTCTCTCTCTCTTACACACACACACACACACAGAACACACATAGCCACGTGCATACTCACACTAGCACACAGCTTCCTAACATCCCAACACATACCTCAATCCAAGAAATCATTTTTATTTTTTTAATGTTTAGTTATTTTTAAGAGAGAGAGAGAGAGAGACAGAGTGTGAGTGGAGGAGGGGAAGAGAGGGAGCGAGACACAGAATCTGAAGCAGGCTCCAGGCTCTGAGCTCGAAGCAGGGCTTGAAACCACAAATTGTGAGATCATGACCTGGGCCGAAGTTGGACGCTTAACTGCCCGAGCCTCCCAGGTGTCCCAACAAATCGTTTTAGATCAGAAGTGTGACTGGATCCCCAGTGCACTTGAAGTTTGGAAATCAAAGCCAACATGATAGTTTTTCCTAAGGGTACATGTTTACCTTTTCAGAAAATTACTTTTTTTGGTATGTGGTCCTAATTTCCATATCACTATAGTGCAATAAAAAAGGGAACACCGACATAGGGTATGAAGTACCTACATAATTATGATGACCAAGCACAACACTATCATGATTATACCCTAAAATAATTAAGACTAGGCAAAAGTAAAGCAGTGTAAACAATCATCAGGCAATTTCTGAAGAGCTTAAAAGAATCATGTATCTAAAAAGATCGGGCACAACCTTCCTTCAAATCTGCTGGTTCTCCAGTAACACACGGATGGTGTCTTGCACAAAGCAAGCACTCCACAAATGTTGGCTCATGTTATCGCCAGAAGTGGCATTGTTTTTCATAGTTCCCTATACATTTTCTGTGGTTTTCTGTCTCCCACATTTTGCTCATGCAGAATTTTCTTCCTAGCTACTGAGACTAAGACTGATCTAATTTACCCCCTGCCCAAACTTATTCTTCAACTCTGCAAACCTTATGCCGCCCAGTCTAAGGGCCGGCAGCTCAAGGGCGTGTTCCCAGGAGGGAATCGCGTCTTTATTAATATATTACAGTGGGATTTTGTGGGTGTCCCTGTTACACCTGAGTTGTATGTCAATTATACACTCTACACTCCCTAATGATAGCAGGTGTCCATCAATGGGTGAATGTGGTATATTACAGATTTTGCATAAATCTGTCATTTATATACATTATATATACACAGTAGAATATTACTTGGCCATGAAAAAGAAGGAAATCCTGCCATTTCCAACAATGTGGACGGATCTTAAGGGCATTATACATAACCAAGATAAGTCAGACAGAGAAAGACAAATATTGTATGATCCCACTTACGTGTGGATTCTAAAAAAGCTGAACTTGTAAAAACAGAATAGAATGACAAATAGTGCTTCCCAGGGGCTGGGCGTCAGGGAATTCCATTTAGGAATCAGAGAAGGGGCGTATGACTGATGTCTGCATGTTTTGGGGGTTTTTTTCTTAGTAACTTAAATCTTAGGACCGGTTTTCAATTTTAAGTAAAATTGTGAAGATAGTACAGAGACTTGCTATATGTCTCACACCCAATTTCCTCTGTTATTAACATCTAACATTAGTCTGGTACATTTGTTATAATTAATGAGCCAAGACTGAAATACCATAATTAACTAAAGTCTGACATGTATTCAGATTTTCTCAGTTTTTACTGAAAACTGTCCACATCCCATTTCAGTCCTCATGGCTTCTTAAGCTCTTGGCTGTGAGAGTTCCTCAGAATTTTCTGAGTTTTGATGACCTAGACAGGTTTTTTTTTCTTCCTTCCCAGATTTTATTTAAATTCAAGTTAGTTGACCAACAGTGTAGTATTGGAGAACCCAGTGATTCACCTCTCACATATGACACCCAGTGCTCATCCCAGCAAGTGCCCTCCTTAATGCCCATCACCCATCTAGCCCATCCTCCCCTCCTCCCCTCCAGCAGCCCTCAGTTTGTTCTCTGTATTTAAGAGTCTCTTATGGTTGGCCTCCCTCTCTGTTTTTATCTTATTTTTCCTTCCCTTTCCCTGTGTTCATCTGTTGTGTTTTTTAAATTCCACATGAGTGAAATCATATCCGTCTTTCTCTGACTGACTTATTTCAATTAGAATAATACACTCTAGTTCATTCCACCTTGTTGCAAATGGCAAGATTTCATTCTTTCTAGGACTGAGTAATATTCTGTTGTATCTATATACCACATCTTCTTTATCCATTCATCCATCGATGGACATTTGGGCTCTTTCCATATTTTGGCTATTGTTGATAGTGCTGCTATAAACATGGGGGTGCCTGTGTCCCTTTGAAACAGCACACCTGTATCCCTTGGATAAATACCTAGTAGTGCAATTGCTGGGTCATAGGGTAGTTCTATTTTTACTTTCTTGAGGAACCTCCATACTGTTTTCCAGACTGGCTGCACCAGCTTGCATTCCCACCAGCAGCGCAAGAGAGATCCTCTTTCTCTGCATCTTCGCCAACATCTGTTGTTGCCTGAGTTGTTAATTTTAGCCACTCTGACAGGTATTCAAGGGTTCCTTTTTCATAACATATTCACCAACACTTGTTGTTTCTTGTGTTTTTATTTTAGCCATCCTGACACATGTGAAGTGATGTTTCATTGTGGTTTTGGTTTGTATTTCCCTGATGATGAGTGATGTTGAGCATCTTTTCATGTGTCTGTTGGCCATCTGGATGTCTTCTTTGGAAAAGTGTCTATTCATGTCTTCTGCCCATTTCTTCACTGGATTATTTGTTTCTTGGGTGTCGAGTTTGATAATTTCTTTACAGATTTTAGATACTAGCCCTTTATCTGATATTGACAGTTTTGACTGTCTATAGGAATTCTGTAGAATATCTCACAATTGGGGTTTGTCTGCTTTTTCATGATTTTATGGGGTTGTAAAATTTGGGGAGGAAGCCCACAGAAGTCAAGTGCCCTCATCGTCACATCATATCAAGCGTGTATGCTGTCACCGTGACTCATCACTGCTGATGTTGGCCTTGACCACCTGGCTGAGGTGTGCTTGACTGCTTTCTCCACTGTCAAGTGTCATGTTCTATGCTCCTCTCAGAATGACGCTCTCTGGAAGGAAGTCAGCATTCACAGCCAAACCGCAGGAGTAGAGATTCATGCTCCACTGGCTTGAGGGAGAGGATCCACACAAATCATCGAGAATGCTTCTTCATGGGAGATGTGTCTCCACCCCCCCATGGGAGGGAGAATCATGCGACCCATTCCTTAGGAGATCCACACTGTAAATCCCCCGAACCTGAGAATATGATGTGATACGTGACAAGGGGGAACGGAAGTTGCAGATACAATGAAGACTTTTAAATAAGGAAATTATCCAGGATTATCCAGGGGGCCCAATGCCATCGCAAGAGTCCTTCAGAGTGGATGAAGGAGGCGAAAGAAGAGAATCAGTGCCAGAGACATGTTGCAAAATATGACACCTGTGGACTTTGCAGATCGAGGAGGGCCCGTCAACCAAGAAATACAGGTGACCTCTCGAACTGAAAAAGGCAACAAAGAGATTTTCCCCTGGATCCTCCGAAGGGCCGCCATCTTGTGAAATACTTTAATGCTACCCAGTGAGATCCACTTGGGATTTCTGACCTCCAACACTGTAAGATGAATTTGTGTTGTTTTAAGCCAGTAACTATGTGGTAATTTATTACAGCACAAATAGGAAACTCATAAATCATGTTTCCTTTCTTCATTCAGTCACTGATATCAATATGAGGTTATGGATATTTACTTTATACTCAGTTACAATCCAGTAACTATTTTGTTGCTTGAATTGCTCCAGTACTGGCCACTGAGAACACTTTTATTAGGCTTCTGTGCCCCTTCAATAGACCCCTATCATTACGGTTTGGTTTGTTGTGTTTGGGTGTTTTATTTTATTTCGTTAGCACTTACTTATTGTAAAGTGTTCCAGATTCATCTTGTCTATTTCCTACCCCATTTCTAGAATCGGACACTTTTCCAAGGAGCCCAGAGTCCTTATACTTGACATCTTACAGGTCAAGATTTTACAGGTCAAGAAGTTGAAGGAGACCAACTGTAGATAACTTGCCCCAACAATGCAAGACCTAGTTGGTGACACAGCTGATAATGACATAACAGGCTTTACAGCACATAATTGTGTCTGTAATTCATACTAGCCGGTGACAGAGTAAAAATGTTCACTTCACCTACCCGTCCTGCTGGTCTATTACTACAACAGTTATTTCATTTTGATGCTGCTATTTAAAAAAAATTTTTGTAATGTTGATTTAGTTTTTGAGAGAGAAAGAGACAGAGTGCAGATAGGTGAGGGGCAGAGAGAGAGGGAGACACAGAAATCGAAGCAGGCTCCAGGCTCTGAGCTGTCAGCACAGAGCCCGACATGGGGCTGAACTCACAGACCATGAGATCATGACCTGAGCTGAAGTTGGATGCTCAACTGACTGAGCCACCCAGGCGCCCCTGAGCATAAACATTTCTAAATTGAATAGCATATAAAATTTTTTGTTTAATTCTATTATAAATAGTGTAGGAGGAGCATTTTTATATAAATCCTTGAGATTGTCATTTACTCATAGACCGTGAGATCATGATCGGAGCTTGTCAGATGCTTAACTGACTGAGCCACCCAGGTGCCCCATTATGACACTGTTATTAACTAATCTGCAATGTTGGCCTAAAACAGGTACTTTGTAACCATCTGAACACTTATCAGGAACTATTTTTGATCCCACTATACAGAGGAGACAGTTGTAGGGAAGAGGGCTTATGGAACTTGGTCCAAGAGATCAACCGGCCACAGTCTTGAGATGCCAACCCAGGCCCCGAATGCATTACAGTAACATAAAAGTCAACATTTTAGCAAATGGGGGAAAATATGTTATGCAAGGTGGTAGGTCAGTCTGTGACAAGGTGGCTTTGTTTTCTTCCCCAAACTAAATAGTAAAAAAACAGAGACGAATAAGCCATTGAGTATGCCCTAAGACCTTTGGTCTAGCAAAGAAAACAAAAATTATACCTACATGAATGACAGCTAGTATTCAGGGAAAGGCATGACCTGGGTGTTGTAGATTATGGTTTCAAGGAAACAAGACATTCTGGGACAGGAATAAATAGAGAGATCTATCTGACTGGGGGCAGGTCTCTAAATCATCAGAGTATCATCTATCAAGTATAACTCATTCTTTAGGCAAGACCGTGGCAATGAGCTTGAAGAACACACTTGTGTTTTGGATATAGTCCTAGGTGTTAATGATAGATTTTTTTTGTTTATATTTTACATTTATTTATTTTTGAGAGACAGAGAGAAACAGAACACAAGTGGGGGAGGGGCAGAGAGAGGAGATACAGAATCTGAGGCAGGCTCCAGACTCCAAGCTGTCAGCACAGAGCCCCACACGGGGCTTGAACCCATGAACGGTGAGAGCACAACCTGAGCCGAAGTTGGACGCTTAACCAACTGAGCTACCCAGGTGCCCTGATAAAGAGATTTTTAAGCTATTTCAAGCCATTGCCCCCAAGGACTCAGAATCCTTAGGTAATGCTGTAAACATAAAATGCTACCCAGCTCTATTAAACACATCTTGATAATCTCTAATTTACACTGATTTCAATATCATTATATATTTACATTAGCATTACATTACTTCTGAAAATAATACTATGTGGTGATTGTACAATGGGATTTCAATGGGATTTTTAGTAATACAACTGTTTAATCCCATACCCTTAATGACTCTAAGCCAATCAATTCATTCTATTATAAACCCATAAACCATTTGCTTTGAGCCAAGATGTAACCTTAATATGTCTCTAGGTGTTTACAGATTTATGCTAAACGAGTTCCGTTTTTAAAACCATGTTATTTTGAGATCCACAGACAAAGTCAGTGCTAGCTTAATGATTTCATTTCTTTGGTAATTATATGCAATTTTAGGTATTTATGAAAATCTCTCCAGGTAATGGATTTTGGCTTATATTATTATTACTTTCATTCTTAGAAATAGGGAATGATGAAATTCAGCTCCAAATATTTAACAGTATAAAAGAGTCAATAAGAAGGTGGTGAAGAGTGTTAAAATATCTTCAAATTCCAATCTTTTCACCAAGAAAACCCATTTTTTGCTGCCATGGCTACATCTGCGTGCTGGTCAATATCCAACCAGCTTTGGATATCCAAACCAGGTTTGGATAAAGCCTCTTCTTTGCAGAGTCCTCCCCTAACAAGTAAGTTCACAGTACAGTGTCTACTTAGCATTCCCGGATGAAAATTTCCCAACTGGAATACCCAAAAAGCAAACAAAAAGATGTGAACATCACAGAAAATGAAGAAGACCAGAAAAGCTAACGTCGCATCTGGTGGGTTTTTATGAACCCCATTAAGGAGCTTTAAAGAGAGTTCAGTCCTGCCCAGGGATCTTCCTGAGGCACCATCGCATTGGGAATTGTTCTATACCTGTGACAGGAAATAAGTCAGGAAACACTTGGGCACATGCTGCATCCAGCCAATTATCACAGAGAACAAGTGCCTGTCTATACAAACCAAAAAAAAAAAAAAAAAAAAACAACCTAGGAAATCTAGATCAGAGTGTCTGGGCATTATTTCAGGAAAGCTCCTGCCTCCAATATTTCTAGGTATATGTTCAAATGAGACAAAATGGAATCCAGCCAAAGCATACAGGTAAGACAGCGGGTTGGTGCATGGAAATGGCACCTGCACCTTATTGTTGCAAAACGGGTCAATTCAGAAAAAGCTCAGGAAACTCGATGTCATTTTCCACATCCTCACCTAGTACAGAGGACTGGAAGGTTGACTAACACTTCCGTTAACTACTACCTAATTAATACTTCATGTCGACACATACTTATTTACTTAACATCTTAGCAAGGAACAGTGCTGTCTGGAGGGATATTTCATTGGCAATAGAATTTGAACAGGTGTTCAATAGGGCCCACCACCCCAAAGGGTCTGTATTTGTAAGGTTCCCTCCCCACCCCCCAACACGGTATGAGTGCTGGCAGTCTGAGACCGCCCCGTTGAGCGACGAGGACTTTCTGGAGCAGTGGCACAGGACAGGACCTCTCACAGAGCCATCTACCAGCAGACACCTTATGTGGGTACATCTGGACTTGCTCAAAGGTGAGGAAAGAGAATAGAAGACAACACAGCGTGTGTTTTGTGGGCCAAGAAGCAGGGGGGAACAAACGAGGGCCACAGCTTCTGGAGACTCTATGGGAATATTTTGTGAAGCATCGGCCATTTCTCACGGAAGAAAATAGGATGTAGTTTCTCTGGTGCAGAGGCAGGAAAAGAGAATGGTCAGACAGAAGAGGACACAGAAGTAGAACCCACATTCTTGGTAAGGAACAATGCGTAGGGCACCTGAGATGTCAATACAGGACATCTAATTCTAATTGTCACCGGGAGATAGGACACCACAGAAGTACGTCTTCAAGGGGAAACGAGATGGCTGTGTGCTGTATTTATCCATTTGAAAACCCTGATGTAAGGATAATGGGGAAGACAACTACCATGAGGAGAGAGGAACTTCAACAGACAGAAAGTACATGATCAATTCCTGACACCTCCTCAGGTATAAGGAGTATCCGGGTCTCCACAGGCAGGCCTGTGCGCCAGAAGGACCCCTCAAACGGCGACCACACCAACCTGGAAGTTACCATGAGGAAGCCTAGCACGTTCTGATGTGTCTCCTAGAGACCGCTTTGATAAATAACATAAAATGTTCATTTTTTCTTAAAGGAAGACTATGTCATGATCCAATAGGAATGAAGTTTACTGTAGGAATGCTGTAGACGGTTCCACAGAAAGAAGGAAGGTATTTCACTGGTCTCGGGAACAGTGGAAAGAGCAAAGTCAAATGGAAACCAAGGAAAGATCCAGGGAAGGGTGCCTGGGTGGCTCAATTAAGCACCCAACTTCGGCTCAGGTCATGATCTCACGGTTCGTGGGTTTGAGCCCCACACTGGGCTCTGTGCTGACAGCTCGGAGCCTGAAGCCTGATTCGGATTCTGCGTCTCCCTCTCTCTCTGCCCCTCCCCAACTTGCACTCTGTCTCTTTCAAAAATAAATAAATATTTAAAATTAAAAAAAAAAAAAAGAAAGATCAAGGGAGAACAAAGTATTTGAAAGGTGGAAAGTATGGGATGCCTGGGTGGCTCAGTCAGTTAAGTGTCCGACTTTGGCTCAGGTCATGATCTCACAGTTTGTGGGTTCGAGCCCCACATCGGGCTCTGTGCTCACAGCTTGGAGCCTGGAGCCTGCTTCGGATTCTGTGTCTCCCTCTCTCTCTCTGTTCCTCCCCTGCTCGCACTCTGTTTGTCTCTCTCTCTCTCTCAAAAAAATAAACAAACGTTGAAAGATGGCAAATAGCATTTGACACAGATAATATGTTTAACTAAAGGACTTTAGTATCTGGAATATTTATTTACTTGAATAGGGAACCCTTTTCTAATCCCGCAAATGAAGTGCAGACATATCCTTACATGGAACACTCTCTAGGGAAGAGTAAACGATGTGAATGTTCACTAAACATGTAAGGAAAGAGATCACGACATGATCATCATTTTTTCAGAGACTTCTGCAAGTTCAAGTCAATATGCTCAAAAGAAACATAATGAGAACCAAAAATACTCAAAAGGAGACCCAATGAAGTCATTACTGCACATGATTATCTAAGCAGGGGAAAATAATTTAGGACATCAGCTAAACAAATTACAGTAGATGAGGTATTCGTTATAATGGTATGAAATCAATACACAAAATCAATTTTCATGCCTGTGAATATTAGCATATCTAAAAGGAAAGCCTTCTCATATTAATAATAAATGGTCTGATAATAACCTTATGAAGTATGTAAGATACATCGTATAAAATATATAAAATCTGAGACACGTACAAGATTTCTATACATTCAGAAGCTGTCAAGGGCAGAAATTAAGTGTGTCACAATATCAATATATTTTCAAATTTGTTAATTTAAAATAGCGAGCTTTTGGGGTAGCAACAAAATCATTCTAATCTCTATTCCAAAAAAAATAAGTGAGTGTGAGTAATTTTGGGTTGAAGAAGGCAAACACCATTCTTCTGCCCTCATTATATTATTTATTATAAGATTAATTATTTTAGCATGAGCATGATGAAGTCTTTCTTTTTAAAAAGTACCATTAGCTACATATTTGAAAAAGAGGGAAGCATGACAAGTTCATTTTACTGCAAAATAAATTGTGGATTAATTATTTATGCTTAAAACAATGCCTATGTTTATGAAACCATTATATAATGTTTGCATTGATGCTTTAGTTCAACATATATTTACTTATATAAAATTTTTTTTAGCGTTTATTTATTATTGAGAGACAGACACAGAGCGTGAGGAGGGGAGGGGCACAGAGAGGGAGAGACACGGAATCCGAAGCAGCTCTGGGCTCTGAGCTGGCAGCACAGAGCCCAACGTGGGGCTTGAACCCCCAAACTGCGAGACCATGACCTGAGCTAAAGTCGATGCTTAACCGACTGAGCTACTCAGGAGCCCCTAAAGAAAGTGTTCATTGATACAGACGCTCACATTTTTGTGCTATACAGCCACACACACACACACACACACACACACACACACAGGATTAGTCAGCTTTTCCACTGCCATTCTGTGAACATGGCCATGAGTATATACACAGACACACATGCATATACACACATACGTATGTATGAATATACTTTTGTCATTTATTAGACATGATACATTTAGTGTGCACGTAAATATATGTAAAACATCAAATAATAGAAGATATGTATAAAATTTGTACATAGACATTTTAATGAATAATAGAATCACTCAGGAAATATATACATATATTTTGTACACACGCATACATATATACATATATATTTAAAACAGAATGGTATCACTGAGGAAGTATATATATTTAGATTTATATATATTTATCTTGTATACATATATTTACTTAGTACACATATAATGTATATTTATTTTGTATATATATTTATAGCATGCAAATATATAAACAGATACTTAATAAGTGTTAAAAATATAAAGGTATATATTTAGTAAGTATATAAAAATACATTTAATAAGTGTTAAAAATATAAAGGTATACATTTAGTAAGTAAAATACATTTTAATAAGCATATAAAATGTATATTTAATAAGTATATAAAATATGCAATCAATAAGCATATAAATATATAATTAATTCATGTATAAAATATGTATTATTAAATATATAGTGTATAAACATTTGTGCTTTTCTAGATATACGTAAAATACATATAGATTATGTAAGCATATGAAAAGCTAAACAAAAAAGGAGGCTCACGGAAAGGAATCAAAAGGGGCAATGACTTTGTGGCCATGAGCAGCGTTTATAAGTCGGGGACGGAAAAGGAAACAGCACCCGTGGAGGACACAGGTAGGATGATGGCGAAGACAGAGAAGACAGTGTGGGAATCACAGTGAAGACTGAAGACGGTACTTCTGAGTCAATAGCCCTGTCATCTCCAGAACAGCGCATGGAGAGAGCTAGACCCAGAGACGTGTCCTGGCAATGTCCTTGAAAATTCGTGGACTGAAGGAAAACAGAGTGACAGGCATCCCAGTAGAAATTACACTCAGTCTGTGTGCAATAGCAGATCTCTTTGGAGGCCCTAATGGACAGCACACCTGCCCAGTGCAAGGGGAGGTAAGACGGGTAAATGGTATCGAAGGGTATGCTGACCGTCCCCACCCCAGCGCTCCCCCCAACACGCCTGGCTGTGATTGAGGGCCAGGGGACCCAGGCATGCGGGCATCCCCGGGTCCTCCGATGCTCATTTTCTCAAAGCGGCCAAGGAGCTGGCCAGCCAGGAGACGTTCAAGGAGGCATGTGGATGGGAGATGAGAGGACAGGAGGCATGAGACCCTGGGAGGACAGGTGCCCCCACTCCTGCTCCTGTGAAGTTCTTCCTGCACCCTGTCCTGGTGCTCCAACGCACGTCCATGCACTGCTTGCCTGTTTGCCTGTGGTAAGCGCCACCCCACCCCCCTGCCATGTCTTTAGGATGATTACAAACGTGCCAAGATCTCTCTCCCCTGGGAATTCTCTGCAATGCTAACTGGAGCTGATGATAAAGCAAGATATCTATCAGGTTTGGGTAGAAAACCTTTGCCAATCTGTCCTTTACAAAGTGATTTTCAGAGACCAAAGGATAAAAGACTATATCCTCCCTAATGCCCAGTAAAATGCATAGGAAGAAACACTCCAATAATCTAATGAATCAGGGAGAATTAAATTCCATTAAGCTCAGGAATTCAGGCAGGATGAAGTCAGATGAAGGTTAAGAATGGGGGAAATTATGGGGCGCCTGGGTGGCTCACTTGGTTGAGGGTCCGACTTCAGCTCAGGTCATGATCTCGCAGTTCGTGAGTTTGAGCCCCGTGTCAGGCTCTGTGCTCACAGCTCAGAGCCTGGAGACTGCTTTGGATTCTGTGTTTCCTTCTCTGCCACTCCCCCGCCCGCACTGTCTCTCTCTCAAAAATAAACATTAAAAAAATTTTTTTTTAAAGAACAGGGAAATTATGGCAAAGAAGAACTGAAGAGTATACACCAAAAAAAAAAAAAAAAAAACAAAACCCACCATTTAAAATATCTTATTAATGCATAGGACAAGGCCAAATAAACATCATTTGCCAAAATAATACTTTAACTTAATAATGGAATAAGAAACCATGTACGACAACCACAGCTGGTACATTTGTTTTTAATTTCAAGTTGTAGCAGAAGAAAATAAAGATTAATGGGAGGTCACAAATGACCTTATTGTGTTCAAATGAAGAAATTAATGCCATTGAATAATTTTTTTAGTCTTAAAAAAAAAGACACTAGAATTGAGGGTATGACACTGTCATTGTTCTGTACGTGTAATGGGATCTATGACTGAGGACAATTCTGTTCTCCATTTCATTTCTCCATAGTATCTGTTGTCTTCTCTAGGGATGCGACCTTAATCCATTTGGACCGCTGAGACAAAATAGCATAGATGAAGTGGTTTAAACAACAGATACTTGATTTTCACTTTCTGGAGGTTGGAAGTCTGGGATCAAGGTGTCACTGGATTTAGAATATGGTGATACCTGCTTCTTGGTCCATCTGTGGTTGTCTTCTTGCTGGATCCTCACATGACAGAAGCAGTGAGGGAGATCTCTGGGGTCTCTTTTATAAAAACACTAATCATCATGGGGGCTCTACCCTGATGAATGGATCACCCCCAAAGGCCCCACCTCCTTATACCATCAGCTTGGGGGTTAGCAATTCAACCAGTGAAATCTGGGAGAACACATTCAGACCATACGAGATGCTTAGACAACATTTATGTACATGAATTCATTTCGAAGAATGGCTTGTTTCTCTGTTAATAACTATGTAAAATCTCCATGTTGAAAACACAGCCAGGACCCCCGGTTTTTGAACGGTTAGCAGAGAGTCTCCATTTCTTCCCCAGAAGAGCCACAGAATGCTTTTCATAGGAAGGTAAGTTGGGGGTTCCCACTGTCCATTTGTTCTAAAATGCTAGAGCTGAAGAGACCGACCACAAGGAGGCTCTGTCTTTGCTCTTATGAAGTCCATAGTCTCTTGGAATATGCAACAATTAACTTAATGATCACACCAAATTTTTAAATTCCTACTGTGACACAATTATGCAAGGGCAGGTTACCATGTGACTATACATGGCACATATACATCCTGGCGACCCTCTAATAATCTGCTGGTCAGCAGTATTTCCCCTGAAGACACAAAGGGAATAAATATGCAATGAACCAGGGGCTAAGAGGATGAAAAGAAATGAGAAAATATTTCAGAAAAGGCACAGGGGAGTCTGGTGTGAAATGAAATCAGGGAGATGGGCAGCATCTGACCTTGGGCAAAGCTTGGGGTGGATGGTCATGCACTGAAGAGCATCCCCAAAACTCACATCCAATGAGAACTCAGGGTGTGACCTTATTTAGACACAGGGTCTTTGGAGATGTCAATGGTTAAGCATCTGGAGGTAAAATCCTCCTGGATTTACAAGTGGGGTCTAAATCCAATGACTGGCGTCCTTCCAAAAGGGGAAGACAGATGGAGACATACTGAGAAGGAGGTGATGGATGGAGACAGGGAGACATAGAGTGGACAAGCCAAGCAACCCTACAGATTCCTTGAAACCCTAAAAGCTAATAGGGAGGCTGGGGACAGGTGAGTTCTTCCTCCGAGCCTCCAGAAGAAACCAACCATGTCAACATCTTGATCTTGGACTTCTGGCCTGCTGAGCTGGGACAGAATACACTTCTGCCATCGTAAGCCACCAAGTTTACAGTAATTTGTTATGGAGTTCCAGGAAACTCATGTCTTGGGCATTTAACAACGAAATGGTGAGGATACCCCAAGGCAACATCTAATGAGTGGAGTCCTCCTGGAATCCTAGCCAATTGGGCATGAGCTGCACCTGCTAAGGTCATCCTCGGATCAGGTTCCATTACATGGGAATGAGGTGGGATTCCGATGGCTTGATGACAGTATGTGAGATTCTAGGACAGATTCTTTGTCAGCCGACCTGAGTACAAGATTGTCCTGCTGGCCTCGAAGAGGTAAGCTGTCCTGTGGTGAAGAGGCTGCCGGTAGCCAGCAAGAGAGGGGCTTGGAGCCAACAACCCCAAGGAACAGAGAAACCTGCCCACACCAGAGTGAGCTCGGAAGACCATGAGGTCCAGACAGGAAGGAAGCTGGGCCGGTACCTTGATGGTGTCTCTGTAGGACCCTGGGCAGGGAACCCAGCTGAGACATGCCTAAATTCTGGACCCACAGAAACTGTGGGATAATGAATGAGCCCTGCGTTTAAGCCACCAAGCTGGTGGCAATCTGTTGAGCACCCGTAGAAAACTAGCACATGGGGGCCACCATGGTGGTCTTTGGAAGGGGATGGCATCCTGCATCATCATGTTTGACTGACCATCTCTAGTGATGTCACGAATTTGTGTAGCCAACCCCACAAATCCCCTCAAATCCCAGGCAAGGTGATTTCTGTCAGGGACTCAAGGAAGGCAGGGTCTGAAGAGAGGCCAGCGAGCAGCAGCAAGCCATCTGGGGTCTAGCCATGTGCGCGGGCATTGGGGCCGCCTGTCAGCTGTCCCCCTGCAGGGTGGAGCCAGCACGGCAGAAAGCAGTCCCTTCTGTTCCCAACACACCCCACGGGCCACCTCCATTTCTGCCGGCCACGGTGCACATGTGCGTTCCTTTATTGGGGTGCACGAACGCTCCGTATCGCATGATGTAGGCATTGCTTCTAAATGCACGACGGACAAGGAGCACGCAGCCCTCCAGCGATCTCTGAGCCTATGCACGCACTGCATACGAGCCAAGGACACAGCAAATTATAACATTGCTGACAAAGGAAGGCAGTGCCTAGATGGCTTCCCAGCTTTCCTGGTGTGCCTTGCTTCTTTTTCTTTGTTTCCCCTTTTTATTTATGTCCCCTCTGTCCACGTTGGTTCTAACTGCACCCCTCCACCCCCACTTAGCCACCTACCGCATTACACACGACATTAATTATAAAGGCTGGAAAGACCGGGACCGAGGTGGATCAGGGAAAGGAATTTCCCCCGGGACTGGAGGCCACCTTGTGTGCCAAGCCTGACCATGTATGCCCTTTGGGGGTGTAGAAACCAGAAATGCGGATGAAGGTGGGGTGTCCCAGTAGCGATGCTGCAATCATCTGCATCCGGAGACGGTGTGTACACAGAGTGGTAACTCGGTAAGGAGCAAGGATTCCCACTTGCAGCATGGATTCGAAGGGCACACAAATCATTCACTTAGCAGCCTGTGAGCAGTTGGGGAGGCTGGGGTTTGTCCCCTGGCTCACGGGGCAGACGGGAACTCAGGGAGCGTGCCGGCTCCCAGGGCACCGCAGAGCTGCGGCAAGCGTCCCCGGCCACACACAAGCGGGGGACAGGCCGATGGCTTCCCGGAGCACAGGATCATCACAAAAACGAGGAGGAAAAGAGGGTTTTTTTTTTTTAAACGTCAAGTTCCGTACAGGCATGTGACTCTACGTTTCCATCTACAGGGAAGGCGACGTCCCTGATGGATAGCATGATTTCATTCATGACCGTGGAGAGCCTTCAGAAAACACCATCACATTTGCTAACAGCATGCCGTAAACATCCACAGTAACTCCGACTCCTCAAACAAAACCAAAATGAGTCTTTCAGTGCGTGCTTCACCATGCTTTACTTGGGAAGCTTTCAAAACGGGTGAGCTAACTAATCCATTCGAAGCAGAGAAATTCTATTTCACTTGGATGCTCTCGTTCCTATTAAAAAGGAGCATCCGGAAATAACAGCTTCAGTCGCCACCCATTATCACCTATGTTTTACGTGTCACCTAGAATAGTGTCCTTCCTTGTATCGTTACTCAACAATAGGGCCGTATTTCTATCCTGGTGTCATTTGCAAAGTGAGAAATGATCTACAATAATCAAAGCAGAGAAGCTGCTAAAAATCCACGGGTTGTATGTCCTATTAGCATTAGTTAGGAACTAACGATTACTTCCAAATAAAATCTTTTTGGCTGTCATTCAGTAAAGAGGGAGTTATGACAATGATTTTTTTTTTAATTTTTGTCCCCAAATGAGAACTTCTCATGTTCTTTGGAGGAATAACAAGATTGGCTACATCCTAAATCTGACCACATTTAACCACAGATTAAAAAAAAAAAAAACCACACAAAAAAAGAAACATGTGTTCCATGCGACCCATTTCTTCCAATACGGCTTTTGGAATTCTTGGACGAGGATAAAGGCACAAATTGAAACAGCACAAATGAAAGGCACAAATGAAAACGGCGGTGGAAGAGGAATTAAATGTTGAGTGTGGATGCCCCACACTGACGTGAGGCCAGAGCAAAGCTGTGGGCTCACCTTCCTGCACCTTCTCCCTCAGGAGCCACAGAACAACCCTAGGTCTTCCAGGGGCAGTCACCCCATGACTCAGGTGGATGAAGGCTCAGCAACTCTCCTGTTTCACCAAACACACCCCACGGTGATGGAAGGCAGATGGCCAGCAGCTAAACTCACCGAGCAGAAACACTCCAACCGCCTAACACCCTAGAGCAGCTGGCATTTGTGCGTTTTCCTCCCGCCATCTTGGAAGTCCAAATCCATCCAAATGGAATTATCCATTTGCCCACTTTATTAGTCTACTCCCATTTCCTAAGGGATGGGCCCTGTGGACGCAAACTGCCTGTTGACAATGTTAAGCTTCCCTAGTGTTAACACTACACTCTCATCTATGACGCATGTGGTCATTTCGTTGTTCGTACCCTATTCCTATCTTATTAAACCAAAATGAGGAGTCCACACCATCAATACAGAACTGTAATTGTAAGGGGGTGATTTCTTGTCGTGGAAGAATGGGTCAGTGGAGCCACGTGATAAACCTTAGCATAAGAGATTAGAAATAACGCAAAGCTCAATGTCAGGCAAGTGACCACTTTTTTTTTTGTTTTCTTCTGTTGGGGCTGAAGGAAGAAGTCAACCTCCCTATCAGAATTGCCTGGAAACATGTGTTAATTGGACAGCTAGATGAATACATGTAACATGCACTATTGCTTTGAAAGCAAATAATTAGGGAGAGCTGACAGGAGATGAGCCAACAATCCATTAGCAACTTTTAGCCAGATATTATGAGTTGACAGACTGAGTGAAGCAGAGCAGATTGGGACCAGTCCACTGTGAAGATAAATTCTATTAATGAATCTCGCATGTATGGCTTGGGATACAAAGCTACAGAATGGTTCATAAGTCACTAGGAAAAGGAAACTATTGACAAAAATCAGCAGAAAGAGGTGGATGGCCTTTATATCCCAGCAAATGTCAGTGGTAATTGAATCGGCCTAAAGATCAACCGATTTCTTAGCTCCTGAGAGGGAGTCTAGTGGTGCTATGAATATTTTTAATGATACAGATTTAATGAGGGAAAGCAGAATATGAAAACAAAGACAATGATAGGAGACGTTGAACATCTAACAGGTACATTATCAAGGATGCTGCTTTAATGCATTAAGGTGATGTGAATAAATAGTTCGTATGGTCCTGGGACCACATCTGAAATCATAAAGTATGCCAAAACGCAGTTTCATAATGTTGACTGAGTAACATGCATACGTAGTTGGTTTTTGCCTCGACTAAGTACCAATATTTTGCCAGCTACGGGAAGAAGGCTCTAGGAATGTGGCCACAGGAAAGCAGATTTTGTTTCCTGTGGAGAGGTGGTTTGATTCTGCAGAATCAGTTCAGAGACAGCACTGGGATTGCAGGACCACAAACAATTTTCCCATGCATCCCAAGGCGGAGAGGACTAGACAGAGGAAAAGTTCAACAGTATGAAAGCCATTAAGAGGGTCGAAATCATTTAGAGTAAGAATCAGTGACTCTGTTAACAGGCAGATTAAATTACAAAGTTCCCTTTCATCGCTTTTTCATATTTAAAAGTCATTAAAATGCACATCATGTATATATGTGAGGACCACGGGTTTCATGGACACGGGATCACTGCTGGAGACCCTCAGGCTGATTCAACTCGATGCATCTCCATTTTGGCTCCATGTTCTTATTTTTGTAAAATGTATTTTTTCTGGTAATGGATTACATGGTACAAAGTAAGGGAAGATGTTGCATAAATTGAACCATTACAAGAAGACAAAAGAAGAAGACAGGAGAAGAAGAAAAGGAGGAGAAGGAGGGAAGGAGGAAGAGGAAGAACAAGAAGAACCAATACCAGTGTTTATTTCCAAATTAGTAAAATCAAGTGTAAGTCAACAACAAAATGCCCCCAGATGAGCCAAAAGCAACTTACCTTCACACCCACTGTTAGATTTTAGTTAGAGACTGTATGGAGTTCCTACCTAAAAAGGTTCTTGATGTAACAGGTCTGATCAACTCATCATAACAAAATAACACTTTTACATGTGGTAGAATGAACACGTCACATTTTGAAATATCAACAAAAAGATGCTATAGACGCAATGAAACTGACCAACATGGAAACTGATCTTAGGGTTTGGGGCAGAATTTCAAGCATTACGATCACAATGAAAAAGACTTTTCAGTAAACTGTTAAAATGTGTATACATACATACATACATACGTGCAGTAATCGAAGCATTGGAAGCTAAGATATAGGCAAAATTATACTTTTCACCTCTAAGACTAATTTTTCATAGTCCCCATTGGATGTAGACAATTTTGATGTAGACAATGTGTTCCACACATTTAGCTGTGAGACCAGAAAAAAAGCAAATAAATGTTTCTGCTATAGACAGATCATTAAAAACTATGTGAAAAATAATTATCTGATAGAAAAACACAAGCAGGGGCACCTGGGTGGTTCAGTCGGTTGAGCATCCGACTCTTGGTATTGGCTCAGGTCATGATCTCATGGTTCATGGGATGGAGCCCCCCATTGGGCTCTGTGTGGGCAGTGCAGAGCCTGCTTGGGATTCTCTCTCTCCTTCTCTGTCCCTCCTCCACTCATGCTCTGTTGCTCTCTCAAAATAAATAAATGCACTTAAGAAAAACAAGAAAAACCCTCCTGGGATATAGACAAAATAGTTATTTTGTTTAAATTCTGTTTTTCAAACTACTTGGATATCTTGCAGGTTTATAAAAATGAACTCTTCATTGTCATGAATTTTTATTTCTAGCGTATTATAAGCAAAGGGGATTTTATGTCTTTTAGGGAAAGGCCTATCAAATTAACATTTAAAAAATAAATTTGGCACATTTTTTACCTATAATTAAAATCATTAAACATGGTCTTAGAGATACAAGATAAATTATGAACACTGAACTTATATATCAGATGTTTTATCGACATAGACAATCTGAAATTCTATGCCAACTGCATAACCTATTTATAAATAATGACTTAAGTAGGAATATACAACTGAATATTATATGGGTTCAATATGATGGATGGGCTCCCTTTCATTAAAGGATGAATCATTGAAGATTTAGCAGAAATGTAATCTCAAAATACCTGACCTTTGGTCTACTGAAAGATTAATCATGGAGATATTTTACAGCAAAGAAAACACACAGAATCCATATGAGAATCCATATTGATCAAAGTGTATTAGATTTTGGAATTAGCTCAAAAAATATGCATTGCTCACTGGAATTAAAATTTAAAAACCATGCACTGTATCATCAAAGTGTGGGCTGGAGTCAGTCTTGTGTATTTGGACAGCTTCCGGAAAGGCAAAGAATAGGATTACATTTTGTTGGTAGCTATATGTCACCCACCAGTGAAAGGGAAATTCGTAGTATCTATAAATTAATCTCTCTGTTTATGGCAATACTCTGGTAAAGCAAGAGAAGCCAAAACAACCATTCATGGGGATGATATCAAACTCAGCTATGGCACTGCTTAGACAGTAAGAAGACAACAGAAGCTCAAAGCACCCTCTGACAAATTTGAGCCCCCATTGATGGTGCTTGCTTCAACTTTTCACTGTTGTCTGAAATCCACAACCATCACCTTAAAACATCTGTTGCCTGATTCTCTAATTATCTACCCCACACATGCTGGCAGTTAATTATACATTCTCTTATTCTGTAATTGCGATCTTGTTGGTATTCCCAACAAGACTTTAAGCACCTCACGAACTGGATCAAAACCTGAGCTCCATGATACAAACTGCCCTACGTGCACAGAACAGTGTATTCCCAACAAATACTTTCTGCCTGAAAATAACCGAATGTCACGATATCCAGTGGATTGAGAAGAAGGCAGCCCAAGCTTCAAATGGGACACCTCAATAAGATCTTGAGTAGATAGGATGAGAACATAAGCCAGCCAATTATTTACTGAGAAAATACTTTTTTCTCGCTACTTTCAATCTCAACAATATATGGTATTGCTATCATACCTTGTTTACTTTACAGCACACTAAATAGAAAGTACGTTTTTTTTTTCAACAAGGCGCATGGACTGTTTCCTGAGACGAGGAATTTCAATGAAACAACTAATATTTTATCACCCATATAACTGACTGTATAGCTAGCTTTCCCCATCTTACTACTTTGGGGCAGAATTTGAACACAATCTGTGCCGCTGACATTTTAAGGCAAACCTTGAGAGCTGTTCTTGCTCAGATATGGGAGAATTGCATGGAAACAGGGCAACCTATTACCCTTTTTGAACCCTAAGATTACAGATACACAAACACTCAGAATCCTGTGTAGACTGGTAGATATGTTTGTTTCCTTAATTTCACTATAGGTCAATGGTGGGAATACCAACTAAGGCTGCTTATCACACATCAAATCCCACTAATGTACCAATCCAACCACAAAGCAGCCCTCCCTTGCTCCCTCAGATCTGCTCTCCTCTTGTGGAGGAAACCCAACAACTATGTTACTGTTCAAAGTACTTTCTGCCCCTTTGTGGGAGAGAAAAAAAATACACTGGTAGCTGTTTGATGACAGTCTTTGTCTTAAGACTTAACAGTGCTTGCCCACCCGGGGAAGAATTTTATTGCCTCACCTCAATGACATTAGATATACCCATTTGGCATGTTTTAGCCAATGATGCATGAACAGAATTTAAGAGTGCCACTTTTAAGAAAAAAAAAAAAAAACTCGAATGTGGTTCTGCCCTGTTTTCCTTCCACTTTGCCATAACATCAGAGATGTGTGTGCACCCTCAGATTGTGTCCTAGAATGCAGAGAAGAGATAAAGCCGACCCCTGGAGAGCATGTGACATTAGAGAGAAATAGACCTTTGCAGGTCTCATGCCGTTGACATTTTAGGGATATTTGTTAACACAGCGTAACAGAAGCTAAACAACTGATGGATACGACGTGCCTCTAAATCATTCCTACGGCACACGGAATGCTGTTGGACCTGTTTTCCATCATGGAAGGACTATAATAACTTTTCTCTTGGGTTTATATATTCATCACCAAAATTACTGCTGCTGTAGTAAAAGCTGCCAATAACCTCCAGGCTTCTCTGTTGGTGGGCTCCAGACTCTGACTTCTCTCCTCTTTTCTATCTTCGTAGTCTTGATGACATTAATTACCACCTACACAGACTACTACAATATTTTCCACCTCAGCACAGACCTGTCCCTTGAGCCTCCCCGAAACTCAGACATCCACCGTCTGGGGGACTTCTCATCTTTGACGTCCTAGATGCACCTTCAAAATCAAGCTTTCAAACCTCAGCTCCTCCTCAAGATTCTCCCCACCAGAGCCTTCTCCAATTTCATCCATGAGCAACTCCTTCTCCTTTTTCCATGTTTGGGTCAAGAACTTGGGCTCCTTTCCTTTCCTCCACATTCTACATGTGAATTTTATTTTCAAAAATATAAAAAAATCCAAACACTTTTCCGCACCTCACTCCGCCCATCTTAGACGGGTACTCATAATTTTTCATGGCAACTCGTAAATTAGCCTTCTGCCCACCCTCTTGATCTCTGGCCCTGCCCCTACAGGCTAATCTCAACAAGACAGCTAAAGCTGTTCTTTAAAACACACCTCACCATGTCACTTCTCTACTGGAATGCCTCCAATTCTTCTTTTGTTCTCTGAATTAAAGTTCTTGGGGTGCCTGACTGGCTCAGTTGGTTAAGCGTACAACTCTTGATCTCAGCTCAGGTTATGCTCTCATGGTTGTGAGGTCAAGCCCCACATCAGGCTCCATGCTCAATGTACAGCCTCCTTAAGCGTCTCTCTCTCTGTCTTCCTCTGCCCCTCTCCCCGCCCCCCCCCCCACCCACTTGAGTGCTCTCTCTATAAAAAAATAAAAATAAAATAAAAATAAAGTAAAATAAAATAAAAAATAAAATAAAATAAAATAAAATAAAATAAAATAAAATAAAATAAAATAAAAGTTGTTGATGGCCTTACAACGCTTGGATCCCAGTCACCCACTGCTGTCTATTGTCCTTCCCCAACACAATGGGAATGCTTCCACCCCAGGGCCTTTGCACTGGTATGTTCCTTCTGCCTTCTGGTACATCATCACCGCATTCTGTGTCACCTCTTTCAATTCTTTACTCATCCTTTTCCTTCTCAGTGACGTCAAAGATGACCACCTGCCTACGTTTTCCTTCTCAGTGAGGTCAAAGATGACCACCTGCCTACATTTGTACTTTCCTCGGGAATCCTGATACTCCTTATCCCCTTTCATTTTTGTCATACAGTCCCTCATCTTCCAAAATAATATGTAACCTATTTAAGTCTTAAATTTATTTTTCACGCCCTCCATAGAATATAAATTGCACTAGGCAGGTAATGTCATCTACTGGGCACAGTGTTGCATCTACAATGCTTAGCACAATGCCTGATGTGAAAGAGGGAATCAATATTAAAAACTAAGATACCGTAAGTGTCATTTGTGGAATTATGCAATGCTACCCTCCTGTGTAAAGCAAGAATGGGAACGCTTAAAAATCTTATTTAATACATTATTTAGAAGTTGAATTTTCAGGTGAGTTTAGAGAGGACCATTTAAGGACAACTCAAGAGAATGTGCAGAATGTGCTTCACCAAATACAAAAATACTTGTGATGTCCTTCCAAGGTTATTGAAGCGTAATTACTCAGATGGCCGCTTCTAGTCCTGCAGGTGGCTTTGCCTTGATTTGCTCAGTTGGCTGTTTGTTTTTTGTCACAGGTGAACCGAGCATTTCTTTTTATTTCTTCCTTATTTCTGTCCTATTTTTGGACACCATCAGTGAGTCCGTATTCCTCGTGCATGGAGTTGTTGCAATTTGATGACCCCATTCTGTGCCTACTTTCCCCCCAGTGTCATCCTTATAGGGCCTCATAAATCCAAGGTTTCCTAGAAGGTTCTTAAAAAGCTGGGGTTGGGTTTGCCAAGATTTTATCATCACTCCCCTTCATTCCTGGAGCTTAGCCAGGAAGCTGCACACGTAGGAAAGGCATGTGAGTGATTATAAAGCCAACCTCTGCCTCTCCCAGGAAGACAAAGGTCCACATGGCCTCAGAAATAGGCAAACCTGTGCTGTTTCTCACAGTCTCTGGAAGAGACGTGATGACTTCTTCCCCCCTGGACGCCATTCTATTCCAGGAAACACACTTATAATTACCTCATCTTAAAGTCAAGTAGAGAGGGTCTGCTGTGAGCTAAAGATGGAGGCCATGAAGGGGAGACAGAGAAGCCTCTTAGGTGAGGTATGTGTGCAAGTGTGCTGATGGGAACACATGTGGAAACAGGGATCAATGGTGCCACCAAGAGAAGATAGGGCATGCCAGGGGAAGCAGGCAGGAATACACGGGGACAATCAAAACATAAAGACAGGGGCACTTGAGAAAATTGAGAAAAGTAAAAAAATAAGTAAGAGTTAAAATTTAAAAAAAAAATAACAGAGCAGAGAGAGGAGTACAGGAACTGAGCCACATGTATTGATCCCTTTTACCCTATCTTATCATCCAAGTGTTTTGGGGGGATGGTGGAACATTGTGTAGTTAAGTATTGGATATTTGAGAATGATTCTTCCCCTACACCTAGAGTCTCCTCTTTAAAGCCAAATCCAGGGGCGCCTGGGTGGCTCAGTCGGTTAAGCGTCCGACTTCAGCCCAGGTCACGATCTCGCGGTCCATGAGTTCGAGCCCCGCGTCAGGCTCTGGGCTGATGGCTCAGAGCCTGGAGCCTGCTTCCGATTCTGTGTCTCCCTCTCTCTCTGCCCCTCCCCCGTTCATGCTGTGTCTCTCTCTGTCTCAAAAATAAATAAACGATAAAAAAAAATTTTTAAGCCAAATCCAGTATATAATCTCTGGATATTTTGCTTTGGTGCACCAGGAAATACAAGCTATTTTTTTTAAAAAAAACTCACTCTATCTCAACCATGTAAGATGGGTCAGGAAACATGGCCTCCATTATTTGGCGCCTAAATTGTCCTTCTATATTGCTTGACACAAAATATTTGTTTTGTTGTTAAAACTGCTTTTAAAGTCTTTAAATTTCTGATTTTAAAAAGTAAAAAAATAAATAAATAAATACAAATAAAACATGCCCAACATTTTTAATACTCAATTCAATTTTATGGTCCTCTGGGAAATAAAGTAGATAGTTTAAACAAATGATAGTAATCTTAAGATTGATCATTAAGTATGATACTCATTTTTAAAAAAATGTTTATTTGTTTGGAGAGAGTGAGAGAGCCCAAGTGGGGGAGGGGTAGAGAGAGAGGGAGAGACAGAGAGAGAGAAATCACCGGATTGGGGGAAGGTCAGGGAGAGAGGGACAGAGAGAGAATCCCATGCAGGCTCTGAGTTGTCAGTGCAGAGCCAAACACGGGCTCAGTCTCACAAACCACGACATCATGACCTGAGCCGAAATCAAGAGTTGGACACTCAACTCACTGAGCCACCCAGGCACCCCACTCATTTTTCAAATGACACTAAATACATTAGGTTTAACATTTAGTGTCCTGGGTTGGTAAAGCATCCATGTGCTCACATGGAGCTAAATTATGTGTAGTATTTGATGTTGACCTTCTGGTTGCCCTGCTCAGAGGTGTAACGCACGTCCTGCGGTTTCTTCCTCCTCAGTGATTTCCTTTGCTTATGAACACTGTCTACTTAGTAGACAGTCAGTGTCCTTTCCTTTGGTTATTTGTGATTTTTGTCTTTCTTCCAGGTTCTCGGCCCTTGTTCTGGCTGTATACTTTCATGTTGGTCTCAGAGCCTATCTGGTAGCTCTTTTCTTGCCTCCTTTGTATGCCTCATTCAGACTCTCGGTGTTTTTGCTTTTTGGTTTTTTTGTGGTTTTTGGTTTTTTTGTTTTTGTTATTTTTCACATGGCTTGGCCATTTCCACGTTTCCTTTTGTTGTTGAAATTCTGGTCAAGAAAATAAACCAGCATATGCATGCAATTTTGATTCAGTAAAATCTCAGAAGGCATGTAATTTTATAACCGTCACTTGGCACCCTGTCACTGCCATCCTGCGCTCATCCATAATAGATCGGGCTTTGTGGTGAGTAAGGGCGTCCTTTGTTCATGTAGCCTGTGTGGCGCCATCTTGTGTTCCTGACATCCTTCAGAGATTCCCTTCTCCTTCCCATTACCCTTTTCTTGACATCTTTTTCTTCTTGCTTTGGCTATTTCTTCCCTTCCATCTTACTGCTCCTCCCCTATTATGTTCATATGATGGTGTTACCCTGGCACCTTGACCCTGGAGAAGACACACACACATATACACACATGTGCTTGTCTATGATAAAGGCTTTGTCCCTGTACACATCTTCATTTCAATGTTGTAGTTGGGTTGGGCTCTTTGAGAATTCTACCGCCGTGTTTTGTGGTCCTTGACCCTGGAGAAGACACACACACACACACGCACGCACACACACACACGTGCTTGTCTATGATAAAGGCTTTGTCCCTGTACACTTCTTCATTTCAATGTTGTAGTTGGGTTGGGCTCTTTGAGAATTCTACCACCGTGTTTTGTGGTCCTTGACCCTGGAGAAGACACACACACACACACACACACACACACATCCTTGTCTATGATAAAGGTTTGTCCTTGTACACTTCTTCATTCCAATGTTGTAGTTGGGCTGGGCTCTTTGAGTAGAATTCTACCACCGTGTTTTGTGGTCCTTGACCCTGGAGAAGACACACACTCACACACACACACACACACACACACACACACACACACACACACACATCATTGTCTATGATAAAGGTTTGTCCTTGTACATTTGTTCATTCCAATGTTGTAGCTGGGTTGGGCTCTTTGAGTAGAATTCTACCGCCGTGTTTTGTGGTCCTTGACCCTGCAGAAAACACACACTCACACACACACAAACACACACACATCCTTGTCTATGATAAAGGTTTGTCCTTGTACACTTCTTCATTCCAATGTTGTAGTTGGGCTGGGCTCTTTGAGTAGAATTCTACCACCGTGTTTTGTGGTCCTTGACCCTGGAGAAGACACACACACACACACACACACACACACACACACACACACACACACACATCCTTGTCTATGATAAAGGTTTGTCCTTGTACATTTGTTCATTCCAATGTTGTAGTTGGGTTGGGCTCTTTGAGTAGAATTCTACCGCCGTGTTTTGTGGTCCTTCACAGTCCAGCTCCACATGGGGTGACGGCATATCTCCAAGGACTTGTCTGGGTAGGCTAACGCTGCAGCATACCAGTTTCCACATACCACAGACCTCTGCTGTCTCCTTTCATGTGGGCATTCTACAGAGGTCTGGAACAATCTGCATTTCACATTATTATTTTTACCACTTACATAAATTTCTAACCCTCATGCTGTTTTGAAAAAAATTAAAACAGATGGAGACAAATGGTATGTGTGTTCATGCTGGAGTCACTCATTTAAATGAACACTGCAATGATAATCTTCCTTTGCTGTTTTTTGGATTCTGTTTCTCTCCAAAGCTAAGGACAGAAGAAACTGTCTGGGAGCCATTTATTTCACTTAAAACCGGAAACAAAAGAAGTATCTTTTTTCAAACCCCAAATATCTGGTGGCTCATCCACGTAGCTTTATAACATTTTGTCCTCTGTGTGATCCGTGTTTTGAAATGCAGTCTTTTAGTGTTTACTGTACAGTTTTATGTTAGTACATAAAATCTTACCACCGATTAAAGCCCACGGTCATAGTTAGGACTATCTGGCAACACATGTGGCAAGTCTCACATCTGGGAACTTTAAAAAAGAAGAAAGAGACATATTTTTTACCTGACAAGAAGGCCAGAGAGGTTTATCACTCAGCTACTCCACACTGCCTCCAGGGGCCCATGTCGTCTCTCTCTCACCACACTGCCATGTTTGGCCACTGGGTTTTCATCTTGTCCTCAAGCTTGCAGCTCCTGATGACGATGCAGGTGACCCACATCCAGGCAGGGGGAGGGGAGGAGGTTGGTGCAAGATGTTTGGGTCCTTTTTATTATCAGAAAGAAAGATTCCCCAGAAATGATCTCCATAAGAGTCCACAGATGCCTGTTTGGTCCCATTCATCTTTGATGCGCCCCGCCCTCCACCCACTTCAGGCAGGTTGGGAAACCTTATTGGGCCAGCTGACCAAAGTGTGCCCAGTTCTTAGGACTGCTGGACTCTAAATGGGAAATTATGTTGGAATGCTCAAGTTTCACTGAACTAAGATTCAACCACCTTTCTAAATCACAGCCTTCATCTGAAAGCAACAGTGTAGATAAACACTCCATCACAAAAGAATGAAACCACATTATAGAAACCTAACACCCCATAATGAATGATCCCCCGTTACACGACAAGGGAGACGTAAAAGAATTCAAGACATAGTTCTGGAGCTAAGGATTGAAGGGACAAGACTTATGAAAACAAAAAGTTGAATGTTAAGTTAAATAAAAATGAGGATCCAGACCTGAAAACAATATTATGAAAGTATTAATAACTGTCCCAAGTAGTTGCACAGCCAATTATTGTTACCAAGGAAGGTTAACAATCATTAATTACTAAGAGGAATTCTCTTCTTATAGATATGAAACCTCAGAAATTAATACAGAAAGCAAAACTGAACGCTCAAACAATGCCCCGACAATATTTTTAAACAAATTTGCCTGGAAATATGTAACAACCCAAGAGCTCATGCAGAAATAGGCTCTAGAAACCGTCTTTAATCATTTTAGGGAGGAATGGATCTGTTGCACTGATGCTATTTGGGTCTCTAACAAGACATGCCCTTCGATGAGGGGAGACACTTCACTGGGAAAATACAGAATAATTTTATTCATACTGAAATGAAAAATGGAGCAAAACTTTCTGGATGGCTGATATAAGAAATGCCTGATGGTTGTACATCTATGAGATAATTGGAAGGAATTCAAGTTTCCATGGATGGAAAATAATGATGTACGACTCTAATACAACAAAAAGACACTACAATCAACTCAAGCCATATTCATTAAGCTTTCTGCCTAGGTGCCTAATTCCACACAACTTTTTAAAATGAGACAATGTCCCCATTCCTGAGATGTTCCTGAGATTAGCAGAACAGGTACATAGCAAAAACAACATCAACAGCAACAAACAAGACTGTGTATCACCCTTAAAAGAAGCATGTGAAACGTTTTAGAAACACAAGTTAGGAATTAAAGCTAAGAAGCTAAAGGGCTTATACTTAAAGCTTCCTTATTTCCCTAATATTAATGCAATAAATTGTTCATGGCACCCTATAGAGATTTCCCATAGACTTGGGCACAGAAGCTCTATCTTTGATAGAAAACATCATACCCATTTGAAACTCTGTTTCTTTCCCAGTTCATATCTTTACATGGGACAGAAAGAAGGTTATCTTTGCATAAGGCAGAAAGCCACCATGATTTCAAGACAATTAAGAAGGGGATAACTGTAGCCAAGAAATGGGATCCCTGGACTTTTGGATTATTTTCATATTCTGGATCACTGGTGGTGGTGGGAGGGAAAAATATGTCCATTTAAATTAGCTTAAGGTTAACAATAACACTTTTACAACAATAATAAAACATGTGTCTAGAATGAAATCCAAAAGCAGTGGATTGTCCAGGACGAGAATTGCCATGCGCGTGAGGAAGAAATGAAGTGAGATGCAGCCACATTAGACCTGTGGGCAGTTTTCGTTCTGCTTCCCACCATGGGGAGGAGAAGGGCAGGGGCACCCTCATCAGATTGATATCATCATGATCCTGGACACAGCCAGCTGGTCTGCACCTTGTTATATAGCATGACATCACTTAAATGCATTTGGTGTTTAATGTGGCTGGAGATATCTCCAAATGTCAATTGAAATCCTGCCCTTAATTCGTCATGAGCAAGACTTGAATTTTAACAGGGGCGACAAGGCCCCTTGCCCAGCGTCATTAATGAAGATACTCGAAGAGTGCTTGAAAGTATAAAAGCAGCATCGAGGGAGCCTCGTGCATACTCCAAGGATGTGGCTTTTCAATGCCACACCGCCATTATAAATTCAGTACCACGGACAGCTGATGACGACTCAAGAGACTGCGAAACTATTCACATCAAAATCATGTTCTTTTCCTTTTCCTTTTTTTTTTTTTTGTCCCCCATAACGAAGATAAGTATTGGTCCAAGTGATGGCAGGAAAGGCATATGCTTCCTTCCACTTTAGGGGCCGTAAGAGAATGTTGGAGACAGATTTCTCTGATGTTTGAGGGAGGTTTTGCCGTCTGAACATCTGGATGTCAGAGTTACTTATCTTTAGGTTGATTTTTTTTCCTCTGTGAAACAAACTGAACCACTTAACAGTGCCAGTCGTGGCCTCCAGATATGGACTGAGAGCCCTCCAAGAGCTCTATTTCTAGGATACTCCCCGTTTTTCTCCTACATCTTACTCCTCCATTTTTCTAGGCATTCAGTTAGCTTCACAATTTACTTCGAGTTATCTGCTAATCCCAGACCCTCCTCCTGACTTGTGTGGGTATGTGAGCCTCCCCTGAGCATCTGCCATGATGCCTTACTCTCCTTGCTGCTATCATGTTGAGTCCACTTTGAGTGAATATGTTTATATTCACTCTCCCTTTCACTGCCTCCAGACCCCTTGTTAATCCTACCTCACCCCTCACTAAACTTCTTCCCTAAACTCCTAACTGGAGTCTCCAATTCCTGTAACCCACATTTGTTCATGCTACTCAATGCTGAGACCCATCTTTCCAGAAACTGGGGTCAATCTTACCTACAACCCAAATGAAGCCCAAACTCTTTACTCCCACATTCACTCTGCTCTGGGTCATTCCCAAATCTAGCCACAGGCTCCCCTTCTGCTCCATCCTCAAATTTACTGTGTTTTAGACAAGAAGGATCCTTTGTTCTTCCCAAATTGTGCCTCACACTTTCTTATTCTGACACCCTAGTTACAATAGTCCCTCAAGCACAATGTCAATGGCTTCTCTTCCTTTATTTCCCTTAGGAATCAGTCAAAATTTACCTCCTTTATGATTCCTTTCCTAATGCTACAGTCTAAACAGCATCATGCCTCCCTTGCACCCCCATTACACAAACCCAGATTCAGTCCCTCACTTTGTCCAGGAAATAACGATATTTTATTTTAGTTCCATATTTTATTTTCCTTAATAGAAGTAGGCATTGACTCATTACATATTTGCCCACTGGCACACGTTGCAATGATCTGTAGAGATTTGGAACTCAATAAAGATTTGCTGAGGAGATGAATTAGTGAATTGTATAGAATGACAACATTAGCACCAAGCTTAAGAAGATGTTATAGAATATAGAGGATTAGGATTAGAGTTGTTAATATTTATGGAGGATTCTAGCATTGTTCACAGTGGTGAAATTACATGTAAAGGACCTCTGACATTCTTGCCAAACTTGTGTCACTGTATTCAAACAAAGTAAGAGGGATGCTCATGAAAGAGCATTTAGGGCGCTGGCACAGTAGTTCATGCTTTGAAGAGGGAAGACAAAGCAGGATGTCTACACTCACAGAGCATATGACACAGCCGAGAAGAAGCACAAACAATGGGAGGGGGCAGTTACTAGGTACTTTATAAGACTGCATCATAAACTAGGAAAGAGAAAAATTAGAAGACAGAGTAAACAATTTTTAAAAAGTAGGGGATAAGGGGCGCCTGGGTGGCTCC
Organism: Panthera pardus; assembly: GCF_024362965.1. Taxonomy (NCBI): domain Eukaryota; kingdom Metazoa; phylum Chordata; class Mammalia; order Carnivora; family Felidae; genus Panthera; species Panthera pardus. The sequence continues at coordinate 121,524,699 of NW_026526843.1, forward strand.
GTCGGTGAAGCGTCTGACTGCAGCTCAGGTCATGATCTCGTGGTTCGTGAGTTCGAGCCCCACGTCGGGCTCTGTGCTGACAGCTTGGAGCCTGGAGCCCGCTTCGAGTTTTATCTCCCTCTGTCTCTGCCCCTCCCCCACCCCTGCTCACACTCTGTCTCTGTCTCTCTAGTAAAAATAAACAAACATTAAAAAAATTGTTTTTTAAGTAGGTGATGAGAGAACCCAAGAAAGTCTGCAAGTGTTAAAGGTTGATCTGAGCTTTGAAAGTGGTTAATGAGCGAGAAATAGCAAGTTTCTCAAGCAGGAAAGAAGCATCAGAGAGAATGCTGATTGTGAAGCCAGTATTCTGTGGCAAGGACTCTGATCCATGCCGTTTAATGGCCAGTGGGGGTCTTCTTAGGTTTAACTGAACATACAAGACCACAAAACCTCCAAAAGTCACCAAGGTGCCAGCAACTCAGAAGGACACAACCAAGAAAGCTGAACTTGTCCACAGAGCTGCCCCAAAATGCCTCAGATGCAAAGAGGCAAGATCTCTACAAGGTCCACACCTATGGGGTTAGTTCCTTCTTGGCACAGAAAGTCCAAGGCTTCACAGGAGTCACTATCTCCTATAACACCACAGAAACAAGACTTCCAAACCCCACACTTACAAAAAGCACTGCCCTCGGGAAAAAATCTCTGTAGATCTCTAATGCCAGGATGACCGATATCCGCCCTTTGGATGGACATGATGACTCAGCATTTGAGTGTCCGAATGATGATGGGATAGATACATATTGGTTATCCTTCATAAAATACTGCAATGAGAATTAATGTTGAGCATCACAGATCCCCAAAATGTAAATACAAAGCAGTAGCACCAAAAAAATTCCACAAAGCCTGTTTAATAAATAGCCCCATCGACTGGCCTTACATCGATCCTATCAATATCACCGCTACAACGCTCACAGATGCAAACTCATCCACAGCCACGCAATTCATTGAAAGGGGCTTCCTGCATTATCATTTGGGAACAGAGAGCTTTTGTATGGATCTGGCCCTTTTCCCAGTTGTTCTCATGGAATGTTTTACAGTCTCATGGAGCCAAACCTATGTAGAATGGCCCAACTCTTCTCATTTCTTAGCAGCTACGCATGGCTAACCCGCACGGGAATAAATATTCTGAGATCAGTGTGGTGCTTTTCCCTTCACCAACCCCTTGAGAAATTCTGGGCGAAATGTTAGCAACTCATACCTTTCAAGAAAGTTGCATATGAAGACTGGTCGTGATCAATTGTACTCACTCTTTCTCCAGTGAAATAAAATACCAATTCATTGTGGTCTTTCTTATTTCCTCAACACAGCCAAATACGGAGATATGAAGTTCACCTGGACCCTGCTCTTTGGTTCGTTATGCTGGTGCTTCTCTGAATTCAGTGTGTTTATTTCAAATAGATGCCAGGGGCGCCTGGGTGGCTCAGTGGGTTAAGCGCTTGACTCTTGATTTCAGCTCAGGTCATGACCTCACGGTTCATGAGTTCAAGCCCCGCATCAGGCTCTGTGCTGACAGTGCAGAACCCGCTTGGGATTCTGTCTCCCTCTCTCTCTGCCCCCCCCACCCCCGCTATCTCAAAATAAATAAATAAATAAACAGTAAAATATAAAATAGAAGCTCATCTCTTTTAAAAAAAAATAGATGCCAGTAAAAAAAAAGACTATTTCTAGCATCATCTGGGATCAGACCCTAAAAGAACACAGTCCTAAATAATGTTTTCATATTTCCAATATGTTCTTCCATTAAAATTCTAAATTTAGTTTTTTTACCTTTTTCCTTTCACTCCCACATACGTTTTAAATATAAAAAGTGATCTACCTCCTGCCAGTCTGACATTTGCACAGGTGGGTATTTGAAAATGATTGCATTCAATTTTTGGTAACTAATGCATAGGGAAAAATTTACATCATGTGGTTCAAATATATTTTTGTATGCTCTTTCCTCATAATTTACTTTAGCATCAGTATTATCACATTCCAAATTTTACAGATTTTTATACCATAATTATCTCATTTCTCCTTAAAATTTTGTCTGATTAACCTTTGTGTTTCCTAGCATTACATAAGAATTGCCCTTTGTGTTTTTTTCCCAACTACCTTTCTCCTATTTCAGCTAATTATCCAGCCATCCACTGACTAAACCAAAATGGGAATTAATACAGAAGTTTGGCTATGGAAAGACGAACATTCATAGGAAGATACTCGTCCTTTGCCAGGTTCAGTGCATTTTCATTGCTTGGCAGATGATAAGAGACTCTACATTTTAGCCCATCACCAGCTCTGGAAACCACAAATGGGATTTGAAGCAATGTGCTCCTTTCTAATCCCACTAGCCACAAAGGAAGCTGGGTTCCCTGCAGTGTGACCCTGAACTCCTACCATTAGTTTATTCAATTTCAGCAAACTTGCAAGCCTCTGTCACTTGGTGAAAAGACCAATGTCTAGCCCCAAATCTGTCTGGGATATATTTGTCCTGTTCTTTGCATTACTGGGTTTTTGTTTGTTTGTTCTCGGTCACCTTCAGTTGTTCATCCTCTTAGAGACCTGTCCTGGTCACACAATCTAAAATATCCGCACCACCCACACGTTTTTCACTTTCTTATTTGCCCTATGGCTCTTTTCCCAATCTGAAATTCTGTCCTTTAACATTTTTAGGTTAATTTATTTATTTTGAGAGAGAGAGACAAAGAACCATCAAGGAAGGAGTAGTGAGAAAGGGAAAGAGAGAGAGAGAATCCCATGCAGTCCCCATGCTGCCAGTACAGAGCCCCATGTGGGGTTCGATCTCAGGAACCATGAGATCATGACCTGAGCCACAACCAAGAGTTGGATGCTTAACCGACTGAACCACCCAGGCACCCCTGAAATTCTGTCCTTAATACATTTGTTTACTGGGTATCTACTCCCTCCCCAGCTAAGATGAGGAAAGGACAATTTTGAATCTACGTACTATTACATCCTCAGGGTCAAGAAGAATGGTTTATCAATATTCATTCATCCTTCCATAGGATGGATGGATGTGTGGATGGATAGGGGGATGGATGGATGGATGGATGGATGGATGGATGGATGTGTGGATGGATGGATATGGGGATGGATAGATGGATGGATGGATGGGGGATGGATGGATGGATGGATGGATGGATAGGGGGATGGATGGATGGATGGATGGGGGATGGATGGATGGATGGATGGATAGGGGATGGATGGATGGATGGATGGATGGGGGATGGATGGATAAGTGGAGGAGGTTATACATGGGTCATTTAACGTGCTCCCATGAATCTGTGTTGTGTCTGTTTTCAAGGGCCCTTGGGTTGGACAGCTCGTCCTTCTCTAACTTCTCTCATCTCTCATTTTGTCTATCTTCTCACTACTGAATGTGTGCACCCTGGCCAAGTTGGTTGTGGTGGGTTATGAAGAGACAGAGTTGTTTCCATGACTACTAAGAACAAAAATTCTAATAATATGCTAACCTAGCTTCTCCTCAGTCACTGCCAACCACCATCCTGCTTTAGTGATCGCAAAAGTCACTTATCATGACTTGACTCATTTTATATTGCTGAGCCTACCCTTCTGGGTCCCCACATTAAAGCATGCACAGTAGGACATCATGGAGCTGTCAGTCCTAATGATGGTTCTGTCTTCTGTGTTGGGCACATAGTAGGGACTTGTGTCCAACATTTGTTTCGTATGAGAATATCCTAAAACACATAATTACATCTGATAATGCAGTTATAAATATTTAATATATGAATATTCTAGTATTTAAACATCTCTGGACCTTTTCCTTTTACCTTTGTTTATGTTCATCCAGGAAAATGACCACAAACCCTCTGGGGAAGGCTTAGGTGAAGTTTTGAATTCTGCTATACCTATCCATTCATTCTAGGGTATTTCCTCAAGCATAGCCCTGCTCCATTAAAAAGATCTGCATCTAAGGGCATCTGGGTGGCTCGGTCGGTTGCGTGTCCGACTTCGGCTCAGATCATGATCTCATGGTTCATGATTTCGAGCCCTGCATCAGGCTCTGTGCTGACAGCTCAGAGCCTGGAGGCTGATTCGGATTCTGGGTCTCCCTCTCTCTCTGTCCCTCCCCCACTCATGCACGCACACACTGTCTACCAAAAATAAACAAGCATTAAAAACAATTTTCAATACTAAGGAGATCATTGGCATCCTGCTATCTTGCCACCCGAGGGGAAAGGGAATTTATACTGATTGTGAACACCCAACTTCTAGGAATGCTTTCCACAACTCTCTGAGGATGCATTATCCCAGTTTTCCAGACAGTTGTATTAACTCCCTCTGGATCACAAAAGACAGATTTTAAACAAGATCTGTCTGACTCACACTCCTTCTTTGATGTGAAAACATTTTCTGTTCCTGGTCACCGTCTCTACAAATTGCTGGGTGAGGACATGAAGCGTTATATTCCCTGTCTTTTTGCGGAACTTAGTGTTTAGGAGGGGAGATAATGTAAATGTATGAAAAATACAGTTTGAGCCATATGGAAATGACAATAATTGACAGTTTTAGGACCAAGCACATGGCAATCCCATATGGTTCAAACTTATATATAGGAAGAAGAAATTCCTGTCCTGACATTCTGAATCCAAAACAGCATTCTTTACCTTTCCTGGGTCATAGACTTCTCTTAGGAGATGTTCCTCTCAATGGGAAATACGTTCTCATCTATTCACAAAAATGTCACACAGGTAAGGGGGTGGTTCTTAGACCCCCTGGGAAACCATGGGTCTCGGCTGAATAACATCTACTTCCAAAGATGCAAAATTATCTTCAGCTAGTCCTAAACGTGATACAGGAAATGTATGTGGCCTCAGGCTCTTAGGATTAAGTGGAACCTTGAAATTTAAGTGAAAGCAGCATATCTTTTCTGATCTAAGTGTATTCTCAACGAATTGGCATGTTTACGTAAAGGCATGTACCATTCAGGCAATACCGACCAAAAGCAAGCTCCCTATTATTTGGGAGCAATATATTTAGCCTGAAAACTGTTCCTTGGAAGATAACAGCAATATTGCCTTTCTTTAGAAAACAAATTGACCTGGTTGATACAAGATGATAGTATTTAATGTAATAGTCAAGCTTGATAAGCAACCGTGCAGGTGTCTCCAATCTCATGGAGGGAAAGTGCCTTGCTGTAGAGGGTATGATAGGAAGATCTTCGAGCAAGAGTTTCAGACTTCAGCATGGAAGTTTCCCCCTCATTCTTCCCTGGTTGGCTACCAACTACTCATTTACCCACAGTTATGAGCCACATCTTTAAGACAAGATTTAGATTAGATGATCTCTGGAGATGGTTATGGGTGAACAATCCACCCTCGGGGACCCATACATTTGCATTACTTTTAACCCAGCTTTCCATAATTACTGGACACACTGCCACATTCATCAATCCAGGGTATTCTCTCTCCTCCACTCTCTCAAGGCCCCTGTGGTGATGCCCTCAACCCCCACATCCAGTAAACAGCAGAGTCACATGAACCACTTGGATGTGCAGGTAATGACAATGACAATGACAATCCTGGATAGGCCAGGAGGGAAGAGAGACTGTAGGCCACAATAAGGTGATAAGAAATCTCTCCTTCCTCGCCCCTCCTGTCTAAGAGACTGGCAGCAGGTGGGTCCTGCATATAGGTGTGTGTGTTTAGTTGTGCATAGGTGTATAATGACCCAGACAGACACACATATATGTGCACTGATGGCTGAGTCTCTACACACATCCTCCGTCTATCAAAACGAACTCATAAGAATATACGTAAGAACTGCCACGAAAGCAAAAATTCACCTGATATTATGATATGGAATAATAATGACGATTTTAAAACTTGAATAGAATAGTAATTCTCTCTATCCAATGCCTGGGTGTAGACTTTCACAAACCACATAGACTGTATTTCCAATTCTTTTCCTTTTCTTCTGGGTTACATTTGTTCTGAGTGCATTTATTGAAATGCAATTAGATGTCTATTGAATCTAATAAGAACATTAAGCTTATTTTTAAAAAGTCTTGGGGCACCTGGGTGGCTCAGTCGGTTGAGCGTCCGACTTCGGCTCAGGTCATGATCTCGCGGTCCGTGAGTTCGAGCCCCGCGTCGGGCTCTGTGCTGACAGCTCAGAGCCTGGAGCCTGTTTCAGATTCTGTGTCTCCCTCTCTCTCTGACCCTCCCCTGTTCATGCTCTGTCTCTCTCTGTCTCAAAAATAAATAAACGTTAAAAAAAAATTAAAAAAAAAAGTCTGATAAACTAAACTAAAAACTAATTGTCAACAAGTAAGACAGCAGATACACTCTATGCTTAGACTCTCAGGACCAAAACTTTTAAACTTCTATTGTAGGCACAATTCTACTAAACAGCATGGTTATCAGGTTCTCATAACTATTTTCTTAATGGAAAGAAAGTGCAAAGTAGGCAGAGTAGCAAACAGGACAGTTGGTCTACCCCATGATGAGAGGTAGCTGATGGAGAGGTATGTCCAAACCCAGAGTCTCCCAAAGGGATCTCCCAGGGACCAATTGATACTTTTCTCTACAGTGGAACTTTCCAGACTCACACCTGGCTGGTCAAGTCAAAGCCCTGAGGAGAGAAGGTGTATCTGAGCATGGGCTTCTTTCCACTTAGCAGGCCTGCTGGTTAACATGGCCCCAGCAACAAGAAAGGGTGTGCCTCCCTGGGGACAGAAGCCGGGACCACAACAGAAGCAAACCACACACAAAGAGCACTGCCCACATCAAGGATGCAAAATATACTGGGTCTGGTATCTTGGTCTATCACTAGAGTAAGAGATATTTTCCTTCCAACCTTCCCTCCAACCCCTGCCTGTATTCTAGAAGCCAGAAACCGAAGCTCAGAACAGGAAGCCCGAGATGCTTTGTAAAACACAAGGAGATGCAAGACGAACTTAAGAGTAAATGATCTTATTTTCCAAAAATGGGGTTATGTTGCTAATGCACAGTTGTGACCACAGGACATTTTCTCAGTCAAGACTGAGACAAAACACCACGAGACCCCTACATTTCTTCGACTATGCTACGATGCATAAAGGCTTAGACCATTCTCATCCCACTCTGTTAAATTCTTGACAGTTAGCACACACGGAACAAGCAAACATTTTTAATAACGCACTGGATAATTTTCCAATATACAATGAAAATAAGTGCCCCTTTGCCCCATTTTGGCCTGAATTCATCCCAGGCAATCCTGTGGTTCTAACAGTCTGTACTTGGGCAAACAGTCAACTCCCACGCGCATTTGTCAACCAAGAAATCATTTGCCAAGTAATATTTGAAAAAGGCAAATGGTCTAAGCATCAGAAACACAAAAATATGTCAAACGATTCACATATGTATGCATATGTACATATGTATGTGTATATATGTGTATATGCAATACATGTATATTTATATGTGCATTTATGAATATGTGTATGTATGTATGTTTCTATATATTCTCCAGGAAAATGAAAGGTAGGGTACAGAAAGCCCTTTTGTACCCAATTTAATAACTGACTGGAACCTTCCCAGATGGAGAGTGGGGAGGAACACATCTGAGTACAGCTTGTCAGAAGGGAGGCCTGGAGGCGTGTAGGAGAGCAGGATGTGCTCAGGCAAATGTGAGCAGTTTGTTCCCAGGGGCAAGAGGACATGGTCTATGGAGGTGGGAAGTGCAGGAAGCTGACCCTGGAAAAGAAACACAAGTGTGTATTTTACAGATCCTTCTGCATTGCCCCACAGGTCTTGGGTTCTCTGGGGGTGGTGAACATGTAGTCACTGGAGAGATGTGGTCATGATTTATCTTTCATTAGGAAACCAAGTCATCAGATCTGAGAATCGGGACATGCCTATGACAGTCGCATGAAGGATGGATTGGAGGAAGGAGAGGGACAGTTGAAGCAGCCAACCAGACCAAGATAATGAAAACAACAAGTGTAGCAGTCACTACGGGCTTTGAGCAGTCACCTCATGTTCGGGGACGTTCTACACACAGAAATGGTGGCACATAGTCAGCCATTCTGTAAACGGTGACAAAGAGGAAGGAAATTACTCCTGAGTTCTTACCTTGGAGATGCTGGTGTTTAGGGTACCTCTGACCAACATGAAGGTGTAAGGAAGAAACAGGGTTTAGAGGAAAGTGATCTGTCAACATTTGGACATGTTGGAAGGTTGAGTTTGGAACGTCTGAATGACACTCAGAGGTTTTTCATAGGAGTTAAAATTCAAACGCTGACTGAAATTAGTGGTCTAGGCTGCCAATAAAGAGAAGAAGCACTCACACAGATGTGTAGCTGAAACTATGTGGGTGGACTGAATCACTCAGGGATTAACTATAATGAAGAGAATGAGGGAGGCGCCTGGGTGGCTCAGTCGGTTAATCGTCCAACTCTTGATATTGGCTCAAGTCATGATCTCATGGTTCATGGGATCAGCTATGAGCGCAGAGTCTGCTTGGGATTCTCTCTGTCTGCGAAGCCCCCACTCACATTCTCTTTCTCAAAATAAATAAACATTTAATAAGAAAGAGAGAAGAGAATGAGGTCAAGAACAAAATGTTGGAGAGGCCAATATTTAGGAATGTAAATTAAGTGAAGAAGGACCCCACAGGGTTGTGGAAGAGAACCATCAGATACGGATGCAATGAAAACTTAGGAAGGAGTACAGGGCCAAGCTGACAAGCACCCATAAAATGTGCTAAGGGGTTGCCACTGGCCTTGGCAGTGTAGACATTACTGGCCATACTGTATTGAAATTACTTTCGCATGAGGTTGAGGAGGGTTGAAAATCAGTTTTGGGGAAATGGAAGGGGAAGAAGGAAATGAAAGTTCTGATTTCGAGAAATGTGACTACACAAGAGAAATATATGTTATAATGTAAACTGGTGCAGCTCGTATGGAATACAGTATGGAAGTTCGTCAAAAATTTAAAGGAGAGCTGCCATATGATCCAGCAATCCCACTTTTAGGTATTTATCTAAAGGAAATGAAAACACTAATTGAGTATATGCACCCCTATGTTCCTTGCAGCATAATTTAGAACAGCCAAGATGGATAAAGGCTATGTGGTACATGTGTGTGTATATATATATGGATATACATATATATGAAATATTACACCACCATGAAAAAAGGAAATCTATTTGTGACAATACAGATTCAACTTGAGGCCATTATGCTAAGTGCAATAAGTCAAATGGAGAAAGACAAATACTGTATATCTCATCGTAGGTGGAATGTTTAAAAACAACAAGAAGAAGGTCGTAACTATAGAGAACAGATTGGTTGTCACTAGAGATGGGGAATGGGGAAAATGGGTGAAGGGGGTCCAAAGGCACAAAGTTCAGTGATAAAATGAAGTCATGGGTGGGTGCCTGGGTGGCTCAGTTGGTTAAACATCTGACGCTTGATTTAGGATCAGGTCAAGATCTCATGGTTCAGTTCATGAGACTGAACAGCACATTGGGCTCCTTAGTGACAGTGCGGAACCTGCTTGGAATTCTCTCTCTCTCTCTGCCTCTCCCAACTCAAGCTTTCTCTCAAAATAAATAAATAAACATTTTTAAAAAAATTAAGTCACGGTGGGATGCCTGGGTGACTCAGTCGGTTGAGTGTCCGACTTCGGCTCAGGTCACGCTCTCACAACTCTGAGTCTGAGCCCTGCGTCAGGCTCTGTGCTGACAGCTCAGAGCCTGGAGCCTGCTTTGGATTCTGTGTCTCCCTCTCTCTCTGCCCCTAACCCACTTGCATCCTGTTTCTGTCCCTCTCAAAAAGACATAAACATTTTAAAAAATTAAAATTAAGTCATGGGGACATAATGTATAGCATGTAGACTACAGTTAATAATGCTATGCTGCATATTTGAAAGTTGCTACCACAGTAGATCATAAGAAAAAAGTTAGTACCTGTGTAGATGTAAACTAGACATTTTGGCCATTTCGCAATATATAGAAATATCAAATCATTACACCTGAAATAAATATATGTCAATATACCTCAACTTAAATACCATCCTCCTAAAATTTATGGTAACATGGAATTGGTTCACTATTGTTATTTTAAATGAATTAATAAATATTTTAAAAGTTGAAAAAAGCATCTGATGGAAACACATAAGAAACGAATAAAATTATCCATTTGCTGCCATAAATAAACAATGAACAGGTAGACAGAGTTAGGGCTGTTAAGGGTGGAAAGACGGAGTGGTGAATGGATAAGGAAAAAGTACTTGGTGGTAAGGGTTGACTTCTAGATCATAGGTAGAAGGTTGGGTGCTGCTGAGATTCTGGGAGACAGAATAGATGTGGGTGCACAATGATCTGCAAATGCGTTGTGCTATGTGGTTCTGGAGAGTTCATTCCTGATGGATTGTTCTTTCTTTGAGGAGGGAGAAGACCATTTTCTGATTAAAAAAAAAATGAAGGTGGGAAGATAGAAAACCATGGAGTGGATGCCAAGGGAAATGGATAGGACAGGTGGTGAGGAGAGAGCTTAAGTGGAGTGCCAGCCATCCCTACAATCTCCACTGTTTCCAGAAATCACATATTGATGGTGAAGCCAATCCATGACATAATTCCATTGGCCCAAGGGACCAACACTGTGGGACCAAAGAAATGGATATCTGGGTAGACACAGAACTTGGAGTCAGCAGGATGAGCTCAACCCAAGAGGAGGAGGGAGTCAAGGGTGTGAGCGAGGGTTCGAGTCAGATTCGACAACCTACGTCACACACATGGTGTCTGAAAGGAGAGGCAATCCTCACAGCCTGGATGGAAAGCAAAGAGAGGAGAGGGGGAGACATGACTGGCAAACCAGGAGCCCGGCTCCCCTGTTCTAAAAGGATTCAGAATCAGGAGGAGGGGGAAACTTGAGGAATGATAAGATCCTAATGAGGACCTAGGGACGGCTATGGAACACAGCTGAAGTCTTCCAAATAGGGGAGACCAAGAACTTCATATGCTTCCACTCTTTCTGAGCCTTTTCAGTCAATGCTGGCTGCATAGACCTAACCCTAGCACGTCAACAGCCATCTTAAAACAGGTACATTCTCAAGGCACCTGGGTGGCTCAATCAGTTGAGTGTCCGACTTCAGCTCAGGTCATGATCTCAAGGTTTGTAAGTTCGAGCCCCGCACCAGGCTCTCTGCTGTCAGCACAGACCCCGCTTCGGATCCTCTGGTCCCCTCTTCCTTTGCCCTTCCCCGCTCACATTCTCTCTCAAAAACAAACAAACACAAAAAAAATTCTTCAAGTAAACTAAAAAAAAAAAAAACAGGTATATTCTTATCCTTGAGTTGTAGGACATAAGGGCTCTGGCCTCAAGTATTTATGTAATATGTTGATGTGGGGCACTTTTCTCTGGGATTACGCTAACCAGAACTCACGCTGTTTTCCAAGTCTGCACAGACACTCTGCTTACACAGCCTCAAATAATGTCCTCCCATATGCTTTCTGTACCCACTCTGAGGATCTCCCTACCTCGGTAGGCCATGGCAGCACACTGTGCCCAGCACAGAGCAAACGCTGAAAGACGCTCTTGTTGATGATGTGAATCAAGCCAGCATCTTCAGAACACCATCTATGGCTGATTCTGGTGCCACTCTCTCAGGGGTGACTGATAACTCAGCACCATTTTTCTTTGTGGGGTTAAAGAAAGGCAAAGGGCCAGTGAAAGGGGCAGCCCAGGAATGGCCAGGAATCTGGAATGGGGTTAAGGGGGGCCCGCAGGGTTTCCTCTGCCTCTTCTTACTTCCAACGCCTTTACATCGGTGTCCATTTCCTGGATGTTGTATGGGTTTAATATGCACCGTTTCATGGTGATACTGTAAAGATGGAGCAAGAAAAATCATGCAAACACTAAAAAAATGAACTATTATTATCATTATTACTACTATTTGTTGGGGGTGGATGATGATTCCGTTAATCTCAGATGGAATCTTTCACACCTGCTGGATGTGGACAGAACTATGAGGAGCAAGGAAATGCATGTCCATATGCCCAGGAAATGTATAGCTTTCGAAGAGATAAGCGGACAAGAGTTAAAAGGTGGTGTGGGTGAGGCCTGGGAAATAGGGTTTCAGGAGAAAATAACATGTTTTCATGTGTAATGACTACTTCCAGGATATGAAATAAAAATTTTGAAAGCGGAGATGCTGTAAATCATAGAGTATATTGCTCATTTCTCTGACGGGTTTCTTCCAAACCAAAAAAATAATAGAAAAAGAAAAAGAAAGCAACAACAAATAGGAAATAGAACAATAAAGCAGAATGACCAGCAAGCCATATATTCCCCTGAGTGGATTTCCCTGTAACAGTGAACCACAGAAGAGGTTCCAGAAACCTCTGAGATTCCCAGTCCAAATCTCAAAATTGGGCTGATGGGAACAATCATTTTGAGAACTCATCGATTCTATCTCAATTAAGGGATTATTTGTGTTTGTTTCCATGTAAGGAAGCTTTAGCTAAACTGATTTGAGAAAATATTATGCCATCAGTGGAGTCCAAATCTTAACCCGTGTTTTTCTTCTGCAACATATTAAGCCATCCGCTCTCCCCCACGGATTCTCACACGCGTGGAGATCTGCATAGGCTGCAGAATTATTTTTTCTTATTTTTATAATGATCATGCTTATTGTGATGAATTGAAAGAATATGTAAGCATAGAAATAATTACGGTTTTCACTTTCTCTGCCAATCCCTGTCTTTCCCCAAGGCATGGGAACTTATATGTCAACACTGCTTATTTGTTTATTTCCAGACTTTTTCTACACCGTTATACACATATATGTATACATACATACACACACATTTTAAACACATATGTGTGCCCACATTCACATATATGTACACATACAAATATGTGGGTACATTCTTGTGTGTGTGTGTGTATATATATATATATACACACACAATGCAATGTAATGTAAATATACATCTTCCCATTTCTACTTTGCTTGTTTTCTTTTAAATGAAAAGTAGTTTTAGATTGTAAGTATATACAAGAATTCCTTTGCTCATCCCCCTGATGAGAAAAATTTCAGTAGCAATGGACATCTCTGTCCATGTAAGCCATAGACTAAATGTCTATGTCCCCTCAAAATTTGTATGCTGAAACCTAACCCCCAATGGGATGGTATTTGGAGGTGGGGTCTTTGGAAGGTAACTGGGTCATGCGGGTGGAGCCCCCATGAGTGGGATTAGTGTCCCATTCTATAATGTCGTCCCTTATATAAAGTGAGGACACAGGAAGATGGCCATCTAGGAACCAAGAAGCAGGTCCTCACCAGACACCAAATAGGCCCGTGCTTCCATCTTGGACTTCCAGCCCCTAGAACTGTAAGAAATAAATGTCTGTTGTTCACACTGCCCGCTGTGCGGCCGCCCCGACAGACTAAGACGACGCATCTTTGTGCTTATGCATGTAGGACAGGTTCCTGAGAAAGAAGTGATGGAGGGGAAAGGGGGTCTCTTTTTAAATTTTAATATAGCATATCACATCTCCATCAATTCACCCAGCCACCAGTAAGGTGTGAAAATGCTTACCGACCATGCCCACAGATAACTGCATTTAGTTTTGTCATTAAACGAGGCAAAAGTATAATAAAATAAAGTAAAATAGACTTGACTTTGCTTTAATATGAATGTGTTAGGGTACGTCTCTTGATGAGGTTTAGACATTTTATTTCTTCGACTATGAGCTTCCATAATGGCTTTGACAGAGTCATTTTCAGTGTATTCCTCTCTTTTCCGGTGGCATTTAATTTATCACTTTTATTCTCAATTTGCTATTCTCATCTACACACAGTTTCCATATCCTCCCCGTAGCATTTCCCTGCTACAATTCACAGTGGGGCAGGCATTTTGCACTAGCCAAAATTTGCAAATCCACGAGAGGGGAAAGGTGAAACACAGCACCCTTTGGAAATTGGCCAAAAATGTGAACGAAAGCGGTTTCATTTTCTATGTGACATTTGTCATGCTGCACGCACAGAGCATTTTAAATTGCACATCTGACCTTTTTAACAATAGCAGGAAATGCCAAGAGAAAATGCAAAGCTCTTCATTTCCCCTCGTAAGCCCCCGTAGAAGCCATTTTTCACGGTCCATGGCTAGAGCCTATGATAAGATTGTCAAGGTGCCTGAAACAAGCCATCAATTTCCAAGCAGTTTTCCATGCATCCAGGGGAACATCACACACTCATGCGGCACCATGCAGGGGGCTTGTTTTCGTCTGCTCTGCCTCAAGGACGCTGTTGAACAACACCACATGAGTCAAGGCAAGGTAGAGAGGAAATCAGCGCTTAAGGTGGCATTATCTACCAGAACCCAAGCAAGTCCCACATCACCGTTTTCAGAACAGAGTTACTTATACCCTATTAGGTTACTAAAGAGGAGACTATGAAAGCCTTCTATCAGGGACCCTGAGGAATGAAAACTAGAAAGAAAAGAAATAATAAATCTCCACGTTCTCCATCAAAGCACCATTGTCTTGTATTTTGTGTTTAGCTTTTGAACCAAAGGAACGATGGCTGTCTGTTGAGTTTCAAACATGTTTAATGAGGAGGTGAAAAGAATATATCATGTCAGGGGCATGTAGGTGGCTCAGTCGGTTGAGCGTCCGACTTCGGCTCAGGTCATGACCTCACAGTTCGTGGGTTCGAGACCCCGTGGGGCTCTGTGCTGAGAGCTCGGAGCCTGGAGCCTGCTTGGGATTCTGGGTCTCCCTGTCTCTCTCTCTGCCCCTCCCCAGCTCATGCTCTGTCTTTCTCTCAAAAATAAACATTAAAAAAATTTTTTTAATTAAAAAAATACATCATGCCAAATTTCACATAATTATTTTAAGTTAATGAACACATCTCCACAGATTTAAGAGAGTAGACATACAATGAAGAGTATGATTATGTACAGTCATTTGAATTTGAGTACACTGAAAGTAAAATAATTTTAAATTGTTGAGATTTAATAATTAATTAAAATGAAATATTAAGAAGTGCCTCTCCGTTATTTGAACTACTTTCTTTTTAGGACAATAGATTTCTGCTTATATGTATCTGATATAAATAATTTCACTATTTTTTTTTCAAAATATCAAAAGAAGAAAATAGCACGTATATGAGATCTAAAATGTGAGTTTTCAAGTTAAATGAAGGAAAACACCTATCTTGCAAAGTTCTTCAGTTTTCTTTGGAAAACCCGTTTTGACAATCACTTTTTCAAAAAAGGCTATTTAATATTTCTTTTTTCTCTTATGTAGTTAGTCTTTCAGTTCATAAAGCCATAGCATCAGGGGAGGCATTGAGATTTTGATTTGTTGTAAACAGACCATAAAAGGCAACCATTTTCATAATCACAAGACTTATTGCAACAATAAAAGTCCCAGGGATGGTGGGGGAGGGGTAAAACAAACAAAAAAAAGAGAATCCCAGGGATTGGAAAGAGGAGTAAAAACATAAACGAATAAAAAATAAAATAAAAAAGAATCCCGGGGAGGGGAATTCTCAAAGGCAATCATCATTTAGGGTAAAACAATAAGTCGCTCTCTTCACCATTGGCAGCACAGTGCCCTATGATCTCTTTTGGTGCTTCACAAAAACAAATCAAGTTAAGGATTAAATTAACTTTTCCCACGAGAAATATGCTGAGGAGATAGGATCTTACAAAACGAAGGCATGTTGCAACTAGTTGCACAGCGCCTTCAAATAAACAGAAGCACATGTTGTGATACCAAGGACAATCGTGGGGAAGTCCATGGAACAGTACTTTTAACTCTAAAATGGTTCAACAGTCTTCGTGTCCTCATTTTCTAGAGGAAGGGGACCACGCCCTTACACAACAGGAAAGGGTGTGCACGATCTTGTCCAAATTTACTTTCCCCACTCCTGAGTCTCCTGGTCTCTCCCATCTCCAAACACTGCGCATCGTTACCCTATGGCGTGCTACCCCATTCTTGACTGTGTCCCACATGGTACCTGCCCACTTGCCCTCTGTTCTTCCCATTGAACTCTTTTCTCACTTGACCATCAAAACATGATTCAGCCACCACATCTGAATAGATAGCATATGGCACCTCCTGTCTGTCCCCGCAACTCCCGTTACGCACATTCATCACACAACTTATCACGTACTATCTACATGACATCATAGGTTCTCAGCAGCAGGACTACCTTTGTTTGTCTCATGAGGGAACACTCTGCCCTGCCCAGGGTCTGGTTCCTAGAAAGGGCTGCAGAAATGTCTGCTGTGATGGTTTTGTGTAACCACAAGGATTAGTCACGGCAGGAGAAATGAAAATTAAATTACTAAAGCATCTTTCAGTTGTGATCAAAATGGTTTGCTTCTTTGGGTAGAAAGCAAATCATCTACTTCCCCCAAGATAAAATTGAGGAATTGCTCCTTCCTGAAATGTTCACTGCATGACAAAGCTTACGTCGTGTGGCACTAGGGTCCTTCCTGTCAGGGACGGTGACGTAACCCATGTCAACACCATGCATACATCACAGGGCGTTAGTGACATAAAGAGATGGCTGTTTGGCGTTATTTTGACAGCCCGGTTGACCACTCCCATCTGAAAGAAAACTTTGGTGCATCCTCAACATCCAATTTCCAATTTTAGAATTTCCAAGTTTGACTTTGGTTGTTTTTGTTGTATCCTTCAAAATACAGTAGCCTATGAGTACCAGACCACTGCAAACAAGCTACTTTCTGTACCAAGTTTTGCAATTTTCTATTAACTCAAGTTACCTCCCTAAAATGTTATTATTTTAAATCATCATTTATCATTCATATTATAATTTATTATGTAATATTTATATATTTATACCAGTTATTATAGATGCATTGCTTCTTGAGGATGTTATCACATTTAAATCATTAGTATTTGAGCAATATTTTGCAACCCAGAGATGCTTGATGTGACAGGAATACTCACCATGTTAGTGGTGAGGCAGTGGGAGGCTGCCATGGTCCCTAAATCATTAACACTTGTCTGGTTTTCTTTTCAAATACATAGCACTCATATTAACATTTACTATGTATGACTTTTATATTATATATTTATGCCGCTATTTATCATTCATCCATCAATCATTATGGAGGTTATGGTATTTAAATAATTATTCCTTGAATAACATCTTGTACCAAGGATTAATCTCAGAGGACCCTTGCGGTGAAGGCAATGGCTTCCAATAATCATACATCATGAGGTTGCGTTGTAGGAAGAGACAATGCTCTTTATAATCTCAGTTCAGACAGAAATACAGAAATGGATCAGCTCTGGATCCAATGGGTTCATTGGCCTGCCCTTGTGGCCCTTGTAAGCGTCCAGTGTATCCCACCTGACGTGTTTCCCATGCAGGTAGGTAAGCGAGGCAAAAACTAAGGGGACAGCCAATGCCCTCTCTTTCCCTTCTCCAAAGTCTACGTGTATTATTAATACCTCTCTGGTTTTCTTCCCAAATATCTCTCCAATGGCTCCACCTACTTTCCCACCTTTGGCATCCTAGTCTGGGCCGGCAGCCTGTCTCCAATGGACCACAGAGTGACCTGCTGATGAGATGCCCCCCTCATTCTGCCCATTGATTCCCAACCAGAGGACCTAATCACAGTCCTGACTGTGACCCACCCCTGCTTAACGGCCTCCAGCAGAGACCGGAATGACCTGGCCACTCTCTAATTGTCCATCCGTAACTCATGTCCCTTTTTTTTGGTTCCTGTACTCACAAATGTTCCAGCCCTAGACCCATGCACAGGATGTTCTCACATGTCAATCTTCCCCTCTCCACTGTGGAACCCACCCAACCCCCTAAGTCCAAACTCCTTTCTGTCCTTCCCTGAAACATGAGGTCAGCCGGCTTGGTCACGATCACAACATTCCCTTTCCTCCATGGCACTGATTACATTTTGTAGCTTATATTCACTGGGATGTTTATGTGATTACTGGTTGTCCCTGTATTTCTACTATACATCCGCAGAAGGCAAAGAGTGAGCATCTGTGCCTTGAAACATTTTTCCCCCAGAGCAGGTGCCGTTCGAGAAATATAGGTGGTGAAAGATCAATAAATGGTAATGCCTATTGAATAAACAAAATGGAATGTGTACCTGACACTCCACATTTTGAGACTGTACCTCCTGCCATCCTGTACTACCTGTTAGAGGAGTTTCACGCATGGCTCTCCTGCCTGGGTAAAAAGAAGAACTTAATATTGGTGCAAGCCTTAATTATTATCATAAAATAATTCCATACAGCACCTAGAATTCTTCCTCAGAACTCAGTGGGTGTTCAAGAAATAATTGCAAAATTGAAAGCTGTAGGAACTGAAGGGTATTCTTATGTAAACTACAGTTGCTCCCCATGGGAACAGATAGATTTTAAATATCTACAAGTAGCATGTAATTAATTTCACCCTTTTCTTGCCCACAGACCCACCGCAGGAGTATAAAGGAGAAGGCAGGTGAACTCCCTGCAGAGAAAGACTACCCTCTCCCCGTCCAAAAAAAGGGTTGGTGTGGGAGGGAAATGTAGGTAGAAAAGAGTGGGAATCTCCCTTCATTCCATTTAGCAAAGGTTTAAACGGTGGTGATGCCATGTCAAATAGCACCTTGTAGAAAGGGTCCAGCCTGGTAAATGTGGAAATGTCTGCTGTGTGTGTGTCTGGAGACCAAGTAGGAGAGTGGGCAAATGACTTGCCTTCAGACGTAAGCCACAATGAACCACCTCACTTGGCCACTAGTGATTGTGCACAATGGGGGAGGTATGTAACCACCGAGTACCTCCATTTTCTCTTCTGTAAAAGGAGGATGATTAACAACCTGTCATAAGTAGTGTCAGGAACCTCGCACCTGCAAGTTGATGGACCAAGGGGAGGCTAAATCTGAGAAAAATCCCCACAGGACACAATAATAGAAACACTAATATTCTGCACTAAGATCACCTCACCTGGAAAGATGAATCTGGGACGTGTTTTAAAAATGTAATTTTAGTTTTTTTCCTTTTGTACATATTTCCTAATAATCTCAGTGTTGAGCTAAACTTTTAGTGTTTGGTCTTTCCATATTCTTCCATCATGAGCATATTTATCCCTCCATCCATCCATCCATCCATCCATCCATCCATCATATCTACTTACCTACCTACCTACCTGTCCATCCATCCACCCATCTTATCTATCTATCTATCTATCTATCTATCCATCCATCCACCTACCTATCCATCCATCCACCCATCTTAACTTATCTATCTAATCCATCCATCCATCCATCCATCCATCTATCCATCATATCTACCTATGTACCTACCTACCTACCTGTCCATCCATCCACCCATCCTATCCTATCTACCAATCTATCTCATCCATCCATCCATCCAACCATATCTACCTACCTACCTACTTACCTACTTACCCATCCATCCATCCACCCATCTTATCTATCTATCCATCCACCTACCTATCCATCCATCCACCCATCTTAACTTATCTATCTATCTAATCTTTCCATACATTCATCTGTCTGTCCACCCATCCATCATATCTATCTGTCTATCTACCTACCTATCTATCCATACATCCAATCCACTGTTAATATATTTAGATTAACATAATTAAAATTATTTTCATCTTAAGAATTTTGAGAAGCTACTAGGGAAAATGGAGTATGTTACTACTATCACATTCCTGAGATGAAAAGTCAGCAAATAATTACTATGTCATATCTTTACATTTAGTTTTATCCTCTTCTGATTCTATGCTATCAGAACCTCATTTTAAGATGTGTAAAAGTAGCTAATATGATTAGATTAAGTTGCATGCTCAAACCCACAAAAATATGTTTATGTTGCTGTATTTTAATAACAATATAATTTCATTTTTTTAAATCAATAGTGTAAGTTTTAAGAATCAATTAAACAGCAGCCCTACAAATTGTATTAAAAAACCAGGATGTTATCATCTTATTACTCTGAACTGTGTGAAAGATGTAAGGCAGGACTTTTTATTGATAAAAGGTATATTTGAGAGCAGTGGTGCTCAAGCAGGGATGGTTTTGGCCCCAGACGCTACTCAACAGTGTCTGGAGACATTACTGGCTTTCATAACTTGGGGGGGGGGGGGGGCGGTGGCGAACACCACAGGCATCCGGTGGGTGGAAGCCAAAGACGGCACTCAACATCTAACAAGGCAAAGGCAGCCCCGTCTAATAAAGGATGGTGAAGCCTCCAACGTCAGCAGTGCCAGGTTGAAAAATCCAGTGTTACAGGGGAGAGGCAGAGGAAGGAGGGAAGGAAAGAGGGGAGAAGGAAAGAAGGAAGGAGGGAAGGAAAGAAGGAAGGAGGGAAGGAAAGAAAGGAGAGAAGGAAAGAAGAAAGGAAGGAAGGAAAGAAAGAAGGAGGGAAGGAGGGACGGAAAGAAGGAAAAAAAGGAGGAAGGAAGGAAGGAGGGAGGGATGGAACAAAAGAGGGAAGGAGGGAAGGAGGAAAGAGGGAAGGAAGGAGGGAAGGAGGGAAGGACACGAGGAGGGAAGGAAGGACGGAAGGAAGAAAGGAAGGAAGGAGGAAGGAAGGAGGGAGGGAGGGAGGGAGGGAAGGAGGAAACAAGGAAATACAGAAGGAGGGAAAGAAGGAATGAAGAAAGGAGGGAAGGTAGGAAAGTCAAAAGGAAAGTGGGAGGGAAGGAAAAGAAGGAACCAAGGAAAGAAGGAGGGAAGAAGTGAAGGAAAGAAGGAAGGAAGAAAGGAATAAGGAAAGGAAAACAGGGGGAAGGGAAGGCCTAAGTAGGGAATTAGGGAAGGAAGAAAACAAATTGCTATTACTGATGGTCTAATAAGTATAAAAAACCTCGCTGGTCATTTATTCCTAACAGTACTTCTGAAAGCTAGAGATTTTAATCTCCATTTTACTGTCAGGATATTCTGCCTTGAGAGGACAATGGGTTGCCCCAAACTGTGCTGGTCCCAAGACCCTGCTACTGGGAGGCCTCCTGGGTACTTAACATCAAGGATGGGGGAACAGCCACATGCTTTACCCCCACTGCTACTAGATACCTGCTAAGGTTTGTCGTGTTACATCTTGTGTTCCAGAAATGAAAGCGAGTACGCAAGACCTACTTTCTAAAAGTGCATTTCCTATGGCTCAGTGGGTTAAGCGTCCGACTTCGGCTCAGGTCATGATCTCACAGTTCGTGGGTTTGAGCCCCGCGTCGGGCTCTGTGCTGGCAGCTCAGAGCCTGGAGCCTGCTTCGGATTCTGTGTCTCCCTTTCTCTCTGCCTCTCCCCTCACCCCCGACTGGCTTGTGCTCTGTCTCTCTCTCTCAAAAATAAATAAACATTAATTTTTTTTAAATGAAAGTGCGCTTACTTACAGAATATTACAGGAGAATCTATCAGTGGGTGAATGTCTGCTCCTGCAACTTAGACGTTATTCAAAATTGATACTGACTGGGTTTCATTCCATACAAGCAACAGTACTGTTTTAATCCTGTTTTTCTTCTCATCCTCTGGTTTTAGGTCAACATTCATCATTACAACATGCACCTGTATTCCAGCCAAACAGTGGACACTATAAAATCCCCTCTCATTAAACCTATTTTCTCATGGATGTGTATTATAGAGTAAGAGATAGCTCATGCTCTCTGAAGAAAAAAACTGGCTCCTCTCTCCTTCCCTCCCTTCTTTTATTCTTCCTTTCCACTTCCTTCTTTCCATCTTCTTTTTTCCTCCTTTCTTCTTTCCATCCATCCCCTGTCTCTCACTCTTTCTTGATAGGGTGAGGTTCTATCAAAGGAAAAGCTTCCACTTAGGTCATCAGTGGTTTTATGTGTATGCATAAAACAACCCTGAGAGGCATTCCTTCCAAGGAACCATGACATCCTGATAAGACACACTGTTAGTGAACTTCCCAGCTCCCTCACGTAATGGGATATCCAAGAGTGATCTCCCCCCCACAAGCTGCCGCAGCAGTCTACCTGAGCTAAAGTGTACCTGAGTGTCTTCGGTAATGAGAAAACTGGACAAAGGATTGGCCATGAGAGATCCATATCCATAGTCCCACATGTAAGAGAGGGGATGCTTCTAGCGAGGTGAGAAGTTGGGCCCCTAAGTGGGCTCAAATCTCACAAAGGAAGCTCATGTCAGATTGAATAGCAAACCTTTCTGGGGAAAGAATCACCAACATAGTCCTGAAAGGTCCCACAGATTTAGATCAAACAAACATGAGCTTACAGTCAGACATCACTGAGCAGAAAAGCGCTGAGATGCGCACGCAAACACA
Organism: Panthera pardus; assembly: GCF_024362965.1. Lineage (NCBI taxonomy): Eukaryota > Metazoa > Chordata > Mammalia > Carnivora > Felidae > Panthera > Panthera pardus. The sequence goes on from NW_026526843.1 coordinate 121,547,008, forward strand.
CACACACACACACACACACACAGGCCTCAGGGCTGTATACAAAATATAAACAGGTATTTAAGAAATGTTTAAAGATATGAAGGATGGAATACGACAACATAAGCAAGACCCAGAAATTCTTGTTATCAGGGAATAACAAAGATCTTAAAAATGACCACACAGAAATTAAAGTGAAAACTATGTGTTGAAATAAATACAAATCCATGGACTAGTCAAAGAGCAGATTAGACATGGTAGAAAAAAGAACTAATGGAAGATATGTCTAGAAAATTTTACACACAAAGTCCTCTTTGAGGCGCCTGGCTGACTCAGTCAGTAGAGCACACGACTCTCAACGCCAAGGTCGTGAGTTTGAGCCCCACATTGGGCACAGAGCTTACTTAAAAATAATAATAGATAGAAGATTTTATAAAGCACAGCAAAGATACGGAAATTAACAGTTGGAAATGAATTTAGGTGACATCTGTGTGAAAATAAAAATGTCTATCATATCTAATCAAAGATCCAGAAGGGCAATGTATGAAGAATGAGAAGACACGTATTTGAACATCCTTTTAACGCCTAAGCAAATATTTAGAAAACACTAGTAAAATACATACATGTGTGCATGTAGATGTGTATGCATTTAACAATTTGAATGCCTTGAACTATATTCCCAATGTAGATGCTTCATGTTATTTATTCATACAGACAAATCCTATCAATAAAATAATCCAACACTAAATGGGATTCCCTTAATGTGTTTTATATTCTTAAATAACAGAAATGCCCTAATGAGAAATTAAAACCAGTCTTTTTTACCATGATCCATTTTTCACCTAGTCATAAATATCAAATGCATTTCCATTATCCTGATTGGAAAGTTACCAAAGTTTATAATTCTAGTTTTAGTTGGTGTCCCAGTGAACATGCACTATGCAAAAGTAACTTAGAGACCGTTCTCATTCATTGCCACAATAACCCTGGAAGAGGTTATGTTTTTTTTTCATTTTACCACAACATGGATGCCAAGAGGTGACATGCATGGATCAAACATGCAAGTTTTGTAAAATAATACATATATTTCTTTTATTTTAGAGAGAGTGTGTGTGTGAGAGTGCAGGGAGAGGAGCAGAGAAGAAAAAATAGACTCCTAAGCAGGCTCCATTCTCAGTGTAGAGCCCTACATGGGGCTCAATCCCAGGACCCTGGGATGACGACCTGAACTGAAATCAAGAATCAGATGCTCAACCGACTGAGCCACTGAGGTACCCCAAGAATATTTTCTTTTTTTATCCATGTTGTCTCCCTAAGTATTAGGAATGATGTAGGGCATCTAAGTGAAGCGGGTGAAAGGTAGTGCCCAATTTCAGACCTCTTTAGCTCAGACCTGCAGGGAGCCACTGTGGCTTCCATCAGACCTAAAATCAGTGACCGGATGCCCCAACGTGCTTGGGATTGAGGTGTTCCCTGAGTCATAGGGCTTTCAGTGCCAAATCTGGGGCAGTCTCTCTCAAACCAAGATGTGTAGGTCAGCCTACTGTAGATTTCCATCATGGAGTGCAGGGGATGCTAGACAGGACAGGCACTGCCTCTCAAATACACGTGGTGATGGATGAGGCAAAGGTCGTGGAGGAAACTGATGAAAAAGACCCCAGAAGATCTACTTCAAGTCATTAATTAGCATGAACTATTTATCTGGCTGGCCATGGGAACTTAAATGATAAGGGACCCAACCATGATATATGGAAGAATTGTCAGCCACGGGTGTCTGTACTGAAGGGGGAGAGAAGGTAGGAATTAGCAGCGTGAAGTAACCAAGTCAGGGTGCACACATCCAGGGCGAGCCATGCGTTAAGGTTTAGAGTATTGAAAAACACTGCATTCAATAAAAACAAAGGAACAGGAATTTGCATCAAATTTGCACTAGACAATCGTTTTCTAGAATAGCTTTATTCTATTAGAACATTCAAAATCCCACCGTGAATAGAATTCCATGTTTATGAGGGTTAGCTGTTCAATTCCAAAATTACGTGTGTATGTGTGTGTGTGATTACGGTAACAGTAATAGATGTGTAAGTGTGTGCCGTGGCTTCCAGATTTGGGGATACCGTACTGAGGCTGCACACTCTTCTGTGATCGCGTTGTACTCTGGAGAACACGTGTCGTTCTACACTCTTGTGGATGCCAGTGTTTAGACAACACTGGGTCTTGAGAAGACAGTAGGTTCGAAACAGCAATGTCTCGGTGCTCTGGAGGCCTCTGTGCCTGGGAAACTCATAAATTGCACTTTATCTTTCAAGCAACTGCCAACTCAAAGAACTAGGCTCTTCAGGGCACCAGGGCGGCTCAGTCGGTTAAGCATACGACTCTTGACTGCAACTCAGGTCATGATCTCGCCGTTTGTGGGTTCGAGCCCCACATCAGGCTCTCTGCGGTCAGCACGGAGCCTGCTTCGGATCCTCTGTCTCCCTCCCTCTCTGGCCTTCCCCTGCTCGCACACTCTCTCTGTCTCTCAAAACTAAATAAACCATCATAAACAAACATTTAAAAAAATACACATTGTTAAAACAAAGAACTAGGGTTTTCACAGTACTCTTTTAATACTGAAGAATTTCAGTTTGGGGTTTTGTTTTGTTTTTTTCTTCCTCGGGACGAAGTGCTGTTTTCTGGTCTTTGTAAACAGGGGATTCCACGTTTTGTGATTATATCCTATGATTGCAATGACTATAAATAATTATCCAGAGACATTCTCATTCATGTACTAATGCAGGCAGAATCCACCCAGAGATGGCAGGGACTCATAAGAGAAGGCGATAAATTCTGGCACTGGCACAGAATGGGGACAAATATTCCTTCTCAGCTGGCACTTGGCATTATCTAGGAGACATTTTTGGCTGTCCCAGTGGGGATGCCTAATCACATCAAGTGGGTACAGAAGCACCGCTAAATGCCCTCCATGCACAAGACAGCTCCCCTTAAATGTCAGTGGTGCTAGTGTGGATAACCCTGGTATTTGGGGAAGAAACAGATGGAAAAACCAAAATGGCCCCTGGCTGGGCTCCATGAACTTGCTATGTTCAGCATCTATATCTGAACACAGTCTCCAACGTCCGATGTCTTGGGAGTTTCCCAGAGGACATCTGAAAATATTCATCACTGAGCCAATTAATTATATGAAGAGAGAAGGCTCACCATGAGAAACAACTGCTTCTACAACAGCAAGAATTGTTCACATCATGCACAACCAGGAAGAAGCTATCCTTCTCTGCTACATCCAAATTCTAGGGAAAAGGTCTGGTTTCCTCCCAAGGGGGTGCTGCTCCTGAAAGTTCCCCCGAGTGACCGGCTGGAGAGCTAGGAGGAAATGTATCCACTGGTCTACCACGTGCCAAGCATGCCAGAGGACGGCTCCTTTCCTCCACCTCACACGTTTTCATGGGTTCAAAGCCAATTAACACTGGCCCTTCCCGTGTCATCCAGCCATACTTCCCATATGTAAGCCACCGCGTCAATGGAAAATGGAAACTATGATCTCATTATTTGAGACCACTGGCATTGAAAATCCACTCTGTGATGCCGTAAGATGTGAACTCTTAACATGTTATTCTTAAGTTAGCCTTTAGAATACGCATCTTTTTTTTTTAATTTTTTTTTAACGTTTATTTATTTTTGAGACAGAGAGAGACAGAGCATGAACGAGGGAGGGGTAGAGAGAGAGGGAGACACAGAATCGGAAGCAGGCTCCAGGCTCTGAGCCGTCAGCCCAGAGCCCGACGCGGGGCTCGAACTCACGGACCGTGAGATCGTGACCTGAGCTGAAGTCGGAGGCTTAACTGACTGAGCCACCCAGGCGCCCCTAGAATACGCATCTTTAAAACAAGACGGTATGGTATGTTCCTATGCCATAACTGTGTTACCAATGCAGTCGGTATTCCGTGTTGGAAAGAAATGCCCATGTGTCCCCGGAGGACTCAAATGCCACCCACAGAAGACTGGACAGTTGCATATCATTAGGTGATGAATTCCAGGTCAAAGATGTTAATTTGCTGACGGCTTTTGGCCTATTTGATGTTAAAATCCCAGTGACTGATGCACATAGGGGCATGAGCATGACTTCTTATCACAGAAACCAAAACAAAAAACAAAAACAAAAATAAAAACCAAAACCAAAAAGAAGAAAAACAAAAACAAAAACAAAACCCCAAACAAACAAACAAAAACCAATTACGGACATCTTTGGCTAGAGTCAACTATTTCTGCCCCAGCAAAAGGAGGTTTCCAAGTCTAGTTATAAATAAAGTTAATCACTGAAATCATGTGTTCAACTAGTTATGTAAATACATCTCAAGGACTCATCATTATCTCCAGGCAGTGGCATTGCTATAAAGGACAGGGAAATTCTGCCTGAACGCCGGGGTCTGAACTCTATAAGCACATTAATTAGACGTGTATGGGTCACTCACTTCTCACACATGGTTAGTTCATCTAGCGATGATGGATTTACGCTGTCCATCTTACATGAAGAGAGTAATACCATCTGAACATTTACGCGGCACTCTGGTCGCTAAAAAGTCCTACTAAAAACTGAGAGCAAAGACTATCCAACTGAATAAATTAATTTATAAAATGCCAATTTCAAAGACATTTGTTCTATTAGTCTACTAGGATGCATAACACAGACCCTTCAAAGCTGATTTCAGTAGGGGGTGCCCGGGTGGCTCCGTTGGTAGGGCATGTGACTCCTGATCTCAGGGTTTTGAGTTCGGGCCCCATGCTGGGTGTAACAATTGCTTAAAAACAAAATCTTTAAAAAAAAAGAAAGAAAATGATTTCAGTTGGGTGAAGAAAAAAAGAATGTTGGTTATGATCATGGCAGACCTTTGACACAGACTCATGAAAAACAAAATGCTAGAACAGATTTTATTTCCTCCTTTTGAGACAGGTTGATTGTGTTGCCTACAAATAATCTTCTTGCTCCTGACGGTGTTGAAAATAAACTAAAACTATAGTATAGTGTAAACGGAGGCAATGAGAAGGTATTGCCCCTGTATACTCTACAGAGAAACAGAAAGGAAGAAGATACTTAAAACAACATATGGACCTCTCCTAGTCCCGCGGGTACGTGTGACTGTGCCTTTTAAGTCCGCCACATCCAAAGTAGTAGGATGCTATTCTATCCTGCTCGGAAATGTTTCTTTTGAAATTACTGGTCCAAATGTAGGAGGACACCCAAGGGACTCAGAATACCAGGGGTCCAGGAAGAGCTTGGGCCCAAGACAAGAGCAACTAGTCATTGACAGCTGTTTGGTCTCCATGGTATGGAGAGCCGGGAAAGTATAGAAATTGCTCAACAGTATAAAAAAGAAAATCCATACAAATGGGGGAATATTGAATTTGGCCATTTGGCTACAAAAACCAAAAGATTTCCAAGACAGGATCAAATAGGAATTATTGAATATTAAGTAAATATTAACTGGGTGTTCATATTTCAGAACGGACAAATCTAGTTAGTGATATCAGGACACTAGCTCATCGAATTTTATCATATTTTTCCAGATACTGTAGAATTTAAGATAGATTACTAGTTTAATTTTGTGTCATCAACAGTAATATGCTGACGGGTTATACGTGCCTCAGAATTGCAATCCTGCTGTGTGGACACCTTTTCACTTAGGAATAAAATTAACAAAAAATGGGTTAAGATTTGTATGCTGAAAATGACAAATACTGCGGAGAAAAAATTAAAGAACATTCAGATAAATAGAGGGCTAAATCATGCTAATGGACTGAAAGGCTCAAAAGTCTTAAGTTGTCAATTTCCCAAATTACTTAAAGATTTATCACTATTTTCACAAAAATCCCCAAATCCCATTTCTTAATTAAAAATGACACACATTCTATAAATCTATATGGCCTTACACCAATTTTTTTAAAACTTATTCGTAATATTTTATGCTTTTCACCACTATTGTTAATGGCATATTTTAAATTTCATTTCCCAATGGTCTCTTGTTAAATATGGAAATAAAAACGTGTACATTTTGTATCCTGAGATACTACTCAAATCATTTATGAGTTTTAGTAGTTTGTAAAAACCTCAGGAGTTTCTATATAAACAATCACGTCATCTGCAATTCTCCTGTTCCAAATCCACCTACTTAATTCTTTTTTACTGCAAGGTAATGCCTCCAACTCAATGTTAGCTAGAGGTAGGGAGAGTAGACATCCCTGCCTTGTTCCAGATCTTAAGAGGAAATCAATTAATAGGCTGTGATAATGTTTTGTTGGCTATTCTTCCGAAAATACTTTAGTAGTGGTCTCTAATGTAAGCAAGGGAATAAAATCTAATGAGAACATCCCAATGGTATTGTTCTGATTGTAGAAGGATCCAATTCTGGAGGTCCCCGCATCCTAACCCCAGCCAGTTAGCTTCCATATATGAACATAGGGCAAATCTAGAACCCCAGATCTGAAGACGTGGTTTAACAAGATGTGGGAAAATAGTCAACGATTAAAAATGAGCAAAGTGAAATCTTAGCTCTTGCCATAAATAAGTACCATGACTTTTTTGTGTTCCACAATGCTTTTATCACATGTCCTCTCAACTAACAAAAATGGCAGGTGACTCATTACTTCAGGGGATGCCTCACACACCATAGTTTAGTAATTGCATACAACTCAAAGCCATTTCAACTCAGACTTCAAGAAAAATGACACATGTCCTCAATTCATGGTCCTTTGCAGTTGCAACATTAAGAATCAACACCCAGGGGCACCTGGGTGGCTCATTCAGTTAACTGTCCAACTCTTGGTTTCAGCTCAGGTCATGATCTCACGGTTTGTGAGTTCGAGTCCTGCATCAAGCCCTGCACTGACAGCGCAGAGATTCTCTCTCTCTCTGTGCCCCTCCCACTCGCTCTCCTGTACGTAATGATACTTGGCATTAATTAGTTGATGGTCTTTCCACTCCCAGTAGACCAGAGTTTCTCAGCCTCAGCTCTACTGATAGTTTGGGGCTCATCATTCCCGTAGGACATCTCTGCTGTGTTGAAGGATGTGCAACAGCATCCCTGGCTTCTACCCACCAGATGTCAGTAGCAAACCCCAGTCATGACAACCCAAACTGTCTCAAGACATTGCCAAATGTCCCAGGGTGAAAAATCACCCCTAATGGAGAACTACTGGTTTACAGTATAAGCCACATTAAATTAGAAATCTATCTGGTTTTACCCAACGTTCTGCCACCATAGTCTGGAACCATAGACAGGATGTGGGAGATGCTCACGACGTTTGGTAGATAAATGAACAACCAGCAGTAACCGTGGGTTAATTTCAGATCCTCTTGGAGCGGATACAACATTCCGGGATACTCAATTCGGCGGCACTTAAATTCTATCAAGATCTGGGCACTAAAGTGATTCTGGAAAATTTGTAACAACCCAAAAGCATGTCGTTTCCTCCTCTGACTTTTGTTCTTACCACAATTATTTTGTTCTTTCTCGTCATCTGGTTGATGCCAAATTGCCCTCCAAGATGGCAGAACATGTTTCCTCATTCACTTGGGTGCTTGGTCCTATGTACCTATCATTAGGCACCAGCCTTTCAAGGCGGAGTGGGACAAAAAAACCCCTACTGCCCATTGTGACATCACCAAGAACTACGTGCCTCATAATGTCTTGTGCAGAGCAAACGCTCCTTAAATACATGTGCACCTGGACTGAATTGTATAAATCAGCATTAATTAATATTTCAACATGGATGGTCTCAAGGCTACTGGAAAAATTATCAGGTGACAATGTCATGTGGTTGACTTGAAGTCAGCAGACTTGGCTTGGGAGTAAAATCCTGCAGAATCAGTCTCTCTGAGCTTTGGTTTTCTTATCTATTGAGCAAAGTGACAATATGCCTTCTCCACCTTGTTCATCAGCTGCTGTCCAAAACGAGAGGCTATCTGTGAACATTACATAGAAGGTGCTTTCTGTGGTTTTATGAAGAGCAAAGGCACGGTCTTCACTCAGTCAAATCTTACCGTCTGGGACAGCTGAGTGTTAGAAAATACAATATAACATACAGATACCGATAGAGTTCAACGGGAGTTCAGTGGGGGGAATTTATCTCTGGGCAAGAGCAGTTGGCAAAGGTGTCTTACAGAAGGAGCTACCCCCAATCAGTCTTCACGGGTGGGAATTAGACACTGGAGACCAGGGAGGGAAACCCAAGAAGGGAGACACCAGTCGTCCGTAGCAACGGCAATATTACGATTCATTTATTCATCCACGTACTCCACGGATATGTATTAAGCAATGAAGTTGTTCTAGGCACCGGAAGTACAGTGCTGAAGAAAACAAAGGCCCCCACACTTTTGGTTTATATTTGGGGGGAAATGGCAGACACGTGTTACACACACAATCAATACCTATCTGTCTTGCACACTCAATTCCATCCTGCTGATCCTTCTGCTACACCATCACTCTGGATGCAATCTTTATACTTAACACAGATTAAAAAGTGATTGGATTTCAGAAAACTGGGGACGTGTAGGAGCCCCAGGACACAGGCGAATTATGTTAAAAAGAAATACGAGGGGCGCCTGGGTGGCGCAGTCGGTTAAGCGTCCGACTTCAGCCAGGTCACGATCTCGCGGTCCGTGAGTTCGAGCCCCGCGTCAGGCTCTGGGCTGATGGCTCGGAGCCTGGAGCCTGTTTCCGATTCTGCGTCTCCCTCTCTCTCTGCCCCTCCCCCGTTCATGCTCTGTCTTTCTCTGTCCCAAAAATAAATAAAAAACGTTGAAAAAAAAATTTAAAAAAAAAAAAAAGGAATACGAACATCCTACCAAAGAAGAAAAAAAAATAAAGGGAAGATAAACAGAACTTTCCAAGTGTAAGCTCTATGTGCTTGGCAGGGTATCCCCACATGAGGTCTGTCTGAAATGTCACCTTCTTGTAAAATCCAATATCCAGGGATTGGATAGGGGACAGAGGGACCCATAAATATGACATGTAAATAGGAAGATACACATGTTTGTGTGGATTTGCAGGTGATAGATCATATGTAAATATATAGAATCATATATATAGATATATACATTATACATAATTTTATATACGTGTGCATTTGGTCTTGCCCAGATACTTAACAAAGACCTGTAACTCATTTGCTCATCCAAATCTTTTTCTAAAGTTTATTTATTTATTTTTGAGACACAGAGAGAGAGAGCAGGGGAGGGGCAGGGAGAAAGGAAGAGAGACAGAATCCCAAGCAGGTTCCACACTTTCAGTACAGAGCCCGACGCGGGGCTCGAACCCATGAACCGTGAGATCATGACCTGGGCTGCAATCAAGAGCCAGATGCTTAAGCGACTGAACCATCCAGGTGCGTCTGCTCATCTAAATTGTGTGTGTATGTATAGCTGGTTGATGGTCTATATACTTAAAAAGACTCTCCTCACACGAAGAGACCTCTTCATTGGGGAGGCAGAGACAAGACACGTTGTCAATTCTGTAAGCACAGGGATCATCCACAAATCATTCATGGACAGCATCCAAGGGTCTGACCTGCTCCATGAAGCAGTAGCCTAGGGAAGGTGTGGCATTCCTGTTTTTGGAAATTATTAAAGTCTGAAAAGACAAGAGCCCTTCTTCAGAGGGTAGAATGCTCGGCCTTGTGGGGTATCCCAAGGCCCCTATCCTTCGGACATTTCCTGATACTTTTAATTTTTTTTTAACGTTTATTTATTTTTGAGACAAAGAGAGACAGAGCATGAACGGGGAAGGGGCAGAGAGAGAGGGAGACACAGAATCGGAAGCAGGCTCCAGGCTCTGAGCCATCGGCCCAGAGCCCAACGCGGGGCTCGAACTCACGGACTGTGAGATCGTGACCTGAGCTGAAGTCGGACGCTTAACCGACTGAGCCACCCAGGCGCCCCTCCTGATACTTTTAAACACATCCTTGAAAACCAGAGGGCAGATATTCACGGGGTTGAATCTTAAGATTTACTCATTTTGTTGTTACACACAGAATGTTTATCAACACCAGGCAAAGAAAACAAAATCCAATCGCGGAGCTCACGTGGCCTCTGCTCTATCAGACTGGATATGTTGCCCGCTGTCCCTTCTCCTCTGGAGCACCAGCTGCATTGTTCTTTCCCTCCAGTTTACGAGAAAATGCAGCTTAGGGGAGCCAGGAGCCAAGACTCAATGCTTCCAAAAAAGGGTGCAGCCAACTGTCATCACATACAACATCCACCGGATTTTCGTACGACGGACTGAGCCCTCTGATGCAACACGGTGTCGTTGCACAATGTCAGCACCGTCATTCCAACAGACCACCATCGTGTTTGCGGCCTTCTTGGGGCCCAGTTACAGCATGGCACTGGAGGGCAATGGTCTCACTACAGCTCAGCACTGGGGAAGCTGGATTTCAAAACATCAGCCCTTAATGCTTCAGGATTTTCCTTCACAACACTGTCTAACTGATACCTCGGAGGCCCCTGGGGGGCTCAATTGGTTAAGCGTCCCACTTCTGCTCAGGTCATGATCTCATGGTTCATGGCGTTGGGCCCCATGTTGAGGTCTGTGCTGATTGCCTAGAGCCTGGAGTCTGCTTATGATTCTGTGTCTCCCACTCTGTCCCTGCTTCTCCTCTGCTCTCTCTCTAAAATAAACATTTAAAAAAATAAAATAAAACATTAAATAAGTAATAAATGGGGTGCCTGGGTGGCTCAGTCGGTTAAGCATCAGACTCTTGGTTTCAGCTGAGGTCATGATCTCACGGTTCAAGAGTTTGAGTCCTGCATCCAGCCCTGCACTGACAGTGCAGAGCCTGCTTGGGATGCTCTCTCTCTCACGCTCTCTGTCTCTCTCTCAAGATAAATGAATAAACTTAAAGAAAAAACACGTTAATACTTTGTACTACACAGAAATCCACAATATCTCCACGGTGTATGAACCGTTAGGGTGTTTCTAATAAACCGTAATGTGGATATGTTGCACTCATTCCAGAATTCTGGGCGGATCAGCAGCAAAGAATAGTTATGGAATATATATGTGTTAGGTGTGCATATGTATGGTATGCTTGGGTGACAGTGACGCTTTTGTGTCTTAGCAGAACAGGTGCATGAGAGGTGTGGGCAGGCATGCATCTGTGTGGACACATTTGTGCCCTTGAGAGGTCTGTGCCCACACGCGCACACACACACGTAGTATATATTTCTCCTCGCTCGAAAATCTCTTGAGCGTTTTCAGATACTGCAGAGACGTATATTTCAGATTCCAAAGATGCTCCTGTTTACGCTAAGGTTGACTTCATCCACAAACTCTTTTATAACTGCACATTTATTTTCTACTCTGTAATAATCAACCTAAAGTATTCCTGGAATTGCAAGTACCCACACGTTTCTAGAGATACAGAAATGAAACTCTCTGGTTTCAGGTGAGAAAAAAAGAACACGTTGCATAGCTGTTAGATTTCCTTATCATCTTCCCCAGGGAGGGCTTCAGACAGCATTATATAGGGAGAAATAGATTGTTAACTACCGTCACGGGTGGATAGTATCTAAATATGCATGTGTTTCTGTGTTAATCAGGGAGGTTATATCCCAGTGCATTCATCCATTGTTTTTTTTTTCCTTCCTCATCTCTCCATCTCTGTCTTTTTTATTCTCTAGTTGACCAACAGTGTCGTATTGGAGAACCAGTGGTTCATCACATACTTATGACACCCAGTGCTCATCCCAGCAAGTGCCCTCCTTAATGCCCATCACCCATCTAGCCCATCCTCCCCTCCTCCCCTCCAGCAGCCCTCAGTTTCTTCTCTGTATTGAAGAGTCTCTAATGGTTTGCTTCCCTTTCTGTTTTTATCTTTTTTTTCCTTCCCTTCCCCTATGTTTATCTGTTTTGTTTCTAAAATTTCCACACATGAGCGACATCATATGATATCGGTCTTTCTCTCACTGACGTATTTCGCTTAGCATAATCCCCTCCAGCTCCATCCACGTTGCTGCAAATGGCAGGATGCCATCCTTTCTCGTTGCCAACTAGTAGTCCGTTGTATACAGAAACCACATCTTCTTAATCTCTGTCTTGCTTGGATTCTGAAGGTCTTGCTCTGTCTGTCTCTCTTAGCTGAGACTGACAGACAAAGCAAGATACAAAAGACTCTCAGACCCAGGAACTCGGGGAAAGTTTCTACAGGAGAGAACACAGCAGCTCCCTACACGTTCCCTGGGGACCCTCACCACTAACGGGATCTAGAACCTGTGAGCCACCTGCATGGCAGGTAAGGGATGGGGGCCAAAGAACGTCACACTTTGATCCACAATGAGCCAAAGAGACCTAGTGACACATCTCTGCAGCTTAAATCAGAATAATACTGCACATAACAAAGCATTATTAATGGCTAATTAATAATTAGCATAATCAGTTGCATAATTGTCAATTTCTTTTTTTCTTTTATTTTTTTATTTTTTTTCAATATATGAAATTTATTGTCAAATTGGTTTCCCATAATTGTCAATTTCATTAACAGAATCAAACGAAGTTAGACCACGCACTCAAGATTATTTTACAACTACCTAAAAGTACACATCCCCTTTTTATATAAACTTAACTCCCAGCATAGAATATGTCTGTGCATACTAATATAATTTAGAATATGGAATAAAATATTTAAGTTGGTGTACTTTAATGAAGGCAAATAAAAGATATGTTATATGAAGACTCTAGATTAGCTTGTTTAAAGTAGACTAATGAGTTTTACGTGAGCAAATATTAAGTGGGTTCTTTACTTGTCACTGCTTAGAAAGTGTCATGGAACCTGTTCTAGTAAATGAATTACTGTTTTCCTAATGGATGTTAACTTGGAAATTACCATCTTGCTCTAACTGACACGGAATCCCAGAACCGTGCCTTGGAAATCTATCCTAATAATTCATGCGGGGAGTTTAATGTGCAAGCTGAACACATAATACCAAGACTTATCCCCCACATCATTGCTCTACAAAGAGATGTCTTTATTTTGATGGGACTTGTGTGGTTTTTTTGTTTTGTTTTGTTTTGTTTTGTTTTGTTTTTTGGCTTGTATCATCTGTAAAGGTAAGGGAGGCAGTTAAATTGCTTGGTGTCCTTTGGAAATGAGTAAATATGAATTATTACTGCAACCACACTCTATGAATTCCAGGCTTGCTATTCTTTGCAACCTACTGTCCACCTGCCCATTGACTACCATGATCCTGGATGATACCAGGGACCACATACCACAGGTCAACTTCTAGTGACCTGGAATCCTTGACAATGAATATGCTTTGTGGGGGAGGGAGAGAATTTAGAATCTTTCAGTTTTGGGGCATCTGGGTGGCTCAGTTAGTTAAGCATCCCACTCCTGATTTGGGTTCAGGTCATGATCTCACGGTTTGTGGGATCGAGGCCCACGTCAGTGCAGGGCCTGCTTGGGATTCTCTCTTCCTCCCTCCCATTTCTCTCTGCCTCTGCCCTCCATCTCAAAATAAATAAATAAACTTTCAAAAAATAAAATTACAATCTTTCGGCTTTTACAAATATCATGCAACACCTCCAGAGGATCCCGGAACATCATCTCATACATAATCCAATTCATTAATAATTTCCCGGCAAACGTCTAAATGTCTACCCCAGAGTGGGATATAAAAACCATCCAATGCCATCTGTCAGGTCAACTTTTGCATCAAATGAGTTATAAAAGCACTTTTATATTTTGAAACTGGTTTTGACTCCTTTTTATTGGGCTGGGATATTTTGTGGATACTGGAATCTGGATGTACACCTCTCCCGATGTGTAACAGCGATTCTGAGGACAGCACCTAAAACAAGGATCCATGAACGTCCCATTTAGTAAAAGAGTTTTAAGTTGTGGTCATCGACGTCGGTTAACACGTGGATGCTGGAAATGCACGTGTGGTGGATGGGATCCGTTATGATGGCTATTGATACTTAATTACTAAGTTCTAGCAGCACCAAGAAAACTACATGTGGAATCAGAAGACCAGGGCTGACACCCCATCGTGCCTCCGAAGGCCATCTCCTCCTGAGTCAGCACCAGCAATCTCCGAAGAGCCTTCTCCGCTGGCCCCCAAAGGCCTCTGCCTCATAAGGTCTGGGACTCATCACTGCTTTGGGAGGTGGTGACAAGGTGCAGGAACACGTGTCCTCAGTCACGTGGAAGCTGGTGGCTTTTCGGAGGGTATTTGAAAACACCTGACCTTCAGGACAACATTTCATTTTGTCTTGAAGATACGTGCGTCATCAGAACAATTTGAAAGGGAGGGCTTTATCTAAGGCTGGGCTGGCCTGGCTCTTTCGTCCGGCTGCATTAAAAACAAAATCCTTGCAAGTAAGGCTCTCTCACTTCTGTCAAGGGGTTAGCGGATACGTGAGGGGCACTGCTGATCTCGATGCTGACCACAGAGCGGACATGGGAGGCCGCAGGTATGCGGGCGGTCCAGGGCGAGGTATTGCTTGCCCGGGCAGGCAGCTGGGATGATACAACTCAGAATCGCCAATGCCTTTCCAGGAAATGATCTGCGTTCAACCTGGAAACATAAAACCTGAAGAATTCTGCACAGCCACGGGGGTGCAGGTAACCTGACTTTTGAAGCACGGATGCATTTTTCATCCTTGTCTTCTTACTAACAGGGAGACACTGTCGCCAATAGACGAGGTGGAAATGCAACACGGAGAATCTTTAAGACGTTGATGTGCTCTGACCCCAGCTCAGCCACAGCCAGCAGAGTGCCCTCTGCGGGGCTCTGGATGGTTGAGTTGGATACATCCTGGCCACATGGAGTATTCCTGCCATTGCCGTGGTCACTGGGACAGCCCAGCAGCAACCAGCTCCCACGGTGCAAGTACCTGTCACCTGCACGTGTGTGTTTCGAGCTTTCTCTGGTGCCTCACAGGGAATGGGGCACTGAGACCTACCTAGCACACCCCGAGGAGTCTGAGGACGTCACCCACAGCAAGCTGACAGATGACAGCTGGACAGTGGGCCTTCACTCAGTTTTGAACCTGAGAAGGTACTCCACACACACACACACACACACACACACACACACACACACACACACTGTAAAGGTTTTCGGGCAGCCCCATGGGCCAAGCACCAGCTACCGAGTCGATACAAGCCTTCGCGGCTTCTCTCTCATCCCAAGGCCCACCCAGGTGTCTTGTATCCTTAGTCTCGGCATATCATTTGCAATAATAAAATTACTGTACGAAGCTGTGTATAATACAACAATGCACAAAGTTGGGGACGTTATAACAATACTATCATACAAAGTTTCCTTTCATCCCCTGCTTTCATTTTTTTTTAAATTTTTTAATGGTTATTTATTTATTTTGAGAGGGATAAAGAGAGAATCCCAAGCAGACTCCATGCTGTCAGCACAGAGCCCGGTGTGGGGCCCAAGCCCACAAACTGTGGGAACATGACCTGAGCTGGAACCAAGAGCGGGATGCTTCACATACTGAGCCACCCAGGCGCCCCATTCAGTTTTATTTTTATTGAACTTGCATGATCCTGGGAGTTCTTTTTTCATAAAATGTTTATTAATGCAAGTGTGCAAAAGCAGAACAGAAGAAACACAATGGTTGGTTGGAGAAATCAATTCTCCGTAACCATCAAAGGAAGTGACTGCAGAATTTTGTGTGTCAGCGTTCACTGCCTGGTCAATCCCTACCCGTTGCCATCTTTCAGGTTTGGGGCAAAATTGCTCTTCCTTCGGGAAGCCCTCCAGGCTGTCTCCATGATCAGGCCACATGTTGCTGGTAGCTGCTCCCAGATATAGCTGTTTGAACGAGCATAGGACTAACCGCTTTAAGCCTACCGAGATCCAATTGTCTGTCTTCCCTTCTAGCAAGGACTCTTATGCATCATGCTCACAGTGTAACCAACCTTTAGAAATCAAGTAATAACTGGCCCCATACAATAAGTCTACAGCAAACCGCTGAATCACATAAAATGTGGGGTTATGGAAGGTGGGGGGTCGGAAAATGAGAACAAGAACCGCATTAAAACTGGGGACTAGGAGCGCCTGGGTGGCTCAGTCAGTTAAGTGTCCTACTTCAGTTCAGGTCATGATCTCATGGTCCGTGGGTTCGAGCCTCACGTCGGGCTCTGTGCTGACAGGTCAGAGCCTGCTTGAGATGCTGTCTCCCTCTCTCTCTGCTCCTCCTCCGCTCGTACTTTGTCTCTCTCTCAAAAATAAGCATTAAAAATTAAAAAAAAATACTGGGGACCAACCAAGACACGACTCAACTTTCAATATTATATTGGCGCATTTTGTACAGCAGACTGTTGAACACGGGTTTGAACTGTGCAGGTTCACTTATGCATGGATTTATTTTTATTTGCTTATTTTAGAGAGACAGCACACAAGAGTGGGAGAGGGGCAGAGGGAGAGACAGCTCAGCACAGAGCTTGACGCAGGGCTCGATCCCACAACCCTAGGATCATGACCTGAGCCGAAATCAAGACTCAGAGATTCAACCAACTGAGCCACCCAAGCGCCCTTATACACGGATTATTTTTTGATGAATGTGGTGCAACCATACTGTAAACACATTTTCTCTTCTTTATGATTTTCTTAACCTATTTTTTGTCTCGCTTACTTTATTTTAAGAATGTGATTAAGTATCATAGGTAACATACAAGATATGTGTTGATCAACTGTTTATATGACCGGTAAGACTTCGGGTCAACAGTAAGACACTAGTTAAGTTTTGAGTGGAGTAAAAGGTATTCATGGATTTTTGACTGCGTGGGGGGTCAGTGTGGTGAAAGGGTCAACTGCATTAGGTGCTTAGTCCCAACGGACAAAAGAATGTGTGAACTGAGTCAAGGATTCATCCTTTTTGTAAACTCCCTGAGCATCTGTCTCTGAGCAGACAATAGGAACGACAAAGGAGCCAACCAAAAAAAGAGGAACGTTCAAGCAACAGAGCTCAAAGTACTGGGCCTTCTCTTCCGAAACGGTTTTGTGACCGCAAACTTTTCCCCCTGTCTGTGGGCACCGGGTCTCCTAACACTTTCCTGATGCAGAAAAGGAAAACCACAGGGTTTCACTCCCTCAGGTGTCGGGCAATGGCTGTACGTATTCCTTCTCTCTCCCCGCTTTGGCCAACCCACATGGGAAGGTGAACGTAAAGCCACCGGGAAGACACTAAAAGCCTTTGGGGATTACAGTAATATCTCTATTAGCAAACAGATGTGTTCTGGGCATCTGGGGCACTGTTAGAAGCTTTGCTTCAAGGTGCAGAGCAAAGCTGGGGAGAGGGAGGTGGAAGGAAATAGTCTACCTGGCAGGTTTCTTGAGTCCCAGGCAGTGGAGGGCATTCCCAAGGAAAGAAGCCAGTGACCCAACCATTCCTAGAGAGCTGGGCTAGCACAGCTCTGGGAGTCTATATATCCCCCTCAGGAGGCAGGGGTCCCCAGCACACTGGTTCTCCCCAGTATATATTGCTCTCGACTCAGGCATCCTTGATTCCGGGACTCTATGTACTTGCAGGATGCTGGGGTCACAAAGATGCGGGGCAGAGCTTCACCTTCAAAGGCTTCGCTCTACAAAAGTAGAAACAGAAGTACCCATCTCACGATGAACAGCACGCTGGGCAAACATTCCGGGAAGAAGGATAGAAACGCATCCCCCCCGGAGGGGCTAGTAATGTGCCCCCAGGAGAAATAGCTTCTGAGTGCCCTCAGGAGGCGTGTCCCCAATCTGTGAGTGTCTCCTGTAGGGTGTAATCTTGAGTCAAAAGGCCTTTGGAGGAAATTGAAGGCAATGACAAAGAGGGCTTGGGTATGAACCTTGACATTGTCCATTCCTGAGTCTGTGCAGAGGAAGGACCCAAGGCGTGAATCCGAAGGGGCACGTCCACCGTGAAAACCAATGCCCGGGGGCTGTGGGAGGGAACATATGTACTCCACCTGGCAAAGCTCATCATGAAAACCACAGAGAAGTGACGACCTAACAAGGTCATGGGGCACATCTACGGCTGCTCCCCCAACATTATAATGTTACGATTTGTAAAGTGTCATTGATGGTTGTACTCAGTTTCATTTAAGGAAAATAAAAAAATGTGAAAGCTTTTGTAGATGCACTTATGTCCAGAACACCCCCGACCTAAATGTACACATTCAGATCTTAAATTTATCATGTGTAAGATATCATACCCTGATATTTCTAGATATCTAACCATAGTTGTTAAGGGAAAGAACATTGTGAATATTTGTTTAAAAAATTCAGAGTGGGATGCATGGGTGGCTCAGTCGGTTATGTGTCTGATTTCGGCTCAGGTAATGATCTCATGACTCTTGGGTTCAAGCCCCATGTCGGGCTCTGCACTGACAGCTAACAGCCTGCTTAGGATTCTCTCTCTCCCTCTCTTTCTGCCCCTGCCATATTCATGTGCTCTGTCTCTTCCTCAAAATAAATAAACTTAAAAAAAATTAAAAATTCAGACGAACAAGAGAGCCCTTAGTTTCTAGGAGAGTGATTTTAACTAAAGAACCTGGGGTCGTAAGTAAATGAATACATAACCCAGTTTCTTGGAAATCAAAATTAATTAGAAAATCCTTATGTCCTAAAATGCGACATATAACTTTGTTTTGCTGGCTTATCTCCCAGGTACAATACCAGCATGCTTAATGCTCAGAAATGAAAACAATCTCAGTTCCAGATTATTTCCCTGTTGTAGATAAATAACATAAAATTGGATCAAAATCTAACAAATAAAATTAATAACCAATCTATACTGATACAAGTAAATGATTTGCATAAATAAATAAATGGGGGGAATAGAGAAATGTCTCATGAGGAATAACTTCAAATAGTTTATATAGATCCTCTGCCCTCCAGGACAGAGAAGGTAAGTCCCCATTCCTTAAGTATTAGCTGTACCTTACTGACTTCCTTCCAAAGACCACAGATCAGTAAGGGGGAAGAGTCACTTTGCAATGGACAATGTAATGGACCTGCCGTTCCTCAGGCAATCAGGGGTCAAGGTCATCAGTGAGAAGTCACATTGGTGACAGCATGCACGTTGGATATGGTGTAATCAGAAGGGCCTTCTGCCTCTGTGGACCTTCTCTCCACAAGCCATAACCCTAATCCAATCGTGAGAAAAACATCACGCAAATGCAAATGGAAAGACCAGTCCTCAAAACTGCCAAGGTCAAAAAAAGAAAACAAAAAACAAAAAACAAGGAAAGAGCAAGAAACTGTCACAGTCAAGAGAAGTCTTAGGAGAGGGGCGCCTGGGTGGCTCAGTTGGTTAAGTGTATGATTTCAGCTCAGGTCATGACATCACGGTTCGTGGGTTTGAGCCCCGCGTCCGGCTCTATGCTGACAGCTCAGAGCCTGGAGCCTGCTTTGGATTCTGGGTCTCCCTCTTTCTCTCTCTGCTCCTCCCCCACTCGCATGGGCTCTGTCTCTCCCAAAAATAAACTGTAAAAAAATAAAATAAAAAAAGAAGGCAGAGATCAAGAGTTGCATGCTCGACTAACTGAGCCCGCCAGGCAACCGTGAAAAAAAGCATTAATAAAAAAATTAATTGGTAGTTCAAGTTTTTAAACTTAGGAGGAAAAAAACCCCTAATAAAAAGGGGGGGAAAAGATATAAGAATGTGAAACTTTGTAATAAATCCCAATGCTGAAACCATAAAAACGGCCCAGCTCTATAGCACGTGGCATCATCAGGGCCCCTTGGAATGTCCTGACTCAGACTGGATAGTAAGGGTTAATTCAGGAAGGGGTTATGCTTCCTCCCCCCAAAATACATGATTTGAAGCCTCGCAGACTTTAAATGTTTTTGTTTTTGTTTTTTTGGAAAGAAGCTGGTAGGAAGGAATAACCTGAGCAGCATATCAGTCACTTTTATTATTTATCGAATATATTTTTACTTATGGAATTTACTGACACAAATTCCAGTGCTCTGCCCTTGTTTTTACTGACACAGAAGCCATAATTTCTTGAAGATATTCTCGTTACGAGGTATGGTTCCCCTTTAAACCACATCTTCACATTTTCCCTGACAATAGGCAATCTGTGTTAAAAATATCAAGAAAGCTCTACTTGAATGGACAGCTCTTAACAAGAACAAGTCTCTGTGAAAGTCTCTTTCCATCAGAGTGAGAAACGCAGAGAGACACAATTCCAACATTTCACAACTTGAACTATTCAAGTTTAATGGTCTCCTAATCATTTGTGTTCTCCTTCGTTATTACAGTAATCACAGACGCATAAACATCAAATTATAGCATCTTGTCTTTAATCCCTTCTACTATTTTTTAATGTTTATTTATTGTTGAGAGTGAGAGAGACAGTGCTTGCAAGTGGGAGAGGAGCAGAGAGACCCCCAAGCAGGCTATACGCCCTCAGCACGGAGCCTGATGCAGGGCTCGAACCCACGAACTGGGAGATCATGACCTGAACCAAGATCAAGAGTTGGACACTCGAGGAGCCTGGGTGGCTCAGTCAGTTGAGCGTCCGACTTCAGCTCAGGTCATGATCTCACAGTCTGTGAGTTCAAGCCCTGCGTTGGGCTCTGTGCTGACGGCTCAGAGCCTGGAGCCTGCTTCAGATTCTGTGTCTGTCTGTCTCTCTCTCTCTCTCTCTCTCTCTCTCTCTCTCTGCTCCTCCTGTGCTGTAGCTCTGTCTCTCTCAAAAATAAACAAACAACAACAAAAGTCAGACACTTAACCCAGTGAGCCACGCAGGCACCTCCCATCCCTACATTTTTTTTTTTTAAAGGTATTGCGTGTGATTACCCATGGTGACTGTAGTGGACAAGCAGTCAAGTATTTTATACTCGGAGGAGCTTAATAAACATTCTCGCCACTTTCCTGAATTTCTGCTTCTCAGATATCACTGCTCTCATCCTGCAACCCAAGGAATCCTGTTGCTAACCTGCTACTTAGCACTTTATTACTATTATTATTATTATTAAATCCAGAAAAACCATCCCTAATGGAAAGAAACAGCAGTCATCATGTCTCCAATTGGTGTCGCCTATAACTGGGAGTCCAACTTTGGCTCGGGTCATGATCTCATGGTTTGTGAGTTCCAGCCCCGCGTCGGGCTCTGTGCTGACAGCTTGGAGCCTGGAGCCTGCTTCGGATTCTGTGTCTCCCTCTCTCGCTGCCCCTCCCCCTGCTTGTGCTCTGTCTCTTTCTCTCCTCTCTCAAAAATAAATAAACGTCAAAAATTTTTAAATTAAGTAATAATAAAACAGCTCACAGATATAAGATTTTAGGAAGACCAGAATCTTTGTCATATTTGGTATCTACTCGGATAATTATACATCTACTTTGTGTGTTGATGAAAATGTCAAAAGAAATGTTCTCTAAGTACTTTCTGAGATGATCTGGTAGATGTGAGAATTTTTGAGTCAATACTGGATGTTGGATTATTGATATTTAAAAACTGTGAGGACAACCACATGACCCAAAGCATACATTCACAAAGAATGTATGAGTCGGGTAAGAATACAGGAGAAAAAAAAGCAGGAAATGTACATTCAACCTGAGGGTTGGCAGCACTCTGGGGAGTGGTGGGGAGTGTGGCTATGTAGCAAAATGAATGTCATGTCTAAGAGGAAGACCTACTCTTCATCCCTAGTCAACCACTGGCCCAGTGTTGCCCAATCTTACACATTTTTTTTCCTAAAACGTTCATTTGTTTTGAAAGACAGAGAGAGCATGAGCAGGGAGGGGCAGAGAGAGAAAGAGGGAGACACAGAATCCCAAGCAGGCTCTACGCTGTTAGCACAGAGCCTGACAGGGGTCTCAGTCTCATAAACCGTGAGATCATGAGCTAAGCCGAGATCTAGAGTCAAATGCTTAACCGACTGAGCCACCCAGGTGCCCCCTAATCTTACATATTTTTAAGCGATGTTGTAAATGTGGATTTTCTTGCAAAAAATTTCCAGCTTCTAAATACTGCCACAAGTTTTCATTTGGTACAACACTTTTCAGGGCCTATTACGATGATATTCACACTCGAAAAATAGCTGCAAATGGAGATTAGAGCAATTATTAACCCCCAGGGAGGAAATTATTAACCCCCAGGACATAGCACGTCTTATCACTGATTTGCAAAACAGCTACATAATCTTTGGTACACAGAATGGAGGCAAGAATCGAGATGTACCATAGAAATAAGCATCTCTGAGCAGGTCAAATTAAAGGCCGGTGTCCACAGGGACGAGTACTTTGAATGCTGAGTCATCCCCTCATGAACTCACCTAGGTGATATGTGGCAGTTCTTTGGAGGTCCAAAGAAAAAGGAAATGGAAAAAAAGCCAGTGAGTGAAAGGACAGTAGTGAGAGTGAATGAGTTCCCTGGTACCTGGGTCACATCAGCTTCAGTGTCATCACGAATAATAAGATTAGTAACTGCTCGCGTTAATTAAGGACCTCCCAGGAGCGGGATGCTGGGCTTGGAATTTATATGCATTATCTCAAGAACCTTTACCACAGCCCCTGGGAGGCAGGTGTGGTAGGATGAGGCCCTCTCTCCCCGGCAAAAATGAGCATGAAACACACAGTGTTGTTTGTGTGTAATGAACCGAATCCCCAGAAACTGTAGAGAATGCAGGTGGCCCCAAGCATCTCCTACAAGAAATAATGTCTGCAGTAACAAGGTTCAGTCAACAATTCCAGGTCCTACATCCTTGGTTACCTCTGTCTCAGGAAGCATGGGGGTGTTTTTTTGTAATGATTTATTTGGTTTTTAATTTACACCCCAAGGTAGTTAGCATATAGTGCAACACTGATTTCAGGAGTAGATTCCTTAGTGCCCCTTACCCACTGAGCCCATCCCCCCTCCCACAACCCCTCCAGCAACCCTCAGTTTGTTCTCCGTATTTGTGAGTCTCTTCTCTTTTGTCCCCCTCCCTGTTTCTATATTATTTTTACTTCCCTTCCCTTGTGTTCAGCTGTTTTGTCTCTTAAAGTCCTCTGGATGGGTGTATTTTTTTAAAACATTTATTTATTTTTGAGACACAGAAAGAGACAGAGCATGAGTGGGGAGGGGCACACAGAGGGAGACACAGAATGTGGAGCAGGCTCCGGACTCTGAGCTGTCAGCTCGAACCCATGAACCGTGAGATCATGACCTGAGCTGAAGCCGGACGCCCAACTGAATGAGCCACACAGGCGCCCCTGGATTGGTGTATTATTTAATGATTTACAGAGAGCCCCACCCAAAATGTTTTCATTAGAGGGAAAATCCTGCTTGAGGGCTAAGGCCTCTAAAAAAAAAACTAATGGCCATAAAAAGGCTATTACCCTAAGGGTTTCAGGTGGGATAACTCTTACTGCCTACCAAAGCCAGGCTTGGAATATTCTGGAACATTCAAAAAAATTTTTTTGTTGTGATTTTGACACAAGTGAAATCCTGTGGCATTCTTTTGTCTCGATAAAAAGAGATTCCCAAGTTCAATTCGGGTCTTTGAGATTGTCCTTACATCATTAAATGAAGGCTACGTGGGAACCAATGGTAAGTCATTGATGGAAATACCCCGACAGAAGACAGACATGTCGGGTTCTCATGCAATGAAAACCCTTGGCAATTGGAGAGCCACAGACGGTTGAAGATCTGTTGGCCCACAAGTAAACAGTAACAGACGGAGATACAGAAAGATGTTCTGAGAGAATATTCTTGGAGCCAGAAGTAATTCCTTTTTTTTTAAGACATCTGGAAACGTCTTCCTTTTATTTACAGAAATAGTGATATTCCGAAAGCACCACACTCATGGCATTCTCCACTCCATTTTGCAAACAAGCCACCTAAATTTCTTCCTCTGTTTCTTTGATCCAACTATTTTGCGTTTTCACAATGACTGCAAAAACGGAGACGCCTGGAGATGAGAGCTGTGCTCCTTTGGGACAGGAAGTGGCTCCTAGGATCTTGATAATCCAGGAACAAGTAACAGGTGAGAAAGAGCTTTCTGGCTGTGTGTTCATCTGTCCTCACTGCGTGGCTTGATCACTCCTTTTCCTACCCTTGTGGTACAGAATCAAGAAGTTCAGGGTGCAGACTTGGGAAAACCAAAGGTCCTGAGGTTTCTGGTCACCCGACAGAGGCCCGGTTTGCCACCAGAGTGGGGATTTTATGGCAAAGAAAAATGCCAGGTGGGCAAAACCCATTCACATCCCCTCCCCACACCCTACTTGCAGTAGGCTGAGTATTGACTACGGGACTTTGTGGAGCCTTCGTAGGAGCCTGTGTGAGGATGGGAGGGATGGGAAGGGAGGAAAGGATAAGACGCCCTTCCTCTAAACTACACAGGGGCATTGGATGGAGAGCAGGGCTTTTGTTTGGCCCTTGAACGTGAATGCCCTACCATGATATCTGCTGGCCCCAAGGAAATGATGACAAACTTGTAATATTTAAGAGCCAGCTGAAGAGTGAAAGCACTAACACACAGGATGGGAACAGGAAACAGGAGCAAATAATTCTGAAGGGGGCCAAGACAGACTCGGGGGGAGGAAAATTAAATGGTTAGATGTAAAAGCTCAAAGAGTGAGCTGAAATGTATCTTTTTCCCAAAAGTATCTGGGAGAGACAAATGGGCAGAAAATCCCCTAAATGCCAACATAAGGAAGATGGAACTATAAAGGTCATCCTTCGTCCAAGAGGACACTCATCTAAAGACAGAGTAACAAACATTAGTGGCTAGAAATAATGGCTGAGAATTTCCAAGAAGTAAAGCAAATGTAAGGCTTATGACAAAGTACTCACAAATTAAACAACTAGCCTATTTTTAATCACTAAATTCAACACCTGATGGGGCACCTGGGGGGCTCAGTCAGTTAAGCATCCCACATCAGCTCAGGTCATGATCTAGTGGTTCGTGAGTTCGAGCCCCATGTCGGGCTCTGTGCTGACAGCTCGAAGCCTGGAGCCTGCTTTGGATTCTGTGTCTCCATCTCTCTCTCTCTCTCTCTCTCTCTCTCTCTGCCCCTCCTTCGCTCACAGTCTGTCTCTCTCTCTCTCTCTCTCAAAAATAAAGAAACATTAAAAAAAATTTTTAATTCAACACCTGAAACCAATTTTAGCCTATATGTTAACTAAAACTTAAATAAAAATTTGAAGAAAAGAATATTCTTATTGATTTCAGCTTTATATAAATTCTGTCTATTAATGCAGTATTGTATTTTTCATGTGAAGTCAGTATTCTCAATAAAGCTAATTTCCCGCAAAAAAAGGGTAAAAAAATGTAACTTCTGGACCCGTTTATCATGATTTTTTTTTATGTTTATTTTTGACAGAGAGAGAGAGAGAGAGAGAGAGAGAGAGACAGAGCATGAGCAGGGGAGGGGCAGAGAGAGAGGGAGACACAGAATCTGAAACAGGCTCCAGGCTCTGAGCTGTCAGCACAGAGCCTGACGCGGGGCTCGAACTCACAGACCACGAGATCATGACCTGAGCCGAAGTCGGACGCTCAACCGACTGAGCCACCCAGGCGCCCCTATCATGATTTTTAAGAACATTAAATGCACACAGAATATTTCTAAATCGTCCGGCGAGAAAAAAGCAGGGGACAGTCAAAGGAAGGACCATGTGGCTCATATGGGCTTTTTCACACCAACACAGGATAGAAAAAATACAAGATACAGATATTACTTCCCACAAGGTGAAAGTAAAAGAAGAAACTTAGACTTTTATATCCAGTAAAAGTATCTTTTAAATGAAAAGGAAAACCAAAGATATGTTCAGGTCTGAAAAAATCTTACAAAACGTGCCACATGAAACCCTCTTTGAGAAATGATTTATTTCCACAAAGAGAGAAATGAATCCAAGATAAAGCAAAAGAGTACAGATGAGCAGAAAACATTCATAGGCTCAGAAGACAATAACCTAAAAAGAAATCCTCCCTATATTATACACCCGAAACTAAAGCTACGCTGTATGTTAAGTAACTGGAATTTAAACTAAAACTTTAAAAAATAAATAACAAAGAAATCCCAAACCAATCTAGAGCCAAAGTTCCCTTAGTATTGGCACGGTGGGACATGGGAATGGGAAAGGACTTAATCTAGATTTTGTTGTAAAGACAACAGTGGATACTGAAAAGGTTGATAGGCAATAATGAGAATAAATATGAGTGTTACATGGAAATATATTGCAGGATTTCACTTTCAAACAAGTAAAGGCACATCTGATGAATCCTACGTGTAAGAGGGAAAAACACAACAGGGAAGAAAGAGTAGGGTAACAATGACATCACCCATAAAAACTTAAAAGCTATACAACAAAAGTTCGGAAAACCAAAGAAAACAAAAATCAAACAAGCATGGTGACCGGAAGACAGAAAAATACAATGACAAAAGTTATAATCTCTATAATAACGGAAGCTGGGAAGTTTTAAGTGGGATAAACTGATCCAACAGGATTATCGATAGCTTTATCAACATACATAGTTAAAATGGATATATTGGAATAGATGTATTTAACACAAGAGGGAGGCCTCATAAACTTGAATATGAAGAACCTGAAAATATAAAACGTATGGTAAGTATGATTGAAACATACCTGGGATGGAAATTTAACATTGGACAAGAATATGTTAAGTATATAACGATCATATACTTCTGTCAATAGACACAACATGTTTACAATAAAGGGACGTTAAGACAAAAATATGGCGAGAGATTAAAATGACACCTTCTTCAAATCAACAGAGTTGGGAGACCAAACACAAAAAATAATGTACAATATGGAATATTTGAGTAGCTCTGTAAGTGTTCTCTGATAGATACACATGGAAATCTATGCCCCCTAACATGTATACACATGCACATACATACATGTGTAAATACGTGCATGCATGAATACATGTATGCGCTTCTGTGTGTCATACAGAAATGCTTCCAAAACATACAGCATATGAACGCATACAGCAATATAGTCTTTGAAGCTAATCCAATAAAGCAAAAATTGACAGAAACATCCTACAAAACTGTTAGACGCTAAACATGTGTGTGTAATGTGTAGTGTGTGCATGCCTTTGGGCTAAAGTAAAAATACAAAATACGTGGCATCCAATGATAATTCACGTGTCTCGTGTGAAAATTTGTCTGACAGGTCTAAAGCAGTGCTTACGGGGAATAATTAAAACTTCAAATACAATTACAAGATAATAAGAAAGATTGCAAATAAATGAGCCGTGGAGGCAAATCAAAGAGCCAGAATAATGGAAACAGAATAAATCCAGCTGAAATCAGAAAATAACATATGATAAAAAGTAAAACTCTGTGAAACAGGGAGCGAGAAAATAGTCAAGCTAATTAACAAAATGAAAGCTAGTTTACTAAAAGCTTATTAGTATAAGCAAACTTCTGGCAACAGTGAGTGAGCAAAACTGAGAAACAATGAAAATTAATAATCTTGAAAAGTGACGGAAATCACTTCAAATAATTTCAAATAAAATAAAAATATTAAAATATAGATATTTTAATGATATAAGCACTGATGTTAAAAATAAATTTAAATAAATATTTGAGAAAAAAGAAAGTGGAACACAGACTTAAATAAATTCACTAAAGACTATTATTACAAAATAGTAATTTAAAAATGTCTCACATAAAAATTCAGCAGCCAAGATTATTTTCAAGCAACTTGTAGCAATCCTGTTGTTACTGAAATTTTGTTCAGAAAATATAAAATGAAAAGAAGCAGCCGAAATATTTTTTGTAAGATCAGTTTAACTATATGGACTGTATAAGATTAGAAAATCAAATTTAGAAACCAAATCAAATTTACATTCAAATCAAAATCATTAATCAAATTCGCTTATGAATGAAGATGTGGGCATCCTCAGTGAATATTATCAAAACAAATATAACAGGGTTACTGGCAGGTGTTTGAAAGTTCACCTTAAGATCAACTCAGGGTTGTTTCCAAAATGCCCTAACAGAAAAAACCTGTTATTAAACCAAATAAATAAAAAAAAGAAGAAGAAGAAAGAAAGAAAGAAAGAAAGAAAGAAAGAAAGAAAGAAAGAAAGAAAGAAAGAAAGAAAGAAAGAAAGAAAGGAAAATCTTGTGACCAGCCATAGAGATGCCAGGAAACTACTTTGACTATTCAATGTCTATTCATGATTTTCAAAAATGTTTTAGCTGAGTAGAAAATTGGAAATTGAAGGTAATTTCTTTTACTTGATAATGAGCACTTACCAAAAACATCTAGCCAATATCACATTTATTCAAGAGTGTCAGATGCCTTTCCTATAAAATCATGAACAGGGTGTGAGTTTTCCCTAACACAGTTCAATACACCACTGGACATCCTGAATCAATGCAATGACAACAGGCATATAGTCCATAAAGAGCACAAATATTCAAAGGGGAAGAGAGAAAACAGTCATTATCTGTATGGCATATGGTCATTTTTATGGGATCCATGCAAGTTTAAAGATCAGTTACTAGAAATAATAGACAATCAAAAAAGATGGCTGAATATATTATCAAGACATTCTCTTATACATACAAAATAAGATACTATTTACAAGAAGAAGGAGGAGGAAGAGGAGGAAGAAAGAAGGAATTAACCCATTAGTTTAACAAAGATCAAGTTATATCTGAATAAGATTTTAGTAAATAAACATATTTTTTTAAAAAAATAAACATTAAAAATTCTTAATAAAAAAATAAGTAGTGAACTATGCCAGTTTATGGATAAGACAACATGAATTTGGAATGACAACTCTTCTTCCTAAAGTCAAGTTTCAAATCAATACAACTCCCAACAAAGATGGCAGAATTTTGCAGAATTTGACATGTTGATTCTAAACTGCACATAAAAGAACAGAATGTACATAAAACAGACACAAAGAGAATGTTGAGGGAGAAAAGCACAGGGTCATTTCATTCTACATGAGTCACGCTTTGCCTACTTCAGGAACAGACGGGTGACTGAACGAGACCAAATATAAAACACATAGATTGCCCTATGCATATGTGGTGGATGGTAGAAGGTTGAACTGGGTTATTTTTTGGCAGACCACTTTGAGATTGACTCTCTCTCAGACCCACAGTGCTGTCTGCCCTGAACCCATAGGAGTCAGTCTTGTCTTTGGCTTCCCTTGGGTGAAACCAAGGGAGATCCTAGCAGACAATCTGGAGGCCAAACAAGAGAAGAGCCTATCTCCCCTTAGCAGGCATGACCAATAACACCCAAATGGGTATCCGTAAGTTCTCATAAGGGTTCCCTAATATACCACCCCAAGGTTACTGTGCTACCCTGTATCAGCTTCCCTATCACCTGCCCCATCTCTTAATACATACTTTTTGTGTGTCATCTGTCCCTATCAGGACTGCGGTTGAAATTACAAACCCCTGGGAAATGATACATCATTTATATTACATGTTGAACACACTGTTTCTCTACCTGCAGAAAATAACTCTGGATCCCTATCTCACACCATATCTAAAAAGAGTCTGCGCAGATTTAAAATGCATGCATGAACTCTAACACTCACAGAAAAATATGCAAAAGAAAATTTTTGTGATCTTGGGGTAGAGGTCAGGAATTCTTAAATGTGCTCAGCTTCATGCGTCCTACTTAGAAAAAGACACAAGGGAGAGAAAAATGTTGAGGGATCCCTGCTAGATCAAAACTACCGATTTTTGTTTCAACAAAGAGTATCAGAAATGATGCCAATGGACAGGACACAGGTGAGAGAAGAGGTTTGCAATCTGCACACCAACAATGGCTGACTGCTTAAACCACAGCTCGCTCACACTCTTAGATGGCTTAAGAGACAACCAGGACGTGGGGTCTTAAGGGCTGGTGTTGCCTCAAGGACACCGAGCTTCCAGGCAGACTCCTCCTGCCTGCCCTCCTTCCCCCCGCAGCATATTCTGTTCAGACCACCGTAAATCTTCTCAGCACATAATGTGCCCACCTGTCATCATCTTCTGTTCTTGTCATTACACGAAATAAAACAGAGAAGTTCTGGAGTAATTATTCAGGGGAACTTAAAAAAAAGACTACAAGACTATTGGAAAATAATATGGTGAAGATGCTTTTGTATAATACTACATTCTGAATGTGTCCTTGTATCACTAAATATTATCCTATATAATGCAATTTTAATGGCTAGTATTGCATGCTTGTATTGTATCTCTAATTATGTAACCATTTCTAGAATGTTAAAAATTGTTGTGGCCATTCCTTTTTCTTTCCCTCTCTCTCTCTCTCTCTCTCTTTTTTTTTTTTTTTTGGTCATCATACGCACATGACAATGCCAATCCCTACACACGCATCCTTCTGCACGTGTCCAATTGATTGCTTCTTGAGGATAAAATTCCTTGAAGTGCAACGTATTCCTGGCACGTAGTTCAGGCAATTTCGCTACCTCCTGCCCTGCTTTCTCCGAGAAATATTATGACCATTTGCAAACACTCCAGCATTGCATGAGTGGGCATTTCCCACAGCTAAATCCACAGCTGATGGGGTTTTTAATAATTGTGGTTTTATGAGACAGAAGAGGGAACGATTCTGTGAAGTACAACAGCTACAGAGAAAGCTGAAGCCCTCCTTCCACAGCGAAAAAGAAACCACTGGTCTAATATTTATAGCCAAGATGCGTGTAAATTTAACAGATGCCTATGGTCAGCTATACTTTTCACATCCGGGTTGTTAGCAGCTTGCAGGAGTCACGGGGAGGAACACAACACTTGCCTGTCTGTAGAATACTACTTCTGATGGACTTAAAAGGTTGACTGAGCTTGATTCACTGGTGCTTGATTTACTGACTAAATAGACAAATAGGGACCCCTAATTACAGTCTTTCCTCCAAACCATTCAATTCACAGATACCTGACTGCTTTATAGCAAGGTCTTTGGTTTGTCCTTATTGTTTGCACCATTTCTCTCCTTCTTCTAAAAAACAATGAATAGCAGTATGAGAGTTTCATCTCCGTGACTCAAAGAAGTCTCTGCTCACTTCCCAGGTCTCAGACATGGGCAGGTGGTAAGTGAAAAAATCTAAGTCTATGATGTGCACCTCTTGGCAAATTCGTGTCAACCTTCCAAAATCCAACAAAAAGAGTCTTTTAAAGAACACGCACAGAAAATACAAAGCAAAATCATGTACAGACATGCAAGCCTGACAATTTTCTAATATTGAAATGTAAAAGAAGAAAGTATTTGCCATCAAATGTATGGTTTTCAAATTCTATGCTAATTGTGAAAGAAGATACTGAATCTTTAATGGCACCTGGGTGGCTCAGTCGCTTGAGGGTCCGACTTCGGCTCAGGTAATGATCTCATGGTTCACGCGTTCGAGCCCCGCATCGGGCTCTGTACTGACAGCTCGGAGCCTGGAACCTGCTTCAGATTCTGCGTCTCCCTCTCTCTCTGCCCCTCCCCTGCGTGTGTTCTCTATGTCTCTCAAAAATAAATAAACATTTAAAAAATTTTGTTAAAATATTCCCTGTGCCCCACATCTTCCTACAAATGTCAATCTTAACTGGATTTTCCCATGGCTCCTCATATAAAAACATTATATATTTTACCGTATTGAAATTCCACGTGAAACCTGAAATGGGAAGAAATCCCCCATGTGAATATTTTGTTGTCACTGTTGTTAAAAAAAAAGGTACCCCCATAAGGCCTAAAGCTTGCCTACAAAGAACACGCTTTTGACACAAAGCATTCTTTTCATTTTTAAGCATTTTGTGTTTTTGCTTTTTCCCATGGAACGGTGCTGCTGGTGGCATTAAGTGTCTTCCACGCGTCCCTAATAAATCACCGCAGCTTTGTTTTCCTGGCTCCTCTGTAAATCTGGCAACAATGATGTTAATTGTGCATGAAAAATATATTAAAACTGTAAATCATCTCTATTTTCGAGGAGGACGGGGGAAACAAATCCAAAGTAACAAATCAAACGCTCTTTCTTTTGTCCGGATTTGGCCAGAGGCCATTATATTAAAAGCATAAAATTACAGCCTGTTTCCATCAATTAGGCCTTATTCTTCGGTTCTTGAATCTAATCATGAACCTATAAAATGTAACACAAATCCCATGTTAATGACCACTGATTAATTTCGTTAATCGTGCTGGAAGTTTCTCTTTCTGTAGTGCGTTCTTTAAGGGACTCGTATATGAGGACAAATTGGTACAATTTGTACCAATTGTATATAAAAGGGCCAAAATACTTCTTTTTGATATTATCTTAGAGCTATAAGGGTGGCATAGAGGAAGAGGTTGGTCACTTTCCTAAGGATAATTGCTAAATTTTGCTTTTATTCCATGCAATACTCAATAGAATTTTTTTTCTACAAAGGATGAAAGATCGATTTTTAAAAATTTTTTTAAGGTTTATTTATTTTGGAGACCAGAGACAGAGCACGAGCCAGGGAGAGCAGAGATGGAGACACAGCATTGGAAGCAGGCTCCAGGCTCCAAGCTGTCAGCACACACCCAACGTGGGGCTCGAACTCACGAGCCATGAGATCATGACCTGAGCTGAAGTCGGACGCTCAACCAACTGAGCCACCCAGGCACCCCGAAAGATTGATTTTTTTGAAGTGTATCTATGGATACTTCCTTACGATCTTGCTAGACTGCTCAACCTGAGACACTGAGAAAAAAAATGTTTACAGCCTGATTTAGGAACCGGAATATGTATATTTACCAATGGACTTATTCATCCAAAATTTAAAAATAGAAACTAACTGAGAGACAAAGGTCTTCTATTCCCCCTCTTTGTGCTACTTTAACCCTCTTTTAATGTCCCATTTCTTGATAAACTAGCTTGGCAAAATCATCATCTGACAAACTCACCCATTGGTCAACTGATTCAATAATCTGATCCACACTTGCTCCTTTGATGGCTTTTAAAAATGAGATGCCGTAACCTAAGCAAATGAGTCTTTAGCGGTCAGAAATTCAGGCTGGAGGCCAAGAGAATGTAGGGGCAAATCACCTCTCTGCAGCGTAAATCAAATTACAGCATCTAGATGCCAGCTTGGGCCAAGCCAGGCAAGTTAACGAATAACTGGCAGTCTGGGTAATTTATCTCCAAATGCAAATCTCAGCCTGTCATTTTCCTTCTTAAAAATATTCCTTCATGGGACTCCAGCTGTCAACAAGATAATTCCCAAACAGGATACATGAGGTAATACATGCCAATTGCCTAGTATACTGCCTGGTGCTTTAGCAAGTGGTCAAGAAATGTGGGACGCTCTCCTCTTCCCTGGTCCGTTGGAGATCGATTGCAACTCGGTTCCAATCGGCTTCTGCAGGAATTATTTCCCCGGGTGACTGAACAACAGATATCATGAACGCTTTGCTGTCACTAAAATTTTTGCCAAGTATGTATTTATCTATGAGGAATACAGACTTGTTAAAAAATAGTGGACCTAAATATATACAGCCTCCAACTCTTGATTTCAGCTCAGGACATGATCTCACGGTTGGTGAGTTCAAGACCTGTGTCTGGCTCTGAGCAGACAGAGCAAAGCCTGCTTGGGGCTCTCTCTCTCTCTCTCTCTCTGCCCCTCCCCTGCTTGTTTTCTCTCTCTTTAAAAATAAATAAATATACTTAAAAAAAAGATTTCTTGTATAGATGACTGACAAGACTGTACTCCAGAAAGACTTGAGTGAGATCTTGCTCATATATATCCAAGGTTGAGAGACTCTGCTATTTTTTTTTTAACATTTATTTTTGAGACAGAGACAGAGCATGAACGGGGGACAGTCACAGAGAGAGGGAGACACAGAATCCGAAACAGGCTCCAGGCTTTGAGCTGTCAGCACAGAGCCCGACACGGGGCTCGAACTCATGGACCGCGAGATCGTGACCTGAGCCAAAGTCGGATGCTTAACCGACCAAGCCACCCAGGCGCCCCGAGAGACTCTGCTATTAAGACCCAGCCTCTCTGGGGCGCCTGGGTGGCTCAGTCG
Source organism: Panthera pardus (assembly GCF_024362965.1). NCBI lineage: Eukaryota > Metazoa > Chordata > Mammalia > Carnivora > Felidae > Panthera > Panthera pardus. The sequence goes on from NW_026526843.1 coordinate 121,580,935, forward strand.
GTTAAGCGGCCGACTTCGGCTCAGGTCACGATCTCACGGTCCGTGAGTTCAAGCCCCGCGTCGGGCTCTGTGCTGACAGCTCGGAGCCTGGAGCCTGCTTCGAATTCTGTGTCCTCCTCTCTCTCTGCCCCTCCTCCGCTCATGCTCTGTCTCTCCCTGTCTCAAAAATAAATAAAAACGTTAAAAAAATATATATTAAAAAAAAAAAAAAGACCCAGCCTCTCGGCAGAGGACTGTGAATTAAATGCTACATGCCTATCTCTATAATTAAATCACATGTACAGCCCATGTGGACCCAGGTACGCAAATGTACATGTCCTCAAAATGTGCAGAAACCCTGCCTCTTAAATGCCCTGAAACCCTGTGTTCAGCTTTCTTGTCAAGGGTCAGGAGCAGGTGTGGCCTCATCCCCCACCTTCCTCCTTCCATTGTTCCAAACCATCACATGCCAACGTCTGGAGCGGTGGGTACCATTGCAGGCACCAGCTGATTAGGCTCCCTCGCTGGGTGTGGTAGCCACAGAAGGATCCTGAATGTCTCTACACAGAGCTGTGATATAGAACCTGGACTCAGGAAGTCTTGGTCCAGAAGGGGAATCCAAGGCCGGCTGGTTCTGCTCACTGTCCTCAACTCTATGGTTTCAGCAAACTTGCCTTGGTACTTTATATACACTGTAAGCACATCCTTAACATACAAACCATGTAGGTCATTCCAGGATTATATCATTAACATATCTCCTCTCTCTTTATTTATCTTTTATTTTCCTATCATAAATAACACCGCAACAAAAATTCTTAGGCATCGATCTCTAGGAGCATTCAAAATATTATTTCATTAAAATGGATTTCTTGAGATAGAAGGAATGAATCAAAAGTTATGGACATTAAAACATTTTCCTCACACATATGGTTATACTACTTCCCCAAAACCTATGTACCAACACACAAAATCGCGCACCAAAAAAAGTCATGCATGCACGTGATCTTCAGCACTAAGTATTTTTTAATTTTGTCTTTGCTAATATTATCGGTAAAATCATGTTTGCTTTTATTAAATTGCATTTAATAACTCTTAATAAAATTACCTGGGAAACTCTCAGAAAGACCTAGGTGTGAATTCTTTTCCCTTTTATGCACTGGCCCATTTAGGTAAAGGATGAACCCCTCCTGGTTTCCCGTTTCCCGTTTGTGACTTGGCACTTTGGAGAGCTATTTGGGTGCACTCACTGATAGAAAATGCACAAACTTTAGTGCAAAGTTTCTGCTGTTAAAAACTCATTTGCTGAGAGGCACCTGGGTGGCTCAGTCGGTTAAGTGGCCGACTTCGGCTCAGGTCATGATCTCGCGGTCCGTGAGTTCGAGCCCTGCGTCGGGCTCTGTGCTGACAGCTCAGAGCCTGGAGCCTGTTTCAGATTCTGTGTCTCCCTCTCTCTGACCCTCCCCCGTTCATGCTCTGTCTCTCTCTGTCTCAAAAATAAATAAATGTTAAAAAAAAATTTTTTTTTTAAAAAACTCATTTGCTGAATACCAACTCACAAAATCTTCCTTACCATCGCCATCATCACAAAACTCATCATCATCTTCATTGTTATTATCATCATCACCACCACCACCATCATCATCACCACCATCACCACCACCATCATCACCATCATCACCATCATCATCAACACCATCCCCATCATCATCATCACCACCATCACTGCCACCACCATCATCATCACCACCACCATCATCAACACCATCATCATCAACAGCATGCCCATCATCACCACTATCATCACCAGCATCATCACCACTATCATCATCACTGTCATCATCAGTCACCATCACCACCACCATCATCATCACCATCACCACCACCATCATCAACACCATCATCACTATCACCACCACCATCATCCCCATCATCACCACCATCAACACCATCCCCATCATCATCACTACCACCATCACCACCATCATCATCACTGTCATCATCACCATCACCACCATCGCCACCACCATCATACCCATCGTCATCATCACCGTCATCACCACCATCATCACTACCACCATCATCACAACCATCACCACCACCATCATCAACACCATCATCACTATCACCACCACAATCATCATCATCCCCACAAATACCACAACCATCATCACCACCATCGCCACCACCATCATACCCATCGTCATCATCACCGTCATCACCACCATCATCACTACCACCATCATCACAACCATCACCACCACCATCATCAACACCATCATCACTATCACCACCACAATCATCATCATCCCCACAAATACCACAACCATCATCACCACCATCACCACCACCATCATACCCATCGTCATCAACACCATCCCCATCATCACCACCATCATCATCATCACCACCACCACAACCACCACTGCCACCATCACCACTGTCATCAAAATCATCACCATCGCCATCATTATCATCATCCTCACGGTCATTATCACCTCCATCATAATCACCACCCTCATCATCTTCATTTCCATCATCACTATCACCACTACCATCAAAATCATCGTCTATTCCTACTACTACGGCTGTAGCTGTTGCTAGTATTACTATCTATAGTAATTCACTTATGAGGTGGCTATGTCCTCGGGCCACGGTTCTGTCCGTGGTTTGTTTAAAATTAGCTTATTGTGTGTCTCTTGGCTGCCTGCAGATACATTTTGCAACCAGTTGCCCTTGGAAGTCACTCCACAAATTGACCCTGGTCTAAACTATATGAGCCACGGTTTCTTTAATGGGTTTCATTATTTTTTTTCCTAATGGCAGAAAGGACTATTTCTTTATATTTGGTTTAACAATGCTTCAGGCCCATTTTTCTGAGGTCCTATTTATGACTATTTATTGTATCATGAATCTCATCATTACCCATCATGGAAAGAGTCCTATAAAAATGACAATAGTTAATACACACATATGTATGTTTGTTATGACTATTGCATGACAAAATCTCTGTCTATCATATGTGATGTTATTGTATGACTATTATATGACAAAATATTTGTTGGTGTCACCTTCACAGTCATTCAAATTCAAATTCTTAGGGCCCATCCCCAGAACTGATGAGTCAGGAGGAGCCTGGGTGGTGGCTAGGAGTCTGCATATGAAAAAGTTCCTGGTCAGTTTGAGAACAACTGTGCTATGTCCTTGGAAGTCTGGACTAGGCCATTATATGTATTAACTACAAGATTCCCAATGACTTCATGAAGGTAGCCCTTTACATCAAGGGTCAGCAACCTTTTTCTATAAAGGGCAAAATAGAGGGGGTGCCTGGGTGGCTCAGTCCGTTGAGCATCAGACTTCAGCTCAGGTCATGATCTCACGGTTTGTGAGTTCAAGTCCTGCGTCGGGTTCTGTGCTGACTGCTTGGAGCCTGGAACCTGCTTCAGACTCTGTGTCTCCCTCTCTCTCTCTCTCTGCCCCTAACCTGCTCACGCTCTGTCTTACTGTCTCTCAAAAATAAATAAACATTAAAAAAAAATTTTAAGGGCAAAACAGTAAGTAATTTGGACTTTGTGAGCTATATGCCCTCTTTTGTAGCTACTTGACTCAGCCATTGTACCAAGAAAGCAGCCACAGGAAATAGGCAAATAAATGGGTAGGGTTGGGTTCCATTAACCTTTTTTGCAAAAACAGGCAGCATCATGATGGATTCTGCCTATGAGTCATACTGTCCCCTCTTGTTTCACATCTTTAAATGGAAGTGAGGCCCTGTTTTAGTTGAACATTTGTCCTTATTGGGTATTTCAATCTTCATAAGATCACATCTATCAATAGTCTCTGTAGGTCAGACAATGATGAGAGCACCCTGTCTTGCAATTAACTGACCACAACAGTGACTTCAAATTCACTCTCTCGGTCTCTTAAACCACGCTCAGCCAAAAGAATCGATATTGACATCAGCTTACAGGCTCCATTCCTGACCACGGTGACCCCTCCGCCTGAAATCCCCCTCACCCACCAATCTGGTCAACTGTTGTCTTTCATAGTTTGCCTCGGTATACCCTGACCTCTCAGTCCAGAAACATGCTCCTCCCAGATGTTCCCATACCTCCCCAACTTGTCCCATCATGGTGCTGATTATACTAAGTGGTAACTCTGGCTAACTGTCCGCCTTCCCCTGTGTGATTTGCAGGGGAAAGGATGGCACCCTTTTGGCAAAGTGGCCAGACAACTGTAACATGCTCAGTAAGTATTCGTTGAATAAATAAATTTATCAATTGCCATTTGTGCTAATGTCAGGAGCATATGCACGAGGAAGTGTTAAGAAACCAAAGAAGTACAATGAAATGAGGGTACTGGTGGCACCGACTTGGATTTACAAAGCTGCATAAGAACTGAAGACCAGGTTTTACTACCATCCTGAGAACCCGCCTACCTCAAACTCTCAGAGAAGCCCAGTGAGCAGAGGAAGCAGCTGAGGATGATGCCCTGTGCTTCCTGCAGAATTCCCTGGATGCCATCTGGTCAGCCATTTGTTCAGTGCCCGACAATGCAACTCTTACCAATCCCTTCCACCTACTAAAGGCTTAGTCTGAAATTTGTTCAAATTCAATTTCGTTTCTCCTAGATCAACTCTCTAAATTGGGTAATCCTTCAGCAAACCCAGCCCTTTAGCTGGAATGCTTAGAAGAAACAGACACAGTAGGTTACGCCCTGTCCTAATGAGCTTGGCCCATTTCAGGGCAATTTTTCCACCTGGAGTCATAGCTCGTGCTAGCCCTGCTTCGCCACCCAAGGCCAACCTCCAGAGCCAGACATCCGTCCAGAGCACAGTACCCCAATGTGGTTTTGCCTCAGTGTTGTCCAAATACAAATTTCCTCACGTTTCAGAGTTGGCCTGTGACCCATGCTGAACCAGTGGCATCGTCCCCAGGCCAATGTACTTCTCGAAACTCAAGGGTGATATCACAGGGAAATGCTGGTGACCGTTTTTTACCTCCACATGGAGACAGCCTCACAGAGAGACAGAAGAAATCCAGGGATAAACCAAAAGTGCCAGGTTAGTAACGGCCATGATTCAGATCCAGAGCCACATGGCTTAAAAAGAATGAACTGCCCAAGTGTTCTGCAGGACAGATGTCTGAAATTATGGAGTCAGCAGCGCTGGTTACTTCTCTAGGGTCTGGGGGAGAACAATGTCACTCTCTCTCAGTTCTCAGTTTCCGGTGCTTTCTAGCAATCTTTGGTGTTTTCTGTCTTGTGGATCCACTACTCATATCTCTGCCTCCACCTTCTTATGGCATTTTCTCCATGTAGATCTGTCTTTTTCCATGTGTCTTCTATTGTAAGGACACCAGTCATAATGGATTTAGGGTCCTTCCTAATATAGCATGACCTCATCTTACCTTGATTACATCTACAAAAGCCCTCCTTTCAAAGAAGAGGACATTCACTAATCAGGGATTACAACTTCCATATTATCTTTCTGGGGGGACACAATTCAACCCATAACACGGGTCAACTCAAAAACCCAATGACAAGAGAAAAGTCTGAAGGACTAAGAGCCATGCTATGATCTGTAAACGTCTTTTAAAAGATTCCAACTGACGGGGCGCCTGGAAGGCTCAGTCAGTTAAGCGTCTGACTTTGGCTTGGGTCACGATCTCATGGTTTGCGAGTTCAAGCCCCGCGTCGGGCTCTGTGCTGACAGCTCAGAGCCTGGAGCCTGCTTCGGGTTCTGTGTCTCCCTCTCTCTCTGTCCCTAACCCATTCGCATTCTGTCTCTGTACCTCACAAAAAAATAAATAAACACACATCAAAAATTTTTTTTAACGATTCCAACCGATAGTCTGTGGCCTTAGGATAACAATTTCAAATCTCACAGACCCTTAATTCCTCTCAGGCTAGGACCTCATAACTTCTAACCTGATGATTTCTGGCATCTCAATTATTCTTTTTTTAATGTGTGTTTATTTATTTTGGGAGAGAGCATGAGTGAGAGTGGGGGAGGGGCAGGGAGAGAGGGAGAGAGAGAGAACCCCAAGCAGAGTCTGCAGTGTTAGCACAGAGCCCGACATGGGGCTCGAACCCATGAACTCTGAGATCGTGACCTGAGCCAAAATCAAGAGTTGAAAGCTCACCCTAATGAGCCACCCAGGCGCCCCTCAAGTCAATTACTCTAACCTGTGACCATTACTGAATATCCTGGAAATGAGCCCGTCACCATTAAGTCAAGTCACAGTCAACTGTATTTAAAAACAGACAACGCCCTGCTTCCTCAAAACTACAAAGCAATTAGCTTCTTGGCTGTTCTTTCGCAATTTTATGCCGTCTTCCCTTGTAACACCTCTGGGGCTTGGTATTTCAGGGAAATGTGCAGCACACAGGCTTTGGCCCAGCTGCAACTGGGAAAGATAATGCAGTCAACATCCTACAGGGATATCCAAGCCTCAGCCGCAAATTACTTTGTCCCGGTGTGTGCGCACACACTTTATCATGGGAAGCAGAGGGATCCTGTTTTCCATTACTTTCTAAATCATGTCGTAAAATAGGATGCTACTTCTTTAAAAACTTATGAGAACATGTGACTTTCAGGCACGATGTAAGTAAGCCAAGAGCTTCATGCATTCGCTAATGAAAAAAATCTAAGGTCAACTCCAGGCTTGTTTAGAACATACATTGTGATGGAGAATAAATCATCAGAGGTGCCTGGGTAGCTCAGTCGGTTGGCATCCGACTTCAGATCAGGTCATGATATCACGGTTCCTGGGTTTGATCCCCGCGTCAGGCTCTGTGCTGACAGCTCAGAGCCTGGAGCCTGCTTCGGATTCTGTGTCTCTCTTTCTCTCTGCCCCCTCCCTTGCTCATGCTCATGCTCTGTCTCTCAAATAACAAATAAACATTGAAAAAATTTAAAAAATTAAAAAGAAGTCAGTTGAGCATCTACTGATTTTGGCTCAGGTCATGATCTCACAGTTAGTGGGTTCGAGCCCCGCATCCCGCTCTGTGCGGGCAGCTCAGATCCTGCTTGGGATTCTCTCTCTCCTGTCTCTCTGTCCCTCTCCTGCTTGCTCTCTCTCAAAATAAATAGATAAAGTTAAAATAAAAAGAATAAATCATCTTGGGGAGTCTTTGCACTGCTAGGTAGGAGGTTGGGTCAGTCTCATAGCCACGTGCTGGAGAAAGCTAAACCTGCTGAGGAGACTTACAAAACTCTACACAGGAAAGGGCATAATACCTTGTCTTCAAAGATTTTCCAAGCAACAGAGTGAGCAAAAGAAGCATCCAAAATTGCCCCGGCTGTGTTGGTAGAAAGTTCACAGGTTTAGATCACCAGCGCTTTGTCTAACAACAAAGTCAACTCTCTTAACGGAGCTGCAAAAGTCTTTCATGGCCAGGTCCAAAAAAGGCTGAGTGGCCAAGTGTTCCCCATTCACTCATTCATGTGACCGATGTCCTCCTGCCTAGAAAAGGTTTATGGCGAACGCGGTGCATATGCGTTTGTTATATGTTGCCTGCCTCTCAGCACTCGCTTCATAAGAGAAGGGGCTTGGTTTTGTTCACTATTCTTTTTTGTGAGTCTCAGCCCCTGGTCGCCTGGGTGTTGTTCCTTCTCTGCCTCTCTCCCCTTGGTGTACGCTCTGTACAGACGCTGGCCAAGAGGCAATGCCCAGAGCATGGTGGATGCCCAGAAACGGTTGGAGAAGGAACAAATGAAAGAATAATCTCAAAACAAGTTTTAGAGTCCATCGGCGGTGTAGACTTGTAAAATAACCACAACTCTAAGGACACGGCAGATGTTACAACTGGGCACAGGGCTTCAGTGAGTAAAGAACAGGCAAATATGGCACTAAGGAAGACGGCGGATGCAATGAGCCCTCGAGAGGAGGTCTTTGTAATTCCGTGATGGACGCCCATCTTGGTGCCATCGTGCACTCCAGGGAAAATTGGACCATGATACCCAATACACCCAAATCCCTTGATGGGAAACTTGGACCATGATACCCTATATACCAAGATCCCTTGATGGGAAACTTGAGACCATGGTACTCAACATACCAAAATCTCTTCGTGGGAAACTTGGACCATGATACTCAACAGTCCAAGAGCCCTTCATGGGAAACTTGGACCATGATGCCCTATATACCAAGATCCCTAGATGGGAAACTTGAGACCATGGTACTCAACATACCAAGATCTCTTCGTGGGAAACTTGGACCATGATACTCAACAGTCCAAGAGCCCTTCATGGGAAACTTGGACCATGATACCCTATATACCAAGATCCCTTGATGGGAAACTTGAGACCATGGTACTCAACATACCAAGATCTCTTCGTGGGAAACTTGGACCATGATACTCAACAGTCCAAGAGCCCTTCATGGGAAACTTGGACCATGATACCCTATATACCAAGATCCCTTGATGGGAAACTTGAGACCATGGTACTCAACATACCAAGATCTCTTCGTGGGAAACTTGGACCATGATACTCAACAGTCCAAGAGCCCTTCATGGAAACTTGGACCATGATACCCTATATACCAAGATCCCTTGATGGGAAACTTGAGACCATGGTACTCAACATACTAAGATCTCTTCGTGGGAAACTTGGACCATGATACTCAACAGTCCAAGAGCCCTTCATGGGAAACTTGGACCATGATACCCTATATACCAAGATCCCTTGATGGGAAACTTGAGACCATGGTACTCAACATACCAAGATCTCTTCGTGGGAAACTTGGACCATGATACTCAACAGTCCAAGATCCCTTCATGGGAAACTTGGACCATGATACCCTATATACCAAGATCCCTTGATGGGAAACTTGGACCGTGATACTCAATACAGCAAAACCCCCTGATGGGAAACCTTGACCATGATACTCAACGCACCAAAATCTCTTGATGAAATGCAAGCAACTTGTAAAATGTACTACAGTGGAATTTGATCTCATTATTAGTTGATTTGAGCTCAACAGGAAAGATCTAATCTAAGTTGATAGATTTTAAACATTTAAATTTTCTTAGGGAGAATGCAGTTTGCTCTCTGTGCTGTGCTACTATTTTTGAATCTAAGCTATTCTTAAACACGCAAAACTAATGTGATAACTTTATTTCATAGACTCTGGGTAGCTACATTACAAAATATAGTGATGAGGGCACCTGGGTGGCTCAGTCAATTAAGCGTCTGACGTCAGCTCAGGTCATGATCTCACAGTTTGTGAGTTCGAGCCCTGAATCGGGCTCTGTGCTGACACCTTAGAGCCTGGAGCCTGCTTCGAATTCTGTGTCTCCCTCTCTCTCTGTTCCTCCCCCACTCATGCTCTGTCTCTTTCTCTCTCCAAAAATAAATAAAAACATTTAAAATTTTTTTAAAAAAATAAAAATAAAATAAAATATAGTGATGAAAGTAATTCAGTAGATTGAAGAATTGGGAAGGAGGCAGAAATCTTTTAATAAATGATATATATATCTTTAATTTCAGGTGAGAAAAGTACATTTGAACTTGGTAAGAATGGAACTTTACGTTCTCTGATTTAACGTTACTGCCTAGTGGTGCTGAGAAGAAAAATGCGCATTGGAATTCCTGGGGATGGAGTCCCAGTAATGAATCCTCTGACGTCAAAAATGTAACAGTGCAAAAAACACCCAGGTGAGCGCTTTGCATGCAAGATTATACCATCAGTGCACTGTCCTCTCATTTTGTGAGGTTTTATCTCTCCCTCCTCCCCATTTTTGCACTTTTTATGTCTTAGCCTATCTAGAGAAGCGATAAATGAGGAGCTTATTTGGAGGAGTTCAGAAATCCCTTCCTCACTGCAAAACATACGCGTATATGCCTTGTGTGTCATGTCAGGATTGGTGGAAAACGTTCCCTTGTGGATCCGCAACGGAAAACATCAACTTACAGACTGCCCTCCTTTTATTTTTTTTTTCTTGAGATCCTAACAACTCCCTGAATTCTTCTGCCCACTGAACCCTTTCTGAAACTTGAGTTTTGTTACAGTTCATTCATTTTCCAAGCAAAGAGCTTATATTTTCTTCTATCACCATTTGGACTGTTCCAATGCCTTGTGTATGCTAAGTGCAAATGGTCATTTTTTTAAATCGGTAATTTTTGAATGAATCAGCTAAAAGGGCTTTAAAGGAACAAACGAGAAGAAAAGAGATACAGAATCAAAGTTGGGATGAGGAGATTCATAGATTGACTGGCTTGAGTTGGAAATAAGTCAACTCGTAGCAGGTGAGTTGGATGTTAAGTGAATACTGGACTTCACTTGTGGATGGAGGGATGAGTAAGTCCCCAAAGACATGATGCAGAATGTGGCTGAAGGCATCAGTTTAAGGAAGAAGGAGAGTTTACAAACTTTCTCCTATCTTGTGGAAACGCACCACAAAACTCCCTTGCTGAAGAGTCAATCCCTCCTCTGTTCCTCCCTTTCTGCTGGGAACACCCTCTCCCCACAGAGCAAATGAGTATGTGCTCACAGCAGACAAGAGAGTGTTTTGCTTAAAGGGGACGTCAGAGTGCTTGCATATTCGGAGAGGAAGGGACCGTATAGTGTTAGTATGTTCCAATGTCCAACTGGGCGTTTTCAGAAATCGTAACACATTTGATCTTCATTGGACAGTGGATATCGCGCTTGAGTGGACACCTTTCACACACACACACACACACACACACACACACACACACGTTCACTTTCCAAAGTAATCAGATATGTGAAATCTAACAGGGAAATAAATGTTTTTCACTTAAAAAAAATCTGTGGGGCGCCTGGGTGGCTCAGTCGGTTGAGCATCCGACTTCAACTCAGGTCATGATCTCAGGTTCGTGTGTTCGAGCCCTGTGTCAGGCTCTGTGCTGACAGCTCAGAGCCTGGAGCCTGCTTCAGATTCTATGTTTCCATCTTTCTGTGCCTCTCCCCCACTCACGCTCTCTCTCTCTCAAAAAGAAACAAACAAAATGTTAAGAAAAATCTGTTTCTCGTTTGTAGAAACCTATTTCTCTGAATCCAAATATAGAATATCTGATTGGATCAGTAAAATAGAGACCAGTCACTTTTATTTATCTTGACTATCACTCTTTGACTTTTCTCCTGGATGTCACCTGTGAGCTCACTGTGTGATCTGTAGGTCAGATGTGTTCATGTGTGGGCCCCCGTTTTGCACACCACACACCCTCCATGGTCATCGAATCCAAAGCTACAGAAATCTTCGCTTCTGTTCGCTTTTGCTGCCATCTGGATAGGAGCGCTCCAAGGAGAGGTGCTCTTAGACATAAAAGAGGGAAAGTGAAATGAATTTAGTATGAAAACAGCCTGGTTCAGGAGAACCAAACCACAGAGCAGGAAGGCAGGGACCTACTCCCGACCATCGAACACAAGGAACTGAACCTTCCAGTGAAAGCTCATGTAACGAGAATAACATGAAATTCACATGAAATTCAACAGATGACGTACTGACCTCTTCCATGTCAAAATTATCTGTATAATCATCTTGTTAATTATGATTCATAATTAAGCAGAGGCATACTCCAAAATTGCTATAATCCTAAACAATATGCAGAAGAGGTCTAAGAGGCCTGCTATTATCACTAATATAGCTGACGTCACTAAATGTGGAGAAGGTTGAATGTCTCAATCTTCTAAGCTGGTAGAGAAATGCATGTTATCAGAAATCCACTCCAGGATAACCGTCTTCGCAAAATACTCAATTCCCTTCCAGGAATCCTTGTCGGAGAGATTTCTGTTTAATAATCTTCCATAATTACCTTCCCTTACGAGCTACATCTACACAACGTCACAGACGCGAGCGACAGACGGAAATGACAATCCTTTGTTTTCACAGAGTTGCATGTTGATTCGTTAAAACATCTGTCTCACTGTGTTAACTCTAACTCAGTTACCCTTTTACTTTGTCACTTGCATGTGACTTACATGCATACAAATGGACTGAGACTTGATGAGAACAGAAAGGAAATTAATCTCTCTTTTATCTCACATTTAAAAAAAAAAGACTACTATTGTCTTTGGATGTGCAAAGGCACTCTTCCAAGAAATGAATTTTAATGCTTTCTTGATGATTAATTTCTGTAACTCACACAGGATGCTAAAAACGCATTTGACAACTGAGGCTGGAAAAGACCAGGCTCCGGAATAAGGGAGAGCAGAATAATTCTGTGCTCTTGTAAAACAGTATCGTATTCCCTCTACATTCCCTTTTCTTAAAGCCATACTCAGCACTATCAGAAAGGATGGTCCCTTGATCCCGTTCTACACTATCTAGTAGTGATCCCACTACTACAGTAAATGATTATGTTACAGACAAGAAACATTTATTACGCACTGGATTAATATTTACGTTAGACTCCAGAAGCACATGCAATTTTGCTGATATGTTGTTTTTGTTCCCTTTTTGACGATGAATTATGCTGCACTAACATCAGACTACAGAGTGGTTACATGTGCAGGATACTTCATATATGAGCGCCTTAAATCCCAGTGGATCTCATTCACACCCACAGGAAACAGAGGCACGTACAAGCCACGTGACCTGTCTGCCGTCATCCCTTGGCTGGTAAGGGGAAAGGCTGGCATGTGAACCCAGGTGGGCACGTTGTTACAGCTATCCCTCTAGACTCAGCTGGAGGCAGGAAGTGGGTTTACATTAAAAAGCATAAAGATGAGGGTTGATGGGGGGGTGGGAGGGAGGGAAGTGTAGGTGATGGGCCTTGAAGAGGGCATCTTTTGGGATGAGTACTGGGTGTCGTATGGAAACCAATTTGACAATAAATTTCATATACTAAAAAAAATAAATAAATTTTAAAAAATGCCCAAGTTCTATAATACTTAGTAAAAAAAATAAATAAAAATAAAAAGCATAAAGAGACTCTTATGGTTTGCCTCCCTCTCTGTTTGAAATAAACCCATAAGAGACTCTTAAATACAGAGAACTGAGGGTTGATGGAGGGGCAGGGGAGGGTGGGGGGAAATGGGTGGTAGGCACTGAGGGGGGCACCTGTTGGGATGAGCACTGGGTGTTGTATGTAAGCGATGAACCAAGGGAATCTGCCCCCGAAACCAAGAGCACACCGTATACGCTCTATGTTAGCCAACTTGACAATAAATTATATTAAAAAAAAAAAAGCATAAAGAATCACTCTGCCCAGATCTTGGTAGGATCTTGAGGTCTACAGGCGAGGAGCCCAAACTATTTTGCTAACATGGGTGCAAAGGGGACACCACTTAGACGTGCAGCTCCCGTTGTGAGCGAGATTTAGTAGACAGAAGAGGACCACTTGGGTGTTTTGCTGTGGCTCATTCATTGACACTGACTCTGGAAATTAGTTTGAGACGCCTGGGTAAATTTAAATGTCCCTTCATGACATCCCTGTGTACAATCCCTCTGAAGTATGACAGTTAGTAGGATTTGCCCTAGCCCTATACTATCACAGTGGACACAAAGGTTGCGTTTCTACCCAACAGAGTTAATGCCTCAACTCTGCAGAGTGCCCGCAAACTGGAACCAGTACCATCTCCTTGGTATGCGTGCAGAAAGCAGCAAATTTTCACCAGCCAGCATTAAGAAGGTCTTCCCACCTATAGGTAACACTGGAGATGGAAAGGAAAGCACATGGAGTCTCAGAATGGGTAGGGGTTCCGAAGGCTCAAAACAAAACAAGTGCTTCAGCCATTACTCTGTTTTCACTTAGGGTATAGGCTTCACTGTGGAGTTCTAGCAGGATTGTAACACACTGCCGTGCACGTTGCATCGCCACACAGCAGCAAACAGGTGTTACCTTACAGTTGGGAAGGTCAGAGTTGGAAGCTGGCACCGGGAGACAGAAAGCAGCAGAGAGAGCCAGGGTGCAGCAACGGATGGAGGGTCTTTGTCATTAACTGGCGGTCCCACCCAGGTTGTGCAAGCTACGCTCCCCTTAGCGTAAAGTCAACCGATGAGCCAAGGCAATCCCACATGCAGTGGAAACGGCCCTTCGCCATGGAAGGTGTCACAGTTGCAGGTGCCAGGGATTAGCAATGGAGGTGCCTTTGGGGAGTCGTTTTTTTGCCCACAAGCGTCCGTCTCCCTAAATTAGGAATCCTCATGTCCTGTGCAATCCCAACATCTAAGCAAGTGGTGGGTACTCAAGAACTATCTTTGGGAGTCAAGTCAAGTCGGGCATGGTCAACCCCGTCACCCTCTGATTGACACAGAAAGAATGAATCTAAAAAATTGAAGGATCGGGGTGCCTGGGTGGCTCAGTCGGTCAAAAGTCCAACTCTTTTTTTTATGTTTATTTGTGTTCATTTTGAGACAGACAACGAGACAACAGGCAAGGGAGGGGCACAGAGAGAGATGGAATCCCAAGCAGGCTCTACACTGTGACAGCTCAGCTGAGCCGAGATCAAGAGCCAGACTCTTAAGCAGGTACACCACCCAGGTGCCCGTAACTGTCTGACTCTTTATTTCGGCTCAGGTCGTGATCTCGCAGTGTCTGAGTTCAAGCCCCGTGTCGGGCTCTGTGCGGACAGCTTGGAGCCTGGAGCCTGCTTGGGATTCTGTGTCTCCCTCTCTCTCTTCCCTTACCCTGCTCATACTCTGTCTTTCAATAATAAATAAACGTTAAAAAATTTTTTTTAGAAAATTGAAGGATCAAGGTGGTATATGCAATATTGCTGTCTTACATCATTACATAAATGCATTGATATGAGTTAAGGCAGTCCATAAAGGGAGGTCCTTGGAGGAATCAGCATGTTGCCATTTCAATATGTTATTAAGGGCGGGGAGTTTATTCATTAAGTGAATAACCAACAATTAAATTTCTAAAGCTCCACATTGATTCTCAAATTGATGCAAATATTTTAAAAAAGAAAAGAAAAAGAAACCTCAAGACTCCTGACCCTACAGGCTGTGATTTGTTCTTTGTACAAACATACAGGCAGGTACACCTTCACTCACGAGCGAAATGCCAATATTTATACGTTGTAGGAAAACACATTCCGCCTTTCAGCCCCTACTGGATTTCTGATTCTCTCGTCAAGATCACGTGAGATACTGTTTGCAAAAGAGCTCCGGAAACCCCGAACAGGCAAGCAAGCCACGCTGGCCTTACTCTTTTAAGTCTGGATTCCTTTTCCATCAGGTAGCATTTCCCAATTCCTAGTCAGTAGCAGACCACAGTGAAATGGCCAAATCCGGGGTGCCTGGGTGGCTCAGTCGGTTAAGCGTCCGACTTCAGCTCAGGTCACGATCTCGCGGTTCGTGAGTTCGAGCCCCGCGTCGGGCTCTGGGCTGATGGCCCAGAGCCTGGAGCCTGCTTCCGATTCTGTGTCTCCCTCTCTTTCTGCCCCTCCCCTGTTCATGCTCTTTCTCTCTCTGTCTCAAAAATAAAAACGTTAAAAAAAAAAATTAAAAAAAAAAAAAGAAATGGCCAAATCCTTCATGTTTCCGAGCTACACAGCTGCACATCTCGGTGCTGTAGTCGGGAAGGCTACTGATTTTTCTCCGGGGTTGGTCTCTTTCGGACCAACCGACCTCTCACCGGGAGGGGAGAGCCACAAAGTCCCCAGCACGGCAAGCGTACCAGGACGGCGATTTTCATCTTGTATGCTGTGTTGTTCTCTCTGTCCTTTTCTGCCTTTGCTTCTTCGAATGTCTTATTTGCGTAGGTCGCGAGGAGAACAACCACCACCCAGCTAAGCGGCTTCAGAAGTGAGCTGTCTCATTAGTTTGGGGTATGGTTATGCTTCCCTACAAGCACCACCAGCCAGAGATTATAATTATATTAGTGTAAAAATATAATAGTGTACTGTCTTTCCACCTCTTTCTCCGGGGGTTCTCTGTGATGTGGGTAATAATAGACCACCACGGTCTGGTGTTTCGTGACGTGCTGAGGCTACCTTTCAGCACTGACAAGGACACAGCACAGGACAGCTGATCCAATTTTGGACACGGTAGATCCCTTCTTGCACGCCTTCAGGCAAATCTTAAGTAAAAATCATTCTCCAAGGATTAAAGGGGGGCAAAAAGAACAAAAAGAAAAAGAAATCTCTCCCCTAAAAGATGCAAAGGACACATTTTCGTTTCTATAGTTGATGGTGTCTATGGTTCCTGTAAATTAGTTCTTTTAATTCCAGTAAGATGTACCTTTCAGGCTTTTGTCTCCCCTTGTCTAAAAATAGCATACGCAAATGGTCAGTGAGAAATGTGTTCACACTGCAGCATGACATTTGTCTGGTTAGCCTTTACAAATTTTTTGTTTTTTAATTTGAAATCTACACAGACAGGAAGATAACCAAATTCTACTACCGTTGGATTAAATGAATAAATCAAACATCATTGGTTCTTACAGATTTTCATGGCTGTGCTACTGAGAAGAAAGGGAACATTTTGTTCAAGCAAGCACATTATCTCCTAATGTAGCTAGAATCATGTAAGGATACTCGTTAGCCATTTGACTGCTGTGAATATTAGGAGGAAACAAGCTGTAAATTTATGTTAGCAATAATGAGTCTAAACAATGAAATCCAACCATTGTATGAAATATCCCTTGCTTCTATATTGAAAACAATCAGTGGTTTTCCTTTCAAGACTCGGAAGGAAGGAAGGAAGGAAGGAAGGAAGGAAGGAAGGAAGGAAGGAAGGAAAGAAGGAAAAAGAGGGAGAAAGGAAGGAGGGAAGGAAAAGAAAGAAAGAGAGAGAGAGGAGGGAAAGAAAGTGGGAAGGAAGGAAGGAGGAAACTGCTAAACTCTTTAGGCATTAATGCAAAAGAACCATGCCTTCTAATTTTCAGTTTGCAACTTAAACATGACAGTGTTCTTAATTCTATTGTTTTCTATAGACTCGTCCCTTTACAGATGATGCGGGCAGAAAAGGTAACACGACATGCTCGCACTGGTTATCCGCTGCAGATATACATTGTAAACACGCTAAAAAGGCAATAGATGAAAATAATTAAGTCATTAATGACGGCACTGTCCATCTCTGAGTGCTTGGTAAATACAAGGGGAATGAATCATAAATTAGGGTCGTCGCTGCATTCATAATATGAAAAATGTAAACAGGTTATAGGAAAAAATATCATGCACAGGACATTCGAAAACCCTGTTGGCAAATCCAACACTGGGCGAGCACGTGCTGTTTACTGTTTAAATAAACTACTCACCATCCTCCGTGGGCACGTAGATGTTTAAGTAAAGGCAGTCTTCGTTTTGATCTTGAACGTAGGTCATTAAAGTATCCAAATTAGCAGTAAACCAGATGGGCAGCATATCATGTAATAAAGACCTCTCGTCCAGGTGTTGGGGGCACACAGCAGCGAACTGGGTGGCATTTCGAACTCCAGTCCATGAGGACGGGGGCTCTGGGGGCTGAAATCGCCTCTCTCCAGTGGGAGGAGAGGCATACGGGACCCCCAAGTACTGCTCCACTGGACCCAAAATCTCATTGGGCAATGGTGTTCTTAAGCCCCGGATTTTGCCATAATTTGTGTTGACCACTGGATACTGTGCTTGGCTGTCACTGAGCGTGAACTTAATGGCAAGAGCGGTTATCCACAGGAGAACATTGGAGTTCAACATGACGCAGACCGGGGTAAAGAACAACGGAAGCCATAACAGTCCCTTGGGCCTCGACATTGTTCACTTCCACATCCGCAGGTGTCCGTGTGATACAACTCCAAGCAAACAGAGCCGTGAGGCGAGCCCGCAGAGAGATAGGGCTTTCCAGGGAGCAAAGGACCCAGGAGGGGAGCCTCTCAGATGGGTCATAGACAGAGCCCAAGGTTAAGAAGAAACGCAGCAGTTGTCTCGGCAGCCCATTGCGAGAGAGAGCAGCCCTCTCTTAATCCTGGCACCGAATCCCGGCAAGTGTGAGGCTCCAAGGAGGCGGTGACCATCCGATCCGAGGACAAGGGTTCCTTAGGAAAACTCCCAGGCAGAGCAGTCCGCCTAATGGGGGAGAAGAAAACAAAAGCAAACACGGACGATGATAATGAAGCCAAGGATGCCATGCAACCCTCAACATGACTCTATGAAATTCCTATTTGCTGCTGAGCATCTATCTTCATGTAACAGAACCTAGCAAGAGCCTCACTTGTCTTAATTCTTGTTGGGTGCCCGTTACCAGGAACGACACAGGACATTTAGAAGACATTTAGCATTTGTTGAACGTTGTCTTTGTTGAGTTGCCCAAAAGTGATACATATTGCTCAAATGACATCTCCCAATTTCACCATTAGCTACAATGACCAGCCAATCAGTGGACAGGTGCTCCCCAATGTTTGTCAAGCATGTAAGGAAACTGTCACTATTCCCTAAGGTCTGAGAGTCATGGAACATATGAAAATTTTTTCAGTACAAGGAAAGGAGAAGTGTGCACGCTCAGGGGCGCCTGGGTGGCTCAGTGGGTTAAGCATCCGACTCTTGGTTTCAGCTCAGGTCATGATCTTATGGTTCATGGGATGGACCCTGAGTCAGGCTCCATGCTGACAGAGTGTAGCCTGCTTGAGGTTCTCTCTGTCCCCTCCCTCCCTCCCTCCCTCTCTCTCTCTCCCTCTCTCTCTCCCTCCCTCTCTCAAAAAAAATAAATAAATAGACTTGGGGAAAAAATGAGTGTAGGCTCTGGATACTAATCTCTCTTGGGTTACTTAATGGCACCTATCTTTAGACTCCACACATCATCACCCTGAATCTCCGCATCCTTGTAAGAACTGAGCATGACACTGCATTTCAAGTACATTCTGTAGTGCTTGTCCCATCAGGGCATCATTCATAATTAAAAGTGTTGATACCTAAGCCATCCAGGGTAAACTTCTCACCTTGCAGCCCATTTTAAAAGCTGATGGTACTTTTGAGTTACCCTCCCACTGAGTCTGTTCTCCCAGACTTGTCTCGATGTAGAGCTTATGACTCTCACTAGATCAATCGTTCCTCTTACGGCATTAAGGAATGTTGTGCATGGGCAGGAAAGGATTGTGAATGCTCCATTAGGGATAGAAAATATTACATTAGGTGGTGCAAGGAATCCTATCCTTAAATAGAGTGTTCTTCAACTCGAAAACAGAGAATGCGTTTGTAAAGATGTTGTGGGCAATTCAGATTATTTCTGGACTAGACCATAAGCACCCAGTTAGGTGCACAGTGGAGGAGAATATGCCAACGAGCTTTTTTTTTTTTAATTAAACCTATCGGTGGGATGCCTGGATAGCTCAGTCACATAAGCATTCGACTCCTGGTCTTGGCTCAGGTCATGATCTCAGGGTTGTAGGATCGAGCCCGCATCGGTCTCCATGATGAGTGTGGAAACCTGCTTGGATTCTCTCTCTCTCTGGCCCCCCTCAAAATAAATAAATAAACGTAAAAAAATTAAACCTATCAGAGCTGGAACTGTCATGGAGCTATACCACCTCTGGGGGAAATTCCATAGTCTATGACTTCCTGGGCCAAGTTCATCAGACCTGAATAAAAATGCACTCGCCATTAATTTGTGATTCTGAGAGACTCAGGTCCTCAAAAGGCTACCTCTGTGAGCTGAGGGAAGGGAGCTGAGCTGCTGGGAATGTAGGTCAATGGTGTGTCAAACCTTCTTCATGGGGTGTGGCGAGCAGGACGGAGAGGATCTACAAGCCACATGCGTGTTAAGAGTACACAATGGGATCAGCCCTAGAGTTCACGCTGAGCCCAATGATCAAGCCTGTCCTCTGCCTAAACCGACCTCCCCACAGGGTTCTGAGGGCCAGAGAGAGATCATGGACCAGCAGGACCTAAGAGAAGGTGTTGGGGGACGTGTGAACACCTTATAGGTAATGTTCATCAGTTCAGGACTGTCTTACTTATTTCCTCCTTGTTTGAAATTGGGCTAATTTGCACAAAAGTAATCTGATCTGAAGCCCATGGTCTCTCTACCTCAGCACCGTTGCCATTCTGCACCACGTACTTCTTTGCGAAAGGCGATGTCCTGTGCCTGGTAGCGTGTTAAGCATCCTGCCTGGACTCCACCTGCTAGATGCCAGTAACACCTCCCCACCCAATTTGAGCAATCACAAATGTCTCCAGTTATTGCTAAACGACCCCAGAGTGAGGACCACAGTCTGAGCCATCCAGCATGGAATTCTGGGGCCATGTAAGTGACTTAGGTATCCATGGGTACATTTTAAACATTATATGTTTGTGGGGAGCCTGAGTGGCTCAGTCGTTTAAGCGTCCGAGTTCAGCTCAGGTCATGATCTCACAGTTCATGAGTTCAAGCCCCACGTCAGGCTCTGTGCGGACAGCTCAGAGCCTGAAGCCTGCTTCGGATTCTGTACTCCCTCTCCCTCTGCCCCTCCCCTGCTCACGCTCTGTCTCTGTCTCTCAAAAAGTGAATAAACATTAAAAAATGTATTTTAAGGGGTGCCTGGGTGACTGAGTTGAGTGGCCGACTTCGGCTCAGGTCGTGATCTCTCAGTTCATGAGTTCCAGCCCCACGTCTGGCTCTGTGCTGACAGCTCAGAGCCTGGATCCTGCTTTGGATTCTGTGTCTCCCTCTCTCTCTCTGTCCTTCCCCAGCTTGTGCTCTCTCTCTCTGTCTCTCAAAAATAAATAAATGTTAAAAAAATTTTTTTAATGTATTTTGAAAAAAAACATTTGTAATATGCTTGTGTGTGTGTGTGTGTATGTGTGTGTTACATTAAAATATCTGACAACTTTAAAAGCTTTAGCATTACAAGTAATACAGAATTCAAAAGTAAATCTATTAAACACACATCATCATCATGATTAAAAAAAATCCCTATAAATTCAACCAACCAACATATTTGGGGACTAAAAAAATAAAAGTCCTCTCATGTAAATGTCAGACACTGGAAAATATTTCAAAAGGGGTGAAATTTTGTTATATATGCATATAACATATATATACTTAATACATTATACATTACATATATCTATATATAATATTCTATATATTATACATATTTTATAAATAAAAAGGGCATACTATAAAGTGAATTAGTAGAGGGGCACCTGGGTGGCTCAGTCAGTTAAGTGTCCAACTTCAGCTCAGGTCATAATCTCACAGTCTGTGGGTTCGAGCCCCTCATCAGGCACTGTGATGAAAACTCAGAGCCTGGAGCCTGCTTCAGATTCTGTGTCTCCCTCTCCTTACCCCTCCCCTACTTGCTCTCTCTCTCTCTCTCTCAAAAATAAACATTTAAAAAAATTTAAAGCGAATTAGCTGAATAAAAAATTGTAATGAAAAAATGTAAAAATGATGCCATTGAATAGATAGGATTTGAGAGTTAAGAACAGCTTTATAGCATGTTTTCTCTGCAAAGGTTGCAGAAAGAGGGATATCTAATGGTGGCATTTCGGCATGATTTATAACTTGATAGGGTCTTTTGTAACGATTCTCTACAGGGCGGTTATTCTGTCTGAGATTGTAATTAAGACAAAGCTCACGCTGTGCAGGCGTTTCAGAATATAAATGGGTCAAAATAAAAGTCGCAATACATTTCTCCCCAACGTGCGCATCACTCAAACTGAGATCGGTTTCATGTTAAAATATGTACTTCGTGAACATGAGTCTTGACCAAACTTATTTTGGTGTCTTGAACCCAACGAGGAATAAAAGCACATCCCCGACCCCCTGGGCGTTCAAAGCTTTATGATTCCATGTGGTGACAAATACGTTAGAAGACAGAGAACTTTCTGGATACATCTTCAAAAGCCCAACCACTCCACTTGGAAAAAAAAAAAAAGGTGGGGGGAGGGAGCCAGAAACAACTCTCCTCCGTGAGGCTCTCAGCTACGTGGGAGGCCTGAGATTCACGGAGGGCTGGTGTCCAGAGACACTCTGAAGAATCACGTTCATCTGACCTCATGAGCATCAGGAATAAGAACAGCTGATTGTGGTCCCTGCCCAGTTAACAAGCTTGTACAACAATCCTTCCATAGGGTTTACTAAGAAATCTGAGGATAGCCATTCTTCCAACTATGTGCAGCCTGCACACACACACACACACACACACACACACACACGTCAATCCCTACCAAGGTTCACTCAATGCCAGCCATCAGCCAATTAGCATATTTTTGCATATATTTAATATTCTTGTCTTACCTCCTAGGTGAGCAAGGTTACAATCTATTGTCTTTGGCGAACGTTACAGCACATTCACTTCTCATTCATCTATGAACTTTCAGTTGTGACAATCGGATCCCACAAAAATGTACCATGTTGAACCATGAAGCTCAGATGTAGATAAAGTAATTGGACAGTAAATAAAGATGCCAACTATACAATCTGGAAGGTGGTTTCATGCTGCACTGCAGGCTCAGGGAATCAATCAACACCACCGCCTGCCTGCCCACGTCTGTTCTTTAATGGGTTAGGAACACACCTGAGCCACAGTGGAAAAGGAACTGGAGTTTCCAGCAAGAGGATCCACAGAACCCGGACTAAACACGGGAGAGAGAGTTAATGGCTTCCATATGGTCCAGTCAAAATTGGCTGGATAGAAAGATACTCGACAGTTGTAGCCCAAAAATCAGGTCAGGGATAAAAGGTTTTTCTAGAGTCAACTCTGTGAACAACAGGATGCTACAATAGCCACAGCAAAACCTAATCACAGGTCGAGAAGCATTTCAGAAAGATCAGCTTCATAGGCGATGGGGACACAGTGGTGGATGAAGACATGACCCCAGCCCACTACAAGCTATGTTCTTATGAAACTACCCTTAAGAGTACGGCTCGATTCCTCACTCACATTCTGTGCTTAGCAAACACAAAGATCAGCAAGGACGGAAAGGTCATTAAATGCTTGATATTTCTGTGTCTAATTAAGCTATTACCAAAAATTATTTCCAAATCTAAATCAAGTAAGTTGCAAATATCTGCAGGCTACGGGTGGACTTCTGTCACCAAACTTGGTCCTGCATCTTCAAAGTCACAGTGTCATGTCTCCAGAACCTTCTCACTTACATTACCTTGTGGTGTTCAGAAAACTCTCATTTTTGATCCCGTCGAACTGGCCCTGTACTTTTGTTCCCTACATTTTTTTTTCAACTTTTTTTTTTTATTTATTTTTGGGACAGAGAGAGACAGAGCATGAACGGGGGAGGGTCAGAGAGAGAGGGAGACACAGAATCGGAAACAGGCTCCAGGCTCCAAGCCATCAGCCCAGAGCCTGACGCGGGGCTCGAACTCACGGACCGCAAGATCGTGACCTGGCTGAAGTCGGACACTTAACCGACTGCGCCACCCAGGCGCCCCTGTTCCCTACATTTTAATAACTGGTACCATTATTTGTCAAGTTATTCAGGCTAAGTTAAATACCACCTTTGGCGGGCGCCCCTTCCCATAATTCCATACGGTAAGTCCTCAAATCTGCCAAGGGTCTTACGGGACAGGAGGCCTGACCTCAGTCATTATGGCTGAAAGATGGAAAAGTCAAATGGTACCAAGTGTTGAGCCAAGACGTAAGGCAACTAGAAAACTTATATGTGCTGGTGAAAATTAGTGTTTTCCCATTACAGAACAGTTTGCTGTGCCATGGGGAAGTCAACCACAAGGAAGACTTTGGTTCCGATTAATTGCACACACATGGAGAGACATACACATACTACCTGGTGTTCATCATCTCTGTCTCTGCTCTCAAGCTTCTTTAATATGTGTGTCCAGAGACACAAAACAGTGTCCCCGTGCATAGTCACAGAAGCAATAACACAGGAGGATAACACAGATGTGCATTCACAGGAGAATGGACACATAAAGGTTGGCACATGCAAAGAGCATCCTACCCAATAGTGAAAAATGAATGAAATACGGAAATACGGACATACGTATCAAAGTGGAGAAATCGCCAAAATAAAAAGCAAGTCACAGAAGAATATGCATGGCGTGGTTTTATTTATATAATACTGTATAAAACTAAACAGGGCATTGGTTAGAGCTTATTTGTACTAAAATATTAAAAGAGGGGCCCCTGGGTGGGTCAGCTGGTTAAGCCTCCGACTCTCGATTTCCACTTGGGTCATGAGCTCACGGTAGGTGGGATCAAGACTCACATCAGGCTCTGTGCTGACAGCAAGGCGCCTGCCTGGGATTCTCTCTCTCACTCTCTCTCTCTCTCTCTCTCTCTCTCTCTCTCTCGTCCTCTGCCTCTCTTCCCCTTTGTCTCTCTCTCTCTCTCTCTCTCTCTCGCGCTCAAAATAAAGAAATTAAACGTTAAAAAAATGAAATATAATATAAAAAGAGCAACGGCATTTTTAAAGCCAAACTCTGCTTGCGTCTGGGACACAGGACAGGGTAGAAACAACACACACATGGATAGACACAGAAATCGATAGTGTCATATTCTGTCATCGGACAGCAGCATATGTGTTTAATTTTTATTTTTTTATTTTTTTATTTATTTTTATTTTTTAACGTTTATTTATTTTTGAGACAGAGAGAGACAGAGCATGAACAGGGGAGGGTCACAGAGAGAGGGAGACACAGAATCTGAAACAGGCTCCAGGCTCTGAGCAGTCAGCACAGAGCTCGACACGGGGCTCGAACTCACATACCGCGAGATCGTGACCTGAGCCGAAGTCGGAGGCTTAACCGACTGAGCCACCCAGGCGCCCCAAATTTTTATTTTTAAATCAATGCATATAATTTACATATTTACGTGATTCTTGAAAAATGCAAATGTTAAATGTTAACACACCTTCATGTCCCCACGCACCATCCAAACAGATTTAAAAGTTGAAGGAGAAACAAACTGGTTTTTTTCCAAAGTTATGTTACGAGCCCCAGGGACCAGGCCATCCGCTGACACAGCCCGTTCCTGGCAGTATGACTAAAATGAATACTCAGCTCAGGTGCGAGTGCTCCTGTCTGGTCACTAATTAGCCAGGTGACCTGTGGCCCATCGCTTAGCGCCCAGGGGCTTCAGCCCCCTGAATAACACAAGGAGGGCTTGGACGAAGTGGCCTCTTATGATGCCTTCAGCCTGCTGATTCTCTGAAACCTCACCCTATTATTCTCCACACGGAGTGTCCATGAAATAGGGAAGCTGGTGGGAAGAAGAAAGTCCCCCAGTGAAGCGGTAAGACCCGACTTGGGTGAGATAACTGACAGGGAGAAACAAGGGAAGGTCTGTTGTGTCAGAAGCAGCTGAAATTGCCTTACAGCCACACCCGCGAAAAACGCATTTCATAGGGCACCTGCCTGGCTCAGTCTGTGAAGCCGCCGACCTCGGCTCAGGCCGTGATCTCGCGGTTCGTGAGTTTGAGCCCCGCGGCGGGCTCCGTGCTGTCAGCTCAGAGCCTGGAGCCTGCTTCGGATTCTGTGTCTCCCTCACTCTCTGCCCTTCCCCCTGTCATGCTCTGTCTCTGTCTCATAAATAAATAAACGTTAAAAAAAATTGAAGAAATGCATTTTGCAATACCAGAGAACATATATTAGCAGGATAAATTGTCACCAACTTCTTTCACCTGATGTCTCCATCGAGATTGAGGAAGAAGACTGTCTTGCATGCAATATTCACTGATTTCTTGTATTATTTGTTCTATATAAATGATGTACTCTTTTTCTATCCTATCTAAGGATATGGAGTTATTTCATAAGAGTTTGTTCTTAAAATTTTTATACATACGTAGTGTGTATAAATGTAACACACATTGCTTACGTTTATATAGTACATATGTCTACATATGACATATATGTTCCACACAAGTATTCCAGTGTATGTGACATATAGGCAAGTTTTTAAACATACAAGTCTACCAATCCAAATTAATAATGTAGTGTGAAATATACATGTACATGTGTGTCTCCAAACTAAGACACTGAAATATTAAGCACATTAGCTTCAGAAACTGTGCCTTCTCCATTTTCCGTAAACCCCCACAGTACCCTGTTCGGTGCCCTTTATGTTGTAGATAATCAATAAAACCGGTTGTATGTGATGTTGCTTATCCAAACAGAGGGCTCTAAGCATGAGCTATGTGAAGAGCAAGCCTCACAGACACACGGAAAGGCGTCATCATACTGATCTGCCCGCGTGTTGAATAGTTGGGGGCCTTCTGGGGCTTGGGCAGGAACATGATCTGAAGGCTCATGCCGTCTACCTCTTAACCCAGGCTTTAATATAAACTCCATCAGCAACCCCAGAGAAGGGTGTAAACCGTCAGGGACTCCAGTTGCTTCTGTATAAAACGGGCAGGGTACAGGATGTGACTCATGGACATGAGCAGGTATGTTCCATGGAACATACGTGTGTGTGTGAAAACAGACATATATTTATATAGTGTCTATAAATACACATATGCATCAATGCATATAAACATATATACATATGTATACAAATATGTAAATTTAGAACAAGAAGTATCCTCCCAGGAAATGCTCGCTAATTATAATTACTTGCTGAAGGGCAGAGCCTGGGTGGCTCAGTTGGTTAAGCATCCAACTCTAGATTTGGGCTCATGTCATGATCTCGCAGTTCATGGGTTAGAGCCCCGACTGGGGCTCTGTGCTGACAGCGTGGAGCCTGGTTGGGATTCTCTCTCTCCCTCTCTCCCTCTGCCCCTCCCCGCCTTCTCTCCCAAACATTTTTTTAAAGTAATAATTACTTGCTGAGGTTCTAAGAAATGCTTTCACTGCGGGAGCCGCTCTCCTAAATATAAAGAAATGTCAATCCAATTCCCATCTGAACATAGTCTACAGCCCAGTTGATGCGATAAAGCCCGTATTTAGATTTTTTTTAAGTTTATTTATTTATTTTGAGAGAAACAGCACGGGCAGGGGAGGGACAGAGAGAGAGAGGGAGAGAGAGAATCCCAAACAGGCTCCTCGAGGTCTGTGCACAGAGCCCAATGTGGGGATCAAACCCACGAAACCGTGAGATCATGACCTGAGCTGAAATCAAGAGTCAGACGCTTAATGGAATGAGCCAGCCAGGCGCCCCAAGCCTGTACTGAAATTGCTATTATTAAGCAATCACGTGGTCTATTTCCATCTCCTGTGGGACTGTGGGCTGATGCAGGATGGAACCTGGGATGAAATGTCTAAGACATGCATTGAAAATTTTAGGTATAGAGAGAGAGCTGGATTCTGCAAGATAGGAAGAGAAGAGTTAAGCTTTGAAATTCAAGAATGTGAATACAAGCTTACCAAGATTTATGGAGAGTGGGAAAGATAATACCAGAAGGAACATTCACATTATGTCATAGTTACTTCCTAAATGTTTACATTCACTGCTAGACTATGAGCAATTTAAGGGCACAGACCAGAGATAATTAATACTTACAGTGGGAAAACACAAGGTCTCAGCAGAGGTTATTAAATTAAGCGAAGGGATAGGATGCATAACAGCAGAAGAATTAGCAAGGTCAGGTTCCCTGATGCTGACCTTAGCTTAGCTCCTGTAGGTACCACGGTAAACCTCTACACTCACCACCAGCGACACTCATGTTTCTGACATAAACTCCCTTTGGGCTCCATGATCTAGCCCCTATGGTTTCTACCCATAGGAATTCTGTCTTTTTTATTTTTTATTTTTTAACACATTTCTTTTTGAGACACAGCACGAGCAGGGGAGGGGCAGAGAGAGAAGGAGACACAGAATCAGAAGCAGGCTCCAGGCTCCGAGCTGTCAGCACAGAGCCTGATGCGGGGCTCGAACCTACGAACCTCAAGATCACGATATGAGCCAAAGTCAGACACCCAACCAACTGAGCCACCCAAGCACGCCATCTTGGTTCCCTGTTTGACACAGAGGTAGAACATGGTAAAGTCTCTGGCACTTTACCAGTTTCGGCCAATTTCAATGAAAATTAACTTTAAAAAAAAAAAGCACTCTGACGCAGTTCTTCGAATAAATTTGCCTGCACGTCTGCTTGCCAGTTAAGGAATCCCAGGTGCCAGGCACTCATGACTAACCATAGGAAGGGTTTCCCCTCGCTGAAAAGATGGGCAGAAATAATCCCAGGTGCCAGGCACTCATGACTAACCATAGGAAGGGTTTCCCCTCACTGAAAAGATGGGCAGAAATAATTTCAATCAGTAAAAGGAAATGTTTAAGATAGAGACGAAGTTGAATGAATTCTCCTGCAAAAGAAGAGTAAAAAAAAAAAAGACTTTCATATTTTTCATATTTATTAACAGCCCAGTGTGGCCTCGAGTTGGTACCTTAGATATGGTGGCTGTGCAGACAGATGGTTGACTCCTAGGACACTTGGAGGTTAGTGTGGACAAGTTGTGTGTGCTCCCAGGTTGGAACTGTCTCGGGCGATAACGACAGGCATGTCTCTGTGCGTCTTCAGTAAGTAGCTTTGAAAGTGCGGCATACAGCCCCTACTTATGAGCTATGTGCCACCCAGAATGGAGAGTGTCTTTGGAACGTATCCCAAGACACCATCCATGACCCAAGGGCCATTTCAATCTGACATAACCCCGGCAGGAGTGCCCTCTTTTTCCTCCGAAGCCTGTCCCCTATTTGCCTCCAGGATTACAGGATACTTCATCTCCCGGCGGAGGCCACTCCCGCTTGTAATGGACGACCCTCCATTATGGAAATTACTATTTCCCTGTGATGTTTCTTCTGAATGTTGATGGTCTGCCCTCACGGGTTTCTGACGGTGCGGTCACTTCTGATGACGAGGCGATGGGCTTAGAAGCTGTCGGGCTCCTCCCCTCCTTACAAAATGATCCTTTCTCCACACACCCTCCCTCCTGAGTGTGACTCTTGCACAAGCTCCCAGGAAAGGCAGATCTGTCTTCAGTGTTGAGCACCATCTGCCTACCCTTTCCCTGAAATGTGTCCTCTGTGTTCCTCCAATGGCAGAAGTAATGTGTGCAAACACACTCTTCCCAGAAATGGACACACTACAGACAGACGTGACAGATCGGCCTGAGGATCAGAAGCTAACAGAGATGAGACCTTCCATGTCTAGGACACGAATGGGGCTTCTGAGATCTGGAACAGGGACAAGAGGCTTCCCTTAAAAGCCTTCCTCTCACATCTGGATGGGGAGGGAGGAGAGAAGCAGAGTGGAGTGGAGAAAAGAGGGGAGGCGAGGGGAGGGGAGGGGAGGGGAGGAGGGGAGAGGAAAGGGGAGGAGGGGAGAGGAAAGGGGAGGAGGGGAGAGGAAATGGGAGGAGGGGAGAGGAAACGGGAGGAGGGGAGAGGAGGAGAGGGGAGGAGGGGAGAGGAGAGGACAGGGGAGGACAGGAGAGGAGAGGACAGGGTGAGGACAGGAGAGGAGGGGAGAGGGGAGGAGGGGAGGAGGGGAGAGAGGAGGAGGGGAGTAGGGAGAAGGGGAGAGGAGAGGAGAGGAGAGGAGGAGAGAGGGGAGGAGAGGGGAAGAGGGGAGGAGGGGAAAGGGGAGGAGGGGGAGGGGGAGGAAAGGGGAGGAGGGGAGAGGAGAGGGGAGAGGAGGGAGGGAGGGGAGGGGAGAGGAGGGGAGGGGAGGGGAGGGGAGAGGAGGGGAGGGGAGGGGAGGGGAGAGGAGAGGAGAGGAGAGGAGAGGAGAGGAGGGGAGAGGAGAGGGGAGGAGGGAGGAGGGGAGGGGAGGGAGAGGAGAGGAGAGGAGAGGAGAGGAGAGGAGAGGAGAGGAGAGGAGGGGAGAGGAGAGGGGAGGAGGGGAGGGGAGGGGAGAGGAGGGGAGAGGGGAGGAGGGGAGAGGGGAGGAGGGGAGAGGAGAGGGGAGGAGGGGAGAGGAGAGGGGAGGAGGGGAGAGGAGAGGGGAGGAGGGGAGAGGGGAGGAGGGGAGGAGGGGAGAGGGGAGGAGGGGAGGAGGGGAGAGGGGAGGAGGGGAGGAGGGGAGGAGGGGAGGAGGGGAGGAGGGGAGAGGAGAGGGGTGGAGAGGGGAGGAGGGGGGAAGGGGGGGGAGGGGAGGAGGGGGGAGGGGAGGAGAGGAGAGGAGAGGGGAGGAGGGGAGGAGGGGAGAGGAGAGGGGAGGAGGGGAGGAGGGGAGAGGAAAGGGGAGGAGGGGAGAGGAGAGGGAGGAGGGGAGGAGGGGAGAGGAGAGGGGAGGAGGGGAGAGGGGAGGAGAGGGGAGGAGAGGGGAGGAGAGTGGAGGAGAGGGGAGGAGAGGGGAGGAGAGGGGAGGAGAGGGGAGGAGAGGGAGGAGGGGAGAGGGGAGGAGGGGAGAGGAGAGGGGAGGAGGGGAGAGGAGGGGGGGAGGAGGGGAGAGGAGGGGGGAGGAGGGGAGAGGAGGGGGAGGAGGGGAGAGGAGGGGGGAGGAGGGGAGAGGAGGGGGGAGGAGGGGAGAGGAGGGGGGAGGAGGGGAGAAGAGAGGGGAGGAGAGGGGAGGAGGGGAGAGGAGAGGAGAGGAGAGGAGAGGAGAGGAGAGGAGAGGAGGGGAGAGGAGAGGAGAGGAGAGGAGAGAAGGGGAGAGGAGAGGAGGGGAGGGGAGAGGAGAGGAGGGGAGAGGAGAGGGGAGGAGGGGAGAGGAGAGGGGAGGAGGGGAGAGGAGGGGAGAGGAGGGGAGAGGGGAGGAGGAGAGAGGGGAGGAGAGGGGAGGAGAGGGGAGGAGGGGAGGAGGGGAGGAGGGGAGGGGGGGAGGAGGGGAGGGGGGAGGAGGGGAGAGGAGAGGGGAGGAGGGGAGAGGAGAGGGGAGGAGGGGAGAGGAGAGGGGAAGAGAGGGGAGGAGGGGAGAGAAGGGGAGAGGTAGGAGAGGAGAGAAGAGGAAAGGAGAGGAGAGGAGAGGAGAGGAGAGGAGAGGAGAGGAGAGGAGAGGAGAGGAGAGGGGAGGGAGGAGAGGAGAAGGAAGGATGAGGGGAGGAGGGGAGAGGAAAGGGGAGGAGGAAAGGGGAGGAGGGAAGAGGAAAGGGGAGGAGGGAAGAGGAAAGGGGAGGAGGGGAGAGGAGGAGAGGGGAGGAGGGGAGAGGAGAGGACAGGGGAGGACAGGAGAGGAGGAGGGGAGCACAGGGGAAGAGGGGAGAGGGGAGGAGGGGAGGAGAGAGGAGAGAAGAGGAGGGGAAAGGAGAGGAGAGGGGAGGAGGGGAGAGGAGAGGGGAGGGGAGGGGGAGAGGAGAGGAGAGGAGAGGAGAGGAGAGGAGAGGAGAGGAGGGGAGAGGGGAGGAGGGAGGGGAGAGGGGAGGAGGGGGGAGAGGGGAGGAGGGGAGAGGGGAGGAGGGGAGAGGAGAGAGAAAAGGGAAGGAGTGGGGAAGGGAAAGGAGAGGAGAGGGGAGGAAGGAGAGGGGAGGAGAGGAGAGAGAAGAGGGGAGGAGTGGCATCTCTCCTTATAAACATCTACCCCCAAAGCCTTATAAACATTATCACAAGGTGAAAGTCATTCAAATGGAAAGGGTTCTGCCAAGACAGGCAGTAAACAGCGTTCATCAGTAACTGTTCTTGAGACCCTAACATTTCTTAAACAAAAGTGACAGGGAGACCCTAAGCCACTAGATTCCCCCCACCCCGCCTTTCACCGACACGAATTCTCACCCAGGAATTCTGCCCACCACGGTGAAACCAGGTGAGTCTCACGCCCATCGCCCACCTTTCACCAAATCCCGAGGCACCGATGCAGGCTTTACAAAAGGAAATGTGAACAGAGATGCGGTATGTGCTTCTTCGATTTCAGATGTAGTGTAACGTACACACACACACACACACACACACACACACTCAGTAGTATCAGAAACCCTTGATAACTCCTTCAACAAAACTGGTTTCTTTCTAGGGGTGTCTGGTGGCTGGGTCGGTTAAGCATCTGACTCTTGAATTTGGCTTATGTCTCATGATTCTTGGGAATCAAGCCTCAATTCCTGCTTGGGATTCTCTCTCCTTCTCTCTCTGCCTCTCTCTCTCAAAAATAAATAAACAAATAAATAAGCATTTTAAAAAAAAAACTCGTTTCCTTTTAAGCTTATTTTTCTTTAAGACTTAAAAGTGTTGGGGCGCCTCGGTGGCTCAGTTGGTTGAGCATCCGACTTCAGCTCAGGTCACAGTCTTGCAGTTCGTGAGTTCGAGCCCCGCGTGGGGCTCTGTGCTGACAGCTCGGAGCCTGGAGACTGCTTCAGATTCTGTATCTCTCTCTCTCCACCCCCACCCCCCTGCTCATGCTCTGCCTCTCTGTGTCTCTCAAAATAAATAAATGTTAAAAAAAATTTTTTTTAAAGACGTAAAAGTGTTGGGGCGCTTGGGTGGCTCAGTCAGTTAAGTTTCAGCCCAGGTCATGACCTCGCAGTTCGTGAGTTCGACAGTTCGACAACACAGAGCCTGCTTGGGGTTCTTGGTCTCCCCCTCTCTCTTCCCCTCCATTGTTTGCTCTCTCTGTCTCTCAAAATAAATAAACATTTAAAAAACAATAAAAGAAGACTTAAAAGTGTTATTTTTAGAAAAAGTGTGTATTTTTCACCAAGCTGACAAAGGAGTCACACACACACACACACACACACGCACACACACACACACACACACAGACACCCCAAGTGTTCATGGTTAAGAACCCCTGATGGCCGAACTACCTCATGGTGGAGACCAGTTAGTCCGCGACGTTGACCTCGTGGGTCCAGCAAATGTTGTGGCCCCGCTGTCTGCCGCGTCTAAGGCAGATGTGGTCGGGAGAATGAACAGCACCTACACAACTATCTCGTTCAAGCTTTTCTGCTCTCCTTCCCTCCCTTGGGAAGTCCTGCCCTTACCGTCAGTCCACCAGGAAAATTAATGACACTTCCCTCCACCTGCAGCTCTTGCTTGGCTCTGGTCGTATCCTCCCAGGTCAAGGACATCTTCCCGGTCGCCCCTCCCTGGACACACTTTGGTGGAACCTGGGACCACATCAACGTGACCTCTTGGAGGCCAAAGCTGTGCCCACAGCAAACGACTAAGAGCAACACCGGAGTTTCCATCATCCAGGAACCGAACAACTATCTGTGCCCCGGGGAGATGGGGATGATCTCTGGATAACTTCCAGAGACATTCCACCAACCACATGGTCTTTCTCTGTCTGAACCAAGGCACTTAAAAGTCAACCCTACAACTTGAAAATAAAGGACTGTTAAATTGGATGCGGTGTACCCAGGGCGGGGCGAGGAGGGGTGTCTCTTCTATGAAGCCATGAGAAAGAATCCCAGGGATAAACAGAAGTGATGAGAGACATGCACGACCAGGAGTGATTCCGGATCCCTGTCCTCTTAACCTCATGCTCCATTTCTCAGAGAAAATATCAGGAGAGGCTCAACGTTATATAAGCTCCAGAGTGTTTCGCATCAAATGGCAAAGTCCTGAAACTCTAAAAGGGTGGGTCTATCTCTTGCCTGTACAGGGAGCCTGTCCACCGTCCCTTTTGAATCTGGAGCTCCGTCTTGTTCTTCTTAAATATATGTGTGGGAAGATTTCTTTCTCCCAGTCACCTCCTCCTCTATACAGAAGGATATAAAAAGGTTCGTCTTTTTTTTTCACTACAGTAATCAGATGTCACAGATTTTCTGCAATTAATGCTTTCCTTGGCTATTTTCAGACCTCCTATTAAGAGCTATTCTTTTACCGTGGCCTATTCCCCCGAACCCAATTAAGCCCAATTAAATCCTCTGCCATGACTGTTCTATTTCCCCCATGTTTAATTATCTCTTAACAAGTCTGTGAGTGCATGTTTTCAATTGGCCACCCCAGACAGTGTCACTCAAAGGATGTGGGACACACGTCTATAAAATCCGGATGTGAAATCATCACCTGGCAAACTCCCCCAAGTGGAAATGTCCCAACGCGGAAGGTTCCGTGTTAAGACGTCCTACCGCAACTTCAAATATTAGAGCACCGTGGGCTGACTGCAACACAGAGATCTTAAAACAACAAATAGGAAACAATTTCCCTCTATTAAGTATGTCCTTCGAATTAACTAGGTCGTTAGAGAACATATTGAATTTAGGGTAGCCCAGATAAATGGCTTCAGTATGTATCAACAAACAAGCTTCACTTCTATGGGTGTCTGCACATGTGTGTGACAGGGTAGCTGCTCCCCTCTTGACTAGATTAAAATTACAAGCCTCAGTCCTAATAAGGACATTTTTGGTGTTTCATTTTGATGTTTATTTTTGAGAGAGACAGAACACAAGCAGACAGAGCTGTCAGCACCGAGCCCGATGCGGGGCTCGAACCCACGAACCGCGAGATCAAGATCTGAGCGAAAGTCAGATGCTTGACCGACTGAGCCACTCTGGTGCCCGTGTGTTTTACTTTAGTTCACAAATGAAGAGCTTATAGAAATACACTAAAGAACATTAAGAATCCATTAGCTTTAAGGATACTCTAAAAGAGAAAAACCGGGGAGCCTACACTCAGAAAAGGTCAAAGGAAAATCGGAAGAGGAACGATAGAGACCTAGCTTGCCATCAGAGGAGACCTCTGTGGAAATACTCTGGTTTTCCAGATCATAGAACAGGGACCTCCAAGCAGCACAGACCACAGGCATCTTTAGCAGAGACAGGGAACAAATGAGCAAGTTTGTTCCATCAATAATTAGAGAAACAGACTCAAGACTAAGATCATGTCACCAGGCCAGACCTAAATGCCAGCACTGCACGGTTTAATGAGTTAGCTTCTCCTAGGATAAAAGGGACTCAAACATAAATGCTTCTGGAAGCCACTGGCTTCTTGTTGGATAACAGACCTACAGGTGGAGGATACGTTGAAGGAAGGTAGCCCTTGCTCACTAGAAAAGACAGGAAAACGGTGCTGTTGATAATCACCAGCGCTCGTAGGCAGGAACTCAGTCCTTCCCACCATAGCAGCTGGGGAAAGAGCAGGTCATAATGAAAGAAAATTTTGCTTCAATACCAGCATCCTTGACCACTGAACAAATTTCTGGTGCCGGTAATGATGTCCCTGGCCCTTGAGTAAAAGGGCCTCATGGAATGAGACCAGCGGAATGCACAAACGCCACTTGGGATGCCCACCAGGGAAATGCAAACTGAGAAAATTGTATTTAATTCAACCTCATGTGCGGTCACAGAAACAGTAGAAAATGTAACAATGACATCGGAATGGTGCCATTGACTGTGCACAACGGGCTTTCCGTAGGATAGGCAAAGCCCTCCAAAACAAGAACATTCTGTGACTTGAGAAAAAAGAAGGAAAAAAAACTCAAACAACCAGAAAATAGAAAGCTTTTGAGAGAAAACATTAGGTCATTTTTAAGTGATTACAGGCTTTCTCTAAAGAACACATCACAAAATAGAGGGGGGGAAAACAAGAGTACTGAAATTTGCTCAGTCTGGAGCCTTGGTTTTTAAGGGAGGGCACTGTGTCCAGGCAAAGGGAATAATGGGTGGGATTTTAAGTTAAAGCAATAACCTGTTCTACCCTAGATCCGTGCTTCTCAATTTCTACTGTGATAGAGAATCCTTAGGGAACCCTGAAAAATCCCACTGTGCAGACAGCACTCAGGACCAAGTCAGCCAGACTCTCTGGGGTCAGCTCTTAAGTTCTCCAGGTGATGTGCGGGGTCAGCCACATTTGCAAAATGGTGCTTCTGATGGGGATCTTCACACACACGTGCCATGCAATTTGGGCCCTATTTTATTTCTTTTGGAAGCACTGTTTCAACAGACACTCGCATGAAGTCATAAAAGCCAAAGTATAAGCACCAATAACACCCAACAGCAGATCCCTGCCCCAAGATACATGCCCACCATGACCAAATCTACCTCGGGAGATACTTCCAGATCCCTGCCCTTTTCTTCTCCAAATAGGTTCCACTGTAGTTCTAAATAATACTTTTATGCTGCTATTTCTTCACATATTATTTCTGGATATTATCTAAAATTTTTCTATGGGCG
This sequence comes from Panthera pardus, assembly GCF_024362965.1. Classification (NCBI taxonomy): domain Eukaryota; kingdom Metazoa; phylum Chordata; class Mammalia; order Carnivora; family Felidae; genus Panthera; species Panthera pardus. The sequence goes on from NW_026526843.1 coordinate 121,616,674, forward strand.
ACCGCCAGTACCCCATTTCCATCTTTGCGCCCCACATCCCAATATCCTTACAACGCTATTTAGGGTATATCACTCTTTAGTATCAACATTGTCGTAACCAGGCGATTCACGGTCACTCGGAACCCAGCTCATAAAATTTCCCTCCTTGAATAACCTGTTCCATGTGGGTGACCAGTTATTCAGTAACAGCTTCAGGTTTTCATTTTCATGCTTTCTCTAGATCTGTTGTTCGATTTTTCTAACCGCTCCCACAAAACCGGAGCCCATCCCAAGTACTATGTGCACAGGGTCAAATGCCTATTTCCTGTTGTTTATTTTTTTTTTCCCTCCATGTCTCTCTCTGTCTAGGATCCTTTTTGTCCCAATCTGCTCCCTGCACTCATCTGGGACCCAATTCCTTCCGCCATCTTCCATGGAGTCCATGGTTTCTTGGAAACCAACTCTTTCCATTTTATTTACTCTGCCATTTGAAGAAAGACAGAATCACACAGATTTCTGAGAAAGAGTGCATGAAAGGTCAATCTTTTGAGAGCCTGCATGAGTGCAAGTTTACTCTGACTTCACATTGACAATTTGGTTCAGGATAGAGCTCCATGTTGTCAACCGGTTTTTCTTACTATTGTGAATCTTTTCCTCTGTCTCAGAACCTTTGGTAAAGACTTTGAAGGGTCCCGGGGCATTCTAACTCTTGATTATTTACGTTGTTCTCTCTTTTTATACGCCCCTCCAACGCTGTGAGGATCCCAAGCTCTCAGCATCTTGTCTATGTGGCTACTGTCCTGAAATCCCACAACAACGTGCTGGGGAGTGAGGTTCATTCTACTCATGGGCTGGGCGTCTGCTGCACCACAAAAGTCTGGAAGCGTAAGTCTTTCAATGCTGGGGGAAAATTAAATTACTTATAAGTCATTTCTACCTCTTTCTGCAATCACTGCGCGTATGATAAATTCCCAGGCTGAATTTTAATTAATTCTTTTTAATTTCCTTTCCCATCGCTCTCTCCTTAGATTTTACCAACAAGAAATTTCTTCATACTTATTTTCCAATCCAATTCTTTACAACAAAGCTATTATGTTACTTTTTCATGGGATTCTCATTTCGTTCGTTTGTTTGTTTGCTTTAAGGATCAATAGTTTGGCTTCTCCCGCACAAGTTATAGATTAGAGATTTTTTGAGTGTGTGTTTTCTATTTGATGCTTTGTGCACTCCCTCCAGATAACTTTTTTCTATTGGCTATCCTTAGACTCTCTTATGAAGGGTTTCACTAGAATATGTAGGGTGGTAGAGTATCTTTTCTCATTTGAGAATAAGCTCCAAATGGGGGTTTTCAGCAGGTGGACCTCTGTACAATGAAAAAGCAATTTACTCAAATGGTCTTCAAATGCCATTTATGGGATTCTTTCCACGGCCCATTCAGTTTCTCAAAAAAAAAAAAAAGAATCTTCCAATATCGGTTTGTATAAGGGCTTTCACCCAGGGGACGTAGGGGAGAGAAAAGGCTGTGTAGCCAGTGGTAAGCGAAATGTATGTAATTACTAGTTTTCAGTCTGGGTCCTCAGTCCTCACTCCACTATACGTAAAGTGCCCGGTGTTTATTGTCTGGGTTGAATTCCTCCAGATTAAATTTCCTCTGTTTCCTGAGGAGGAGCGTAAAAGACAGTGCTTTGCTACACGGGATGGAATCCTGTGGTCAGAGAGAACTTCACCTGAGCATAGAGTCTGGAAGACGTAACAAGATCATTGGGTGTGTTCAGTCCAACCCGGTTAGAGAGTAACATGGGATTGTCCACCACCACGGAAATGACTTGTCTCACTCTGACAAAAACAGCCCTGCAGGTAATACAAGGACCTGCATTAGACAGTAAACTAGAGGGGCATCTGGGCGGCTCAGTGGGTTAAGCATCTGCCTCTTCATTTCAGCTCAGGTCACTATCTCATGGTTCAGGGGTTCGAGCTCCGTGTTGAGATTCTCTCTCCTTCTCTCTGCTCCTCCCCCTGTTCTCTCTCGCTCGCTCTCAAAATAAATAAACTTGCAAAAAGTTTTTTAAAAAAGTAAACTAGCAAGGGAAATGGTTTGGTAGCATAAGATTACGTGCTTTATATACATACCCCGGGAAGTATGGAGAACACTCTCTATGGAAGGCAGTTTGTTTACATCAAAGTAAGCACTTTCCAAAGTGAGACACAGCTTGACTCAATATATTTTGTGTAGTATCTCATTCTTCTTATACATCATGTCATCAAGTACTTTTGCTTTTCTTGTTTATCTGGCACAGATGCATCTAATACAGTTAGATTAAAGCAATTTTTAAAAAACTAAGAAACAGGGCTAAAAGCGAAAACTTCCACGGAAAAATAAGATGGACCGAGGAGTGAGGGTGAGTATACGGAAGGCACAACAAAATATATTTGCCAACAATTTGAGCTCTAAACTGTCCTCACTTGGGGCACCTGGGTGGCTCAGTCTGGTAAGCGTCTGACACTTGATTTCAGCTCAGGTCACAATCTCCTGGTTCGTGAGTTTGAGCCCCACATCGGGCTCTGCGCTGACAGTGTGGAGCCTCCTTGGGATTCGGTCTCCCTGTCTCTGTCCCTCCCCACTCGTGCTCTGCCTCTCTCTCTCTCTTTTAAAATAAATAAACATTTACAAAACCATAAAATATGGCCACTTTCTTCCATCTATGTCATCCAGTCAGCTCAAGAGAGTGAGCCGTGTCCTGTCCAGCATGTGGCTAAAGGGCTCCTGGTGACCTCTAGTGTTTCCATTCAGGCTGAGGTCTCCCGTCTAAACCTGGGTAAGAGCCTCATGTACACCTTTAGAGAACACAACATCCAATGAACCTGACCACAGGTCTGGCAACAAGCGCAAATTAAAGTCAATGGATATGCTACATGCTACGTGGCAGGAAGCGGACCCCAAAATGCAACGCGGGCAAAAGGGCAGACCTTGCTACCACCGTCGCTGGCATTTCCACACACGCCATCATCTCATTGAGGCAGGCAGGGGCAAAACTAACGTCAACGCTGGGTGAGAAAACGGCGTATATACCCAACCGGTTACACTGCTTATCCCCCTCGGGGTGAGAAACACAAAGATGACTCTGAAAAGTGGAGAAAAGAAACTATTAAATGTAGCTGCCTATCAACACAGAAGAATGCATTACGGCTGTTCTGCAAAAATGCGAGACACCGCATTCGTTCAGAATTACAGACATCCTCTTGCCCTTTGGTCTTTTATACAAAAGGTATCAGCAATCTATGACAATTTCCATACCCTCGAATTTGCAAATGAAAACTCCGTGGTTTATCAGAATGGCACTGTGGGATTAACTTTCCAATTTTAGGATTACAGATACAGAAAATTAAATCCCATACGTTTTCCCCGGAAGAGAAGCTTATGCAGGGTAAGGCTGCAAAGATGTGGAAAACATTTATGCTTAGGAAGAAGAAAGGAGACGACAAGGGAGCAGATGTAATTTTCTGTGACATCAGTGATGTATCATGTTTGTCTAGTCCTTTAAGCTTGCGATGGTAGACTTTCGCTACTCGGACACGTGTGATCGTGAACGTAGACATCAGAGAGTTTGGGTGGCCTGCTATCCTATCCTCAGCCACAGAACCCATGTCAGCGGGTTGGTCTGCACTCCCACACGCCTCCTCTTATTTGCTTGTTTTCCATGCTAGAAATGCGACGCTAAAAATAGGTCTGATTAATCCCTTTGGCAAACACACTGTCACTGCCTTCGGAAGAATAATTTTGCTAAGTGCATTCTCATTCTCAATGCACATAACCGTTTCAGAAGTCAAGAAAAGAAGTGGCTTCTTCCCTTTGACGGAACATGACAGATCATCTATATTCCAGCAATCACACTCCTGGGTATTTACCCAAAGGAGCTGAATACTTCCGTCCAGACGAAAACCCACACGTGGATGTTTTCAGCAGCTTTATTCGTAGTTGCCAAAAGTTGGAAGCAAGCAAGATGTCCTTAACTTGGTGAATGGATAAAGTGTGGCCCACGCAGACAATGGAATAGTACCCAGGGCTCACAAGAAGTGAGCAATCAAGCTAGGACAAGATGGGGGAGAATCTTAAACGCACATTATTAAGTGCAGGAAGTCCATCTGAAAAGGCTGTATGATTCCAGCTCGATGACATTCCGCACAGGGCGAAACCATGGAGACAGTAAACAGATCAGTGGTTGTCATGGGGTTGAGGTGGGTGAGGGAGGGATGGATAGGCAGAGCAGAGAGTAAATTTAGGGCAATGAAATTACTCTGTATGATGTTGTAATGGGGGATACATGTCATTATACATTTGTGCACAACATAGAATGTACAACCCCAAGAGGGAACCCTTATATAAACCGTGGAGTTAGAGTGATAACGATGTGTCAATGGTAGGTTCATCCTTGGCTAAAATGTATATGTAAATATATAGCTGTATTTACATATAGGTATTTACATATATATTTACACACACACACACACACACACACACACACACACACACACACTGGTTGGGGTGTGGATAATGGGGGAGGCTATGCATGTGCAGGGGCAGGATGTATGTGGGAACTTTCTCTACCTTCTGCTCGGTTTTGCTGTGGACTTAAATCCATTCTAAACATATAAAGTCTTCATTTTAAAACACTATCATTCAGGGGCACCTGGCTGGCTCAGTCGGTATAATGTGTGACTCTTGACCTCAGGGTTGTGAGTTTGAGCCCCATGTTGGATGTAGAGATTACTTAAAACTAAAATCTTTAGGGGCACATGGGTGCCTCAGTCAGCTGAGCGTCTGACTCTTGATTTCAGCTCAGGTCATGATCTCACAGTTCTCATATACAGCCCTGCACGGAGCTCAACACTGACGGCATGGAGTCTGCTTGGGATTCTCTCTCTCCCTCTCTCTCTGATGCTCCCCCACTCACGCTCTGTCTCTCTCTCTCTCAAAATAAATAAACTTTAAAATTAAAATCTCAAAAATATAAATAAACACAAAAAAATTTTTAAAATTATCTAATTACCAAAACTTTTTTACATAAACAAGTATTTCTGTCGCCCAGCCGCATGCCAACATAGTTCCAGTCAGAAGACCTGGTCTTCTCATTTGCCCCACACAAGTATCCCGTGAGAGGGACACCACTGGGCCCATTTTCCAGAGAAGAAAATGGCCCAAGCAGTTAACCCCTGTCCAAGAAGACAGAAGTAGTGTCAGGATTCACGTCATTTGTTTCCTTCTAAATTCTGTGCTCTTCACCACTAGGATATAAAATATTTCCAGTGTTACGGCATTCTGTGCAGTAGAGCTGAAACAATTCAATAATATAACCTCTCGGTGTTAATTGAGCTTTAAATTTTCTGGTGCCTCTTAGCACTCTTATGTTAAAGGATATTTGGCAGCATTAACATAAAGAGGTTGCTGACTTCAAATCAATCCCTCTGTAATTTAATTGAGTTCTTAAAATACATCAGCAAAATTGAATATCTAAAATAAAAGCCACAATCGGCAAAACAACAAGGATTACTTGAGAAAGTTTTCCATTCATGTTGTGGAAATACTATTTACAAGTTGATGTTAAGCAATTAACGCATGTCTTAAGCTGCGATCAAAGAGCTTGCAAAGGAGAAACGAGGGGCTTCCTGACAAATCGTGAGCTTTCCCATGGCCTCCATTTTCTGAGTCTGGATAATCATTAGATGTCTTTTTCTCCTGACAATTCAAGTGAAATATCTGTGTCATCTAGGAAGAGAAGAGCACCCTTTAAATTCAGATTTTTAGAAAGTTGGTGCCTGGTCTTTGCACACGCACACAAAAATCTATGACACCAAAATTGTTCAGTCAGGCTTCATATTTTGGTTCAATATTGTTTCACTGTCCATGTTAATTGCACTCTGTTCCCAACCCTCCATGGCTAACTCATGGCCTTGTACCTGCTCATTCATATAGAAGGTCAAAAGGCAACTACCGATTGACTTTGGGTTCGCAAGGATCTGAGCTCAAGCCCAGTGCAAAGACAACCATGCCCTCCAGGCGTCACTCTTTGGCTCTACATTCCCATGTCTCCATCAGAGACCCACCCTACGACATGGGTGAAGGCCTTTAACCTTCAGAGTTCAGTTTCCTCACCTGTGAAGATCATAACTGTGCGGTAGGTGGAGTTAATGGACCCCAAAGATGCCCGTGCGTTAATCCGCAGAACCTATGACTATGTTACATTATATGGAAAATAGGAATAAGGACTGCAGATAGAATTATGGTGGCTAGTCAGCTGTCCTTGAGATGGGGAGATGATCCCGGATTATCCAGGTGGGCCCAATGGAATGACAAGGGTCTTTATAAGTGAATGAGGGACACAGAAGAGAGGGAACCGGGGAGATGGTAGCATGAGCAGGACTCAAGCCAGTGACTTTGAAGATAGAGGAAGAGGGCAAGGAGCCAAGTAATATGGCAACCCCTGGCAGATGTGGCCAAGAAACAGGCTGTTCCCTAGAACCTGGGGAGAAATGCAGCCGGCCGCCATGTTGATGTTAGTGCCAACAGACTCACTTTGGACTTCTGAACCCCAGAACTGTCAGATAATAAATGTGTGTTGTCTTAAGCCAGTGGGTTTGCAGTCATTTGTTCCAGCAGGCGTAAGAAACCGATATGAATGTAAGTACTGGATACGGTGGTTGAGATGATGGAGTTCATATATAAAAAGCACTTGGAACAGGTCCTAGCACAGAGGAAACGCTATCTAATTGTCAGCCCACGCTTTGGTTGACAACCCAAAGAGATAAGGCTGGATTCAGGAGGTAGAAGGCTAGGGTGATACAGTGAAAAGAGAAATAATGCTATTGGTGGGCACACAATTCCCCTTACTTCTATTATACGTTGGAATAATACCCTGTTCCCATCTATCGTTGTTTGATTCCACAAGCATTATAATATATCTTGACATATGTTTATTTCCCATATAGGATGTCTAGATGTACTTATAATTTGAATCAATTGCCAAATAACAGCAGACTGCTCATGCAGAATCATGTCCTTGGAACATGAAAAACTGCTCATACACCGAAGCAGCTCGGGACATTTTTAAAGAACACCAGGAGGCATCTAGAAAGTTCAGACACATGACACTTAGTGGGACAGTGATGGAGGCAACTCAGATAGCATCAGGAAGTTGGCCAGGGGTTAGCGCTCTCCTTATGTGTCTCGAATATTCCATGACCAGCTGAGATAACATGCAGACTCTATGACATACTTTAGCACAATCAAGTGCCATCACGTTCATGCACCACCTTCTGATACCTGAGTAAAGACCACAATGCACTTTGCTGTAAAGAGAAGTGTATCCCTGCCTGCGTTCCTATATGGATTCTGTCACTCTATACTCCTTCCGGGAAGGCACATCTCCTGTGAGCCTTGTGCACACGACGGACAAGACAACCACTGAAAAAGAGCCCACGGTCATGTTTCTGGCAACCATCTCACTTGCTTAGACCTGAGTTTCTATCCGTGGAAGACGGACAAGAGATATCTGCCCAACTGTTGGCAGAATCAAACACATACGCATATGAAAGCAATGTTGAAAACCATAGAACAACAAATGCATCCATAATTATGCCAGTGGGCACTATTTCATTCGTTTACCACCAAGTTTTGCAATGTAATGAGAGCCACGATCTTAACCACCAGGCAAATCACTCAACATCATGTGTACAGTCCAAAACAGCGTGAGAAATAGGTCTCCCTTCGCTGGCTTCTTCCAAAAATGAGTAAAATACAGAAACTCTAAGCATATATTTATCTTGTCGGTCAGGTGTGTGTGCTGAGATCATTCACATAACCCAAGGAAAATAGAGGAAAGCTGAATTACAGGGTGCTGGCAGAAATGAACATCAACTCCAGCTGTTGAAGGGCTGAACTAAGGAAACTACCATACTAATAAAAACTAAAAAAAAAAACAAAAAAACTAATAAGAAGTAAAAAACAGCCAACCACTGGGAATGGCATGGAAAATAAGACATGTTTCAGTCACAACTTATAAGACATTAATATACTCCAGACACAGTGATAAGGCTTGGTGTAATGTCATCTCTGCAGCAAGATCATTCCAGCCTAAACGTCAGCCACCTCCCCTGAGTCTCAAGGGCTTTGGAGAAGTCATTTTTCTGGACAAAGAAATTTGAGTAGGTTAACATTTGGAGTCCTGCTACTCTGGTGATTTTTATGGCATTCCTGAGAGGGAGAAACCCAGATGTCTGTATTCCCCAAGGTGCATGTGGGCCCCCTGGTCAGTAACTGAGCGTTCACAGACTGTGATGCCCTCATTTGCTCAGTGTTTTGTTCACACCATATGAGGGAGCAGTCACCGAGTTCAGCATCTCAGTACTGACTCCAGGCCACCTGAAACCCGACCTCTCGGGTCCATCAGGTGGAGACAGCAGGGGGACCAAATAGCAATTCCAAATCACAGGGACACCATCCAAGTTCAGGTGGAAGCCATGTGCAAAACCAAGATGGAGAAGGAGGTAGCCTTTTCTTAGCTTACAAGGCTGAGAAGTGCGGTCCGTCTCTTCCTCGCTAAGGACATCTCCTTATGACTCCCTGTCATCTACTACTTATCATACTTTTCAGAGCTCACAGGACACGATAAAAATAAATTCACATCCCATCACCAAGATCCCTTGGTTTTTAGTAAATTCACCTCCTTTGGTGTCTGAAAAGTGCTTGTGCAGCTTTAGGAAGGGAGTTCAATTTGCAAAGGCTCCAACACAAGAAACCCACAGAGAACAGCAGCGTTAAGTGCATTTCCACGTGGGCGAGCGCTCGACTAAACCTTACTTCATGAAACGACACCGAAATACCAATTAACATGAAAGACGTCCCATGTAATGCTGGATATGTCTGCTTCTTGGAGATCGTGAACACTAAACGCACTTGTTTGCTGTTTATAACATAGAAAGTAGCAGCAGAAACTGTATTAAGGAAAAAAAACTCAACTATGATTTCCCTCAAAAAAAAAAAAAAAAAAAGAAAAACAAAAAAACCAGAGAGAGATCAGAGTTGCTGTAAACTTCAGGTAAGTGGTTCTCTACATGACCTTCAGAAGGTCTAAACTGCTGAGAGCAATTTTTTTTTTTTTTTTGTAATCTTCACTTTCATTTCTTGATGTTATTTTGAAAGCATTATTCTTTAGGATTTTCCCTAAGAGCAGAGCCGCCCTGGCCTACATTTTTCTTGACGTGCAATGCATGTAAAGCATTCCTGGGGATAACACTACTGCACTACGAGGCACCAATATTTCGCTGGTCTCCCTCTAAGCGACAGGGATGGTAACTCTCTGTGCTTCGGGGAGAACTTAATTCTCACCTTGCTTGGTGCATCCACCGTTCTCCAGAACGTTAGGAAGGGGCTGTGTGGAACCAGGAGAGTCTAGGTCATTTGCAACATTTGCCGTCTTTTGACAACTGTGCGTGAATGTCAATGAATTTTAGCAGACGCTACAGAGAACGCTCAAGTTTAATGGGTGTTTAAGTAATCGATTACGATACACCCAACACAGACGTGCGCGTGGTACGAAACGAGTACGAGTACATTTATGAGAGCGGGACAAAGTAGGGAGACCATAGCTAAACACCATTTTCACCGCTTCTGCATTAATTCAATAAGTTCAATAATTAAATATTAATTCAATTAATTCAATAAATCATTTCTGACCCTGTGGGGGCACTGTGTCAGACAGGGTGGCGGTTACCACGTTACAAAATATTTTCTATACCAGAGGGATTTTTCAGAGTAGTTGGGAAGTCAGACATTTAAGTAAACTAGACAAGAGAACGCAGTTGATGGAAGTGACCTCTTCAATAAGTGATAATCACAGAGGAGAAAGACGTCCCTGAGAAATGACACTTGGGTGACATAATGACATAAGACAAAATGGGATTTTTTTCAGGAACTCAGATCCAGGGAGGAAGGTCTGCTAAGGGAGGGGAAGAAGGCAGCACATCAAGACACATGAGGGTCTGAGTCAATACTGCTGGTTCTGGAAGGTTCCAAATGGTTTGACATGCCTCAGACAGAGCACGTGGAGGGTTGTGAGAGATGGGGTGCCATAGGGGGACAGGGGCAGGTTACCAGAAGCCATACTGGCAGCCCCAGTCTTTGTTCACACAAGAGAGGGCCCTCCCTCCCTCAAGTACAAAGGGTAGGATTCCAGAAGGAGACAGAGTGAAGAAGGAAGGGGCGTGGGTATCAAGATAAGGGAGGAGGGTTCTGGTGGACAGACTCAGAAGCAGCCTCGGGAAGGACGAGGAGGCACAAGAGCTTGGCAGAGATGAGAAGAACATCCCAAAGAAGGAGACAGATGTCCTGGAGGTCATGGACGATGACAGCTGGAATGCACCTACTGGTGCTCACAAGTTCATGACCTACTAAGTGTAGAAGGCTGAATAATGACCCCCCGGAGTCATCTACCTCCAAATCCCCAGAATCTCTGATCCTAGAGCAATGGGCACTGACCACTGTGCAATCAGAAATCCACACCTAACTTATGATTCCCCAAAAACTTAGCTAGTAATAGCCTTCTGTTGATGGGAAACCTTACTAACAACATAAAGTCAATAACATATTTTGTATGTCATATGTGTTATATACTGTATTTGTACAACAAAGTAAGCTGAAGAAAAGAACAAGTTCTTTTTTTCTTTAATGTTTATTTTTGAGAGACAGAGAGAGGGTCGGAGAGAGAGAGGGACAAAGAATCCAAAGTGGGTTCTGTGCTGACAGCAGAGAACCTGATATGGGACTGGAACTCAGGAACTGTGAGATCATGACCTGAGCCAAAGTCGGATGCTTAACCAAATGAGCCACCCAGGCACCCCAGAAAAAAAAAAAAGAAAAAAGTTCTTAAGAAATTCACAAGGAAGAGAAAATACATTTGCAAGACTGTAGTGATAAAGAAAGAAATTCATGTACGAACGGACCCGGGGAGTTCCGACCCATGTTGTTCAGCAGTCAATTGTGTATACCTTCCCACGGCAAAGGGTTTTAAAAAGACGTTGCAGATGTGATTAAGTAAAGGGTCTCAAGTTGAGGAAATGATGCTGGGTGATCTGGGTGAGCCCAGTGTAATTGCAAGGTTCCTAAGACAAGGAGGAGGGAGTCAGAGTCAGAGAAGGAGTGACCACACATGACTGGTGAGGCAAAGAGGTGCAGTGATGTGGGGTGACAAGCCAAGGGATGCTGGCAGACCCTGGATGTGGGGAAAGGCATGGAAATGGTACTCTACCATACAGCTTCCAGAAGGTACCAGCCCTGGGGATGCTTTGGTGTTTGTCCCCGACAACTCACCTCCAGAGCTGTATTTATGAATGTGTGCTATTCAAACTGTTAAGTCTGTGATCATTTGTTACAGAAGCCGTGAGAAGCTAATGCCTGGCAGAAAGAGCAGAAACTAAGGAAGATAATTGCTACTTCTTCATTAAGAAATACACAGTAGGTTGGGGCACTTTTGGGGGCTCAGCTGGTTAAGCGTCGACTCTTGATTTCAGCTCAGGTCCTGATCTCACAGGCTGTGGGATCGAGCCCCTCATGGGGCTCCGCAGTGACCGCGTGAAGCCTGCTAGTGATTCTCTGTCTCCGTCTCTCTCTGTACCCCCCACAGCTTGATTGCACGTGCATGCATGCACGCACTCTCTCTCAAAATAAGTAATCATTAAAAAAAGAAAAAGAAACACACAGTAGGCACAGGCACAGAGGTGCGGGTGAAAGAGTTCAAACCCAGGGAACCTAAGAAAGAAATCCGTATGAAAGATCCTCAGGAGACATCCAGCAGAAAGCACCAGTGAGGACGTGTTCGCCATGAGAGCTGGTGTGTGCTTTCCACGCCCTGAAACGTCACGTCATTTTGAAATTTCCTTTGAAAGCAGTTAAGCCATTTCCAAACAAAGAAGTGTTCTACTTCCTCCTTAGATCAATTCATCAGTGTTCAGCTACACAAAACCAAGATGGCGTCACCATTGACAATGACATCAAATGGTCTCTATGCACTTTAGATTAAATGGACTTAAATGGACTTCCTCCTTAAATCGGTTCTAATTCTGGTCAGATATTCTAGAATCCCAACTCAGTAATCTTTTACTCCCTTGTAAAAATTTAAATGATGGTTGGAGCACCTGGGTGGCTCAGTCAGTTAAGTGCCCGACTCTTGGTCTCCACTCAGGCAGGTCACAATCTCACACTCTGTGAGATCAAGCCCAGTATCAGATTCTGTGGAGGGCCTATTTGGGATTCTCTGTCTCTCTCTCTCTCTGCTCCTACCCTACTCTCTCTCTCTCTCTCAAAACAAATAAACAACAAAGAACTTAATTAAAAAAATTTTTAAACAGTGGTCAATGACACATCATTTCCAAGGCTGGTTCTAAGACTTAGAGACAGAAATGGCAATGATCTTTAAATAACCTGTCAACCTGTTGATGGTAAACCATGATCAACACAGTAAAATGTTTACACAGTAATGTGATGTTTCCGAGCATAAAATGATAAATCACAGTTACTCACTGTCAGCTGCAGTCCCCCTCATTCATTCGTGTTTGAGCCAGGATTTGGTTTAAATATTTTAAAAATGCACACTATGGTATCTTATCAAAAGATTAAATTAGTTGAGAATTGCAGCGAAGTCATGATCACAGAAGGCTAAATGTAAATACTAACCAGAACAGAGCAAAGGGACAGCTATTATGACAGGCCACCTCTGTGGCCACCATATTTCCCATTGTAAAGCTTACCTTCATTATGAATCTATAACTTTGGAAAGGTAAGAAATTAATGAGGACACGTATCTTGGACACAGAGGGCTCTTCATTCATCTGATGCCATTTGCTTATTACCTTGCCAGATTTTATTTGTTAACCTTCTTCCCAGAACAGCATAATTTGAACAAGACAATCAATTACCATTAAAAGGACAAGTGAAAGACTAAGCATTCCCCAAGGAAGGCTTACATTTTCTAAGTAATTGAGAAGAAAATATAGCAGCTAAAATAGTAGTCCATTTAGAAGACTTAATTACAGATAAGTCAATGGCAAATAATTTATATTCTTCTGTGCATATACATAAGACCAGAACAAATACTGGAAAACCAAATTTCTAGAATCCACACTTCAGTGCTTCCATGTGGCTCTTAACCTAGAGTCAAATACCATAAGACACTGCGTTTATTTCCTTTTCATTCCAGATTCACAAAATGCAAGGAAGAAGCTAATACTTACTCACCCCTGGGTAAAAAATAAAATGTTTGGTTTACCTAATGTGATACTGTGATTTATAATAAGAAAATTATATTGGGTCTTCATCCCCCTTTCCAGCAGAGCTCCTAAAACCCTTGGAATTTCCTAAGTGGTAAAAGCAAAAATGGTGTTTTTTGTTATGTTAATGAAGTGATTTTTGGAAAGTATCTACCAGCGGGTGCTGGTTGCTAATGGAGACATCCACATGATTGATTAGAGAACTGTAACTTTTTGTCCTACCTCTGACCCTTGGGGAGGGGACAAGAGCTGGAGGTTGGATCAATGGCCAATGGCCAACGACTTAATCAACCAAGCCTGTGAAATGACGAAGTCTCCATAAAACGGAAAAGGATGGGATTCGGAGAGCTTGGAGGTCAGTTGACATGGAGGTTTGGGGAGAGAGGTGCATGTGGAGAGACTAGGGAAGCTCCACGCCCTTTGTCCATACGTTCATCCTTTCCAGAAAGCTGCTCCTGAGTTAAACCCTTTTATAATATAATAAACTTGTGATCTGGGAGTAACGTGTTTGTTTGAATTCTGTGAACCAGCCACTTTAGCAGATTAATGGAACCCAAGGAGGGGGCCATTGGAACCTCGGATGTATACAGCTCCAGGATTTTCTGTATAATAGAAACAACTTGCAGCCTCTCGGAGGCTTCAGTTTGTAGGGAAGCTTCAGGCATGGAAGGGTGCCTTCCCAGAGCTGGACAAAACTGGCAGGCTTATTCCCTGCACATCTCAGCTGAAGGGACAGGAGGAGGTAAGGGGACTCGTCCAATGTCACTAACCCATGTGGTCTGCTCAGCCAGAACTAGACGCTGACCCACTTCAAAGCACCGGGTTGAGTGTGTTGACTTGCACTGACTCAACATTTCCTGAGAATGCCCTGTGTGCCATGCACCGTGCTAAGGATAGGGAAGAGTGAAGAATTTTCCACTTAAATTTTTCAAGTGCGTATAAAGGACCCTGGGAAGGTTCACGTAAGGGGACGATGAGCGATGCTGAAGTCCAGTGAACTAACCATCTTGATATGGATTATGTTACACTTAGTGTCACCAAGGTCCTAAGTTTTTGCCTTGCCCCATCACCCCACGTCATGGTTAAACAAAGTAATACTTCAGGACACCACGGACAATCGTGTTTCAGCATTCACTGGGGAAAGGGACGAAGTAGGGCGTATGAAAAGAACATTCTTAAGCAAAAGATCCTCAATCATCTACAACTGAAATATAGTTTGTTAATCGTTACTACCAGAGCATGCCAAGTATGACATCCGATAACCTGCAGGAACAAAACAAAACGACGCCATTCCCTATGGATATTAATTACCCACTTGAAGAAAGCGTGCTGAGTCAGAATTATCTCGCTCTCCGATTCTCCAACACACCAAACATGGAATCAATGAACTCCCTGGTTTTGACTTCATAAAATGCACTTCATTAAAAAGGTGAGTGAAGCAGAATAAAAATTCCAGTAAGTGCCTGCAGTTAATCAAAGGTTGTTTTTTCTAGATCAGGAAACAAATGGACTGGGGCATGGCAAAGCCAGGCAAGGGGGCTCCCCGTGGTTAGCTGCCTTCATTGGGAACCTCACCCTTAACCAACAGAGCACTGAGCACAGACGGCCACCACAGCCAGAGAGGACGCACGCTAATTGGCGTGTGTCAGCTGCGTCACATCTGTTGTGTGGACTGGTGGCCGTCAAATCTCTCCCTGGTGCATAGAGATTTCACAGGGGACATTCCAGAATGCTCCCAGACCCCACTGATGCATGCATTCCAGACTGCAGGTTACAAACACCTGCTGTCTGTTTAAAAGGTTGAAGAGGACGCGTTAATAGAATTCCCGATGTGAAAACATACATACGTATATGCATGTATTATATATATATGCCTCTAATAATTGGTTTTATATTAATATATATGACTAATTTGTGAATCCAGGGTGTTTACCACGAATCGCACTCCCACCCTCCAAAGAATCCCACCCTAAAGTACAGATTGGTAAGTTCATTGTACAGGGTCATATAATAAGTATTTTTGGCTACCAGGCCCTGTGCTCTGGGACAATCATTTAACTCTGGGGCAGTAGT
Organism: Panthera pardus; assembly: GCF_024362965.1. Lineage (NCBI taxonomy): Eukaryota > Metazoa > Chordata > Mammalia > Carnivora > Felidae > Panthera > Panthera pardus. The sequence goes on from NW_026526843.1 coordinate 121,632,043, forward strand.
GTAACAGAGCCGTGGACAAAAAAGTAAATGCCAGGGGCGCCTGGGTGGCTCACTGGGTTAAGCACCCAGCTCTTGATATTGTCTCAGGTCATGATTTCACGGTTTGTGGGACCGAGCCCTGCATGGTCTGTGCTGATGGTGCGGATCCTGCTTGGGATGCTCTCCTTCTGTCTCTCCCCTCCATCCACTCACACTCGTGCCCTTTCTCTCTCAAAATAAATAAAGAAACCAAACAACAAAACAAAACAAACCAACGCCAACACCAACAACAAAACAAAAACCCGTAAATGCCAGAGTGTGGCTGTGTTCCAATAAAACTTTATAAAAACAGGTGACTTCCCAGTGGCCATAGTGGGCTCACCTTATGCCTTCGCGTGTCTCATGGTCATTTACTCAAAAGCTGAGTTTATGTATGTCTTCCAGAGATCAATAAAATAAGCTTACGCATAAATAACTTATAAATAGTGTATAATGATCTACTTTACTAGATACACTTGCCCCTTCTTTCTACTCTGAAATATATCGCTTTGGCAGAAAAGCAGCATTACATCAGGGGGGAAAAATAGGCAGTATTATATTGGTACAAAACAAACATTACAGGTCCAAAAAATTGTTGAAAGGAGAAGGATCAAAGAGACCCAAGAACAATTTATATTTACGTTATATGTAATATGTGTGTATGTCATATACAACATTACATATATTTGCATTATTATTATATTTATATATATTCTATACCATTACATTTTTTAAATTTTTTTTAAATTAAAAAGAAATTTTAACGTTTATACATTTTTGAGATACAGAGAGACAAAGTGTGAGCTGGGAGGGGCAGAGAGAGACGGAGACACAGAATCCGAAGCAGGCTCCAGGCTCTGAGCTGTCAGAACAAAGCCTGATGTGGGGCTCAAACCCACAAACTGTGAGATCATGACCTGAGCCAAAGTCGGACGCTTAACCGACTGAACCACCTAGGCGCCCCTTAAACTTTATCGTTATATTTAAGTCTGCTTCCCAACTGGTGCAGCAAATGGATTTACAGAACTACACTGCGTCCCTCCGAATCACAAATTGTTTAACAAAACATTCACTGGGATAATGTGTTCAGGACTAAATAGGCTGTCAACAAACCATCTCAACACTGGAATTTATTATTAGTCCCTAGGATTGTCCTGATCATCAGGATGTGTTCAGTATACTCCTAAATTGAGTTCCACAGAATACTGAACTTCCTAATTCCTAGTTCATCTATGAACTATGAAAGTTTCAGTTCCAGGACTGCCCTGAAAGGCATTTTCCTCGGCCAGCAGTTGCTAATTGAAGTAAGTCATCCTGGGAATACAATCAAGGCATTTCTACCATCGGTTCACCAAGACCGTCCCCGACTCCTAGGAAAATCCCCTGCAAAGAGTCTCCCTCCACAGTGTATGAAACCAGAAAATGCTCAGTCAACATTGTATAGAAAACGTGATAAAACTGGCATAGGCTGAAATTGTCAAGGATTAAAGAGGCTTAATGACTTCTCTGTATTTCCTAGACAGCTGGTTTTCTTCATGGACGATCCCAGATTCCTCATGGTGAGAAGCCTGATCATCAGGAACTAGCTACTTAGCAGCAGACCTAGATTAAAGCACCGATGCCCCGATGCACGTGTCTGTGTGCTTTTCCACCAAAGCCTGCCCCCCTTGTGAAGAGCAGTTACTCCAAATTAAGACCTACAGAGCTTTCCGTTCTGAGAATGCCCGAGAAGGAAAATCCCCTGTCGTTAGCTTTTCATCCAGCCACGCCATCCTCCGGAGACAGTGCAGGAAGGTCCAACGTGGGATCAACATGCATCAAGGCCACCCCAAACTGTGACCTCAAAGCACGCCCCGGCTCAGAGAGGCAGTTTAGACAGCCTCTTGGACAAACATGTCGATAATACCTGGTGCTTTCAAATGCAGATTGAGGTGAAGTGCATACGGCCAAAAAAATAATAAGTGTTCCTAGACTCAGAAGTCCTCATTCTCCTCTCCTGATTGTGCACTTTATATAATGTTCCCTTTGGGTTTCATTATGGGAGCTGTCACATTATGAGCTGTGACTTGTCTACAGCTCGGAGGCTGATGACAGACCTATTACCATTGCTTCTCCCTGGAACCAGGACGGCCTGATTATATTAAACAGAGTGCTTCCTGCACAGCGGCTAACCGAAATGATTACCACCAAGCTGCATCGGGTTCCTGTTCCAAAATCTTTTCGTGTGAGAAGGAAGACAGAGACTTCATGCCCTGGTTAGAAAGCAATGCTCGCCCAGATTGGAAAAAGGAAATAAAAATGAAAAAGGAATTTACATAATGTGCTGTTAATGATTATTGAGCTATATGCGCTGATGAGAAACGTGTGTGTCGAATACCTTTGGTAAAATAACCTATACAAGATAAAAATAGCAATCATTTTCTCATCTATAATCATCTTCCAAATCTGCATGTTCATAACAAAAGGGGGACAGCTTTAGTCTTTACTAACCAAACTTATCTTTGGAAAAAACAAAGTTTGGAAAAAACAAAGTTTCCAAACTTATCTTTGGAAAAAAAAACAACCTAGCATTTCTTCATGGCCGGAAATGGGGGAGGAATTTGGAAATCAAGTTTGTTGGGAACAAGAATCTCATACAAAACATGACCTTGACAATCGTGTAGAATCCAGGAATCCTACAGAAGTTTGTTACCGAAAGAGTAAAGATATGGAAATTATGTGGTCAGCTGTAGACAGAAGCTTAAAGCCATTTGTGGTCCAAACTGTGAGAAACGTTTGGATGCTGTGGCACTCAAACTGACAAGAAAAATGGTAGATAACGAATATTTGAGCAATATAATCACAAATACTACCTTATCAGGGCTTGAATGGACAGCTGAGCCATGAAAAGACATAAGCATTTACTCAAAACATATTCAAACACATCCTTTCTCAAAATTAAGTATGGCAGGGGATGGGGGGGGGGGGGAGGTGCAGCAGACAGGTCCAGACTCTGAAGTGTGACATGATTTACTTAACAAGTTCAACCACAAATCATAACAGTATTCTACCCATTTCCCCTTCCTTGGGATCTGCTCTACTTATGTTCTCCAGATAGAGAGAAAGATCCTGTGGCCTCAGCGGGCCCCCACTGTACATTAGAACCACACGTCTGACATTTTGGATCCCATTCTGCAGGGGCACTGCCATTCAAGTGCCTCCGTAGCTTGAGATGCTCACTCTAGCCCACTTGAGAAGCTCACAGTGGGCTTTCAGTGACCAATGGACTTGAGGGTAAATTTTGGATCGGCTTACATGAGGTGCATCAGAAGGTTGAGCCTCTCCTGTGGATACCTAATCTATGACATACACTCAGCATTGTGGCTCTTTGTATGAATAAGCAATTATTACAAAACTCTACATTTCCAATGCAGGCCATTGTATGTACTCCAAATAAGCTTGAAATCACTGCTTTGCACTTTGGTTCACTTCGAATAGATTTTAAAAAAGAAAGCTAATCTTACCACCAAAGTTGTCAGGAACGATTGCTAGATTGGATTCAACCAGGCTGCAAATCAATAACACATGCCAGCAGAGGCCAATGATTATTTTTAATACTTACCATTACGGTGTCCTTCTAAGAAGATGCCTTTAAAAATGCCTCCACGGACATATACTTGATGTCTTTTCCATCTCAACACATTTTTCCCTATTAAAAACAAGAAGAAGATACATTGGTCCCCTCAGTAAGAGAGATGGTGTGCCTGCTTCAAAGCCAATAGGATATTGCTCACACAACCTGTCTTTTGGGTTGTTCCAACAACTAGAGGGTCATGAACTAAGTTCCTTAGTAAGTCAAGCTCCTACTCATGATGGGCATCAACACGGGCGTGGCTAAATACAGATTCCATGTGGAGACACCCTGGTCCTCACGCAGCCTGACGATTTACAATCAATGGAGAAAGACTGAGGTTTCCAGGGCCCGGTTCACCTGCATTCGCGTGGGCTGTGTTCCATCTCCACTGACAATGACAGTCCATTCAGTGGTCTATGTGAGACCCAGCTTATTCAAATCAAGACGTTTTCAATCCTTGGAAAATTCAGTTTGGGGGAAGAGTCAATGTTTTAGAAACTGTTTATTTACAGGAATAAACAGCCCTGCACAGCGTGTTCGTCCCCGACAGCAGCGGGTCAGGATGGGAAGGACCCAACGTGGTCATGTGTGCTTGGGGATGGGAAGGACCCAACGTGGTCATGTGTGCTTGGGGATGGGAAGGACCCAACGTGGTCATGTGTGCTTGGGGATGGGAAGGACCCAACGTGGTCATGTGTGCTTGGGGATGGAAAGGACCCAACGTGGTCATGTGTGCTTGGGGATGGGAAGGACCCAACGTGCTCATGGCCACTTGGCTCCACTGTGACAAACCTAGTGTCTATTTGAGCAGTGTTCATCCTGGGAGCAGTCACCATTATTCTTGTCAACTCAACATGGAATCTTCTCTTTAAAGGGTGACTCTCACACAACACTGCTCCTTCAAATTAATAGCTGAGGTCTAGCTGAGGACTGCAACAAGGGAAGGTAGCTCCTTGTGGGCAGTTTGACAGGACAGTGAGTTGACACGGCCACGGAGGTGCTCACCATTTTCTAGCTCTAGAAAGGGGAATAAGCGGAAAACGGGAATACATCATTGGATGCACTTCTCAGGTTACCCCCATGGTGGAAGAATATGAGTACCAAGCAAATGAGGTCTTTGGGTTTCAAAGGAAACAAGCCAGCACGTTATTAAACCGTAGGAAGGCAGGGTCATATTTTAATTATGTTCTGATTACTCGTAACAACACATCCAGTTATTAAAATGTGTTTCATGAATACTGTTGATTAAAATACATTTGTGAGAATGAATTTGTATGGAACAACAATCATAATTGCATTCATCACAGCTGACCCTGCCACAGCCTTGCGGGGTACTATTATCACATCTGTTTACAGTTAAGAAACCGAGGGGCGCCTGGGTGGCTCAGTCGGTTGAGCATGCAACTTTGGCTCAGGTCCCAATCTCATAGTCTGTGAGTTCGAGCCTCACGTAAAACTCTGTGCTGACAGCACGGAGCCTGGAGTCGGCTTTGGATTCTGTCTCCCTCTCTCTCTGCCCCTTCCCCATTTGCACTCTTTCTCTCTCTCAAAAACAGGTATTAAAATTTTTTTTAAAGAAGAAGAAACACCAATATTCACATGCAGAGTCACACAGCTCATCAGCTGGGAGGGAGGGCTGAGTCTACCTAGACATCAAAGACCACACACTTTACAATATCAAGCTGCATCGTCAACAAATGAATGAAATAGTAGCCACCCCATATATAGTGGGTCAACATTGCATATCCCGACTGCTGTATATACTGACTCATTTTATTGTCTCAACAAGCATAGAAGGTAAGGAAGGGCATCATCACCATTAGTTGAAAAAGGTGATTTAGAGGAGTATTAGCCAACTAGCCCAGGAGCATGGAGCTGTAAAAGGTAGGGGTGGACTTAAACGAGGCAGTGTGCCTTCTTTACACCTTGCTACACGAGTCAGGTGGGACAATGGACATCTTTTCTCTCCCACGTCCTCACTCCACACTGTGGGAATCTACACCTCCAATGGTTTTCATCAGTGAAAAGGAGGCTATGTGATATCAATACCCAAGATAACCTCATAATGCGTAAGTGACAGACACCCAGTAGACGCTCACTGAATACTGGCCATTCTCGCATCGTATCATTAATATTACAACATAGAAATTGGCCTTGTTTGTATTTCACCTGATCACACATCGTATCTAGGCTCACGACTCCAGGCAAGTGTTAAGTACGCAATCACAATGTATATTTATACGTGCTTCCGGAAAGTTCTACAAACTCTAGTATCAATTATGTCTCATGGGCCATACATATTTTTTCTTCTTTTTAATGTTTTTTAAAAATATTTATTTATTTTTGAAAGGGAGAGACAGAGCACAAGCAGGGGAGGGGCAGAGAGAGGGAGACAGAATCCGAAGCAGGCTCCAGGCTCTGAGCTGTCAGCACACAGCCCAACGTGGGGCTCAAACTCACGAACCATGAGATCATGACCTGAGCTGAAGTCAGTTGCTTAACTGACTAAGTCACCCAGGCGCCCCTATCTTTTTTTCTTGTAATGGGGTAGAGAAAAATATTCCTTAATTATTATTTTAAGGTTGGGTTTTGTTTCTGGGTTTGCTTTATGTTGTCGGTGTGTTATTTAAGGTATACAAGTGAGATGGAATGATTAATCACATTGGCATGTGTCTTATTTATTGTAAAATCTGATATTACACTAATCTGAGAGCACAAAATCCACATTCTCAGCATCTAGTGCTTACTGTGTGGTCATGTCCCTGATGCCATATCACTGGAAAGAATTCTGTTCATGCATGCTCACTCTGCCTAAGAGGACTGTACAGGAAAAATGTCTCCCCTCCCTCTCATTGTCTCCCATCCCTCTCTTACTGGGACCTACCCTCCATCCTGAGCACAGACTGCAGTACCTTTCCTGCTTTGCAAGGTTAAATACATCCCAAACACCTTTAGTTTCTTCTTCGAGGATAACCTGTGATGTGTGAACCCACAATGTGACACACTCCCAGATTGGTTTCTGTAAAGAAACGCCCAAATCCTCATGAGCCCGAGAGACAGGCAGGGCCCTTTATTATACCCATATGGCAGGGCACCTGGGTGGCTCAGTCGGTTGAGCATCCGACTTCAGCTCAGGTCACGATCTTGTGGTTCGTGGGTTCGAGCCCCGCGTCGGGCTCTGTGCTGACAGCTCTCCTGGAGCCTGCTTCGGATTCTGTGTCTCCCTCTCTCTCTGATCTTCCCCTGTTCATGTTCTCTCTCTGTTTCTCTCTCTCAAAAATAAACATGAAAAAAAATTTATTATACCCATATGGTTACGACACTTGGGGCTAACCTTTGAAATCAAGGGAGAATGTAGGTCATGAACACGCTCACATTCTAATGCTCCTTTGTTTTCCCCTTTGTTTTCTGCTATAAAGGTGACTGTGGGGCGTGATGCAATAAGGCTTACTTTGTGCATCTGAAGCTAAATTATAAGGTCTAGTCACATGCCAGAGCGCCTGGGTGGCTCAGGTGGCGAAGCGTCTGAATTCAGCTCAGGTCACAATCCCACGGTTCCAGCCCAGCATCAGGCTCTGTGCTGACAGTGTGGAGCCTGCTTGGGATTCTCTCTCTCCCTCTCCTTCTGCCCCTCCCCCATTCACATTCTCTCTGGATCTCTCTCTTTCAAAATAAACTTAAAAAATATATAGTCATGTGCCTTATAGCATGTATCAAAGGTTAAAGAATAAATTCTCTAGATTGAAATACTTCTTATTTAAGATTAAAATATTTTTTAACATTTATTTATTATTGACAGAGACAGACAGAGCATGAGCATGCGAGGGGCAGAGAGAGAGGGAGACACAGAATCCGAAGCAGGCTCCAGGCTCCGAGCTGTCAGCACAGAGCCCGACTCGGGGCTCGAAATCGCGAACCGTGAGACCATGACCTGAGCCGAAGTCAGATGCTTAACCAACTGAGCCATCCAAGCACCCCTATAATCTAGGTTTTGACACAAAAAGTATACCCTACTATATACTTATTATTTGTAAAGACTTACAGTGTACTTAATATGTATTCATTGATATAGAAAAGAATCTTTTGGGGGCACCTGGGTGGCTCAGTTGGTTAAACATCCCACTCTTGGGGTGCCTGGGTGGCTCAGTTAGTTAGGCATCCGACTTCAGCTCAGGTCATGATCTCACAGTTTGTGAGTTTGAACCCTATGTGGGGCTCTGTGCTGACAGCTCAGAGCCTGGAGCCCGCTTCAGATTCTGTGTCTCCTTCTCTCTCTGCCCCTCCCCTACTTGCACTCTCTCTCTCTCAAAAATAAATAAATATTTTTTAAAAATGGAATCTTTTGTTTTAAGTTTTTTTTTTAGTAATCTCTACACGCCACGTGGGGTGTGAACCCACGACCCCAAGATCAAGAACCGCATATTCTTCCAACTGAGCCAGCCGGGTGCCCCTAGAGAAGAAACTTTTAATTATAATAATATATGGCCTGTGATGACAGTTTCCAAATAGTCAAGGTGGATTAAAAAGAGGAGGCACTCATTTGCAGCAACGTAGGTGGAAATGGAGGGGATTATGCTGAGTGAGATAAGTCAGTCAGAGAAAGACAGGTATCATATGTTTTCACTCATGTGGAACTTGAGAAACTTAACAGAAGAGGGGAGGGAGGGGAAAAACAGTTTCAAACAGAGAGGAAGGCAAACCATAAGAGATTCTGAAATACAGAAAACAAACTGAGGAGGGCTAATGGGGGTTGCGGAGGAGAGGGGAAGATTGAGGACGGCACCTGTTGGGATGAACACTGGGTGTTGTATGTAAGCGATGAATCATAAGAATCTACCCCAACCAAGAGCACACAGGAGGCACTAACTAAAACAATATTTATGAGTTGTTAATATATTAGCAATATTATAGTTTGTTAACACATATATATAATATGCAATTCAATATAATTTATCATATGTAAATAATTTAATATAATTTGTAATATGTAAATGTATCATTTCCTATTCATAAAATTATTGTATCATGTTGATAGAATCTTAGCGTACAGAGAGTACATCACTCAAAGCAGACAGACCTTCTGAGGAATATCAGGTCCGGACAGAAGAAGGATTCATTCCACACTAGGATAATGTTTCAAGGAGGCCTCTCCATGTACTCTCATCTTTACAACTGAAGATTTGGGGGTTCATGAAGATCTTCAAAGCCATTCCAATTCACCCCGCGTAGTAGGTCAAAAAAATACCTAGAAAATACGATAGAAAGATATAAACACCTTCATAAAAGTTGGCATTCATACACGTTTGACATTCCAAGAGGGTACTGATGGGATTTTATTCCCTCGTACCTAAATAACTTGCAATAAATATTGTCTAGAGATCCTGTCATTTCATTCCACAAGTGTATTTTGAGTGCAAACCACGAATGAGACAGGAAGTCAGAAAAGGAATTCCAAAGACGCACGGGACAGTCCCTATGCTC